>NC_141697.1:18054521-18644521 GCF_964263255.1 Lissotriton vulgaris
ATCATGCATTATGCCACTTTAAGGGACCCACCCAACAAACTCCTGCAGACTGCCATTGCAGACTGCGTGAAGTGGTGCAAACCATGTGTGCAAACACTCCCTGTGTGCCGTGCCAAAGTCATATGATATATGTAAGTAACCTCTACTGCGAGCCTCATTGGGTACATTATATTTTATGTGAGGACATATCTGAAGGAGTAGATATGCCCCTGTGCAGTCTAGTTCAAATACTAGATACTACAAGTGAACAGGGAAGCCATGTTAAGTATATGTACTGGGCATTGGTCATTATGAGTTCCCCAGCTACATGATGGCTTTACTGAAACCTATGGTGTTTGGTATCACACGCCTTGTCTTAACAAATCTGTACTTTTGCCAGTACTAGGTTTATTATGACGTGCCCCCAGAGGGCACCTTAGAGGTACCCATTGAAAAACCTACCAGTATTAAGTGTGCTCACTGACCGGTATCATCCAGCCTGCCGCCACAGACAGGTTTTTGAATCCCCTGCAGGTGAGAGCTCAAACTCTGAGCAATGCCTGCTCAGGAGGAAGATGTTCATACCTATGCCTCCTTTGATAAGGGACCCCTGCTTCCCCCAGACCTTGGAGATGCCAGCCCCTGCCCTGAAGCTCATTTGGCGACAGGACAGGCAGGAAATTAGCTAAGCATGTAGGGGTGTTGCACCAGCAGGGTAGTCATACCCCTAATGTGGGCTACCTGATGTGCTCTATGGAAGAAGGGTTTCACTATCTTGTTTTTGGTAGAATTAGAAACTCTGGGACAGGGTTATGCCCACTTCCCACAGGAAGTGGTCATATAGGGAGTATAGTGACAACAAGGGTAAGTAGCCCTTTTGCTACTACCTTTCACTCCTCTGAACAATCCTAAATGTAGTATTTAGGTGCCTCCCTGACACCTGGAAATCAGATTCGACTGACTAAAGAAGAAAAAGTACAAATAAGAGCCGTGGAATGCGAGAACTAGCTTTGACTTGGCCCCAAACCCTACCTGCTCCTGTCCGTACAGTTACAAAGATCTTACATCCTGCAGCTGTGCATTTTTCCGAAGCCTCGGAGGGCTGCTGGCACTTCGCCAACCAGCCACCATTTCCCTTGAAGTGGAGGAGCTCCTGGCCTGCAGCCACCAACCTCAGTCTATTCACTGGCCTGCTGTCCACCGGGTCTGTTGACGTAGCAGCAGGCCAGGAAGAGGTCACTCGGAGTGTCCAGAAGGTCTGCCCCATCAATCCATCCTGTTTTTGATACGCTGAGCCAACCCAGAAACTCCCTGCACCAATACCCGTGGTCCTGGAGCCTGTTGCAAGCACCAAGGCTTGTTTGTGGTGAGTCTGAACACCACCTCCGCCAAAAGTTACCTGCATATTGAGGGACTTCAACAGAAGCCAGCTCCATGCCATAAGTCGTCTTCCTGTGTTTCTTCTGCGTCTTTTGCATGTGCACAAGAACCGCTGGAGTCTCAAACTCGCCGAACCGCTGTACAAACCTCCTATGTACACAAACCCCCAGCCTGAGTCCATTGAAACCAACAGTGTCTCTATGATCCTGAGACCCTCAATAGCCAAGCCACCCTTTGGGTTCTGCCAGATTAGTCCCCCAGTCCCCACTTATCCTTTCTTTGCAGGTACCGTTCCCTGATTGACTTCAACATTTGTAATTGAGGCTGCCACCGCTAAATGCACCTCTGTACCCAGACACCCCAGGGCAGGTAGCCTTGAACTCTTAGAGCTTTCTTGGACCTTTGCCCCTACTTACCTTAAGTCCAGTAGAACAGTCCTGTAAGTCGTTTGCTAGTGACCCTTTGCAGTGTATGTTTCTACTGTAGGATAACATTACTGCGTTCGAGGCTCATGGCTGAAATCTGACCGCTTTAAAAAATTTTTTTTGAAAATAGCTAACACAAAAAGTACCATTCCTTTTAGACCCGCACCACTACCTGCCCACATCGGAACATTTTTCAGAGGTGCATCTTGCTCCAAGAAACAGATGCTCCTATGTCCAAAGGGCCATCAATAGGTTCCCGACCCCGGAAATAGGGACTGGCTGCTACACTTGCTATTTCTTCATGCTGAAGAAGGGCAGAGGTCTTTTTGTTGAAGAATGAATTCATAATGGCCTGGTTATTTCTGCCGTGGATCAAAACAACAGATGTTAGCTTTCTAACTGCAAGATGCCTACTTTCATATATCCACAGTGCAGTCCAACGGGCTCTATGTATGGTTCTGGGTGGGCCAGCAGCATTTTCATTTTGCCATGCTCTCCCTCGACCTCACTAGTGCCCCTCAGGTGTTCACGAAAGTGATGGGGGTGTTCACAGCAGACATTGGGAGATTGGGGATTCCAAATGTCCCCTACCTCGACAACTGACTGTCCAATGCAAGCTCGCCAAAGTCAGTGAGTGACTGCCACCAGATGACAACGAACCTCCTGACATTGTTAGCGTTCACTCTCAATGTGCTAAAATCACATTGGACTCCCTTTCATTGGAGCTATCCTGCATATGGTGCTATTTTGGGCCTCCCTTCCACCCCAACAAGCCCAGCACATTCAAGCGTTGATCTCGGTGTCATCTTTGGTCCTGCGTCTGGTGAGCGTGGCGCTGATGTTTCTGGGCCTCTTGGCATCCTGCATGGTGCTCGTCAACTATGCCAGGAAGCATATTTGGACTCTAAAGGGGAACTGGAAGTTTCAGTGGGCCCAGCACCAGGGGACCCTATTGGATTTCATCAAGTTTCAGAGGATACTGCAAAAGACCTGCAGTGGTGTCTCAGCTGCAGTTGGCGAGGCGGTGAACCCTCTCCCTGCCCGACCCCATCTGGGTTTGACCGTGGCGACTGATGTGTCAGTGCTGCGATGTGAAAGTCATGTGGGAGGGGTGGAGATCAGAGGACTCTTGTCTTTGTCAGAGCCCCACCTCTGTCACATGGCTCGGTTAGGCCCAGGAGAAAAAGCTGCCATTTGACATGCACATGTTTCCGAAGCTGCTTTCTCTGTCACATGATGACTTTTGACACACATTTGCATGTGTGACAGTGCAGGATTAGTTTCCCTGAAACCTCAATGCTAACAAATTCCACTTGGTGGAACACTATCACAACACTTGAACACTTCGTACAAATTCTGAACGCACATTGTGCAAATGTGACTATTATTTGTCCATCAGGTGACGCAGCTAGCAATAGATCATAAACAATGGCAGCCTGACTTTGTTCTTGACTCGGGAGCAAGGATGCTTTTGTTACAAATAAACAAGCATTTCCGGGTTAAGGCAGAGGAGCACTTGCTGTTCTTGCCAGGTCACTACCCACTGAAATCTTAGTTCAGCTGCTTGCTGATCACTGTGCGAGGAGAAATGTCCAACCTGTGACCAAGGTGGGGACCCACATACTTTCCCTTCAGGTAATGGGGGTTGGATCATCCAGTAGGGGATTCTTGGCAGAACACACACACACCCCCTAGACACCTAGGGCGGAGAATGCATAGTAGGAGTACGCTATACTTAGTTCATATATGCTCGGCAAGCTGTTTCCCGATGCCAGAGGTCACTGCTGCACCCGAAGCCTCTGCGCCATGGGTAGTTTGACCAACGGTGTTGCTATGTCCCCTAGTATCTTTATTTACCTGGGCAGCTGTAGGTTTTTCTTTTTCCTCCTGGCATGAGCCTGCTGTCTTTCTTCAAGACCGATCTCCCCAATTGAGTGGCATTGGGCGCCTGACACTGTGTTGGCACCCTGCACCCAACCTCCCCTGTGCCGCGGAGGGTGTAAGTTTGATGCTGCATTGTGCCCCCTGTACTTACCTTAACTCCAGGAGATCGACCCCGACACCCCTTTACTCACCTGTGAGCAGCGTGACTTTGATTACCCCCAGTCTCCATTGATTACCATTGGGCGCCTGACCCCAATTTTGACCTCTGTACCTGGCAGCCCCAGTGCCGCTGGTGGTGCAGTCTTGGAGACTGAATTCGTAAGCCGAGTACTTCCCTGCAAACTGCATTCTTGTTTTCCTCCCATAATTTGACCTGGAGAAGCCTGAAAAGTACATTATGTCCCCCTTTTAAAGTATTTTTCTTGAAAAACATATTTACATTCATGCATACATCTTGGTCTTAAAATAAAACTCGAGAGAAGCTGATTTTTCTACAATTGGTGTGGATCTCCTTTTTGAGTTTTGTCATTTATTGGTGTGTGTGTATAACAAATGTCTTACACTCTAAGGCTGCTCGCCCACACTTCCACTAATAGAGCACTTTGGGTTTACATTGCACCCTTTACACTTCTGGGAAATCTCTGGACACTGTGCACGATAAAACCACCAAATGGTATATCGTATAAAGAGCCAGTTTCCCACAGTTTTGTAAAATGCATTAGTTGTACATCGTGTGATTTCTGCCCACGGGTACCGACAATGTGTCTTCTCCCACCCACAAAGGACTGGAAAGGGCCACACATTGAGTAAACATTGGGTCCCTTTTGATAAGAACTGTACTGCTGCTTTCAAAGTTGGCTCTAACCACTGACTTGTAAACAGCTGTCCATGAGCTGTACGGTTTGTGACCTTTCTCTGCTTCTCAACCCGATGATGTAAAAAGCAACCTGAAGTGGACGTCTCCAGAGTGGGTTGTAGTCACTTCGAGCCGCAGCAACATGCCTCTGGTCAATGGTAAAACCAGTAAACGAGGTGGTATTTCCTGCCCAGCACTGGATTGTTAATTCACAGCATGTGAAATCTAAAGTATCCTTGAGCTAAAGACTAAACAAGAAAGGTTATTGTCCTGTAACAAGAACACAGTCTCGTTCACACGGAGCTCTTACTGCTAAGACCTGTAATTGAGTAATGCCGTCTACGGAGCTTCTCCCATAATGTGACTGGACTCGAGCTGTGCTCATCCAGGGTTTATACTTCTTCCGCTCGTTGAGATCACTGCATCTTTTCAATGTTTACAGCCCAATCCCATCCTGTTCCCGGCTTCTCCTGTGAGCAGCTCGTGACCTACTGGTAGCTCTCCAGCTACCTGGAAGTAGCTCTGCTGTGCCCAGTCCAGCAGGCTAAATTAGAAGCTTGTGATGGACTGAATACATTTTTACCAAAACTGAAAAGTGTGTATTTGAGACAAAAATGGGTTTATTTTAATAAATGATAAACTGAGGTTTAAATTTTTAAAATCTATTTGAGTGATAAATTGTGACGCTGGGGAGGTTTATTATTAATATTATTACCTTGGTGCCAGGGGCATTTCAGCTAGTTCAGTTGTGTTTTCTACGGAAAGGCATTCCACAGCTTGTTTTTACATTCCTGCTGGCAATCCTCCCGGATGCAGTCAGGCAAACACTGTGGGTAATTTTACATAGGGTGGTCACTTAACATAACCTTGTTTGATGTGGTCACTATTGCAGCACTACTGATGATAGTAGTTGGGGATGAATTTGATTGATCGTAAGTAGCTCTTATTACAGTAAAGGTTGGAGAACCCTGAATAATCTTTTCTTTCTCTTTTTATGAAGCTGTATGTTTTTACTTAACATGATTTGAAATGGCCGCAAACTGAAATGTTTGGAGCTATATGTAGAGCGCATACAATAAGAATGACTGAGTTATTTGCAGTTACACACATGCCACTTTGTTTTCTAAGTAACCGGGCACGAGTTCCCCAAGGCATCCGTTGACAAGTCTTTCTCCCGCGGCTGGAGTCGAGACCAACCGGGACAGGCCCCAATGAGGCAACGCAGTGCCACGACCACTGGGTCCCCAGGCACAGAGAAGGCAAGGAATATTGTGCGGCAGAAAACAATTGGTATGTACTTACGTGATGTATGATGATAGTAAGGGGGAGTGAAATGTTCTGGAATTGGATTGCTGTGGCCTGAACTTAGAGGGGGAAAGTCTCCCCTTCTGGGTCCAGGATCCTGTTTGTTTTACTGTTTCTGTTCAGCACTTAAATATTGCTGCTCGGTGTCCTTTCTGCCCACCACACTATACTAAAACAGAAACCTCTGCAGCGTGACTGGGTGTGACTTTTCTGCTTGTTACGTTGGATTTGTTTAATCTCTCCACCCTGTAGATTCTACCTGGTTGAATCCTCCTCCACCTTTGCAGAGCACGCCTCAGTAAAAAGTACCTTTCCGTTTTTTGTGTCACTGAATACTGCTGTGTTGCCTTCTAGCTAGTGCAGATTTCCATGGCACCGGGCTGCAGACAGTTTTTATTTTTGAGTCGAGGTGCAGCAAGGACTGATGGAGAGGTTGATGCCCTATCACTGGATACCGGGTTTCAAAAACATAGAGATTAATTAGCTGCAACCTTATTCGGAGAGGCAAACTCTTTAAATCAAGATACTCGAAGTCTCTTCCTCAGTCTATGCAGAGCTATACATGCCAGTAGCCACTGCTGGCCAGCCCTTGGCCTTCCATAGACCATACGTGGGTAAGCAGGCATGGCCTTCCATAGACCATACATAAGTAAGCAGGCATGGCCTTCCATAGATCATACATAGGTAAGCAGGCATGGCCTTCCATAGACCATGCGTAGGTAAGCAGGCATTGCCTTCTAGAGACCATACTTAGGGAAGCAGGCTTTGCCTTTCATGGACCATACGTGGGTAAGGAGTCATCGCCTTCTAAAGACCATACGTAGGTAAGCAGGCATGGCCTTCCATATACCATGAGTAGGTAAGCAGGCATGGCCTTCCATATACCATGAGTAGGTAAGCAGGCATGGCCTTCCATATACCATGCGTAGGTAAGCAGGCATGGCCTTCCATAGACCATGCGTAGGTAAGCAGGCATTGCCTTCTAGAGACCATACTTAGGGAAGCAGGCTTTGCCTTTCATGGACCATACGTGGGTAAGGAGTCATCGCCTTCTAAAGACCATACGTAGGTAAGCAGGCATGGCCTTCCATATACCATGCGTAGGTAAGCAGGCATGGCCTTCCATATACCATGCGTAGGTAAGCAGGCATGGCCTTCCATATACCATGCGTAGGTAAGCAGGCATGGCCTTCCATAGACCATGCGTAGGTAAGCAGGCATTGCCTTCTAGAGACCATACTTAGGGAAGCAGGCTTTGCCTTTCATGGACCATACGTGGGTAAGGAGTCATCGCCTTCTAAAGACCATACGTAGGTAAGCAGGCATTGCCTTCTATAGACCATGCGTAGGTAAGCAGGCAGGGCCTTCCATAGACCATATGTGGGTAAGCAGGCATGGCTTTCTATAGACATACGTAGGTAACCGGTCATGGCCTTCTATAGACCATACTTGGGTAACAGGCATTGTATTAACCCCTGATTCACACTACTTTGTACTCCAGTTCCCTGTTTCACCGGCCCACGTGGATTGGCTTTTTCTTCTCTCTTCTGCCTTCATGGGTTCTTCCACCTGTTACTGTTCTGTAGTCCTGAACAACTTATGTTTCAAAACTCAAACTTTGAACAAATAATTCATTAACTCAAAATATTTGCTTATCCCTCTTGGGATAACAACCGTTTTATGCACTGTTGTCATCCAGTGCTACTCGAAAGCTATGTACTGTAGTGTGGAGGTGGTTGTATACCCGAGGAGATAACGGATATAGTCCTGTACCAGATGAAAAACTAAGAAGGGCCAGCTGTGGGGGCTAAGTGCCTAGAAGCTTTACTTCCAGACTGTCCTCCCAGCACAGTCTGAGCTGTACAGAGCAAGTGTATATGAATCTTGAAGCTTTCACATCAGGTCATCAGAGCCCAAAGACTTGGTCCAGCCCCAACCGGTGCACCCAGTCCAGGGTTTGCGTGCCTGTGTTCTGGTGTCCTGTGCATTGAAAGTCCCTCTGGGTTTCTCTTTTTTTGTCTCTTCATTTTGCTCATTCTCTCCTTCCTCTTTGTTCCTCGCCCTCTTTCTTCTGCTTTTCCCTCTCATAATTTCTCTCTCCCATCATTTCCTCTCTCCATCCTCGTACCCCTCTCTCTATTGCCCCCTCTTATCTTGCTCTCTCTCTCTCTTTCATCCTCTCTCTTTTCCTCTGTCTTGCGCTATCTGCATATCTCTTTGCATTGGCTGTGTTGCCATCAGGTTGCTTGGTTGGCCCCGCTCTTATAGCACAGTGAGTGTCTACATCCCTCTGCGAGCACAGAACATTACCCTATCTTTCTGTAGGTCAATTGTCCCCACACAAAGGCACTATTCGATTTGCAACTAGACCTCCTCTGGGTGTGCCATATACTAGTCGAGCAGAGCAAGTATTCGGGAATGGTTGGATACCAAACCAGGAAAATCAGTCTGACTGTCGCCTACTGTGCTGCTACTGGCACTGCATTTGTCAATTTCCAAGAAATGCAAAAAACAGCAAAATGAGATCTTTTGGGATTCTACCTGTATAGGTAACACCTAAAGCCTGGATGGCATTACCCTCATGCATGCAGTAACAGCCACAGCCACTGGATCAGTGCCCTTGGCTGGCATAAGCCTCATGCAAGCAGTGTCAGCCGAGGCCACTGGATCAGCACCCTTGGCTGGCACTACCCTCATGCATGCAGTAACCGCCGAAGCCTCTGGATCAGTGCCCTTGGCTGGCATTATCCTTATTCATGCAGTAACACCTGAAGCCTCTGGATCAGTGCCCCTAGCTGGCATTCTCCTCATGCATGCAGTAACAGCCGCAGCCTCTGGATCTGTGCCATTCTCTGGCATTACCCTCATGCATGCAGTAACAAACTGAAGCCACTGGATCAGTGCCCTTGGCTGGCACTACCCTCATGCATGCAGTAACAGCCGAAGCCTCTGGATGAGCGCCCTTGGCTGGCATTGTCCCCATGCATGCAGTAACAGCTGAAGCCCCTGGATCAGCGCCCCTGGCTGGCACTAGTCTCATGCATGCAGTAACAGCTGAAGCCCCTGGATCCGTCCCCTTCGCTGGCATTACCCTCATGCATGCAGTAACAGCTGAGGCCACTGGATCAGTGCCCCTGGCTGGCATTAACCCCGTGCAGGATCAATGGATGCAGAGGAACTGTTTAAAGCTGAACGGCGATAAGACAGAGGTCATGCTTTTGGGCTCCAACGTGGATTTTTTGGTCCCCCAAATGGTGGCCTGACAGTCTGGGCGACTGCCCAATCCCAGTATGCAAAGTCAAAAATCTGTGAGTCCTATTCGACGAGAAATTGGCCTTTAACGCCCAGACCAATAATCTGTCCTCTTCCATCTGGTATATCCTAAAAATGATCAGAAGAATATGTCCTTTTATCCCCTTTGATTCACGCAAAACAGTAGTCACGGCGCTGGCCTTGTCTAGATTAGACTACTGAAATGCTTTATGTTTAGCAATTCAAGCCCAATACCTAGCTAAACTACAACGCCTCCAGAACGCAGCAGCTAAGCTAGTGCTAGACATACCCAGATTCGAATCAGTCTCCCACAGACTAAGGGCCCTTCGCTGGTTACCAGTGGACAAAAGGATTGACTTTAAGTCTCTGTGTCTGGCATATAAGGCACTTCATGGCTCAGGGCCTCAGTTCCTGAGAACACATTTTAAATGGTATGTCCCAGCGAGAAGTCTAAGATCGACTCACTCAAAACTTCTTCAATTACCCAAGTTCAGGCAGGCGAGGTGGGGAGGAAGAAGCTTCCTGCTGAGGCCAGCCAAGTTATGTAACCTTCTACCCACTGCAATAAGAAGTAGCCCATTGCTTCTGGCTTTTAGAAAAGCAGTCAAAACATGGTCGTATCCCTGTTAAGCTAGAATCGTACCCCTGAATTAATCTGGAACGCATCAGACAACAACGCAAAGACGCCCTTGGGCGTTTGCGCGCTTTACAAGCTTACTAATCAAATCAAATCAGTAACAGCCGAGTCCATTTGATCAGTGCCCCTGACTGGCATTACCTTCCTGAATCTTAGAATTAGTTCACCTAAGCACAGAGGATTACTGACAAAACCGAAACATGCAATGCAGGTCCTGAGACTCACCTGTAGCTCCCTCTGGCACCCCCCCCCCCCCCCACAGATATCCCTCTGATGGTGGCTGTCAGTGGAACAGTGACTTTGTTTAAAAAAAAAAAAAAGAAACTTATTTTGTTAGCATTTTGTGGAAATATGAGCATCTTACGGCAGGGCTGGTACCATCCAGTAAGAGTCATATATAATGCATCAATTCACCAGCAATGGTGCTATATAGAATTTCTTGCAATAACAATACAAAGGACACGCACCAGTCCGACCTCGGGACAACATTCGCTTGCAACCCCTGCTCAACCCCCACAGCAGGCAGTTGGAGCGATGACTCTAGTGCGCCATAGAGGCTCGACCATGGATGCAAGTTCTAAGGGAAGGACAGCTCCGATCTGGAGTCTGCATCACATTTCTCATGCGAGAATGTTCACAGTAAAGTAAAGGGATACATCTCCAGCATGTGCAGGCATATCGAGCTGTCCTTCGGCACTCCCTAGCTTTCCACTGGCTCCAGCGCAAACCTTTTGTAAACCTGTCTTTTACAACCACACAAGTGGGCCAATGCCAGCTTTAGTGCTGTCTCTGCTAATCTAGTTTGTATCATTATTGGTGCCCAACTAAAATTCGAGCTCAGCAACTCTTATTGGGCTGGTTATGAGCGGTAAAAATGATACCCTTCGCAGCTGTAGAGTCTTCTAAAGGAAGCCAAGTTACATTAATCTACTTTCTGACTTCCAGCAGTTACAAGTAGAATATGGTGGTGTGCTTACGCCTGCTGGCGTTGGGCACAAAACCAAAAGTAGCCTGAAGGCAACACCGTGATAATATCACCGTACCCGATGAGGCTGAGAAATTAAATCCTGGGCCTTGATTATTGTAACTCTCAGGTTACAGAGGACTCTGCGTCCTCGCCGAGTCAAAGAAATAGGACAGAGGTCTACGGTCTGTTTTTGTCAGCAGCTAGCATAGTGAGTAAATACCATCCCTGATCCAGCCTCCCCCATGAACAGCATATGTATGTTTGCTGTTGTTGGAAGTAGTGCCTCTTGTCAGTGACTCAGCTTCCTTACACCCAAGTCCAAACCCTTCTTCCTGATAGATTCTTGGGGATGTCACTTCCCAGTTGAGATAGGGCCCGAGCAGTTTTGCACCGCAGAGAGTAATTTTTCACAATTGGAAGCCCATGTTGACTCAAGGCCACGCTTCTGTTGATGCTCTCACCCAACAGGCCCACTATCTTTCCGTCCGCTTTCTCTCCACTGCTATGGATTAAACAAGGGCCAATGTCTGTCCTTACAATTTCTTTATTGTTTATGTGGATGATGTTTTTCTTAGTCATTTGCTCAAACTCCCTTGCTATGTGGCACATCAAGGGTGTTGTGATTTAAGGGTTCTAGGAATCTGTTTCCAAAAAAACTTAAACCCTTCTAAATATTGGTTACATAACCTTGGCCCTATTACTATGTGTTTTATGGGGTTCTTTTTAAAATCCAAAAGCTGTCTTTTTCATCCATGAGCTGATGCACCACATTGTTTCTGAATGTCTCTCCTCATTGGAGAGGATGAACGCCCTGAGGTTGACCCTTGCCTCCATGGTTCGGGACTGGTCACTGTCGGAAGCGATCATTGTTTCTGAATGTCTCTCCTCATTGGAGAAGATGAACGCCCTGAGGTTGACCCTCGCCTCCAGGGTTCGGGACTGGTCACTGTCGGAAGCGATCATTGTTTCAGAATGTCTCTCCTCATTGGAGAGGATGAACGCCCTGAGGTTGACCCTCGCCTCCAGGGTTCGGGACTGGTCACTGTCGGAAGCGATCATTGTTTCAGAATGTCTCTCCTCATTGGAGAGGATGAACGCCCTGAGGTTGACCCTTGACTCCAGGGTTCGGGACTGGTCACTGTCGGAAGCGATCATATTTTCTGAATGTCTCTCCTAATTGGAGAGGATGAACGCCCTGAGGTTGACCCTCGCCTCCAGGGTTCGGGACTGGTCACTGTAGGAAGCGATCATTGTTTCTGAATGTCTCTCCTAATTGGAGAGGATGAACGCCCTGAGGTTGACCCTCGCCTCCAGGGTTCGGGACTGGTCACTGTCGGATGCGATCATTGTTTCTGAATGTCTCTCCTCGTTGGAGAGGATGAACGCCCTGAGGTTGACCCTCGCCTCCAGGGTTCGGGACTGGTCACTGTCGGATGCGATCATTGTTTCTGAATGTCTCTCCTCGTTGGAGAGGATGAACGCCCTGAGGTTGACCCTCGCCTCCAGGGCTCGGGACTGGTCACTGTCGGAAGCGATCATTGTTTCTGAATGTCTCTCCTCATTGGAGAGGATGAACGCCCTGAGGTTGACCCTTTCCTCCAGGGGTCGGGACTGGTCACTGTCGGAAGCGATCATTGTTTCTGAATGTCTCTCCTAATTGGAGAGGATGAACGCCCTGAGGTTGACCCTCGCCTCCAGGGTTCGGGACTGGTCACTGTAGGAAGCGATCATTGTTTCTGAATGTCTCTCCTCATTGGAGAGGATGAACGCCCTGAGGTTGACCCTCGCCTCCAGGGTTCGGGACTGGTCACTGTCGGAAGCGATCATTGTTTCTGAATGTCTCTCCTCATTGGAGAGGATGAACGCCCTGAGGTTGACCCTCCCCTCCAGGGCTCGGGACTGGTCACTGTCGGAAGCGATCATTGTTTCTGAATGTCTCTCCTCATTGGAGAGGATGAACGCCCTGAGGTTGACCCTCGCCTCCAGGGTTCGGGACTGGTCACTGTCGGAAGCGATCATTGTTTCTGAATGTCTCTCCTCATTGGAGAGGATGAACGCCCTGAGGTTGACCCTTTCCTCCAGGGGTCAGGACTGGTCACTGTCGGAAGCGATCATTGTTTCTGAATGTCTCTCCTCATTGGAGAGGATGAACGCCCTGAGGTTGACCCTCGCCTCCAGGGGTCGGGACTGGTCACTGTCGGAAGCGATCATTGTTTCTGAATGTCTCTCCTCATTGGAGAGGATGAATGCCCTGAGGTTGACCCTTGCCTCCAGGGTTCGGGACTGGTCACTGTCGGAAGCGATCATTGTTTCTGAATGTCTCTCCTAATTGGAGAGGATGAGCGCCCTGAGGTTGACCCTTGCCTCCAGGGCTCTGGACTGGTCACTGTCGGAAGCGATCATTGTTTCTGAATGTCTCTCCTCATTGGAGAGGATGAACGCCCTGAGGTTGACCCTTGCCTCTAGGGCTCGGGACTGGTCACTGTTGGAAGCGATCATTGTTTCTGAATGTCTCTCCTCATTGGAGAAGATGAACGCCCTGAGGTTGACCCTCGCCTCCAGGGTTCGGGACTGGTCACTGTCGGAAGCGATCATTGTTTCAGAATGTCTCTCCTCATTGGAGAGGATGAACGCCCTGAGGTTGACCCTTGACTCCAGGGTTCGGGACTGGTCACTGTCGGAAGCGATCATATTTTCTGAATGTCTCTCCTAATTGGAGAGGATGAACGCCCTGAGGTTGACCCTCGCCTCCAGGGTTCGGGACTGGTCACTGTAGGAAGCGATCATTGTTTCTGAATGTCTCTCCTAATTGGAGAGGATGAACGCCCTGAGGTTGACCCTCGCCTCCAGGGTTCGGGACTGGTCACTGTAGGAAGCGATCATTGTTTCTGAATGTCTCTCCTCATTGGAGAGGATGAACGCCCTGAGGTTGACCCTCGCCTCCAGGGTTCGGGACTGGTCACTGTCGGAAGCGATCATTGTTTCTGAATGTCTCTCCTCATTGGAGAGGATGAACGCCCTGAGGTTGACCCTCCCCTCCAGGGCTCGGGACTGGTCACTGTCGGAAGCGATCATTGTTTCTGAATGTCTCTCCTCATTGGAGAGGATGAACGCCCTGAGGTTGACCCTCACCTCCAGGGTTCGGGACTGGTCACTGTCCGAAGCGATCATTGTTTCTGAATGTCTCTCCTCATTGGAGAGGATGAACGCCCTGAGGTTGACCCTCGCCTCCAGGGTTCGGGACTGGTCACTGTCGGAAGCGATCATTGTTTCTGAATGTCTCTCCTCATTGGAGAGGATGAACGCCCTGAGGTTGACCCTCGCCTCCAGGGTTCGGGACTGGTCACTGTCGGAAGCGATCATTGTTTCTGAATGTCTCTCCTCATTGGAGAGGATGAACGCCCTGAGGTTGACCCTTGCCTCCAGGGTTCGGGACTGGTCACTGTCGGAAGCGATCATTGTTTCTGAATGTCTCTCCTCATTGGAGAGGATGAACGCCCTGAGGTTGACCCTCGCCTCCAGGGTTCGGGACTGGTCACTGTCGGAAGCGATCATTGTTTCTGAATGTCTCTCCTCATTGGAGAGGATGAACGCCCTGAGGTTGACCCTCGCCTCCAGGGGTCGGGACTGGTCACTGTCGGAAGCGATCATTGTTTCTGAATGTCTCTCCTCATTGGAGAGGATGAACGCCCTGAGGTTGACCCTCGCCTCCAGGGTTCGGGACTGGTCACTGTCGGAAGCGATCATTGTTTCTGAATGTCTCTCCTCATTGGAGAGGATGAACGCCCTGAGGTTGACCCTTGCCTCCAGGGTTCGGGACTGGTCACTGTCGGAAGCGATCATTGTTTCTGAATGTATCTCCTCATTGGAGAGGATGAGCGCCCTGAGGTTGACCCTCGCCTCCAGGGTTCGGGACTGGTCACTGTCGGAAGCGATCATTGTTTCTGAATGTCTCTCCTCATTGGAGTGGATGAACGCCCTGAGGTTGACCCTCGCCTCCAGGGTTCGGGACTGGTCACTGTCGGAAGCGATCATTGTTTCTGAATGTCTCTCCTCATTGGAGAGGATGAACGCCCTGAGGTTGACCCTTGCCTCCAGGGTTCGGGACTGGTCACTGTCGGAAGCGATCATTGTTTCTGAATGTATCTCCTCATTGGAGAGGATGAGCGCCCTGAGGTTGACCCTCGCCTCCAGGGTTCGGGACTGGTCACTGTCGGAAGCGATCATTGTTTTTGAATTTCTCTCCTCATTGGAGAGGATGAACGCCCTGAGGTTGACCCTCGCCTCCAGGGTTCGGGACTGGTCACTGTCGGAAGCGATCATTGTTTCTGAATGTCTCTCCTCGTTGGAGAGGATGAACGCCCTGAGGTTGACCCTCGCCTCCAGGGTTCGGGACTGGTCACTGTCGGATGCGATCATTGTTTCTGAATGTCTCTCCTCGTTGGAGAGGATGAACGCCCTGAGGTTGACCCTCGCCTCCAGGGTTCGGGACTGGTCACTGTCGGAAGCGATCATTGTTTCTGAATGTCTCTCCTCATTGGAGAGGATGAACGCCGTGAGGTTGACCCTCGCCTCCAGGGTTCGGGACTGGTCACTGTCGGAAGCGATCATTGTTTCTGAATGTCTCTCCTCATTGGAGAGGATGAACGCCCTGAGGTTGACCCTTGCCTCCATGGTTCGGGACTGGTCACTGTCGGAAGCGATCATTGTTTCTGAATGTCTCTCCTCATTGGAGAGGATGAACGCCCTGAGGTTGACCCTCGCCTCCAGGGTTCGGGACTGGTCACTGTCGGAAGCGATCATTGTTTTTGAATGTCTCTCCTCATTGGAGAGGATGAACGCCCTGAGGTTGACCCTTGCCTCCAGGGTTCGGGACTGGTCACTGTCGGAAGCGATCATATTTTCTGAATGTCTCTCCTAATTGGAGAGGATGAACGCCCTGAGTTTGACCCTTTCCTCCAGGGTTCGGGACTGGTCACTGTCGGAAGCGATCATTGTTTCTGAATGTCTCTCCTCATTGGAGAGGATGAAAGCCCTGAGGTTGACCCTCGCCTCCAGGGTTCGGGACTGGTCACTGTCGGAAGCGATCATTGTTTCTGAATGTCTCTCCTCATTGGAGAGGATGAACGCCCTGAGGTTGACCCTCGCCTCCAGAGTTCGGGACTGGTCACTGTCGGAATCATTGTTTCTGAATGTCTCTCCTCATTGGAGAGGATGAACGCCCTGAGGTTGACCCTCGCCTCCAGGGTTCGGGACTGGTCACTGTCGGAAGCGATCATTGTTTCTGAATGTCTCTCCTCATTGGAGAGGATGAATGCCCTGAGGTTGACCCTTGCCTCCAGGGCTCTGGACTGGTCACTGTCGGAAGCGATCATTGTTTCTGAATGTCTGTCCTCATTGGAGAGGATGAACGCCCTGAGGTTGACCCTCGCCTCCAGGGTTCGGGACTGGTCACTGTCGGAAGCGATCATTGTTTCTGAATGTCTCTCCTCGTTGGAGAGGATGAACGCCCTGAGGTTGACCCTCGCCTCCAGGGTTCGGGACTGGTCACTGTCGGAAGCGATCATTGTTTCTGAATGTCTCTCCTCATTGGAGAGGATGAACGCCCTGAGGTTGACCCTTTCCTCCAGGGGTCGGGACTGGTCACTGTAGGAAGCGATCATTGTTTCTGAATGTCTCTCCTCATTGGAGAGGATGAACGCCCTGAGGTTGACCCTCGCCTCCAGGGGTCGGGACTGGTCACTGTCGGAAGCGATCATTGTTTCTGAATGTCTCTCCTCATTGGAGAGGATGAACGCCCTGAGGTTGACCCTCGCCTCCAGGGTTCGGGACTGGTCACTGTCGGAAGCGATCATTGTTTCTGAATGTCTCTCCTCGTTGGAGAGGATGAACGCCCTGAGGTTGACCCTTGCCTCCAGGGCTCGGGACTGGTCACTGTTGGAAGCGATCATTGTTTCTGAATGTCTCTCCTCATTGGAGAGGATGAACGCCCTGAGGTTGACCCTCGCCTCCAGGGGTCGGGACTGGTCACTGTCGGAAGCGATCATTGTTTCTGAATGTCTCTCCTCATTGGAGAGGATGAACGCCCTGAGGTTGACCCTCGCCTCCAGGGTTCGGGACTGGTCACTGTCGGAAGCGATCATTGTTTCTGAATGTCTCTCCTCGTTGGAGAGGATGAACGCCCTGAGGTTGACCCTCGCCTCCAGGGTTCGGGACTGGTCACTGTTGGAAGCGATCATTGTTTCTGAATGTCTCTCCTCATTGGAGAGGATGAACGCCCTGAGGTTGACCCTTGCCTCAGTGTTCGGGACTGGTCACTGTCGGAAGTCCAAGCACAGGAGAAGATCCCTCGAAGGGACAGGCTGCACAAATCGATGACGCCAGTCGTTTCTCTGTATTTTTCATCCCTTCCGTGGCCTTTGACTCCCAAAGTCAGGGAATTGTTTTTCTAGGCCCTATCAGTGTTTACCACATCTTTATGACCTGTATCAATATGTAGTTTATAGTATCCAGATTACTGCAGTCTGTCAGTGGGAATCGAACACTTCGGTGTAGGCAAGTCGTTTAGTTCAGTATGCTGAGGTTTCTTTTCTTTTAAACTCTGGGATTTACCTTCTTTCAACCTGTGAATTAATCGTAGCCCGAGGAAGTGCATCATCCCTTTGACAATGCATCTCAATTAGGTACATTTCAGACTTTCGTTAAGTTGCTTTAGATCTGAAAGTGATCACTGTGTCAGGGTAACCAGCATCTTCTACCTAAAGGTGTGGCAAAAGAAATGTTTCAGGAAGGATGTTCTTCTCAGAGGAGGCAGTTTGCAACTCTAAACTAGCAGTGCCCTTGCTGCGCATCCTAGATAGCGGAGGGGGTCAAACCACAAACTTTCCTTTTTCAACTATATGTCCTTTGCTTTCGGGTAAACACTTCTACTTGCAGATTCCCCACCTAGTGAGTATCCCCGAGTGCCAGACTGAACCTGGAAAATTCAGAAGAAGTGCTCCTGTGCGCTGGAATGTGGCTCAGTATGACTTCTTGTCAACCTCGTTCTGCTCCAGAAGTTACTGCCGCCCTGGGGCACTGATGTCATTCCCTTTCTGCATCTTCATCAACAGATCTGGAGATCTGCTCCTCTTCTCTTCACTCTATGAAGTGAATTTATTTCTGTAAATATTCCCAGTATGCACTGTAATATGCCACTGCCTAAGTCTACAGGGTGTAAGTCTTGTAGGAACTATCTCCGACTGTGACAGATACCTATGAGGTCTGCCTGGTGTTTGAGTTCGGCGTATGACTCAGAGCCCTCAACGACTGTGACCAAAGGATGAATCTAAAAGCCTTGCATGAACATGAAGCTCTGAGACTTCACGCGGGACCCACTCTGGGTCAAAATCGAGACCCACTCCCGAAGTTGTTACCACGCCGGACCCCGCAGTTGAAGTCTTCAGCTAAATACACGAAAAGTAACACAATAAGCCCAAGTGTGATTTGACCTTTTCCTGCCACTTGTGTCTGCCAGAGAAGACACAAGGGCGTCACTGTGCTTCCAGGTCTCGCTCCTGTTCCACTGAGGAGTTCGTATCAATGTTGGTCCCGATTTACCTCAAGTTTTCAGTTCCGTTAGTGATGCCGCGGCATGTCTTTCGCGGGACCATGCTGCACCTCATTGACACGCCTCCAGACTCCCTCTGGTTCTCGTGTGCGCCCCAGGATCCTCAGCAACCTCATGTTGGGATACCGCAGGTGCATAGGTCCTCGGCGCTGCCTGTGCCCTCTGAGCCCGTGCTTGGTGGGCCGTACTGGAGTCTGTGTCAGTCGCTTGGACATTGAGGCCAGCACCGCCAGAAGATAAGCCACAGCTTATTGTGGTATCCATCTCCAAGTCGAATTCATCTCACTCGAGGCTCCATCCAGATCCCAATGTGGCACAGTCACCTCTCAATCCCTCAGACTCTGGCACTGTTCCCTTACTGCGCAGTTGCACACAGACACCACACCAACTTTTAACATCTGACTCCAACCAGAATCTGTCAAACAGATACAACAATGGAGGAGATGGGGAAGACTTTGCCCCTCATTATGAAGAAGACATTTGGTTTATAGACCTACAAGAGGCCGGTGGGTTGGACACCTCACCGTATCCTGGGTTGGTCCCTCCTCCAGATGAGCAACAGAAAAAAGAGCATAATTCGCCTCTGTGATGAGAAAGTCTGCTGAAGTCCTTGACGTCCAGCTCCCGACAACGGAGGTAAAAATGAATGTCCTCATAGAGGGCCTTCAGACTGCCAGACGCCAATCAAACCTCTCCTGCCCTTCAAGGAAGCACTCACGAGTGGGCTATTGGGCACTTGGACAGAACCATGTTCCGACCCTCTCGCAGGAACATTGTTTAGCCCAAGCACTCATCGGCCTAGACCTGCTCCAAATGCTAAAGGACAGGTTGTTTCAAGGTCTATAGTGTATTTTAAAGCCAAAGTTAATTGAACAGCCAATCAGACCCTCAGTGCCTTTTTTGATATGTTTATTATTTTATTTGTTCTACCCAAACACAACTGTCCATCACGTATTTCACGATCTGTTCAATCATGCAAGACGCTTCATCAGGGATAAACACTTTATTAAGTTGTAGACTGCTGATGTGCAAATTACTTCAGTCTCATCATCTAACTTAGTACCTCTCCTTTGTTTTACGGGAAAGGATGTTCTGTTGCTAATATATGATAGTTGATCGAAAAGAAGAAATTGAATTATGGAGTTTTATCACCAATCTGCATGATAACCCTCTTCTGTTAGTAGGGCCTCTGAATGGGTGTTACTAGAGAGACCTTAGTAATAGAGAATGGTGATCAATACATTAGTAGACCTCAAAACAACTTGTCTTTTAACAATTGTTGTAAATAGTGCTCGGGGAATCAAGCGCTCTGTTTCTAGAGGTCTGATGGGGTCCTAAATAGAGCTCCTGTTTCCCCTCCTTTATTTATACCAGATCCAGGCGACCATGATTTGTTGACTCTGCCTCCAACTCCTGAGAGTTTGATGGTGCAGGCATCTGGGTTTGATGGTGCAGGCATCTGGGTTTGATGGTGCAGGCATCTGAGTTTGCTGGTGCAGGCATCTGAGTTTGATGGTGCAGGCATCCACCAGAAATGTCAACCCTAACTCCTTTCCGACTACTCCTCCAGACAGAGATTCCAAACTTATGGAAAAGTTTGTCACAGCAATCTCCTCCCTCTACCAGGCTTACCTTGAGGTAGGTTAACATCAGCAAAGTACGTGGTTGTTCTACTCACACACTTAAGGACACGGTTGGGGAGATCTTGCTGGCTGTCCGAGTAGACTTACAGGCTTCTGTGGCCCAACCATTTAGGATTGTTGGGATGTGGCCAAGTTTGTCATCCACTGGGGCATAGACACAACTGACTGTCTAGAAAGGGCTGTTTGACCAGCGTGGGGCTACGGCTCCATACATGGATGACATCAGGTCTCTGTCTGCAGCGTCTAGTGTCCTTAATAGACGTGTACTTCAATGCTACCCAGCTGTTTGGAGAAAAGGTGGTCTGGCCCTGGAGCTTTTTAAGGAGTGTCAAGCTACGGCACACACTCTGAGCCTTTCGGCACCAGTCCGGCGGTTTCTCTCCCTCCCTCAACCCCCCCAATAGTTAGTCCTTTTTGGACATATGCCAGTACTAGGCACAGCAATAGCATCAGGCCACACCTTCCACACATCCGGCCTCTCAGCCATTGTGAGGTCGAGCCATAGACCCAACAGACAATGACCAGGCCGTCAGGGGCAGCATACGTCTCAATCCCCTGTCCCACCGTGTACAGTTAGTTCTGCCGATGGTACACCTGACTCCTTCACAGAAGCTCCCTCTCGTCAGTCCCATCCTGGATATGGTGCGCCTTTGGACCTTACTCTAGACCAGGAAGTCGAGGACGTTCAACTTATGACCTGCTGTTCCAGCCTCAGTCCTGGGTCTCAGTAAGGGTGGCTCTGAAGCTTCTTGACTTGCTGACGTCCCACAGCCTGCTCCCCAACCATGCCCGATGACCTATGTGGGCTCTACTGTAGCATCAGAAGTCTCTGTGGTCCCAGCACCTGGTAACCTGCCCGATTCCAACCAGGAGTTGGGGGAGATTGCAAAAGATCTGTAGTGGTGGCTGCTGGACCACAGTTGGACCGGCTGCCGACGCTCAGCCTACCCCACTCAGAGTTGACGGTATTGGCTGACGCAACACTACTGTACTGGGTAGGCCATATGGGAGAGGTGATTAGATACCCACCTCTATATACATTTGATGGAGCCTGTGGGCGATTCTCCGGGCGTTCAAGGCCTTCCTGCAGAGCATCAACGGAAGGTGGTTCAGCTTCTCATGGACAACACAACAGCAATTTGGTACTGCAGTAAGCAAAACATGATAGTTTTGTATCCTGTGCCAGGATGCTCTGCACCTCTAAAGCTGGGTACATTTTCAGGGCGTTTCACTGGCAGTTCACCAACTGGCAGCATCTTTGATTGCCACTATGGACGAGCTCAGCCGCCGATGCCTAGTGGAGCATGAATGGCAGTTTCACCCGAAAGAGGTGCAGGGTGTCTTCCAGCAATGGGGAGAACCCTAGCTTGATCTCTTCTCCACCGCAGAGAAAGCGCAGTGTCAAACCTTTTTACATGTTAGATGTTCCAAGAAGTCTCTCCTTAAAGAGAGATTCTGCAGGTAATGGAGCATGAGACTTGTGTATGCCTTCCCTCTGCTTCCTTTCCTACCCAGAGTACTGAAGAAGACCTGGAAAAAAGTGGCCCACATCAGGCCAGGAGGGTGAATACACAGAACTTCTCGGTCTAATCATCTGCCCTCTGATGTGGCTTCCTTTAGGAAGGATCTTCCTTTGCAGCACCAGGGGACGTCTTACACCTGGCCCTGAGGCGACCAGCACTGCAATTTGAGGCGAATGGGCAGCTACAGTTATACTTGCTTGATCTCCCTCCAAAGTCACTAATGAAATCTGGCAGCTCTGCTCCCGTCCACGAAATATGCCTGTTTCGGGTGCTGGGATACGTTTGTTGGGTGCATTGTTGTTTGTTTTGTCTTTGGCCAAACATTGACTTGCTGTCGGCGCTGTTAAAGTTTGTTGTTGGCCTTACCAGCTTTTTACATTTGCCGGGCCAGCAGTCCTTGTTCATATCACCTGTTGTGATGCATTTTGTTAAAGGTTTGCAACATACGTTTCTACCAAAGCCCCCTTGTGATGCCACAGTGGGACTCCATTCCCTCATGGGTTCCCCAATTTGAACCAATGCACAGTTGTCCCCAGCACCGGCTCACCTTAAAAGCGGTCTTTATGGTTGCATAAACATCAGCAAGCCATGGAAGTTAGAGTCCGACTCTCCCGGTCCAGCCCCCATTTTACTACCTTTTTTCCTAGACCAACTGATGGTAAATACATGAACAGCATTCTTATCGAAGGTAGTGATGGGCAGCGCAGCGACCAGAGCTGGGGATCCGGTTTCGCGTCCTGGTGTCAGTTCAACATCCCATGTTTCTAGGCAATTCCCTTAATCTCCCCTGTGCCCATGGATAGCGTCTGGAAACCCTCACTGGTGATAAGCAGCCCTATATAAATCTACAAATTATTATTAATATTTTAGCATCAGACAAGTTATCACTCTTCTGACCATTTTTGTTCTGCCTCATCCCTAGGACGAGAGACTTTATTTGGATCCCAAGAGAGTGCTCAGTTTTTACATCCGTGGCACCAAGGAGCATTGGGTGGACAATCCGCTCTTTGTGGGGCTCTCTGGAACAAAGCAGGGCAAGCGATGCAGAAGCAGACCATCTTTTGATGGATAAGCTTCTCCGGTCCTGCATATCTGTCCGGTAGCTACCTGGGCATCGCTGCACATGTCCACAAAGCTCTATATCCTTGCCAGTCCGGTCCGCCGAGGTGGGCATTTTGCCTGTTTGGTCCTTTAGAACTTTTTAATCTGAGCCACTCCACCCACTTACCACCCTGGGAGGTGCTGGTTGGTGTCGATTCACAGTGGGAGGAACCTGCAGTTAGAAGAGCAACTTCTCTTCATAAATGCTTTTTTCTGATAGATACGTTATCTACTTGCAGATTCCTCTCCGCCCTCCTTTTTCCTATTCTATGGATTTGTCTCCTTGTCCTTTAAAAAGGTCCCAGTTTCGGAATGTGCACACTGGTTCTCCCCGTTTAAAAATGGGCTCCGCATCCGAGCGCGTTGATAGCTTGCGAAAGAATCTGACATCAATGTGCATGAATGGCGCTTACATAAAGCTCTGATTGTCACCCCTGGCGTGAGCCAAGCTGCATACAGAGATGCACTGTGCCATGTACCGGGCTGCAGGAGCACTGCCTTTGAGTTTTTGGGATCCAGATTGGCACCGGGGCATGCTCACAAGGAGAGGAATCTGCTGTAAGTCACACTGTTCAAAGGAAAGAGCCTTACCCAAGGTAAGTAACTTGTTTGTTTTCCCCTCTCCGCTCTTGCTTCATAAAGTGATCCTCAAGCTGCAAACAGTGCTCCTTCTGAAATGACTTGGGCCCAACTAAATCTAGTTCTCGGACCTTGTTCTACTGACCAAAACTCCACTCCCGCAAGATCCGCTTTCTCCGAGGTGATGCCAAGTTTTCCATTAATCCCTATAATCCCAAACGTGCGTGCTTGAAAGGTCATGCTCCATTCAGGCAGCTTGAAAACCTCTACAGGAACATAATACAGTGGTATAAGGCCTGCTTTTGTTAATGGGCTTTGAGGAGTCGCATGGGTGCTATGGTCTGCTCTGCTTCCGTTTCTCATCTTTGTTTCTTAGAAGCTCTTTTCTGGCATCATGAGTGAATCATACAAAGCTTCCATAGTAGTCGTTTTCGGAAGTCTTTCTGATGTGCTTTCTCTTTATAAACAAAGTCGCTGGTAAACATTTTTCATAACGTCTTGGTTTAGTCTTCCTCCCTGGCCCTCGCCAGAAAGCCAGATTTGGTTCTGGACTTGAATGTCCTCCTAAATTCTTGGGTTAGAATCCATACCCTTAATTGATGGTATTCTGTCACTTGTGTTTTTCCTTTGCCATTCAGCCCTGCTCACAAGTGTAACTTTGATGCACTGTTTCTTGACAGAGCAGCTGTAACCACTTCTGTGAAACGCTTGTCTTGACGTTACACAGAGTTTTGCTTATTACTTCCATTTGAATCAAGGGACATGTTTGCTCTACTTTTTTTTACAAAACTCTTCTCTGGAGACAGAGAGGATCCTCCTTGTCTCCAGTGTTGAGAGAGCGCTCTCATTCGAAGGGCACAGATCTAAGTGTCCACTTTATACATCGTTTTTCACCTTTGGGTATTGGCGGAACTTTTCCTGGCAAGGAAGGAGCCGAAGATTTTATAGCCCTATGGGTGTTCTCTTCAGGGTCTCCTGCTCGGATGTATATCTATGAACATACTGTCTGGGCAGAGATAGCTGCCACTGCAGTCCTTCTGCTTGTAAATGTGCGTGAGCTGTAGAGGGTCCAACTGGGCTGCTTCTTGTGCCTTCTTCTCCTTGTGCCTTCTGCTCATGCCATGCATTGGCTGCTAGTTCCAGGGATTATGCCCCCTCAGATCTAGCTATAATATTTTTAGGCAGATCTTTTTTTCAGGATGCGGTTTTTCTTCCTCCCACCTGCATTTCATACTTGAGAATCTACCCTCTTTTAACCACCCTTGTCCATTTTCTTGTCAAAATGTTTGTTAATAATGGTTGTCCTTGCGCTAATCTGTGGCATAGGCAGGGCTGTGCATACTTCTGGGCATAAAATATTGAAAGATAACTTTCTGCTGAACAGAGTGCTTTGTTTGATGCTGGTGGTAGCATTTCATTAATCTACAGGGTTCTTGAGAGATTTGTAGGACTAGGAATAAACATAAGCAGAGTACTGTGTGTTGCCTGGGATATCTGTTGGTCGGAGGGCGGAGGGTGGAAGATCTTTGTGTTGTTTGTGGTTGCTTTTCTTTGTCCGCCTCGCTGTTCGCTGCTGTTGTGGCACAAAAGTCTCTCATTGTCACTCTTCTTTCTCTCCCTCTTGGCTCCCACCTTCTCTCTTTCTCTCCTTCCTTGAAGCTATGAGAAGCAGATCCATTGGCGAATGTGCTCTGCCATCAGCCTCAATTCGCAGCGCTAAAAGTGTTCCTGTGCTGCTCCATCCTTCCAAACCCTCTCTGCCTGCTCTCACCCCCCTCTCTGACCAGCTTACAGGTAGTGCCACCTCTGCTATGTCTGCACCACCCATGCGCTCCTTGCACTCCGCTTTGCTCTCCTTCGAATGCCATTTCACAGCTGCAAACTCTGACAACCATTGTATTGGGAAGGGAGGCCAGCGGGGCAACTGGGCAGGGATTCGGGAGGTTGCTGTTTAAAACTCAAATGAAATAGTCCACCCCACTTCATTCTCATGTCATTTCATATCTGCAGCCAGAAGTGGAAGCATCAACGTTAGTCCTGTGCCAGTTTGTTAACTAAAGTGATTGCAAGTTTGACTTGTACGGTACACAGTAGGCTTACCAGTATTTCGGAATACCCCAATGGAGACAAGGGTCTTCAAGTCGGAATTTAAATCTATCCTCCTAGGCATGGTGGGGGTTCACAGTAGTCCATGGCTGCATATATCTTGCAGCCCATTGTTTTATGCATTTCAAACTTTGATTTATTCCCTGCTGATGCTGTGGTATTCCTCCGGGAGGGGCTCCAGATTTTAGACATGTTGCCTTTGGTATGTGTCCCATGAATATGAGAATGTACAAGATGATTCTCTCTCCTGTTCTACACGGCCGAGCCTGAATATCCAGACCTCTTTAAGGGGTCCCTGCAGCTGATTTCTCCTGTTCCCTAAAATAGTGTGATCCCCCAATTTTCTGTCTACTAAAGTCTGTTATGTTCCCTCCCATCTTGTTTATTTTGAAGTATCCTCCTTTAATCATTTGTAGCTCAACCATTTCTAGTTTCCAAACCCCCTTTCAAAGCCTTAGTCATTCTCTTCCAGCTCCCATCTCAAAAGAGATCTTTCTCCCAACATTTTTCTACCCAGTTTGCCTTTTCCCCCATTCCATGTTTCACTCCTTCTACCTTCTGGATCAGTCAGCCTGAATGGGCTCTGTTCCTAGATGACCACCAAGCAGTGGTTTGTACTGAAGGATGAAAATGAAAAGGTCTGTTCTGGTAGTCTTCTTTTAGACTACAGTATTTATCAGTTTGAAGATGTGCGGGTTTATGACCCAAAGGTTGTACTTAATGCTTATATATTTTTTAATTAATTAGCTGAGTGTAACCTTATCTGCTGCAATGTTTTTTGCATTGCGGAGCAGTAGTTTGCGGGAAAGGTTTTTTAACTATGATTGTTCCCTTTTATAATCAGGGAAAAGCGAGTTGAGGGACAAGAAGAAGAAAAGGGAGAGTCCAGAGGGTATTGTAAATTTATTTTGGAAACAAGTAAACGAGGAAGGATTCCCCACAGGACGTAAATCAGGCTCTATAAAAAAAAAAGCCATTTTTAACTTGATCAACTGACACAGAGTGCAACAGCCACAAAAAATTAAACCAGCCAGATCGATAAACATCACCTGAGGGTCGTCAAAGGTTGAAGAAGAGGGAAAGGGAGGATGGTGACCAACGTCGTTATAACCCTTAAAACAGGGCGCGTTAACTTGGAAGGACCACAAACTCTGACCGAGGCAAGTGGAAGGCAGTGATCATCGGTGCATCTCCATTCCCGTTCATGCACAGCAACACAAAGGGTGCTCCTCCTAGATGCAGTACTTCCTAGTGACAAATACTTCATTTTCCCTCACAACGATGCTTCGGGTGATTTGGGACTGGTGAGGTGGTATCAATGGCAGAGGATTTCCGTTTAATGATGGTGACAATACTTTAACACTGAAACTGGTTTACAAATGCATTAAGTAATTTCCCATAGAACAGTGTTTTTGGCCGGGACATTCTATGGGTCAATGTAGTGTCCTCAATAGGGTGAATGAGAACTGAAATGACTTTGTTGAGTACGTAGCGGAACTTGCTGTTGCCATCTAATTGTAGGGCACGGGCAGGTGTTTAAACAAATTGGTTATTCGAAAAATAATAGTGGTTGTTCCGTGTCCCTACTGCTGGCACCACAGACCCAAACATGGAGCTGCCCTTGAATGATTGCCCGTTGCGATGTAGTTCGGACGACAGTCTAAGGGGGGAATGAATAGCCAGGGGGCTCGGGGTCTTTGGACGGAGGTCACATCAAAGATCTGCCAGGCTCTTTGGTTCAGATTGGCACACTACTAGCTTGAGCTGCATTTCCACCCATCTTGTACACTCACGGTCCATCCATGCATGGGAGCACCTGAACTCTGTGTGCTTGACTCTGCCATTCCTTAATGCTTCATTTCCTATTGGTTGTGTTGGGAGAGTTTAAAATGTTTCTTTTTGCCTTTCTGTGGTTATCTTGGAATGTTTCTCTGTTTTTTTAATTGACGATCACTTTGTTGCTAATGGAACTGACTTAAAATAAAATGTTCTTAAAAACATTTGAATGAGGAGTTATTAGTGGTATGCATAAGGGAAAGCATGAAGGACGGAGCTGTCGGGGGCAACAGGAACTGATGTCACTTAGGGGCAAAGGAGACAAACTGGGAGCGAAAGGACTGGTGAGGAGACAGTGATAGGAAGAGCCGAAACTGCTAAGGAGATACAAGGGAGTAAGACAGGAAAAAGAGGTACTGCGCAGGGTTGGCATGGAGAAAGGATGCGCAGGAACTGTTACAGAGTACCTGGGGGAATACGTGGAGGGGATGAGGTAGAACTCCTGCAGGGAGATCGCAGAAGGATGGGTGAGCTAGGATTGTTTCAGAAAGAGAGTGCGAGAACTTGAACTGCTGTAGACCGAGGGCGAGTGAAGACAGGGCAACCAGTTGTTGACGACACTGCACACAAAAGAAGTGTAGAGAAGATCTACTGAAGAGTACAGGTAAGCACAAATGGGAAGGCTTGTTGTCTTGGAAGAACCACCTTTATTCAAACACACAGAACGCTGTTTGCTGAATGTCCAGTCCGAAGGAGGAAAAGCAGAGCTACTTCCTCCAAGGGGTCCGTATAGTAAGGAAGATCAATCAGAACAGGCTTCCACATCAGTGCACACCCCCACACACATCATGGAAACACATACACAGCTTGAGTTCAGCCAAGCACATCCTCTGAAGGAGTAATATGGCAGAGTAGGGTTTGTCATAAGGAATGGGATTTTCATTTGGGCAGCTTTCCACTCTAGATTGTTTGTCATTATATTGCTGTGGTTCCTATATGTGCTCAAATATTAGGTGCCTTTTTCTAGAAGAGAATGCGAGGTATTTAAAAATGCTCGTGTGTGCTTCTTATGTTGCTGTGCGCACACCGATCTCTTCTTTGTTGAGATTTTGCCTTTCTTTCATGCGACTCCCGCTCCATGGTTTGGGTTGAATGTTTTGAGGCCCGATCTGCACCGCAACAACAGAATACTGTTCCGTTCCGCTTCCTCATGTACCTTTGGAGCTTTTCTGTCTGGTTGGTAGGACTGATAGCAGGTTTTCTTATGGAGATGTCTTTAAGTTGTTTGCTATAGTTGCAAACCACGTGGTGGAGGACAGAGTTTTCTTTTAGATCAACCCACCTTGATCAAGTTGTGCCGCTAAAGGACCGCTCCTCGGTGTGTCTTCTCTGGTGGTCCTCAAGATGCGTCATGAACGCAAGCATTGCTCACTTTGTTCAGGGAGCATGTGTTCGGTGGTGGGTGTTAAAGCGCTCCTCACATGCACAGGGCTTCCATTCTCCCCGGGGATGAGCTTGTGGTCTCTGGCGGCTTCTCCAATGGATCTGCAGTTGGTCAGTTTAAGGGTTCAGTCCAGGGAGGATTCTTCATCAAGGCCAGTTCTTCTCTTTCAGGTAAAGCCTGCCCTACTTTCTGTGGTATCCTTCTTCTGTGTATTCTATGTTGAATTAGAAGTCCTTTATTAATTATTACTTTTATTCATTTATCACCTTTATTAATTCTCTTTTTCGCTTGTACAAATAAAAGGGCTCGTCTCTAGCATGCACTTCGGATGTATTGGAACATTTGGTTTAGGAGCAGACCTCTGACAGTTTTTGGTCAAGGACATCGGTGAGATGTGGATTTCTTGGTGGATTGGAATATTTGGTTTATGTGTAAAACTCTTTTCCTCAATGAATTAAAATACTGGATTTATGAGTAAATCTCCTCTCACTTTGTGTGCAGGTAAAGGTCGACTATCAGGAGTAAATTATCTGGTGGTTCCCTGGTGCCTTACTAGATCTGAGGGATTCTTTCACAAGAATTCTCCAAGTCCAATCTGGCACCTGGGACAGGTGGCGTTGTGTGACTCCGCTGTGTCTCGGTGATACTCCACAAGTTATGTTGTATAGCCACATAAAAGTTCCACTGCAGCCCATTGATTTTCGTTCCTTTCTTTCCATGCTCCTCGTTGTGGATCCAGGATCCGGATGTTCAGACGATTTGTAAATCCTCTCATGGTGTGCTGGGTATCAATGTCCCCACCACAAACGTCAATTTGACGATGTGCCGCGACTGCAGCAAGCAGGTGTCAGTCGTGCACATGCGGGCGCTCTGCCTCTGGTACTTGGGCTTTGTGCACAACTCTTAAGTAGCGCAACAAGTTTGCCCTTATGCACCAGAAAGCCATCAAAAACTGAGAGGCAGAACTCTGACGCCAAGCACATAAAGCAGCGTTGTGCAGGTGGTGTCCGTTAAACGCCCACTCATTGCTTGAAGTCTTCTGGTTATTCATTTCAAACATAAGCTTGAAAAGCAGGATGCAGGGCCAGTCCCCAAAGCGCCACTTGAAGTCCGATGAGAAGGTGTGAGGATATCAAGATAAAGGTTGTTCACCTTCACAGTCTCTGTAATCTGGACTGGTTCAGCAGCTGGTCCCAGCGTGCCCCAAGTTTCCTGGGACATCATCAACATTGCAGCAGATACATGCCTTTAGAGAGGCGATGCTGCAAACGTTTGGTGAACCTCTGCTTCCCTCTGGGGCACCTTGGGGTCCTAAGAAGCAGGAGGACTTTGTAGTGAGACCACCACTGGTAAGTCTGCCCCTGTGCCTAGTCTGCTCGCTATGGAACAGGCTAGGTACAGGCCAAGTACAGGCCAGGAATAGGCCTCTGCACCAGCACCCAGGTCCATTCAGCCTCCTTCTATACAGGCACTGGCACCAACTATGCTGGTGCTGATAGAACAGCTGGTCCCGAGCCACCGTCAGTCTCGACTGGTGTTGCAGTTTACGATCACAAAAGTGCAAACAGTTGTGATTCATCCTGATTCTGATTCAAGACCTTTCCCTCGACTCTGTTGCCAGCAGAGGGTCCATGAAGTCTTTAGTTCAAGAGGAGCCCTATGTCCCTCAAGACACTGAGGAGGCTGGATTGTTTCCTCCTCACTACACTAGACTCCCGACCAGGTGCTGCTATGCGTTCTGAACTACTTGAGGTCTGTTAGTCAATTTGTTGGGAAGTCATAAAAGCAGAGAGATGCAACATTCCAGTCTCCGTGTAATCAATGCATACACCAAAATTATCCTAGAGAGTTGAGTAGAAACATCCTGTTAACGATGATGCCTGGGTTATGGACAGACAAAGAGAGGGTCGGAAGAGAAGGTTCTCGCAGAGGAAGTGCCAGAGACCAACACTTCGGTCTTTGTTGCTTCATTCAATCTCCTACCGTTGGAAACTGAATCAAGGCAGTTCCTAGACTGCTTTTCGAGAGACGACAGATCAACCCAAAACGAGCCTGACCGTTCAGCCTGTGGAGTTACAGATCAAAAAGTGTGGGGCTTAGTACAGAGCCTTGTGGAACCCCTCACCCCATGGCTTTAAAAGAGGAACAGATGTTAGGCAAGAGGCACAGCTTGTGCATGATTCTCAAAAGTGCTATATCTGGGTTCCCTTTCGGCCTATCCACCATAGAAGGAATCCAGAAGAATTGATGTCTTTAGAAGCAAACTGTCCTTTTTACTAGCACATATGTCAAGCAATATAGCTAGCTTGTAGGCCGGTATGCACATACCTTGTGGGACGTGGCCAGTGATTTCTTTTTGCCAGCAGTCCCAAAGGATCGCAGGGCCTTATTAACCCAGGCTATTTGTGATGGCCAGGATGCTTCAAAGTGCGTACTCCCGGCAAGCCTGGATACCATGACTGTACTGGCTGGGCTATTGGCACCAGCTTTTTGCTTAGAAGGTGCTCCTTAATGATGTCACACAGGTTTTCTGCAAACGTCTCTTATGGATATGCCCCTTGATGGCTCCAGGCTATTCAGGCAGAAGGCTGATTAGACGCTGGAACAGTTGAAGGACAGCCACATCATGCCACAGCCCTTTGGCTTTTTCACACCATTACACATTTTTCACATAAGATCAGGAACTTCAGAGGCTGCTGCAAGGGGCATCTTATAGGCAAAGCCACATCCCACAGCCTGTTGTACAGACGCCAACCTGCTCTTTTTAAGTATGCAACACCGCAGCCTTTGTGTTGTTCAGCATTGACCGTATTCCTTCAGCAAATCCTCCCCTGCTGCACTGGTTTCCAAGCTGCTTTAGTTTGGCTTCAGAGATGCCTTCCAGGCCAGTAGGCGGTAGTATTCAACATCACTAAACCCCGCCCCCCCCATGCGCTAAAACTAGGACGTCACACAGAAAGGTCCTACTAATTGTCCAAAAGGGTTATGCACTACCTTTTAATTCTACCTCTCCCCACCTTCCCTTCACCGCAGAAAGCATTCTGAAGAACAACACAGAATCCTGATGCAGCAACAGCAAGTTAATGTGTTGGTCTTTGACAAGTACCAGGTTCTTAGAGATGGATGGTATGTTAACTCTCACTATTTCATCCCGGAGGAGGGAGGCATCGATCAATCAAGGGTCTGTAAAGCGCGGCTACTCACCCGTGAGAGTCCCAAGGTTTCAGACCTATTCTAGTGCTTCGCCCATTGAATGCCTTTCTAAGAGCGGACAAATTCAAGATGCTCATACTGGCCCATCTCCTTTCGACTCTGGAACCAGGAGATTGGATGGTATCCTTGCATGGCAGGGCACTCATTTCCATCTGCGGTGCCAGAGGCATTAACTGCATTTCAACCGGGGCAAGACCACTTTCAATTTGCTGTGCTCTCCTTCGGCCATAGGTGGGCCCCTCAGATGGACCCCACAGATGCACGCAAAAGTGATAATGGTGGTCGCTGTACATCGGGGGTACTTGTATTCCGATACCTCAACAACAAACTGGTTCTAGAGGCAGGCTCGTCAGAGTCCGTCATTATCCACTTCCAGACGACCGCTGCACTCCTATCCATGAACTGTAGACCTACCTCTGAGCCCCGTGAAAAGAAGCCCATTGATTGAGGCAATCCTAGACATGGCGGCATTTAAGGACTTCCCTCCACCGTCTCATCTGGATCTCGAAGGAGACTGCACTGGATCTGAAGTGGTGGTTGGTGGATGCCCATTTGACCTGTGGCAGGCCTCTTCCCCTTCCTGATTCAGGGCTTACGTTTGTGACCGATGCATCGCTGCTAAGTTGGGAAGATCACTTGGGGAGGTGGAGATCAGATCTCTATAGGATTCCTGGTCTATATCAACCTTCTAGAGCTTTGGACAGTCCACCTGGCCACGAAGCCTTCCTGCCATGCATCAGTAGAAGGATAGTACCGGTCCTCAATGACAGCAAAGGATGCACTCTAAGCCGTCCTCTGATAGCTTTCTTGACCCAAGTTCTGGGAAAAATCAAGTTCAACTGGGACCAAGACGTTCTCTTCACTCAGGCCTGGTCTATGAGATTGTGGTACTTGAAGCTCCTGGACCCGAGCATTTCTCCTCCGATCAGGCTTGCACTACAGGAAGAACTTCTGTCTCATCAACAGGACAGGGTCTCCACAGCTCACACCACCATATGTTGAGATTGAGTGGCAGCAACTAAATGCATTTGACTTGTCGACCAATTTGGCCGATGGCATGCTATTCCACAAAGTCAAATGTAAGGCAGGCTTGGTGTGGTGCCCGAAACACACATCCCTTATTAGCTAAACTTTCTGATGTCCATTTGTTTGCTCTTTTGTTAGCCCAGCAAGACCTTGCAGTGGGCACAATGAAAGGTTAGTTGTCTGCCCTCTCTGCCTTCTTGTGTTTACACGATTCTCTGCTCATTACTGTTTAAATCACCACTTTTGATGCATTTTCTAAAATGTTTGGCACACGTTTCCCCCAACCCATTTGTGATGCCTCAGTCGAACCATAATCTGATCTTGACATTTTTATGGGCACGTCTTTTGATTCCCTCTTTAGCTGCCAGTGCCAGTCTACCCGTCTGGGTGATGGAGCTCTCCACAAAGGGGCATGGCAGGTCATGAGGCTCTTGACTAAAAACCGTTGTCCTTATGGCCATCATTTCACCACACTGTCTGGATCCCGCAGGTGCTCATTCACTAGTCCTACACCCCCTTTGTCCTGTACACATTGGTGTTGAGAACACAGGCAGCATTACCTTAAAAAAAGGAGTGACAACTTTTCAGGTTCGCCAATTGATCCGGGTTCTTTCCAATGTGAGCTCACAGGTTTCTGGAGAGGTTTGTCTTTTGAATTGAAGTCTTATTCTCTTCTGTACATAAGAGTTGCACTCCAATAAGGCTTGTTGAATGGCCTCAAAGACGCTGCATTCTAAACTCATTCCACTGTCCTGTTTAATGGGTCTAAAGTGTTGTGAATAAGAAGCAGCCCTGTAATGGGCGGACAGGGCTCGGTGTGCCGTAGCATGGAAACACCGGGGCGAGGTACCCATATAACTGGAGTACATGACCAGTTATATGACCCAGTGAGACATCATATCGGATCATAGGGCCACATAAGGCCTATCCTTTTTTTCTTTTTCTTTTTTTGTCCTCATATATGCCACCAGATGTTATATGCTCTAGATGGGTCTCACTGTCGCCTTCTGTACTGACATTCCTGAAACCACCCCGGGGTCAGTATATGGCTAACAGAGATGTCCCAGAGGTGGGTAGTTTCCTTATCCAACTCCCCTGTCTTATGATGGAGTACCTCAGGCTAGGGGAGGACAGGACCGACACAACCTCTGTCATAATCATCGGACCCTTTACTTGTTCGACCAGGCCTCCAGTTTTGACCATACATTCTCAGAGCTTTCAGCTCGACCAGCCATGACCATCTTACAGACTCCATTATACTTTTTAAACAGTCTGCAAATCTGGGAGGGGCCACTGACTTCCACTCTTTGCATATCTCCCTCCCGGCTACAACCACCGCGTAGAGAATAAACTGTGAACGGAAGTTGTTGATATTCTACTCACAGGGTAAACCAAAAAATACTAGCCTAGGAGTACAGGAAATAGTTGTAGATAAGACCTGACCCAGGAAGCCAACTATCGCCCTCCAGTACTCCTGAATCTCGGGGCATTCCAAGAACACATGCATGTCATCTGCTGCTGTAAGTTTACAACGGGGGCAGTAGTCGTTCTCCTGCGTTATCTTATGACATTTTTAAAGAAAGTTCGTCTTAAGATCTTGCAGACTGCACTCAGGAATTGGGGGTTTATTCGGAAGGCCTTGGGAATTCCTTATTACCACACTTATACTCCAATTTGGGATTCCCCGGGCACACCTGCATGTCTCCAGGACCAGCTTTCTCTGCCCCTGAGAACAGCTGGAGTACTGAAATGGGGGGACTTATGGGTGGACTCAGGTCTTAAGGACTGGAACTCCCTGACGTCACTTACAAACGGGTCACTGACAAGATTTAAATTTTATCAACTATCTGCATGGTGGTCAAGCCAGACATTACAGCGGGAAAAAGATACTGGAATTCTGGACGCAATTCGTAGCGGGGGGGGGGGGGCTGGAATAGAGAAGTATAATTTTGGTATAAATTGCTTACAGATGCAAAAGACAATTTAGATCTTGAACTGACAAGCCTCTGGGGGAATACCATAGCTGAATACTCAGAAGAGTTCAGTAAAATTTGGTCAGATTCTTTCTCTTTATCCCAGAGATTAATTAAACCATCTAATTTAAGGCGGAACCATTTGTTTACGGCTTATCGGGTGTATTGGAGCCCGGCTAAATTGCATAAGATAACGCAGGAGAACTACATGAGGCCTATCCTGGGAGCACAGAGCGTTCCAATCCATAGCATTCTGTCTAGAGCGGTGTATGTTGAAAGCCTAACAAGTAGGGCTTTGGAATACATGTCATTAAGATCTTTTTCGTAAATCATTTCTCTCTATTGTAGATATCTTGATGAAGTGGATTTGATTGAGAAGTGAAATGCTCCTAATGCTTGGAGCATATATCTTTAAATTATTCCTTTGTCACATAATTCTGCAGAGGTGAAGTGGTGGTCCCAGGTGTTGCAGAGAGGATGTGGCCGCAGAAGCGTTGTGATAGAGGTGCCGCTGGCCAGATGTTGCCTTGGAAGTGGCGCCATAGAGCTGTTGTAGAAGGTGGCCAGTAGAGGTGTTACAGTTTCACAGATGGACAAGCTCCTCTCCGGTGCGAAATTACAGGGGATCATTTGTACCATTTCTAGAACAGAAGAGGATCCCACATGTATTCCTTTGGCTCTCCGTAGCTGGTTGGGGTAGAGATTTAACTAGCACCAAGTTGCACGATGAAGAGACGGCTATGTTGGGGCATGATGGATCAGATGAGGAAGGATGTTTGCAAACAGAGGAAGGAACAAAAGGACATTCAAAGGCAGATGAGATAGTAGAGCAGCAAAAGAAACTGTTGATGGCAGTAGTAGGATGGTTTGAAGTGTTGAAGCGAGAGTAGTGGCTGAGAAACGGAAACAGCTGAGGGTAAGGGATAAAGGTAGGGTGAGCAAGAACTGATGGGAGAGCAGGAGAGACAGAAAAAAAGCCAGGCTCTACTGATGGAAGTGAATCTTTTCTCCCAAACAATGCTTCCTTTGAACAGAGAAGCTCTGGATAGAAGTAAACATCAAGCTGGTTGAAAGCTAAACTACCTTCCCTGTTGCTTTGTTCTATTTTAATGCTTTCAGACCCGCATGCCTCTAGTTCTGGCCCCTCCTCCCTTTTCTGGTTCTATTTTATAGTAATAACATTAACGTTCTGTTTGAATCTCTTTTTCTTCCCACAGACCTGGATGATGCTCAGATGCTTCCGCTGCCGTCTCGTGTACGGCATTTCTCACACAGCGAGGACAGCCCCAGTGAAGTCTTTGGAGCGGTGGGTGAGGATCACCCCCCGCTGCCCAGGAGCAGCAGTACCTCCGACCTCATGGAGCCTCTCAGTGCTGAGCGTGCCAAAGGTGCAGAGCCCGTCCAAGCCTCTCCATCCCATCACACTTCAGGCCCTCTGAGTACCGCAGAGGCCTCGCCACCCTGTCGGGCCACCGAGGGTCCGACTGCCGCTCCCCCTGCCGATACTAACACCAGGGACCACACCATGGAGGTTGGGGAAAGCATATATGATCATGTTTGTGGCTCAACAGACTTCACAGATGCAGAGCTGGCCTGGTACACTGATTGTGAAGGAGAAGATCTCCTGGCCTCACTGAAAGAATTTCTGGGGGAGGGAAATTCCACTGGCAGCCCTCTGGGAGAGAACCCACAGTCCATCCCCAATGAAGCAGTCAGTATGGAGGAGCGAGCACATGAGCTGTGTGCTCTTCGGGCGATCGCTGAGAGTCGTGCAGGCCCAGGGAAGCTTGGTGTCATTGGTCACTCTCTAGATCATGTTACGGATCCAGGGGAGTTGTTGCGTCATGCAGGGATAGATCCCGATGCTTTGGGTTCAGAGGTGGAGCTATATATTGAGGAAGCAATTGTGGATAGCATGCCCGTTGCAGAGGATTCCTGCAGGAGAAAGGGTGATGAGAATAGGCAGGACGCTCAGCAGACACCAGACCGTACTCTGGAAGAGAAGTGTGAGAGTGGGGAGGATTACCAGACTCCTGTCGCACTGGCACAGGCTCTTCCAATGCTCAGGGACCTAGCCACTACCTATGTTCACTATGAGCCCGCTCACTCAGCATGCTCTGGGCTGCCATCCCAAGCTAAAAGACGACTTCCAGAAAATGTCACTCACAGGGGCAAGATCATAAAAATAGCAGGCAAGAAGCGAAACGGGGTTCAAGTGAGTTTCAGACCAGCTACAGAGTCTGTTCTGTTCTATAACCCACTAGAGACTAAAGGGGCCCCATGGAAGACCCGCCTGCGGCGGTTCAGTGCTTTCAGCAGTGGTGGGGCTGCGAGCAGCCATAGCTCATCTGCTCTGGTGGAACCTTTCAAATCTGGGTCCTCCGGAAATGCAGACTTGTTGAGAGTAGCTTCTAGTCCTCGCAGCATCTCTCCAGATCCTAGCCGAGATCTGAAGCATGCTTCCCCGAAGGAAGGTGGTCCCCAGTCTTCCAGCCTCAGTGCCTCAAAGTCATCTAGTCAGGACTCAGGTCATCCGCAGAGCTCCCTGGGTGGCGTGTATAAAACTGTTGTCCATGCTCTTTCCAAGCCGAAGGCCAATGTTTCCCCCCAGAGGCCGCACCGGACGCAGGCTGAGGCTCCGCTGAGGGACCTGTATGGCCATGTAATGGGCTATTTTGGAAAGAAAGTGTCAGGTGAGCAGTGACTGAGCCCCAGGGCCAAGTGACTCCCTTCTGGCTTGAATGCAGCTGAAACGAGCTACCTGTGAATCAAGCGGCTTTGGGGTGACATGCCGCTCCCCCTTCCTTCCTCCTTTTGGGTTTTGCATGTGGCTTTTGCAGCTTGAACAAGCACAGCGCATGCATATGTTGTGCCCTGCCTGCTCCACTGCACTAACCCTCTTTCTGGCACATTCTTTTCCTTTTCACCCCTTTGCAGCTGAGCCTGATTTGAGAATGTGTGCAATGGGAAGTGGGAGCTTGCAAGAAATTGCCCTGATAGTTTCATGCAGAAGCATTAACAGTTTGGGTTTTTCAGAATGGCAGTTTTTTCTGCACGTATAAAATGCAGCTTTTGTATAATTTAGGAAATAGATGTTTTCCCGGAAATCTGAAAATTCCATGTGATTGCATAGTTCTGTAGATAAGGCTGTCCTGCCCAGAAGAAAGTGTTGTTTTCCATATACGCAGTCAGAGTTGCTGCTGAAGCATCCTCGGTCCGATTATGACCCTGTTAGCGTTGGTCTTGACCGTATTGCATGAGCTGCTCACGTACAACTAAGAGGTCAGAATGGGATGAGTATTGCAGCTTGCTAGTAGGATATGTTTGATGTCCAGCTTTTGAAACTGCCATCCTCTAGTGAGGGCGTGGATGGTGATTGTGTGGCCAGAGTCTGTGCCATTCCCTTGTCAGCAATGAGAAGTGTGTGTGTGCGCGCGCCCTCGTTCACGTGTGGGTCCGAATCAGTAGAATTTATCCGGCACATCAAAGAATCTAGGAGAAGAGGAGCCTGAATGGAGATCTGCCAGAACGGTTCGGAGCATCGACCGTCGAGACAAAAAAGATTGGTTTGTATCACTTTTCTGAAAGATGACCAGGCTCTTATTTGCATTGACAAAAAGTTCCATGCGTTCGTGTAATCAAAGACGTTGAATCTCAATAGTTTCAGCCAGGAGTTCTTACTCTTAAGACTTTTTTTCTCCACTGTATCTAAGAAACCTGCTCAGATACAGATTTGTTTAGGTGAAGAGCTTCCTATGGGAGGTGATAAACTTCCAATGTAGTCCTGGCTACAATACCAACGCAATGCAAGTTTATCAAGGTTCTTTGGAGGAGGAGTGCAGAATGTAGAACAGCTTTAGTAGGAACAGGAGAGGGATGAGAGGCGTGTGTTGGCATAGTGCTCACCATGGCCTGGTGCTCTCATATGGGCTGCTGTTAGTAGTCATTTGATCTTCATAAGTGAATGAAGGTAGAACTTTGAAGACTGAGATAATCTGTTGATTTGACAAGTGTTGTCAAATGTAAAGCCCAGCAATTGAGTAAACCACATCCACTTTGAGTTCATCAAGATGTTCAGTCTTCTGATGGTTCAGCATCAAGGAGTTGTCCAACAGTGAAGCTTCGTGAGGTTGGAGTGAAGAGTAGATATATGCTTAGTGGGCAGGTGTTTCAATCTATCTGTGTTTCATCTGCTTATTGATGAATTGGGAACTCATAAACAGTGAGCTGAAGGTACAGGTTTAACCGAAGCAGTGCTAGTAAAAGGTTTCTTGATTTTGGAGCAGAAGTAAGCGAATTGATTTTTAGGAGTCTGGCGCCGAGTGTTTGGGAAAGACCAGGGTTGATAAACAAATATTCTGCTCTGCTGTTCACTGGTGAAGAGTTAGATGTAAGTAATATGAAAAAACAGGTACTGATGTTCAATCAGTGGTTTGTAAAGCGCAGCTACTCACCCGTGAGGGTCTCAAGCTGCTGAGGGGCAAGGGGGTGGGGGGACGTGCTGCTGATCCGTCTATGTGTGGAGGGTTCAGTCAGAGAGCTAGGTCTTGAGGTCCGTCCTGCACTGTGTCAATGAGGCGGATTTCCTGATGTGGAGAGGTAGGGTGTTCCAAGTCTTGGTGGTGAGGTAGGAGACGGATCGTCCTACGGTTCTGGTCTTGTTGCTCCATGGGACTGAGGCAAGGGCAAGTTGTGTAGAGCAGAGTTTTGTGGTGGGTGTGTGGAAGGCGAGGCGGTGGCTCAGATAATCTGGTCCTGCCTCGTGGAGCGCTTTGTAGACCTGTGTTAGGAGCTTAAAGGTTATTCTCTTGTTGATAGTAAGCCATTAGAGTTGTTGGACGTATTGTCATGTGGTTGCAGCGGGGGATGTCGAGGACCAATCTGGCTGTAGCGTTTTGGACGTACTGTAGTTTCCTCAGTTGTTTCTGGGTGACGCTTGCATAGAGTGCGTTGCCGTAGTCCAGTCTACTGGTGGTGAGTGCATGGGTGACAGTCTTCCTGGATTCTGTGGGGAGCCATGTGAAAGTTTTACAAAGTTGACTGAGCATGTGGAGACAGGATGAGGATACTGTGTTGATTTGGCGGTTCATTGAGAGGGTGGAGTCCAGTATGATGCCAAGGTTGCATGTGTGGTCTGTAGGAGTAGGAATGGGAGTGGATCCTAGTGGGGTGAGCCACCAGGAGTCGTCCCTGGCTGAGGGGGTGGGTCCCAGGATGAGTACTTCGGTTTTGTCCAAGTTGAGCTTGAAGCAGCTGTCCTGCATCCAGATAGCGACTGTGTTCTTTTGTGAGAAGTTGGACTGAAGGTGTGTGACCGCTTTGATACTACTGTCTCTTTTTTTTTTTTTTTATAGGATTGAGTGGATGTGTGTAAACTGATAGGTCCCGCTGTTCTCTCTTCTGAAGTATGAATGGAGCTATTTAACAGTTAAACAATGCCATTTCCTTGTGTGGACTTTGTTGTGAAGTGAGTGAACATAAAGATCTTGTCGTTCTCTTGGGAAGGCTAAACTGGAGTTGTGTGAACAGATAGTCTCATCCCTGTGAAGAGTGTGGCACAAACTATGAGACAACATAGACTGTGCTGACATTTGCAAGGAGTAAGAACTCAATAGATTTTACTGTTCACTTAGGCCAAGTGGCAGCAAGAGTGGGGTCACATCTATCCAACCATTTCCCATATGACATATTGTAAGAGGCGTGTGAATGTACACATCTTGGTGTTTTCCTGGGAAGACTTCAAGGGAATGTGTGTTAGAGCATAGTCTGTGGTTTCCCTGCTGTGAAATGTGATGGTACATATTTGAACAGGTCGCACCTTGTGCAGCTCAGGTTAGGATTAAAAGTACGATGCCGGAACAGACACTGCTGTTTCCTTGTGTGGATTATGATGAGGAGCAGACGGATTAGATTCCCCATTCCCTTGTGTGAAGTGTAATTAGAGTTGTGTGGACAGATAGGTCCCTCTCCACCCCCCCCCCCCCCCCCTCACCCCCCCATATGGAGGGTTGTTTGAATAGATAGATCCACTGATCCCCTGTATGGAGGGTGACAAGACTTGTATTACAGATCGAGCCTTCACGCCTCTTCATGCAGTGCGATGCGTGTGAGTGAATGTTTGTAAACATATAGTACTTCTCATCCCAGGTTCAGAAGATAGCGAGAGAGCTCCACCATTCCTAAATGCTGTCCTTGTGCCAAATGTCGCTTTCTCATCCAATTCTGTTTCCCCCTAAAAGTGAAAATGATCATTCTCTTTTCTCAAGGGACAGTATATGTGAGTTGTTTGTTCTTGGCGTTCCTTTTTAGTAGAAAAGTGTTGCTTTCTAGGCTTCCTGAACTTCAGTAAATTTCAAGTTCTGTAAAATGAATGAAATGCCTTACCTTCAGTAACACGTTGACTCCTCCTTGTTTAAAGTTGCAATACAAAGGTACAGAAGTTCTTATGTTCCTTTACCAGCTATACCAACTCACCATTTTATTGACTGGAGATGTTCTGTGTGTTGATCAGACTGTGCAGAAACGGGAGTGAACCAGAAGGGTCTCCCTGCCAGTAGTAGAGGATATGTTCTGCCCTTTCTGGGCTTTGGCGAGACTGATGGTGGGTGGCAGCTGGGATTCTCACCTGAAGCAGAGACCTTGTCCACTGAGAGAGAGGGTTATCCTGTATACCTCTTAAAATTGCCTTCAGTGGCCTATGACTGGGATCCTTTTCTGAACGACATGAGGTGTGCATGGAGATCGAACGCAGTCTGAATAATGTCCTCTGCAAATATGAGATTCATACAGCACAAGACGGTGGTCCCTGCACTGTACACAGCCATTTTTGCTGCTGTCCTGGAGCTGTTCCTAAAAACCTCAAAGCAGGGTCACCCTTTGCCCATGCCATGACTGGCTTCAAAACTCACTCAATGGTCTTTTCGAAGAATGATATTCATGAATCTGTAGTATAATGTTACTGATATACAATTAAAAATCACATTTTCACTGAAATTGAAAAATGCAATACAAATATTATATGACAATTAAAAAGTAATAAACTTGGTAACAACGTGGAAACTGTTCTGCCTTTGGTCACAGATAGCGCCGGGAATCCCTTTTTGGGCAGCCGTGCTCTTTTGAAATGCCACAAAATAGAAATCGACCCAGCAGAGTAAAGTAAACATCATAGTGATAAACTAGCATACTAGCCCTTTCTTTGTGACTCTCGTGAAGCATATTTAGACATGATAAAGCTACTCTTAACTAGGTGAAGCAAAAGAGTAGTAGTAGCAAAAGATTAACACAGGAACATCCTTGATCTGGATCACGTACATGCTTCATAGGTGCACAAGCATCCGGTGAAACTTGGATGCTCATTATGTTGGGCGTTAATTCAATATTGCAACCATTATTGAAATATTTTTGGTAGGGCCTTTGTTAGAGAAAGGAGCATTTGTGTACTGCACCAAACTGATTTTGGGGAACATTTGAATGTTAGTTTTCCAGCGTGAATCGTCTCTTAGTTCACATACTTTCCATTATTTTGCCACCTAGTGGTCGGGTCTGGAATTCTCCCACACGTTGTAGTCCTTTTTCTATTTCTTTTTTAGGTCGAGCCTAGCGCAGTGCGCATGTGCTGCTCTAGGAGAGGGCCTCTTGGAATCACTTGACCCACGGCCTCCAGCTTGTGGGAGCGAGCAGGGGCGCGCATGGTGCCAGGGGAACGGCGAGCCCCCATCATGCACAGCAGAATCACATGCCTGCAACCGGAAATGACAGATTTTTTCCAGTTAAGCGTTTATAATTTTGGAGAGTGCAGGAGCTCTGTTAATGCCCACTATTGTATGCACTTGGGAATTAAGTTTAAAAAAAAACGCATTTCCTTTCCGCCGCGTCCGAACACAAACACTTTTTTACACTGTCACAGGAACCGTCTCTTAAAGCTCTCCCTTGTGCTGGTGCTGTGTGACCGATTCCAAGCTGTTCACCCTCATGTGCTGGTTCTGTGTGACTGTTCCATGCTTTTCACCCTCATGTGCTGGTGCTGTGTGACCGGTTCCATGCTGTTCAACCTCATGTGCTGGTTCTGTGTGACTGGTTCCATGCTGTTCACCCTCATGTGCTGGTTCTGTGTGACTGGTTCCATGCTGTTCACCCTCATGTGCTGGTTCTGTGTGACTGGTTCCATGCTGTTTACCATCTTGTTCTGGTTCTGTGTGACTGGTTCCATGCTGTTCAACCTCATGTGCTGGTTCAGTGTGACTGGTTCCATGCTATTCAACCTCATGTGCTGGTTCTGTGTGACTGGTTCCATGCTGTTTACCATCTTGTTCTGGTTCTGTGTGACTAATTGTGTTCTGTCCAAGGAGCTCTGTGTGTAGATTTGAGAACAGAAGATGTGTACTCTTTGTCAATGAGGCTTTGTTGTCTTAGAGGAGCTCTGGAGGCAGCTCATTGAATGCAATCTTTCTCTGAGCGTGGGCTGCTCTGCAGTGAAGGTTTTATACTCATTCCTGGTGTAGACTGCTGACCAGTCTCATGGGCTTCACTTCTGGCGGACGCTTAGTCTGACGAACCTTAGTTAAACCTTGGACTTCCTTACGTCACTGGATGAGACCTTGCTGCATGCTTCTGGTTGATGTGAAAATGTTTAGATTGGAATTGGGCCTCTATAGGGCACGGTGGAGGGTGCCACAGGCCAGTGGGTACAAGATGTAGGCCGCGGCAGGTGGACAAGGCCAAAACAATGATAAATTCAAATCCAGAGTTGGACAGCCTGGGCGCGAGGGTGATGCCTAATGTAGAGTAACGATGCCAGAGGTGAAGGAAGCGTGAGGTACAGGACCAGGGCCCACATGTTCTCGACTCTTGATGGCCAAGAATGTTCAGAGTTAAACAGTGCATTGTGTGCTTGATGGGAAGGGCAGGAGGGTGGGATGTCCTTGCCGGCAGGTTCTTTCTCTTATGTACCCAGTTGTTACCGAAGCAGAGGGTAGGAAGTTGTAGTCTGTGGTACCCATAGTATTAGTGGCCCTCATTCTGTGCCCCCTGCAGAGGTGTTGGCTGCTGAGGAGAGGTGACAAATGTGGGGTCCTCAGAGTCAGTATAAAACCTTCTGTTGCTCTATAAATGGGGAAAGGTAGAAACAGGGAAGTGTTGGCTCCCATTGTTCCCTCAGACTCCTTTGCAGATTCTGATGCTGGACCGCAGATGAAACCTAATTAACATCTTTTAACCCTATGACCCAGCTGTGAGACTGACTCATTCCTTGCACTAATTGTTGTTGCCTCGGCTCATCCTTAGCTGCATGCATAGCAAGGAGATTGGCTCAGTGGAGATCCCACATTTGCATTTTGTAATATTTTATTTAGTATGATTTTGAAACAAACATGCACTTTAAATGTTGTTTCTGATTTGATTGTAGCCAATAAAGAAGGCCTGTCCCATGGTGCGGGTGAAATGGGCAGCAGTGCTTCCAATGTTCCTGACCTCATGGATGAGTTTATACAGGAGAGGCTGCGCTCCGGCACTGCCCCAGTAAGTATCTACCAGCTGCCCCCGAGGTCACCTCTGGTGTCTTCCTCACGCCATCCACTTGGGAAACAGGGAATGTCCTCCCTCAGTTTGTCTCATTGGGTTATTTTGAGGTTTCTCATGGATTGGGTTTCAAAACAAATGATTCTTGTCACATTGAGATGGGCTTTGCCTTAGCAGCTGTGTTTGCAAGTACTTCCTTCTCCTCTTTTGTCCATAGATTGTGACCAGGAGAGGAAGCAGTCCGGGCAGCCTGGAGGTCCCTAGGGACCTACCCGACATCCTGAACAAACAGATCCAGACGCGTCCCGCTGATGACCCCGGTGTTCCCTCCGAATGGACATCTCCTGCGAGTGCAGGCAGCAGTGACCTTGTTAGCTCCGACAGCCAGTCCGACTCGTTCAACGCCTTCCAGTACGACAGCCGGAAATTTGAAAGTAAATAGACTCCCTTTTTTGTTGTTACTTGATCATCCTCGGCTTGTACTGTGGATGGCTCCTGAAGCTTCTCAGAGCCCTATTTCCATGAGTCAAGGCAAGGTGCTCTTGTCTTATCTGGGTTCTCAGATGCTTCAGAGCTGCATAGGTTCCCTTCTACCCACACGCGTGCCTTATCTGCAGTAACGTAACAACTCATGAGTTGACTGTGGAGTTAGCAGACCTGAGTCCTAACCACACACCCTTTGGCTTCCTCATCTGTTTTGCATTTTGGACCAGGCAGTAGTCCAGTAGGTTTCCATCCGCTCCCCTAACCCTCTGTTTCTTCTAGCGTTGGGCTTGCCAGTGTAGGTCTGTACTCCGATTCTAGTTAATACGCTTGGGTACAGGTTCATGCAGTCCTTATAAAACATGTTATTGCCTAGTCTGCTGTTTATGGTTCAATGTATGTGCATTTTTTCTCACCAGCCCTGTTATTCATCTGCTCTGAACGCCTTTTTCATAACTGTCAGCCTTTGAATCAAGGTGTATGTGTACTCTTCTACTTCAAAGGATCACAGTGTTTGGCAATGGCCAGTCCTAGAGCTAACGGCTTCAAGCTGAATTTACACAATATTGTGTTATGTTGTGTGTATTTTCTGGCGCACGATCACCCTTGAGGGTATCCTTGTGCTTTGGCAGGTGGGTGAGGCTAGCCTTGGGGGGTTTACTTGAAGATCCAGGTCTTCAGCTGCTTGTGGCATTCAAGAAGGGAGGAAGAGGTTCTTATGTGGAGTGGGAGGTTGTTCCATACTTTAGGAGCGGTGTACAAGAATGCACAACCTCTTGTTCTCCGTTTGCATGGGATGTGTGCTAGTGAGAGTCCAGCTGCATGGCGGCGCCTGGAGTACTGATACAAGTTCACGCAGCTGTAGGAAGTTCTGTTGTTTAATGCTTTGTATGCGTGGTTGAGGAGCTTATGTTGTGCGTGCCTATGTATTGGGAGCCAGTGGAGTTCCCTCGGGTGTGGTATAACGTGAAACTGGCGTGAGAGGTTGACGACCTGTCTGGCTGCTGTCTTGCGAATGGTCTGATGTCTTTGTGAGTTAGTTGGTTATTCTGAGTATAGTATGTTCTGATAGCCCAGCCTGCTGGTGATCAGGGCATAGGAGATGGTTTTCCTGGTGGTGTTGGTTAGCCACATGAATATCTTCTACTTCAACCTCAAAGAGTTGAAGCAGAATATGGCCACTGCATTGACTTGTGGGGACATACCCAACTTTTCCAGCATCTTCCAGACTGGGATGAGACCCTCTAAAGAAAACATTACAAATTCTGTGATATCCCACCCAGAATTTCCCTTGAGAAAATCTATTACTTCATCTCCGAAGTTTTCTATCTATCTGCAGGTCCAACATGCCAATATGTGGGCGCCAGACATCGCAAACATTTAAAATGTCCGTTCCGTATCAGAGCCTTAGTGAACCAACATCACATCCACGTGTTCCTTCAGCACCAGTTCATGGCATAGAATCTAAGCAAGGTTGAATGCGTGTCAGTAATTCACCTCCCACCGCCCTTTAAACCTTGCATTCCCACGTTCATCCGGTCGATATCCATTTTGAAGGGGAAATGCTACGGTGTCTTCCTGACTCTTGCAACTAGACCTACGTGCCAGGAAACATGAAGAGTATGACCCCTGCTTGAGCAAAATTCCTAGAGGTTCTGGACTGTACTGTCCAGATGTAGCTGCCAACTGGACTGGGAAAGCAAGCATCCACTGCATCTCCATGCATGAGGGATACTGGCCGTCCCCTTAATGGACACTCTGACAGCTGTATCCTACGTATTACCTACCTCTGTTCCGAGGTGTTAGCTGTAGGCTCCTGCCTCAACGCCAGAAGAATCAACATGGGGACTTGGTGAATCTAAATCAGTGTCTTAATCATTCGGCTACCTGCCCGACCATGGGGTAGCAAAGTTCAGCAGCTCGACACTATTCTATTTTGCACACCTCGGACTGCAAGACCCCGTGCTCATGCAGGAGTCTGAGCATGACTAGTTCAACGCATGGAAGCCTCTGTTCTATAAGAAGTGAAGGAGACTGTGGTCTCAGGGGGGATTGTGGGCTTGCATTAGAATTCATTTAGTCCTATGGTTTCCGCTGCCCTTGTAATTCCTGAAATCTCACCTAACCTAGAATTGTAAACCTGCACCAGTTAGAATGCGCTAGGTTTTGGAATGAAGCCAAGACTGGAGCATAGAACAACTCCGTTTTTATGTCTATGCACACCATCTGATTTTGGTGTCTTGGCTCTGATCACAACTTCAGGTCTGGAGTCCTCCCAAAGTATACTTCCTAAGGCCATAAAATAGTGTGAGGCTAAGCTCTTCGTGGCCAGATCCAATCATGATCACCGGGACCAACAATGATTGCTGTGATCAACGATTCTGGCCTCATTCGAGGTCACGTTGGTGGACATCGAAGGAAGGCAATAACATGAAAAGAAGAGGAGACACAAGTGAAAAAACATTAAGTCCCCTCGACAATCTATTACCCCAACAGAGTTGTCAGAGCTGAAACTGGGTGAGATGCCATCTCCTCCTGAGCTAGCTCCAACAGATACTGGCCTGATGCTGTTGCCTCCAACACAACCACTTATGGATTCCCATAACTGAAGTTTCCCATTCCAGAGACTAATCCGGCGTTCTCCTTGAGTGCCATGTTTGTGTTCAGGAGAGCAATGGTCCCGTCTGGAGCACCTTTAGTCCCATGGGAGACTGTATGGATTTTACCAGCAGGGGTTCCCTCTTCGCCATTCATCCCCTGCTTATGTCATCTCTTTGGCGCCACTTCTGGCTCCGTCGCTGCCTACAGCTCCTATGCTGACCACACCTCTGAATCTGGCACGACTCTGACCCCACTGGTGCCGGTCCCTGCCCTCCCTTCATTGCTGACAGCAATATTAGCAAACCACAAAGCCACAGCTTCTCATCTCTGAGCAGCTCCCTCCTGATGTCAGAGCGATGTGTCACAGATCTAAGGGAGAGGCCTAGCGCAGCTATGTGGTGTAACTGTATAGGGAGGAACGTATTGAAAGGACATCCTACAGAGGGGCCGGTCATGACTTTGGCATCAGTTTTATTCTTTTTAATACTCAAAACACAAATGACAAAGGTGAACCACCGCAATTACTGTCAGGGAATACAGGTGTTTACTAATATCTGGGTGATATTTCCACAGAACTGGAGATGTTAAGCCCTTCAGGGCTTCCTCCTCTCAAGGTAGTTTCCAGTGGTCTGGACAGATGAATGGTGACCTTCCCAATTGAGGCCCACTCCTATCCCTAAATATTCTGTCACAAATTTCGGGATAAAAATGGATCAGGATCTCACGACCAAAGATCATACTCTTACCATTGTCGTAATATGCTATCAGAACATGCGTCTTCTGCGCAGAATCTTTCCGTATCTTCCTGCATCCACCCGAAGATCAGTCCAAGCCCTAGTAATGCGCCGATTAGACTATGGCAATGCTCTCTTGGCGGCAGCTAACGATACTCTGGTAGCAAAATTGCAGGTTGTTCAAAAAACGGCAGCCAGGCTCATTCTCAGCCTCCCTCCCTGCACTGCATCTCTTCTGCTCCAATGTTAAAGGAGCTGCACTGGCTGACAGCGGAAAAAAGGTGCATCTTCAAGCTCTGCGTTCTTACCTATAACGCGTTAGGAGGCAAAGGACCCAGATATCTGTAATTGAAAATCAAACCATACAGTCCCTGCAGAAGATTACGATCATGTGATTAAGGCCCTGCTATATGTCCCTGCACTCGTTCAACAAGATGCAGGGATAGAACTTATTTATTGGAACAAGCTTCCAATGCATATCCGCACCTGTGCTAACTACTGCAAATTTAGGAAATTATTGAAAGCCCACCTATTCTAACTCTGTCTCATCTCCCTGCGGATTCTTGCTAAACAAGCCCAGATACCCTTGGAGTCGTGTGCTATGTTAAATCCAATTAACATGACATGGTGCCGAGAAAAGGGAAGACAGAACATTGTACACTTCCTGTGTGCCATACCTGAAGACACTGCATGCAGTGTAGGTAAGCCACCCCTACAGCAGGCCTTACAGGCCCAAGGCAGGGTGCTCTATACTACATGTGTGGACATATTTGCATTTGTGATGTCCAAGTAAATTCTTAGATATCACAAGTGAACAGTGAAGCCATTTCAAGTACATGTGCTCAACACTGGTGTTTACTAGTTCGCCAGCTGCTTGATGGCTTCACTGAAACTAGAGATGTTTGGTATCCGACATCTAGTATTAATAATCCCACACTGATTCCAGTGATGGATTTATTAATATATGCACCCAGAGGGCACCTTAGAGGTGCCCCCTGAATACCTACCTATTACTAGCTTGTTGGCTGACTGGTGTAGACCAGCCTGACACCACATACCTGTTTCTGACCCCCTGCAGATAGAACACCCAGGCTCTCTGAGGGCAGAAACAATGCCTGCTTTGGCTGGAGGAGTTGTCATCTCCTCCAAGCAGGATGGCAACGTAATCAGCATATCAAGGCAGGAGGCTTCAAAGGCGTCTCCCGACTTTGATATGGGACCCTAGGCTTTCCCAGACAGAGGAAATGCCACCCCCTGCCCTGGGCCCATTTGGCACCAGGAAAGACAGGAAAATTAGCTAGTCAGGAGGTGTGCTTCGCTCTCAGGCTAGTGCCACCCCTAAGGTGTGCTGCCTGGAGTGAATTCGACTTTTAGAATCCCACCATCTTAGTTTTGCTGGAATTAGGCACTCTGAATCAGGGTTATGGCCACTTCCTACAGGAAGTAGTCATATAGAGGGTTGAGACACCCTTAAGGTAAGTAGCCCATTGGCTTCTATCTGCCACTTCCCCTAACACCCTTAAATGGAGTATGTATTTTATGTTATGTTGTCAGGTTTTCTAAAGCTCAGGAAATACCCGGAGGTGTCTTGGCGCTAGCTAAGAAGCAATGGAGAGCACAGAGGGGAAAAAAGACTGGAAGACTAAGAGGAGTTCAAAAGCCAGATCTTCAGCAGTTTCCTGAAAGCCAGTAAATTAGGGGCATCCTTGATGTATGGTGGAAGTGTATTACAGGCTTTTGTGGCTCCCACCACACTACTTCTGCCTCCCCAGGTTTCTCGCTTGAACCTAAGGACAACTGCGAGCTTGGCAGTGGGTGAGCATAAGGTCCTGCCTGGGGAGTACCAGGTGATACTCTGTTGGAGAAATTCTGGGTCAATGCCAGAAAGCACCTTGTAAGCCATACAGAGCGACTTGAAGGCAATACTCTCTTTAATGGGCATCCAGTGCAGTTTCCTGAATGCGTTAGACACCGACGTTTTTTTGGGTATTTTCAAAAGTAGTCTGGTTGCCGCTTTCTGCAATGTTTGCAGTTTATTCAGAATTTATTAGTGAGCATTGAGGAAAAGGCTATTACAATAGTCCAATTTAGCCATCACCGTGAAGTGTGAATGGTTTTCTGAAGATGAGCAGGAATGTAGGGGAGCATCTTTGTTAGCGTTGACAAACACAGAGGAAGTCACTGTGTTGACTTGGTCAGCATAGGTGGCACCCCTGATACCAGGAACTTAGATTTGATGGGTTAAGAAGAGCCGACAAAGAAGAGGCGCAAGAATCCGATCCTGAGGCCAGGCACCACCAGAGAAGTGTGCTGTGATGCGCCACCCCCCCCCCCTTCATCCCTCCTTCATCCCCCCTAACTCTCCGCTTCCAAGTTAGGGGGCTAGAAGTCTTGTGTGAGGCCGCCTCTGGAGCCGCAACGGTCCGCTGATCTGCCTGGGGCCTGACAAAACTGCTCACGGTTGCCTCACCACCTGCTTCTATACCTGCATAAGTCTGGCAAACGGCGGCCCACATACAGTGCCGGCGACCCTCTGAGCCACTGACACCCTTTGGCTCAAAAAGACACTTACAGAACTTGATTCATAAGGTGAACTCCTTAACTCCAATATCACCGTGCTTGACTCTGGACTGAGGGCCCTGACTAGCCTGTTGGACCACTGAGCAAATTGCGAAGCTCACGTGAAGCCATTGATTTAAAGCAGCTTGGAACTAGTGCCCCGGCGGCAGTGCATTTTGGCTGCATTGGGGGGCCCCCTGATATTGACCGCGCCCGCATCATCCTCCGATTTGGGACACACCAGGCCCAAAGGAGGCCCTGTTGGACATTGGGGTTAGGTGGTCCTTACTAGTGGCCATACATCTAAGCGGTGAGGTTCACTGTCCGAATTGTCTGTGGAGGTTGGGGAGGCCAGGGGTGGAAAAACACAGGACGCAGCGTGGGTATTGATTACCTCCTGGCGGGCAGCGGCGATGACTGAGGTGATCCCTCCTCCTTGGCCCCTTCCGCCATCACACCGTGGAGCAGGCCACTGCCCTCACCTCCCTGGCAACTATAACTGGAGATAAAGGGCCCTGCGGTACTCATGGAAACACACTTGAGAATTGTTTGCTACCCAAAGCCCCGGTCGCTCTGACGAGCCCAAGAAACACAAACTCCTGCAGATTAGTTACCCCCGAAGGGAGGGTCACTGACGCCACGTGATATAATGGCGGCAATGCAGGGCGTTCTGTACCTCTATGGAGTACAAATTTGACTCTGTGTCTACAGAGGTCACGCTAATGACGGTTGAACATGGGGGGCAGAATTACTTGAGTGGAGGACTCGATTGACACCATCCAGGCCGAAAATAAAACCCAGTTCAGTGAGCTGTGTGCTGTGGCAAGGGTTCTGGAGGATCAAGTGTAAGACTTCGGGCACCGCTCAAGGCGCAACACCGTTCTTATTTAGGAATCCCTGAGTACTCAGAAGGTCTGGCAGTGGCCCGCTTTGTAGAAGACTACATACTCGAGGTGATGCAACCCAGGGGCCTCTCCCACTATTTTTAGGTGGAAGGTGTCCATCGAAATCCCACCTAAACCAGGTGCGCCTCGTTGATCCATAATAGCTCATATCTTTAACTTCCGGGACCGTGATGTCATATTGCAGGTGGCTCGTGGTGCCCAACCAACAGCCTATGAAAATGCCACCATTACATTCTTTCTGGACTCTGCACTAAAAGTCAAAAAATGAAGACATAGCTTCCTGGAAGTCAAAAGGGTCTTCAGAGAATGAGAGATAAAATATTCAATGATTTTTTTGGCAAAGCTCAGAATAGCAGCAGACGGTAAGACCTGGTACTTCCCAAATCCTGGCGAAGCTTGGGATTGGCTTGACAGCTGGAGGACTGTTGGAGGCTCTAAAGCAAGGCCTAAATCGGGACATAGATAGCAAGTGGATCATTAAGTTCTACCACAGTGCTCGGAAACCCACCAAGAACAAGTTGCTCGATCTGTAACGACCCACGGTCCTGGAAGGACCGTTCAGAATGATGCCTAGGGAACTCGTATTTTCTTACCCGCTCTGTTTGCGGTAGGAGGGATCCTCTGGAGTGAGGCTGCAGGAGTCATCTGAAAGCTTGAGGCAGGTCAGGGGTAGCCGGATCTGGGTTCAGGATCGCCGGGGGGGACCTCCTTGTGGTGTTTTTCCACTCCAGCTCGGGCCGAATTCGGTAGGTGCAGAGTGGGCTGGATTTGCGGTCTCTGGCTGGCACCAGAAGCTGCAGTTTGAACAAGTCCGGTGTTCACGGGAGATTCAGTCTTTCAAGTGAAGGCAGACAGGTCCTCCGGTGTTTTTGAGGTTGCTGGCTGCAGGACACTCTGAGATTTCGCCGGAGCAGGTTCGAAGGGAGACAGGCCCGCCAGTAGGGCTGGGGAAAAGTCAGTGGGCGTCGTCCTCTTGTTAGCTTTGCACAGCTCTTCGTCCTTCTTCTTATCTTCTTTTCTTGTTGTTTCTGGATCTGAGGAAGGAAGGTTCAGCGTGCCCCCTAAATACTAAATTTAGGGGTGTTACAGGTAGGTAAAGGGCAGGGACCAATGGGTCCCTTCCCTGGGGTGGGTACATCCCCTATTCTGCCACTCCAGTGGGAGGGGGGCAGGAGCCTGTTCCTGGTTGGCTGGGTCCCCCATCCTCAAGATGGCAGGGACTCGAGGTTGTGCTTCACCTCGCCTCCCCCACCTGAGGGTTGGAGGTGGCAGAGGTGGGCACACTTCCCTTCCTCACTTGTTTTTCCTGCCAGTTCTCCTGCCCAAAGTGGGGGGTAGAACCAGTGGGGACCAGTTGCTGAAAGCAGCACATGGTCTGGAGAGGCTCACAAAGGCGGCATGCCTTTAAGGCTTCTCATTCGTGAACCCTGCCCATCCTGGGGGAGGAGCCTTGGCACCTCGCCCCGGGAGGTGCACTGCTTCAGGCCCCCAAGAGCAGCAGCTCTCGACCCAGGGGTCCAGAAGCATGGCTGGTGGTGGCAGCCTCAGCAGCCACTCAGCCAGGTCACTAGAAGTTGGTCGAGTTTCTTGGGGCATCCCTAAGACGCCCTCTGTGGTGCATTTTACATTAAATTCCACACTGGCATCAGTGTGGGTTTAATGTGCTGAGAAGTGTGATGCCAAACTTCCCAGTCTTCAGTGCAGCCATTATGGTGCTGTGGAGTTCGTAATGACAACTTCCCAGTACCATATACTCTTAATGGCAGCACTGCACTTACAGTGCCCAGGAATGGCCCTGGGTACTGTAGGGGCACAGAGCTCATGCAACTGTACCCTCACCACTGGCATAGTTCACCCAGCTAGAGGGGTGTCAGATGGATGCCAGGGCAGTCGTTTGTGGGCATGGAACACAGGGATATGTGCCATGTTGACTCTTCACTTTGATCTGCACCAAGACACGCAGCCTGCAAAGGCAGTGTGTGAGTGTCAGGGTACAGGGCCCCAGAGGGTGGCACCATAAATGCTGCAGCCCTTGCCTTCTCTGGTCACAGTGCCCTGGGTACCTATGGTACCCTTTACCAGGGGCTGACCTGTGGCCAGAGATGCCAATTGAGTTTGTTTTAGGGAAAGAACACAGGCCCTGGGAACCTGATTTGCAGGGACCCGGGGCACACCAAACAAAAGTGCATCAGAGGTCTGGCAAAAAGTGGGGAGGGGTTACTGCAACAGAAACCTACTTTCCAACAGCTCCTCCATGTTTACATGATAATGTGTTTTCTGACTTGAATGCACAGCTTCTCTGACCTTTAAAGGTATATTATTAATCAGTGGTGATTCTAATATATATTACTCAATGATGAAACTGATCGCTTGACCCCCAGACTGACGGGGACTTCCCGCCGACCAGTGGCTGACTTTTTATTGGTTCTTTGTCTTATGGGCGTATGGCGCTCCCATTATCTGACAGCACAGCAATACACATTCCATTCAGGGGCACAGGGTAGTCTTTCCCATACAACTATATCCTTACATTTACACAGTGCACCCCCAACTTTAGTGAGGTCCGCCATATACCTAGGGTATCTCGGATCATTCCCAAATATGGGCGGTATATGGCCTCCCACGTCAGCGGGATTGCCATGGAATAACACTCCATCCTTGGTATTTCAAGAAACCCCAGATACAAGCGGGTCTTTGGGAGGCCACAGAGTATTATTTTGCTGAAAAAGAGCATTAGATGGACTTGGCGCTGACCCTCCGGGAGGGGTATAAAACTGTTATAAATCGACAGGGCCTTTAGATCGTAGGACAGAACCAGGATAAGAGGGCACAAATGGAGTTGCAACAGCGTAAAATCGGAGAGATGGAAGCCAATATTAGTACTCAAATGGAACAGCTTGTCGGCAGTGTTCTCCTGGCTCCAGCTGAATGAACTTAAATGTAATTCCTATAAGTCGGAAATCATTTTCTTTGGTCGTCCTTCTAACAACTTAAGGCGGAACTGGTGGCCGCAGGACATGCACCCTCCTGCTAACCCAGTATTGTCTGTAAAAAAAACCTTGGTGTAAAATTGGCTGACTCTCCGAGTATGAAGCCACAGGTTCAGAAGGTGGCTGGCCAGTGCTTTGGTTTTCTGAAAATGCTTAAACAGTTTCTTCCATTACTTCGATCCCCTGCAGGAAAATTGTGGTCCAGGCCTTGATTGGCTTTAGGCTGGACTACGTAAACAATCTTTATCAGGGGCTTCCAGAGTGTCTGCTTAGCCGCCTTCAAGTAGTGCAAAATGCGGCGGCCAGAGCTATTCTTTCTCTTGGCCCCAGGACCCGGATGTCTGCTTATTGAAGTCTCTCCGTGGCTTCGGATCCGTAAGCGGATACAGTTTAAGCTTTTAAGGCCTTACATGGGTACGGAGCCCCTTACTTGAGGAAGAGAGTGCAATTTTATCATCCTCAACGCTCTCTTCCCTCCGCCTCATTGGCCCTAGTCTGTACTCCCGTGGTGAAATACTCTTGAATTGGAGGCCGCTTCTTCCGGCTAAAAGTGGCAAAGCTATGGAATGATCTGCCACTTGCTGTGAGACTGCTCCAGGATCTGCTCCCTTTCAGAAAAGCCCTAAAAACATGGCTGTTTCGGCAATAACCTAATACTTTGCACTCTGCACACTTGTTTTTCCTTTCCAGTTCAGTCACACTCACCCAGCGCTGGGACACTCAATAGAGTAGATGTGCGCTTTATGAAACCCTGGATAACATAACATAACAAAACATAACATAACATAACATACGAAGGGAGTACAGGGACGCAGAATCTAACGAGGCCAATGCTAGTCACTGTGCAACCCAACAACGCCTTTATGAAGTCTGCGACAGAGCCGGGAAACTTTTGCCATGGCTTGACAAAAGAGAAAGCAAATCGCTGGGTCCTAGAAATACACACCGATGACACACGAGTGTGAGTGTGAGGAAGACAGAAGGTGGCAAATGCTTTAGCTGTTTACTCTGCCTAATTGAATTTCCCTGCCGCTCCCACCGCAGCAGACGAATCTCGTGATTTGCTGGCTGATCTAAGACTCCTGACCCTATCGGGCATAGAGAGGGCACTGCTAGAGGAAGAGCTCACTGAAGAAGCAATAGTGTGGGCAATCCGCAAGTTGAACCCGGGGAAAGCAGTGGGCCACAATGGGATCCCCAATGAACTTTATAAGCTAATGCCATAAAGATTGCCCCCTATCTGTTTAAAATGTACAAGGAAAGTCGCGACTCGGGTTCCCTCCCCATAGATCAATGGCTGGCCAATATAGTGGTCATCCACAAAGATGGAAAACTATCTGAGGATTGTGCCTCCTATAGGCCAATCTCACCACTAAATGCCAAAGTCAAAATATTGGCTGAAGTTCTGGCTTCCTTCCGTGTTCTTGCCAGGAAGGAACACCACCCGTAATCCGAGGTGGCTCCATTTGTACAGCAGCTACTTGGTCTACACCACACACTTTCACTAAGCACTCTTGTGTAGATGTTCTACCACACCAACAAGCTAATGTAGGACAGGCCGTGCTATGTACACCTTCTCAAACAACTGCAATGCCCACCGGTGAGCCACTGCTTTTGGAGGGCACTGCTATACAGTCTATGCAATGCATGTGCATCTACTGCCGCTCATGCCTCAAACGGATGTCACTTGCCCTGTAAGCGTCTGTTCTTGGTATGTAGTGCTGTAGATTCACATGCGCCCTCCCTCCTGCCCTTACCCCTTCGGTCGTTGCAGTTCCTGTCTTTACTTTCATATGCAGGGTCATCTCTTTACTGATACCTACTTTAGACTCCGTTATCACCCACGTGCTGATAAACAATCTAACAATGGGTCGAGAAAAAACAGCTTGGACACATCGGGTCTAACACTAGATGGCAAGAGTATGCAAAGCATGTGAATCTGCAGCACCTCCTGCCAAGAACGGATGCTTACAGGGCAACACCTTGATATCTTTTATAGATCCGCAAGCCACAGTTCACCAGGCTCGAAAAGTGAAATGTTATATGCACCAGTCTGTAGACTGATGCATATAATACAGTAGTCTTTGTAACCCTTCCACTTCATTGTTTTGGTCTGCTGTGCAGCCTGTGAGATGTAAAGGCTTAGAACACCTCTATTCCTGAGGCCATTTACTTCGGATTTTCATATCAAATGTGCGAAAGCAACAATGAAAATGAGGCACACAATGGTAAAAGGGTGAATAAAGTCTGTTTGGGTGGGGCTCCACACCCAGAGCGGAGGCATCGACTCGGTGTCAGCAGTGAAAGGAAAGGTCTCACCCTCCATGCATATAAACTAAGGGAGACTCCAGGAGTGACAGTATGGGAGTTAGCCTTGTGCCTGACCTCAGCTATGTTTTTAAATCTTTTTTATATTTTAAAGACTTTTACAAACCAGTAATGAATGAGTGGGCCTTTTTGACTCATTCAGTGAAACTAACAGTGTTTCATTTTCCTTTCAGATTTTGGCTTCGGCACTGACGGGCATGTGCCCTTCTCCACCGAGATGGATGGCGGGTCTGGATACTCGCTCACTGGCGAGGAACAAGAAGTTGCTAGTCTAACCCTTCTCCATATTGATTCTGAGACAAGCAGCTTGAACCAGCAGCCCTTGTCTGCCGAAGCAGCAGTCTTCACCGGTACAATTTCAACACCCATAGATCCACCAATAACATACTGGGCTTGTAACATGGGGCTCATAGTTTGTGATCTCACTGCAAAAATAAATCCTCCTACACACACCCCTCACACAAACACACACACACACACAGACATACACAACCCTCACACACACCCACCCCTTACACAGGCCAGCCTGACTCCGTGTGAAGCGGTCGCTCCACCCTTCCTCCTGAACCCATAGCGCCGCTACTGGTATCGTAGCGCTGATCCCCCACCACTGCCATACTTTAAATTTATTTTAATCGAATTTGCTCCCGATCTGTTGCGTAGCGCTCCGCATTGCTTTGTGTGCTTAGAATACTTAACTGTGAACGCTCCGCATTGCTTTGCCTGTTTTGCATATTTGACTTGTGTACGCTCCGCATTGCTTTAACATTTTATTTAATTGACATTGTGCCCGTGTGTTCCACCGCCAGCTCGCATTACCCGCATTGCCCCTGAGCACAATCGCTACCTGATTGTGCCCACAGCGTCCTGTTGTCCTGTTGTTGTCTCGTCCATTTTGTTGTGCCTGCAGCCCGTCCCTCCCCCTACGCTCCTGCCTCCCAGCTCCCCCTCCCACGCTCCGCCCCCCTCCACTTCTCCATTTATGTCAGATGCACCTACGTGCAGCGTTTACGCGCAGCGGTCGCGCCCCAAAGGTAAGCCCGTCTACGACCCTCCGCGCCTGGACCGCGCCCAGCGCCTGTCCCCCTGGTCCCCGCCGCACCCAGCCCACTAGAATCACATATGATGCCGCAACTCTCCACGCCCTCAACCCCGGACGCGCACCACAATGCTGCAATGCCACCCCAGGACGTACTCACGGCCCATTCGCCTGCCTCTCCTGCAAGTTCAACTGCTTCAGGACCCTCACCAAATCCCCTTCCTCCATACACAGCTCCGACTCTAACCGCATGAAGTGCATCCTGCTGAACACCCGCTCGGTCCACAGACACGCCACGGAACTCTGGGACCTACTCGACACTGCATCACCCAACATCGCCTTCCTTACAGAAACATGAATGAACACATCATCAGCACCCGGCATCGCCATAGCCATACCGGATGCTTACAAGATTACCCGTAAAGACCGAACCAATCAAACAGGAGGTGGCATCGCCATCATTCATAAGAACACCATCAAAATCACGACCAGCTCCGACAATAATCTTGCAACCGCCGAACATCTCCACTTTCAGATTCACACCGACCCTAGGACCACACTTAGAGGCACCCTCATCTACAGGCCTCCAGGTACCCGCACTCAATTCAGCGATGACATCACGGACTTCGTCAGCCCACATGCCCTCGCCTCCGAGAACTACATTCTTTTAGGAGACTTCAACTACCACCTTGAAAACCAACACGACAGCAACACCACCACCCTTCTGGACAACCTGGCCAATCTTGGACTCAAACAACTTGTTGACACCCCCACCCATGTAGCCGGACACACGCTCGACCCCATCTTCACCTGCAGAAAGCACATCTCCTTCGATCGCACCACAGCTCTCCACTGGACGGACCACAGCTGTGTCCACTTCAGCTACAAAACCACCCTGAACCACAACCGCCCACAACCTATTCCTCAAAGAAACTGGAACAAAATCACCTCCGAACAACTCCGAACATCACTCAACCAAAACCCTCCTACCCTCTCAACGGACCCAAACCAAGCGGCCACCAATCTCAAGCAATGGATCGCCCTCAGTGCTGACGAATTAGCGCCCTTGAAAAAGCACCAGATCAAATCAGCCAGCAAAAAGGCTCCCTGGTTCAATGATGACCTTAAAAAATCCAAGAAGCTATGCCGCGCCCTGGAGAAAACATGGAGAAAAATCCAACCACCGACATGTCCACCCTCAAAGCAGCCACCCGCAAACACCACCAACTGATTCGATCCGCCAAGAAATCAGCATTCAAGGATCGTCTCGACAACAACAATCACAACAGCAAGGAACTTTTCAACATCGTCAAAGAATTCACCAACCCCACAGCAGCATCTAACGACATCACTCCCTCCCAAGACCTCTGCGATGCGTTATCCTCCTTCTTCTACAACAAAATTGCCGACATTTACAACAGCTTCAAGAATACTCCCAGCGTTCAACCCTCCCCATCCCCCTCAGATCCTACTCCGCCAACTAACAACCTTAGCGCCTGGAACCCAATCACCACTGAAGATGAACTCCATCCACTCTGGCTCGCCAACCGACCCCTGCCCCCACCACATATTCAACAAAGCGGACTCCATCATCGCACCCCATCTCCGAGATGTCATCAACTGCTCGTTCAACTCTGCCACCTTTCCAGAAAGCTGGAAACACCCCGAACTCAGCGCCCTTCTGAAGAAACCCACAGCAGACCCCTCGGAACTCAAAAACTACCGACCCATATCCCTCCTCCCATTCCCGGCCAAAGTCATCGAGAAAGCCGTCAACAGCCAGCTCGCCGCCTTCCTTGAATCCAACAACTCCCTCGATCCATCTCAATCCGGGTTTCGAGCCAAACACAGCACCGAAACCGCCCTCATTGCAGCGACTGACGACATCCGAACACTACTGGACAACGGTGAAACAGTGGCCCTCATTCTACTCGACCTCTCCGCCGCTTTCGACACAGTCTGCCACAGCACCCTTATACAACGCCTCAGCAGCATCGGCATACAAGGAAAAGCCTTGGACTGGATCACCTCATTCCTCGCTGGGAGAACTCAGAGTCCGACTTCCCCCATTCAACTCTGAGGCCACTGAAGTCATCTGTGGCGTACCACAAGGATCTTCACTCAGTCTCACCCTCTTCAACGTTTACATGAGTCCACTCGCCTCCATCGCGCGTCATCACAACCTTAACATCATCTCTTACGCCGACGACACCCAGTTAATCCTTTCCCACACCAAAGACCCTAACACCGCCAAGAACAATCTCCACGAAGGCATGAAAGAAGTAGCCGAATGGATGAAACATAGCCGCCTAAAACTCAACTCAGACAAAACTGAGATGCTCATCCTAGGATCTTCCCCCTTTGCCTGGGACGACTCTTGGTGGCCTTCCGCCCTGGGCACAGCACCCACACCCACAGACCATGCACGTAACCTTGGCTTTATCCTAGACTCATCTCTCTCGATGTCCAGACAAGTCAACGCAGTCTCATCCTCCTGCTTCAACGTACTTCGCATTCTCAAAAAGATCTTCCGTTGGATCCCCCTCGAGACAAGCAAAACTGTCACCCACGCACTGGTCACGAGTCGACTGGATTATGGTAACACACTATACGCCGGAATCACAGCAAAATTACAGAAAAAACTACAACGCATCCAAAACGCATCAGCGAGACTCATATTAGACATTCCTCGCCAAGACCACATCACCGGACACCTAAAAGACCTCCACTGGCTTCCCGTCAACAAAAGAATTACATTCCGCCTTCTCACCCACGCACACAAGGCCCTTTACAATCTAGGACCCGAATGCCTCAACACTCGATTGTCCTTCTACAAACCCACCAGACAACTAAGATCGTCCAATCAAGCCCTCGCCGCTGTCCCGCGCATCCGAAAATCCACCATGGGTGGCAGATCCTTCTCCTTCCTTGCTGCCAAGACCTGGAACTCACTCCCCACTCACCTCCGACTTACTCAAAACCACATCTCCTTCAGAAAAGAACTTAAAACCTGGCTATTGGACAAATAATGAACCCCTTCCCCAAGCGCCTTGAGACCCTCTGGGTGAGCTGTGCGCTATACAAATTCCCGAACTTGAACACACAGACTCCTTACACACAGACCCCCACCCACCCGCAATCTCTCTCACACTCACACACACACACCCTTACACACTCTTACACACACACACACACACACACACACACACCCTTACACACACACACACACACACATCCTTACACACACACACCCTTACACACACACACACACCCTTACACACACACACACACACCCTTACACATGCACACTCCCTTACACACACACACAGACACCCTTACACACACACACACACACACCCTTACACACACACACACCCTTACACACACACACTTACACACACACACTTACACACCCTTACACACACACACCCTTACACACACACACACACCCTTACACACACACACCCTTACACACACACACCCTACACACAGACCCTTACACACACAGACCCTTACACACACAGACCCTTACACACACAGACCCTTACACACACAGACCCTTACACACACAGACCCTTACACACACAGACCCTTACACACACAGACCCTTACACACACAGACCCTTACACACACACACCCTTACACGCACAGACCCACACACCCTTACACACACACACACACAACCTTACACACACACACACCCTTACACACACACACACTTACACACATACACACACACCCTTACACCCGCCACTCTCACACGCCACTCTCACACGCCACTCTCACACGCCACTCTCACACGCCACTCTCACACGCCACTCTCACACGCCACTCTCGCACGCCACTCTCGCACGCCACTCTCGCACGCCACTCTCGCACGCCACTCTCGCACGCCACTCTCGCACGCCACTCTCGCACGCCACTCTCACACGCCACTCTCACACGCCACTCTCACACGCCACTCTCACACGCCACTCTCACACACCACTCTCACACACCACTCTCACACGCCACTCTCACACACCTTACACACTTTGAACCAGAGCTGTAAACCCAGATCTGAAAGAAACACGTTAGTGTTAGATTCCTTACCTTAGAATATCCCCAGGCGTCAGTCTGGATCCGGAAACTTTTGCGTAGCAGTACCCCTGCGCGTCGGTAGGCGTCGTCTGCAGGCGTCCCCTGCGGCTCCGCGTCCGTCGTCGGCGTCGTGCGCCGTGATGACGTCGCTGGAGTATATAGACGCCGCCTCCGCGCGCTGACGTCAGTTCTTCTTTTTTCCGCGCCAGTGGACGCAGATCTGAAGAGCAGTACTCCGGTCTTTTGACCAAGTTTTTCATTGTTATTTCTCTAATTGTGCCTGATAGGATGCCTGGGTTCAAGCACTGTGATGACTGTGAGCGCACGATGTCGGTCACAGACCATCACCGCCTCTGTCTCCGGTGTCTGGGCCCCGACCACGACGTGGACTCCTGTGTCGACTGCCGGGCCCTCACCAACAAGGCTAGGCGGGAGCGGTCCCGCAAGCTACTGGAGCTCCGGGTGTCGGCCCCACGTCGGGACCGGGAGCGGTCCCGGTCCGGCCGGAGGTCGAGAGAGCGTTCGAGGGAGCGGTCGCGGAGCCGCGCCGAGCGTTCCGGGAGTCGACACCACTCGTCAGGCTCATCAGGTAAGAAGCACAAGAAGTCGGGGCGTCGTCATCGTACCCCCGACTCCCCTCGACGCTCGCGCGATGCGGCCGGGGGCTCGGGTGACCCCAACCCCGCGGCTCCGCGAGAGTCGCCGGCGCGGCCTGCCTCATACCCTCCGGTCCCTGGGCATGGCGCGACGCCTGAGGAGATCGAGGCGTTCCTCATGGCCATGAGGGCGCTCGCTTCTCCGACGGGGCCTTCGGGCCCAGTGCTACCGTCTGGGGGCCCTGGCGGTTCGGGTGTCCCTGCCTCGGCGCCGTCGGGTGCTCCGGCCCCGGCGCCGCCGACGGCTCCGACCCCGGCGCCGCAAGGGCCTTCGGGATCGGCGCCGGCTGGTCTTCCGGCCTCCCCGGCGCCGTTACCATCGGGGTTACCCCCGACGCCGCCCCCGCGCGACGCCGGTTCTCCGGTGCCGGCTCCGGCCGGCGGCGGGGTTCCGGCGCCGGCTCTGGGCGGCGCCGTCCCCTTACCTTCACCGACGCCGGACGCGGCGCCGGACGGGCGTCGCTCGACGCCGGTCCCGGCGCCGATGGGGCCCATGAACCCCGAGGAGCCGGTCTACATCGTTGACTCCGAATACGGAGATGATGAAGAGTTCGGTGAAGGTTGGGAGGGGTCCGAGGACCCTCTGTCACGCGAGTGCCAGTATGACCCGGACTGGACAGGTGACTTGGGGGATGCCAGTGGTCTGGACGACTCTCCTAACCCTGGTTTGATCTCTCCTCCAACCGTGGCATCGGTGGAGGGAGCTGCCTATTCTGTGGTGCTGATGAGGGCTGCCAAGGCCTTACACCTTGAGCTCCCCGTCGCGGCCGTGAGGCCTAATATCCTCACCGAGGTCTTCAAACCGCAGTCATGCCCACAGGAGCCACTGCTGCCGTTTAATGAAGCCTTGTCAGACGTTCTGTTGGGCACGTGGTCCAGGCCCGCTTCAGGTGCGCCTGTTGATCGGAACGTGGCCAGGCGCCACCGTCCTTGTCCGGACGACCCCAAGTTCCTGTCTACCCACCCCACCCCTGAGAGCCTGGTGATCCAGGCCTCGACCTCCCAATCCGCATTCCCGTCGGCCCCGCCCGACCGGGAATCCAAGAGGTATGACCAATTTGGCAAGAAGGTCTTCTCGTCCATTAGTTTGGGCCTGCGGTCTTGCAACACCGCTTGCCTCTTGGGCCGCTACACCCACTCTGTGTGGGATACGGTCGCGGAACTGCTGCCAGTATGCCCCATGGAGGTGCGGGCAAAACTCGGTCAAGCTGTGGCTGAGGGCCGGGATGCAGCGAAATATTCGATACGGTGTGGTCTTGATACGACCGACTCGCTGGGCAGGGCTATGTCAACGACGGTGGCGATTCGTCGCCACGCCTGGCTGAGATCCGCCAACTTTTCGGCAGATGTCCAAAATACCTTGATGGACATGCCGTTTGATGGCTGTCACCTGTTCGGTGACAAGGCGGACCACGCGCTGGAACGCTTCAAGGACTCCAGGGTCACGGCCAAGTCCTTGGGTCTCTCGACCCAGCGTCAGCAACCGGGTTCGTTTCGTCCCTTTCGTGGCCAAGGAAGGGGCGCCCCCACACGTGCTGCCAGCCACGCGCCGCAACAATCCTTTCAACGCGGTGGCGGCCGTGGAAACCGCTGTGGTGGCGGTCGGGGACAACGGCGGGGTCAGACCACACCTTCCCCCGCAGCATCTACCCCTAAATCCTCCTAGTCCTTGCTTTCGGCCCCATGTGACGCCAGTGGGTGGCAGGGTTCGCCATCACCACGCTCACTGGCGCACGATCACTTCGGACAGGTGGGCGCTGCAAATCGTCCGAAGGGGCTACTCCCTCCCCTTCGAGACCTCTCCTCCAGCCATGCCACCGCAGAACCACCGTGTGTCGGGGGACCACTTGACACTTCTGCAGGAGGAAGTTACGGCCCTCTTGGCCAAGGGGGCCATCGAGCGCGTTCCTGGGCCAGAAGTAGGGCGTGGTTGCTATTCCCACTACTTTCTGGTGCCCAAGAAGGACAAGGGGGGCCTACGTCCTATCTTGGATCTAAGGAACGTAAACGGCTTCCTCCGGAAGGAGAAGTTCAAGATGTTGACGTTAGCTCAGGTCTTGGCTGCTCTAGACCCACAAGACTGGATGGTAGCGTTGGACTTGCAGGACGCCTATTTTCACATTCCCGTCCTGCCGGCCCACCGGCGTTACCTGCGGTTCACGGTAGGCCTGGAGCACTTTCAGTTTATCGTGCTCCCCTTCGGCCTTACCAGCGCCCCACGGGTGTTCACAAAGGTGATGGCGGTGGTCGCAGCCCATCTGCGCAGGTTGGGGGTTTTTGTCTTCCCCTACCTAGACGACTGGTTGTTGAAGGCGGGCTCGCCCCAGACAGTCGTCCACCACCTTCAGATGACGGCAGACCTCTTGCACGACCTGGGGTTCTCCATCAATGTGCCGAAATCACACCTGTGTCCCTCTCAAAAGCTCCTTTTCATCGGAGCGGTTCTGGACTCGGCGCAGTTTCGGGTTTATCCTCCGGAACGGCGGGTCCGGGATATTCAGGCTTTGATTCCCATCTTTCAGCCGCTATCCCGGGTTTCGGTCAGGTTGACGCTGCGGCTGCTGGGACTGATGGCTTCCTGCATCCTTCTGGTGCATCACGCCCGGTGGCGGATGCGGGCTCTGCAGTGGGACCTAAAGTTTCAGTGGGCCCAGCATCAGGGCAACTTGTCCGACCACGTCTTGATCTCGGAGGGCACTGCGAGACAACTGCAGTGGTGGCTTACGGACCGCGATTGGGTCAGGGGCAAGTCCCTCTCCCTTCCCCTACCGGAGCACGTTGTCGTGACGGACGCGTCCCTCCAGGGCTGGGGTGGCCACTTGGGAGAGGCAGAGATCAGAGGCATCTGGTCTCCGGCGGAGTCCCGGCTCCATATCAATCTGTTGGAGCTGCGGGCGATTCGTCTGGCACTGAAGGCATTCCTCCCCTTTGTCAACGGGAGTGTGGTGCAGGTGTTCACCGACAACACCACCGCCATGTGGTACTGCAACAAACAGGGCGGAGTGGGGTCGTGGACCCTTTGCCAGGAGGCTCTGCGCCTCTGGCAATGGCTGGAACGTCAGGGCGTGACTCTGACGGTTCAACACCTGGCAGGTTCCCTGAACGCCAGGGCGGACGAACTCAGCCGTCGGTGCTCGATGGATCACGAATGGCGTCTGAACTCGGACGTGGCGCGAGGCATCTTTCTGCAATGGGGAGAGCCTTGGTTAGATCTATTCGCCACAGAAGAGAACGCGCAATGTCATCAGTTCTGCGCGTTGGAGTTTCCAAGACGGCACTCGCACGGCGACGCCTTTCGGCGCGAGTGGAGTTGCGGTCTGTTATACGCCTTTCCGCCTATACCACTTCTGCCCAGAGTGCTGAAGAAGATCAGGCGCGACCGGGCCCAAGTTATCCTTGTGGCTCCGGACTGGGCTCGAAGGTACTGGTATCCCGAGCTACTCAGCATGTCAGTCGGTCCCCCGATCCGCCTGCCCCTTCAGGAGGACCTTCTGTCGCAGCAGCAGGGGACGGTCCTCCACCCGAACCTGTCCAGTCTCCACCTCCATGCTTGGAGATTGAGCGGCGGCAGTTGAGGCCATTTGACTTGCCTCCTGAAGTCTGTGATGTTATTCTGGCAGCCAGGCGTCCCTCCACTAAGTCGGTATACGCCTGTCGGTGGAACAGATTTGTGGCATGGTGCACAGCAAAGGCTGTGGACCCTCTTTCTGCCCCTCTTTCGGAGGTTCTTCTGTTTCTTCTTTCTCTTGCCCAGCAGGGCTCTGCTCTGGGCACTATTAAGGGCTACCTTTCTGCCCTTTCAGCCTTCTTGAGGCTTCCTGATCAGCCTTCTTTGTTCAAATCCCCGATTGTAACTCGATTCTTGAAGGGCATCACTCACATGTTTCCACCTGTTCCGTTTGTGATGCCCCAGTGGGATTTGAACTTGGTTCTGACCTTTCTGATGTGTGCTCCCTTTGAGCCCCTTCATTCTTGTCCTCTCCGTCTCCTGACTTTAAAGACGGCTTTCCTGGTTGCCATCACCTCTGCCAGGAGGGTGAGTGAGCTCCAGGCTCTTTCTATCCAACCTCCTTTCCTGTCCATTCATCCTGACAAGGTGGTTCTGAGGACTAGGCCTTCTTTCCTGCCCAAGGTTGTTTCGGCCTTTCACATCGGGCAGTCCATCACCCTCCCTTCCTTCTTCCCGCCTCCGCATCCTTCAAAGGATGAAGAGCGGCTCCATCGTCTGGACCCAAAACGTGCGCTTTCATTTTACATGGATCGCACACGCCAGTTCCGGGTGGATGACCAACTGTTTGTTGGCTACGTGGGTGCGAAGAAGGGACGGGCGGTCTGTCAACGGACCATCTCTCGATGGGTCGTCCTCTGCATCAAAGCGTGCTACTCTTTGGCTCGGAAGGAGCCTCCTGTTGGGCTGAGGGCCCATTCCACTCGAGCCACGGCCACTACAACTGCCTTGGGCCGAGGTGTGCCCTTGCAGGACATTTGCCAAGCGGCTACGTGGGCCTCGCTGCACACCTTTGCGAGGCACTACTGCCTGGACAGTCAAGTCCGGAGGGATGGCTTCTTTGGCCGTTCTGTCCTCCAGGACTTTCTGGTGTAGTTTTGTATTGGTTCGCAGACCCACCACCGGGGTTGGTATTGCTGGGGTATGTATTCTAAGGTAAGGAATCTAACACTAACGTGTTTCTTTCAGATGAACAAGTTACTTACCTTCGGTAACGATATATCTGTAAGAAACATTAGTTAGTGTTAGATTCCTTACCGAACCCACCCATCCTCCCCGTTCTGCGAACTGATACCTAGGGTTAAGGACATCCCTTTCAGGGCCCTAGTGTTACATGGCACCAGTGTTGGTTCTCTCATGGCTCTGCGTCTCCTGGCGCGGAAAAGCTGTGTGCAAAGAACTGACGTCAGCGCGCGGAGGCGGCGTCTATATACTCCAGCGACGTCATCACGGCGCACGACGCCGACGACGGACGCGGAGCCGCAGGGGACGCCTGCAGACGACGCCTACCGACGCGCAGGGGTACTGCTACGCTAAAGTTTCCGGATCCAGACTGACGCCTGGGGATATTCTAAGGTAAGGAATCTAACACTAACTAATGTTTCTTACAGATATATCGTTACCGAAGGTAAGTAACTTGTTCATCAAGAACAAATAGAAATTTGCACATGAAAGCGTTTTAGCTGCCCTATGGTACTCAGGGCCTGAGTGAGCTGGCAACTAAACGACCATGCGTAAGTGTGAATCCATCATGATAAGACAGAAAGCAAACAAGAGAGAGGTGGAAGAAGTAAAAGACAGAATCTAAGGATGACCGACTTAGCCTATTCGGGCAGCTCTCAGCAATGAAGGCCGGAGCACCGCCAACAATTTTGAATGGTTTTAGTACTAAGACCACACATGCATCCGAAGACGGCTGAAATGCCAGAAACCGGTCCCCGGTAGCTTGTTTCCTTCCCAGTATAAGAATTGGCTTGGTAGTTTGGCCTGATTTGCATATAGCCAAGTTCTGAGCTGGGATGGTGCAGTGAGCTAAAAAACGGTGATGGATCAAGCCCTGATCCTTGGACTGGGTAAGAGTGGTCTGCTTAATTCAGACACTCTGTTCATCACCACCCCCCCCTTTTCTGAATCACACATGCATCCCAGCAGTACCTGATTTGAGCCTCGTGTTGCCAGTGTGCACTAGTGCTACTTATTTATGGGAATCAGGACACTTTAAGTTTGTCCTGCATGGTGGTCCCGACTATTAAATATTAAAAATATTTTGCTAGTTTGGCGGAGAACCTTAATTCTGAGAGCTGCCAGCCTGCATTTGGTCTAAATGCATGCATGAATGCATTCTGCTGAGAAAAAGGATCATGAACCTTGCGGCACTGGTGTTTTCTTTTGTCAGGGGCTCAGCCCATTACCCTCTCCAAATGGAACCATGGAAGTACTGGAATACTTTCTGAGTGCTCTACTTTTACCCCACTGCATTGTCATTTTAAGAGGGTTGTGGTCCGAGATAGTGTGAGCTAGGTATTCCATCTCAACTATCGCCTTATGTAGCGTGATAGTGCAGAGAATCAGGTCCAACCTTGTGTGCAGTCGGTGCACCTGAGAATAGGAGTATTTTCCACGGGTTGGAATTATTACCCTTTTTCACACATCCCACATCTGCATATTATAGACCCATTGTTGGAAGGAATGTGATGTTGTGGTGCAGGTGGCTCCACGTAGTAGCGATGTCGTTCGGTCCATGTTTGTGTCTGTAACATATAAAGTCATCCCCCCACCCCATCCCCTTCAGTATGTCATGTAGTAGCACCAGGGTTATTTGCTCCAGAAAGCCAGAGTGTTCTGAGTTGGGTGCATATATTGACACTACTTTCAGAGGGTCTCCATTGAGCTGGCCCTCAGGGATAACCTAATGGCCCTCCAGATCCTACTTGCTTGCAACGACCTGTAGTGGGACCCCCGAGGCTATCCATATTAGCGTACCCCTTGCGTATGCTGAGTAAATGGGGCTGTATGTCTGCCCCCCCAGTCCAGAACAGCGAAGGGATTGCGACTGTGTTGTATCACTTTTGCTACCACTTGTGCATGTTCAGTTGCTTCAAGATGCTGCGGCTCGCAGGAAGTCTAGTTTTCCTTTTCCGCTGGCGATTTCACTCTCCTCTGCGGACTGCTTTGTCACCATCCACGGGCATCTGTACTCCTTTTTGTTGTAGACCGGTCCATGCCTCCTTGGGGATTGAAAGAAGAGAGTTGTTTCTCCATCTACCACCCTAAGTTTAGCTGGTAAGAGGAGAGCATAGTTCAGGCCCAGTAAATACAGTTGTCTCTTCTCAGCTATGTAGATATTACGGCGCTATTGTAATTCTGCTTTGTAGTCAGCATAGGCTGTAATGGCAACACCCTCGCAGAACCATGGAATATCTGAAGATCTGCAAAATAAGATACCGGTCGTGGCAAACATTCCGGGATGCAAGGTGCCCTTTCAGTGTAGAAGAACTTAGGAAGTCGACCCTCCTGCACCATTTCAGACCGCCATTTCTCAAGGACCAGCTCAATGTTGGGACCCTCAGGTCGTTCAGGTATAACCAGGAGGTGTATATTGTGGCGCCAGGAAGGGACTTCTGCGTCTTCTGCTAGTGACTGTTATCGAGTCACTTCTGCTCACAGGAGTCGGAGCTTAGATTGCACCTCTTGTAGTGTGCGTCGCATGTAATTGAGGGACGATTCTGAATCATCTGCACGTTCCACTAATTTTTTTTATGATCTGTCCAGAGTAGATTCATCTCTAAGTTGACCACCTATGTCCTGGATTCTAGTGAGTCCCTTGTATCCAGGACTGCTGGCAGGATCTTTTCAAATGGTTTGGAACGTTTTTTGAGAGTGGATTCCAGGTTACCCAGTGGGCCACTTGCTGCCGGTTTGATGTTGCATAAAGTTCCATGATATCTTTTTTCGCGGTATTGGGCAGTTTCCCTCTTTTGTTGTCACCATTGTTGCATATAGATAGTCATGAAGAAACTGCAATTTGTTCACTGTACCTGTCCTGTCGTAACAAAAAGGCACAGCTATTGCGAGGACAGGTCTGGGGTCACTCTGTTCCTGGGGCGATGCAACAGTGTGTACCTGGTGGCAGTCGATTGGGTGATGACTTGTGCTTATAAGACCCTGTTAGCTGCCTATCCACTATGCTGGACCCCCCACCAGGAAGTGCTCTTGCACAGTGTGGGGTGCCCCCTGCCATGCAGCCCTCTCGCGCATTGGTCGAATTTAGCCTCGCTCTGGCCCGGTTTCAGTCGTGATTAGGCCATTGTCACTATATGGTATTGGCAGCTGCCCCCCCCCCCCCCTCCAATATGTCACAATCAGTCACAACTCCCAGTGCCTGGGCACACGTGGTACCAGTGGTAGGAACAGTATTTTTAATGCTCTCCAATGGTGCAGTGAGCAAGTCATCAGTCAGTGCCTCTGCTCGCTGTATGCGGGATTGCAGGTCGCCAATGCCTTCCCATCCCTTAATTCTACTTCATACCTTGTCCCCTTTTGCGCACCGGAGGGGAAGCAGAAGATCCATGACCGCCAAACCCCATGCACACTGCGGGCCCAGGTTGTGGTGTTTCCCTCCTCACCTTTTGTAATAATAAATAATCCTCATTTGTAAAGCGCACAATCATCCGTTAGGGTTCTTGGCGCTGGGGGCCGTCGGGAAGATTAAGCAAGCTATTGCCCAGAGTCACATGGTGCTGGGCTAATCTGCCGCCGGTGCCAGGATCAAACCGTGATCCCCAGATTCCGGAGTGAGTCACCCTAGTCACGGCGCCACACCTCTTCCTCTGTGTGGGCGGTCCGGGGTTCCTGCTGGCACTATGAGTGAAGTCGCAGGTCTGCGGCCCGCCTGGCTGCTCCTGCTCGGCTTCCAGTCACAGTTTGCGGCCCTGAGCCACACCGACACACCCCACGCACCGTCACCACACATTCCATGTGGTCCAGGCGCTTCGGCTTCCCAGCTGTGCCTCTATCTGTGAGGCCTTGGCCGCTTCTATTACAGGCACCAGTCACTAAATGATAGTTGTCTAGCCTTTGGGCTGAGCCATGTAATTTTATTCCACTTTCTCCCACGGTATCTGTTGATGTAATTTGTGCATGGATAGACAAGGGTGCTGCAAGGGTAATGCAGGATATTTTTGGGGCCTTGCAGAGAGCTCAGAGCTGCATCTGTTCCGGTCGCCATCTTGGCTAAGCCCCAGGTTGGAGTCATCCTTATAGCCATTGCACTGACATTTGACACCAGAAGAATGCCGTCTTTCTCCCCCTGTGATTGGACCTCCTGTACCTGAAGGTGAAGAGACTCCACCACCCTGCCAAGTAGCTGCTCAGTTTGAGCACCTGTCTTCTGATGAGCTACACTTAGCCCAACTCCCATCTTGTCAGGTAGCCTGACTGTTTTTGAAGCCAGGAAATTTACTAGCAGATTCCAGTAAAAAAGGGAGCAGTTAAGATTTTGTTATTGGGTGTTGCCTAAGTGCATTAGACTATCTCACTTGCTCCATCAGCAAACTGATGAATCCTGTATTACCGTCAGGGGCCTAGAAACATTTATAATCTAATGGGTCCTATGTTGCATATTTTGTGAATAGTTCATCGCCTGGTAGGTATCAAAGAATGTTTGTTGGCCACTGTACCTCCCATTGCGTGCCTTCAGCCCTTGGCAGTGTTGGCGTCCATTGCCCCAATGAGGGTCCTAGGTCATTTTCACTTGCAAGGGTTCAAAAATGTATCTTGTCTACCGGAACCGTTATCTGACCACCTGCCTAAACATGTGGTGTCTTTTGGACCAATTTTCCCTTGTCTGGGAGTCTAAATAGTGAACATGTCCCTTGACTGCTCGGTATGGGCCTGGCCGCCCAGGTACTCTGGTTCTCCTCCAGATTCTTTATCATCTATGGTATGTCTAGAATCGCTTGTGTCCTCCACATCACACTGCCCGGAGCTCTGCACACTATTTATAATGCAGCATACCACTGTCTGCTTGCTCTGGGGTCTGTGTTTGGGTGTCCTTTGTGCAGTAGAAATCAACGCTGTCCTGAACTATCATTCCTCTTGCTTCTTGTTGTTTATTCCAGGCTCTGAAAGTGGTTCTCCAGCGCTTTCTGCCACTGGCTCCAGATCTCACAGTGCCTCGCCAGCCACCCTTAGTGCCGATCACTTGGGCCAGAGGGATTTCCAGCTAGAGGAGAAACTGCAGACCTCTGTCCTGCAGACACCAGATGACTTGGGTAAGGATTCACAAGAGCATCTCCTGTCTAGCCGTCATGGCTGGCCTTACATTGTTAAGTCTTTTTTTGTGTCTGGGAGCATGTAGCCTACTGCATTTCCTTCTTAATGTTTATCTCTTTTGTGAGTTGAAAACCAGGCATGTCTCTCTGGGAACTTCATATAGGTAGGTAAACTGTCCTCATCAGACGTATAACTGTGCACAACACAGGAACCCTTTATAATTGTGCCACAACAAACTTGTGGATTGTGATATGAAGTTCAGTTCGATGTTCGATGGCGGGGCAATCCTAGGTTTTTCTCTGAGGTTTGGCCTGAGCGCTACCTGTTGAACAGCAGGAAACTTGCATGTCTTTGTGGATGAACGTGTTTACGTTCCTGGAGTAAAGAAGGATTGCTTGATGACTTAGTTGTAATAGCAAGGTTTGTTGTTATACTCATAACGTCTGCACATAACTAGCACAGGAGAAGAACACAGTTTGATGTTTCTAAGGTTGCTTATGATGCTTTAGAGGCAAGATAGTGAGGTCTGAACGGACCTTGGTAAACACAGCACAGAATGTGCTGAATTGGACGTTAGCTATTTAAGTTTTGTCTGTGCTCTTGCTTTTCACTTTCCGAGGAGGTATAAGAGGCTCAGGAGGTGAAATAGAAGGCTCCAGAGGAAGCCTGGTGAATATCGCTGGCAAAGGAATGAATCGGAGATCACCTGATCAGGTTTGCCCCATGCTTTCTCTCTTTGAGAAAGGGTTTGATCCCAGGCATTGTGGGATCCGAGATGCAAGTGGCAGTTTATCTTTCTTCAAGGGTGTCTAAGGCTGCATAGACAGTTTTTGCTTAAGAGGTTATGCCATTGCTTATGATGAGGGATTTTTTCACGTTCGAGGCATGTGGGCTGCTGAATTCATATCTGTGCATAGATCGTCGCCTAGTGTTGGGTCCGGATGATTGCACATTGTTGTCCTGGAAGAGTCTTCGAAGTATTACGAGATAGGTGGCTCCTCCCCTGGACTACAGTGCGCATGGGCATCCTCTCCATCCTCAGATTGTTTTTTTCCGCCATTGGGTTCGATGTTACTATCTTAGCTCAAGTTAGGAAAACTTTCTACAAAGCTAAAAGGCTTTCAACAGCGTCGGTATTGTTTCGTTCGGTAACGATCCCTTTGCTTCGAGAGGACATCGAGGAATCAGACGGTTTTTCTTCCAATATCAACCCGATCTTCGATGGAAAGAAGCCCATTTAAAAGGTGTCCACTTTGTAATGCAAAGTACCCGCACATCGATGTCCACACTGTGTGCAACAAGTGCCTGTCCCCGGATCACAATGAAGCCAACTGTATGGCCTGTGCCCGGTTCAGGGCGAAGAAAACTCTTCGGATTCGACGCGCGGCTCGATTGGAGTCGCAGAGATCAGTGCCTGTTCCAGAAAACATCTTCGGGACCGAAGACGAAGAGGTCGTTGATCTGGAGGATCAAGAAGAACACTCTGATCCGGCTTCGGGCCATGACTCAGAGTATGACGCCGAAGACGAAGAGGTGTTAGAAGAAGACGAAAACGTTGTCGAGGAGGTAGGAGACGACGCAGAGGCCCTTGAGGCCGTAGAAGATAGCTCAGGCGAGGAGCTAGGCCCAACCGGTTACACGGGGGCCGACGATGAAGCGCTCACTAAGGCTCAGGTTGAGGGATCACCACAAGGCCTTACCCGAGATCTACAGACTCGTTCAACTGCCCCGCATAAAGGCCCGGCTTCGAACATATATAAAGAGCCATCCGTTTCGAAACCGTCATCGGTCGATACAAAGACTTCGAAACCAAAAGCATCACTGCCACAACCGAAACCGAAAGTGAAGCTAACTCTGGTCGGCTCCAAGGCCTCAAACCCCTCAGAGCCGAAGAAACAGAAAAAGGCCGTTGATACCGAGAAGCTCAAGAAGGTCATTGAGCCGAAGGTTGGGGCACCGAAGGCCAAAGTCAAGGCTGTCGAACCGACGAAGCCGACACCGAAGGGAGTCGACACGCACAAAAGACCCGAACCAAAAGAAGGGTTCAATCCTCGTTCGAGGCCTGCGGACATGACAAAGACTGGCTCCAAGGACCCTGTCGAGTCGACGCAACCGAGCCCATTCATAGCCAAAGAGGTGTCTGAGTCACTCCAACGCATCAAAGAGAAGGCTACTGCAGTCGGGCCGAAGAAGGCCCCAACACCAAAACTGGTCGGAAACGTTCAGCCCGCATCGACACCGATCAAATTCGGGTTGCCACCAACAGTGCGTCTGAAGATGTTCGAACCAAAGAAAGGTATCGGAGCCATCAAAAAAGTGTCGATGGACGTAGAGGCTACAGAGGAACCTGAAGAACAGGAGTTGAGGCAATTCATCGACTCGGAAACTGGTAGACTGTCCATATATAAAAGGAAGATCATACCAGAAACACCCATGGAGTCTTATAGGATTCCCTTAAAAAAGAAGAGGGATTCAACAACATCGCCAGTTCTTGTGGAACCTCTTCAATCCTATGGTCAAGAACCTCAGACTTTTTCACCCACATACTCAGATGTGGATGCAGTGGATGATGAAAATGAGGATGACACTTATCATGTGGACACTGATCCAGATGATCAAAACCAACCATGGGCAGACCCGGCTGACTCAAGGGATCCGCAGACTGCCCCTGACACACAGGTATACAGTGTAAAAACATCTCCCACTGAGGACACTACTGCCTTTAATGCCCTTATGCAAAGAGCGGCAAGTAACCATGACGTGCAACTACATGCTGACCCTGTGGAGGAAGACTTTCTGGTCGACACCTTTTCCACTTCAGAAAGAACAGTCAAGACCCTGCCCATGCTCAAAGGGGTCCTTAAGCATGCTGGTGACATTTTTAAGGAAACCACCAGGGCCAGGGTATTAAACCCAAGAATTGAAAATAAATATAGGCCGGCACCTGTGGACCCTACTTATATAAGAGGACAGTTGCCATTGGACTCATTAGTTGTTTCTAATGCACGTAAGAGAGCAAACTCCCAGACTACAGGTGATGCTCCTCCTCCGGACAAGGAGTCGAAAGTACTTGAAACTTCAGGAAAAAGGGTGGCAGCGAAGGCAGCTAACATCTGGCGCATTGCCAACACTCAGGCACTCTTGGCCAGATATGACAGGTCCCATTATAATACCCTTGAGACACTGTTGCAACACCTACCAGATCAGTACAAGGAGGGAGCGGAGCTGCTAATCCAAGAAGGGAAGCTTATTACCAATGCTTCTATCAAGTGCGCGCTAGACGCAGCTGACACTGCAGCCAGGGCCATCAACACTAGCGTTATGTTAAGAAGACACGCCTGGTTGAGAATCTCGGGATTTAAACCAGAAATACAAACTTCTATCCTCAATCAGCCAGTTAACCCGGACTACTTATTTGGACCTCAGGTTGACACCACCCTTGAAAAAATTAAAAAAGACGCAGAGACTGCAAAGTCTATGGGGGCTCTCCAGTCACAGCAGTTTCGGGGTGGCTCCTTTCGTCGCTCAAATACTAGAGGACCTTCAAGAGGCCAATTCACACAGCAGACACAGTACAGTAAAGGAGGTACGCAATCCACCTACAATAAAAACAGGGGTGGCTATCGTGAAACAACATCAAGGGCAGAGGAAGAGGAAACAACCATTCCAGATCCTCTGCCAATAACAAACAGTGACGCCCTGTCACTGCCCCCCGACCACTTAACACCTGTCGGGGAGAGACTACAACAGTTCCTGCCGGTCTGGAAATCCATCACCACAGACAGGTGGCTGAGAGACATTGTCCAGTACGGGTATTGCCTGGAATTAACATCCACTCCACCCAACATACCACCAAGACACCGTCCTATGTCCGCAGAGCACTTACACTTATTGCAGCAGGAGGTCGTCATGCATGCTGCAAAAAGGGGCCATAGAGCTCGTGCCTGTAGAAGACCAAGGCTCAGGGGTGTACTCTCTGTACTTCTTAATACCCAAAAAGGATGGGTCTCTAAGACCCATACTGGACCTCAGGCCTCTAAACAGCTACATTCTGTCAGATCATTTTCATATGCTCACTTTACAGCAGGTTCTACCATTACTCAGTCAGGGAGACTTCCTCGCGACTCTAGATCTAAAAGATGCGTATTTCCATATACCCATACACCCATCACTCAGACAGTATCTCAGGTTCACTATTCAACATCAACATTATCAGTTCAAAGTCCTCCCTTTCGGAGTAACGACGGCACCCAGGGTGTTCACAAAATGCCTGGCGACAGTAGCAGCACACCTAAGGAGACCGCACATACATGTCTACCCTTATCTGGACGACTGGCTTATTCAAGCAAAAACGGCCCAGCAGTGTGTTAGCCACATGTCCCACACCATATATCTTCGTCACAGTCTGACATTCTTGCTGAATTATCCAAAGTCTCATCTTCAGCCCGCCCACGTGCGACAATAAACACTCTGGCAGCCAAAGCTCAGCCAAATTCAGCGAGGATAAACAGCATGCAATTGCTGATACAGAAGTTCAGACCCCAACACTCACTTCCAGCAAGAGTGTTCATGCAGTTGATAGGCATGATGGCCTCCTGCGTCTTCATAGTCCCGCACGCGAGACTACATATGCGCTCGCTTCAGGAGTGCTTAGCACGTCAGTGGAATCAGGCTCAGGGACAATGGAAAGACCTAGTGTTGGTGAGCGGTCGGGCATACAACTCTCTGCATTGGTGGAACCCACAAACCTTTCCAAGGGCCGACCGTTTCAAGAGCCTGTACCACAAACAATACTGACAACGGACGCATCTCTCCAAGGATGGGGAGCTCATGTACTCTATTACATGGTGCAGGGACTATGGACAGCACAGCAAAAGAGGATGCACATCAACCTTCTGGAATTGATGGCAATCTTCATGGCAATGAAGGCTTTCAAAGTACACTTGTGCAACAAAGTCGTGTTGATCCGGACGGACAACATGACTGCCATGTACTACATACAAAAGCAGGGAGGAACACACTCTCCACAGTTGTCTCATCTGGCTCAGAGCATGTGGAAGTGGGCCATTCAGAGGAACATCTTCCTCATGGCGGAACACCTCCCGGGCAAGGACAACCAGATAGCGGATCTGCTCAGCAGACACAGCCACCAGATGCACGAGTGGGAGATACATCCATCAGTACTCCAACCGTACTTCCAGCAGTGGGGTCATCCACAGATAGACCTGTTCGCCACAAGGGAAAACGCAAAATGCCAAAGCTTCGCCAGCAGGTTCCCACATTAACAGTCGCAGGGCAATGCGATATGGATGAACTGGTCCGACAAATTTGCGTACGCTTTTCCCCCAGCACCTCTAATACCGCTAGTGGCACGCAAACTGAGGCAACACTCGATGACACTCATCCTGGTTGCTCCAATGTGGGCACGCCAACCATGGTACACCACGTTTCTAGAACTATCCGTGGTACCGCATCAAAGGCTGCACCTCACACCCAGGCTTTTGACGCAGAGCCATGGCGACATTCAGCATCCAGATCCGCAACAGCTCAACCTGGCGATCTGGCTCCTGAAGTCTTAGAATTTGGCTACCTCAACTTGCCGCCAGAATGTATGAATATCATCAAGGAGGCAAGACGGCCCACAACCAGAGCATGCTATGCGGCTAAATGGAAAAGGTTTGTCATATATTATAACAACAATGACATTAACCCACTGGATGCATCTATTCAAAACATTATCTGTTATTTGTTGCACTTATACAGATGTAATCGGTCGTACAGTTTCATTTATATACATTTATCCACAATAGCAGCTTATCTTCAAAACAGGGAGCACCTCTCACTATTCAGAGTGCCTGCCATTAAGGCTTTTCTGGAAGGACTCAAAAGGGTGATCCCTCCCAGACACCCGCCTTCACCAGTCTGGAACCTCAATGTGGTCCTTACCAGACTGATGGGACCACCTTTTGAACCTCTACACTCTTGTGAGATTCAGTTTCTAACCTGGAAAGTGGCTTTCCTAGTAGCCATTACTCACTACGAAGAGTTAGTGAACTCCAGGCCCTAACCATTCAAGAGCCGTTCATACAGGTCCACGCAAATAGGGTTGTACTACGCACCAACCCTACATTCATGCCTAAGGTGATTTCGCAGTTCCACATGAACCAGACCATGGAACTGCCAGTTTTCTTTCCTAATCCAGAAAATGTCGCAGAGAGATCCCTACACACATTAGATGTCAAAAGGGCTCTAATTTACTATATAGACAGAACCAAGGATTTCAGAAAAACAAAACAGCTTTTTGTTGCATTTTCTCCACAACACAAAGGCAACCCCATTTCCAAAGCAGGGATAGCCAGGTGGATCGTTAAGTGTATACAAATTTGCTATGCTAAGGCTAAACGCACACTAACCATTCCTCCAAGAGCACACTCCACACGTAAATTAGGAGCGTCCATGGCTTTCCTGGGGAATATTCCTTTAGAAGAGATATGTAAGGCAGCCACATGGTCCACCACACATACATTTACGAAACACTACTGCGTAGATGTGCATTCCAAACAGCAGGCAGCTGTAGGACAGGCTGTTCTCAAAACTCTTTTTCAGACTGCTGCAGCTGGCATGTGCAGCCGCCGCTAACAGGAGGGACTGCTATATAATCCATGCACAGATATGAATTCAGCAGCCCACATGCCTCGAACCGAATATGCTACTTACCAGTATGCATCTGTTCTTGGCATGTAGGGCTGCTGACATTCATATCGCCCACCCTCCTCCCCGGCACCTGTAGCAGCTGTAGCATTCAGAATTACTATGTAGCATGGACATCACTCACTGTATTACACTCCATCTCTGCCACAATGGCGAAAAACAATCTGAGGATGGAGAGGATGCCCATGCGCACTGTAGTCCAGGGGAGGAGCCACCTATCTCGTGATACTTCGAAGACTCTTCCAGGACAACAATGTGCAATCATCTGGACCCAACACTAGGCGGCGATCTATGCACAGATATGAATGTCAGCAGCCCTACATGCCAACATGCATACTGGTAAGTAGCATATTCGTTCTTGTTTGTGGAAAACAAAATGTTGCCAGAGTGTGGTTGACATTACTGTCCAGGAAAAACAATAATTAGTGTTGTAGTTTATCAGTGCAGGAAGCAAAAGCCATATCTACATATAAAGTGTAAGCAATCCGAGGCACTGCAGGTTCTTATGAGTTTTGAAGTCCAAAAGAAAAAGTGCAGTATTGAAAGTTATCCAGGAAATTTCTCATTCCTTACGAGAGTGTCGTAGACAGGAAGATTTTTTAGTTCAGCCTTGAGGACGTGGATAGTAGCTGCCTTCCTACTAGGGAGGGGTGGAGAGTTCCAAGGTGTTGGAGCAGCTCCTGAAAAGTCTTGCATCAAGATCCGGTGTTCAGCAAACCTTGGAATTTACAGACACAGTTAAGTGTTGGACAAGCGTGCACATGCAGTGAGCGTAATGATCGTGACATGTGTTGCTTTGCATGCTCCTGACATCTAACGTTGGGCTTTGACGTTTACAACTTTTGTGCTCGAAGAAGCCTTTTGTGTCACGAGGTATAGTGACTCCTCCCTTAGTTGGCAGTGTGTATGGACATCGACTCCATAGTTAGATTGTTTTCTTTTTCTGCTGGCGGGTTCTGACGTGCTTCGTCTGGACTCCGAGTCAACGCCACGTGGCGATCTTCGCCGTAGCCTCTTGAGTTCTCCGTTTCCAATACTCTTCGAACAGTTTTTACTCCATTTTTCTCAATGCTGCGATCCCCCACTGCACTTCTGCGTTGAAGGTGATCCTCTCGCCCGTGCTTCGACTACCCCGGTCGTTCCCTTTTCCACAAGTCTTGTGCTCACAAATGGTCGTGTTATCTGAAAAAACACTTTTCAGATACTGTCCACATTGCCTTTAAAAGTACTCGTGGACAGACCAACCTGCCATCTGCACTGTGTGCCTATCCCTCGACAATAACAAGGCCTCCTGGCTCCGCTTGCCTTGTGGTTCAGTCAAAGAACCTCCATAACCATTGTGACTGTCGGCTCGCACGGTGCGCCGTGGAACAGCAGCGACATGAGGAGAACTCTGATATCTTCAGGAGGGCATCGACCGGGAGGACGTAGAGGATGATGTCAAAGCTGGGCAAGTAGCAGCTTTCAACTCAGACCCTGAGTCACTGACAGACTCTGAGAACCCAGACCTGCAGTCAACATCAGCTTAACGTCACTCAGTGGGGGACTCACCATCCTTCCAGGAGCAGGGCTTTCAGCCCTCATTCGGAGTCACAGCCTCCCAGGCTGCCACTGCACTCCAGCCATGGCTGGCTTCGATATAAGGCTTCGGAGCCGCACAAGACCCAGCCTCCCTCAACAAAATCTTTGTTGCCCACCAGCAGGTTAGCATTGAAGGACATTTTTGAGCCGAAACCAGCATTAACGCCAAAATGACTTCAGACCCGGAACGAGCATTGACGTGGAAAAACGACTGAGGAGCAGAAGCTAGCGTAAACTTTCAAAGCGACTTTGAGGCCCAAACAGACACTGGACCCCATTCAACCATCCGAGGCAGACTCAGATAGCCGCAAACTCCTTATCCTTCAGTGCCTTCAGAAGGAACTGGACTCCGGCAGTGACGCCTCTTTAACCATTCATTTATTTATGGAGTTTTATATAGTGTGAACATGACCCATCGGATATCTGAGCCATGGACAGATGGCAATCAAGTCATACATAATGGGAAAAGAGAAAAACAAATGACAATCGGTGAAGAAATAATCCTGGAGATATATTTCTTTATTGGGAAGGAGATGTATATATATATATATCAAAATATATCTATATATATCTATCTATATATATATATATCTATATATCTATATATATATATATATATATATATATATATATATATATATATATATATATATATATATATATATATACACACACATTAAGCATATCCGTTCCAAGATCCACAGGAGTCCACCCATCACTAGCCAGGCTGAAGCAGGATCAAGATTTCCTAGCGAAGGAAGCTATGCAACAAGAGCTTTTTTGAAGTAGGCTTGTCCTGATTTCAGGTGGTAAAGTGTTGCAAGGATGGGGAAGGAACAGTTTTAGGTTTTCTGGTTTTTGAACCTATGAGGTTTCAGTAGTAGGGCATCAGTGCTTCTTAAGGAGCGACTATCCTTGGATAGCTCGAGTTTTTTGGCCAAGTAGAAAGGAGTATTATTGTGGAGGGTTTTGTGCGTCATGCATGCAATCTTCAATTGGATTCTAGCTTCGTAAGGAAGCCATTTTAGATCTTGAGTGATGTGGTGGATTCTCCTGGAACTTTCTATGAGTCTGGCAGGTGAGTTCAGTATGGCCTCTAACTGTGCCAATTTTACTTAGGCTGGGCCAACAGGAGTGGCACTCCTGTAATCTAATCTGGAGATGACCAGAGATTGCACTTGTAGGAAAGTAGCCCATTTTGACTTGGTCATCACCTTTTTTGCATGGTAAATATGTAATTTCGGCTGGAAGTGCATTGGGTGCCTGCTTACCAGGTCCCTAGTGCCAGACCTCTTTCCCAAAACTGTACAGTTGTTTCCCCACTTGGAAAAACCGTTACCACCCTCTAAGTCCCTAGTTAAGTGGTAAGCATGGTACCTAGGGCCTGAGGTACTAAAGAGGGTCCTACGGGCAGCAGCACAAATTGGGCAACCCCATGGACCCCTCACCAAACCCATGAAAGGCTGCCACTGCAGGCTGTGTGTCTTCGTGCAGACAAAAGTGAAAACACATGTCACACATCACTGTGTGCCATGTCCCCTAACACTGCATGTACTATTTCTAAGGCACCCCTACAGCAGACCTGTCAGCCCTAAGTCCTGGGTGCTTAACATTACATGTGAGTGCATGTCTGTATAAGCATATATGCCCCTATGCTGGTCAGACCCATTACTTCCAGTACAAGTCACCTCTCACCTTGCCTCCAAGTGCAGTGTCAAAACCGTACTAAACAAGTTCAACACTTTTCTGGAAACTCATATTAACACCCACACTACAATGAATACTTGCAAGTGCTCCAAGCCTGCTTCTACACATAGACCAACCCCTTCTTGTAGTGTCTCACAATGATCCTCCTTCAAAGCCCCGTCTCTCGTAGGTCCTGCTGATCTACTTTTCTGCCACGAAGCCCCTTCCTATGACAATGTCCTACTCCAACTGTTAGACCTGTCGGCCCTAGGGTGGTCTTTCTCTTTTTTTTTTCGCCCTTGCCTCATTTTTTCCACCTTCTTTTTTGTTGACCTTAGGTCTCCGGGCACCTTCCCTTTGCTAATCAATGCTAAGGTGCAGGTGCTCTCTTCCCCCAATATGTCTGCCACTGACCCCTGCTACTCCAACGTGGTCTTTTTAGACGCACTCTAGTAGCCAAGAGCTGGGTGGAACCCCTAAACATTGTTGCGACACCAGCCTGCCTTCCCTGCCCATAGCTAGAGTGAGGCAGCTCCTGGAACCTTCCGGAATAGGGGAATGGCCACCAACTGCCATCTTAGAGAATGGTTTGTGACCTGGGACTATAAAAGAAAAGGGAGGGAAACTTTTCAGTCAGTTGGGGCATCACTGACCTGGGGGACCCTACGCAGGAGACTTAGGCGGTAGGGCCTAGTCGGGAACCTATACCACTGGGGGTGACAGGGTTTAGGTGCTGCCCACCAAGCTGTGTGAGGAGCACTGAACTAGCCCACTGATCTGGCCCGGCAGGAGGGGAACCCAGGGACCACCTGCAGTGACCCGCTGAGGAAACTTGTCAAGCCTTCAACTCAACCCCCCCCCCCTCTTCAAGTAACTACCTACCAAGGGCGCAGGAACCATCTAGCGCCAAGAAGAAACCTCACTGCCACAGGACTGCTGGGGATCAGCCAGGTACTGCGCTGTATCCACGCGCTCCCTGCTAGACTGTGCCCCCCTGTGCTGCCCCGTCTCGTCTCCTTGTTGACCTGCATAAACTACTGTTGCCCCCGAGGTGCTGTGTTACCAGCGCTGTTGCCTGAACTGCCTAACTGTTTAAGCCCCTGCCCTTCCTAGCGCTGGGGCTCCAAGAACTGCTGTCGCGCATTCTAGCGCTGTGCCCCGTAACTATTGTGGCCCCTGAGAAGCACTGCACCCGTCCGAACCGTTGGGGCTCTGGAGAATGATGGGTCCCTGAGGAAAGCACTGCGCCGCCAGAGACTACTGTCGAGCCCCCAAGCGCTGCATCAAAGGAAGCGCCGCATACCTGCTTCACTGCAGCAGCACGGGTCGCCCCCGAGTCCCCATCGGCGCCTCGGTCTGCAGTTCCGCCATCGGAGCGCCGTCCGCATTCCTGCCGCTGCCCGGCGCTAGGCTGTCCCGGCCCCACTGCTGCCCGCATCACCCCGGCGGCCCTCAGAGTCAGGGGAGGGCCACCGCATCGTACCAGTAGGCCACGCTAGGCCCAAGGAGGCGCGGAAACTCGCCTCACGTGACGGGGTTGCGCGGCAGCGTCATCGGCCGCAACCCCGCCCTTTGTCGCGCAACCATTGGCCTGGGCTGACGCGCCCTCTCAGCCGGCCCTGCTATTGGCTGCTGTGGCCAGGCCCCGCCTCTATCAGCCCCCTGATTGGTTCCCAGGCCGGGGAAGCTACAGAAGGCCCGGGAACAGCCTGAAACCACCGAGGAAGAGCACCGGAGCCCCCAGCCTGCCACCGACTCGCCGGAGGGCTCAGGAGGAGCGAGAGCCGAGCGGGCCTCCCTGGTTAGGCCCCCTTCCTCCCGAGGCCAGCTGGAATCGCAGCAAGGGCCCCGGAGTGTGCTGAAGATTTCAGGTAAAGTCCCCGGGGGAGGGCTGGACCCGAGTAGACGCGCGGCCTCCCAGGAGCGTGAAGGAGGCCCCGAAACCGCCCCTTCCCTCGGAGGGACTTGGGACTGGGCCCCGTTCGCCCTAATCTAGTCAAAGAAGGCCCCTGAACTGGGCAAGAACGTGGACCGAGCCTTTAGTGACAGTTTGTGCCACAAAAGTTAGCCCCTGGCTGGGGGATTAGTTCATCGCAGGCTACTGCTAGGCCCTGATCAATACCAAGATTACTCTTGCCTGATGGATGGGTCAATATTGCTAAAGGAAATGTTTCTATTTACATAAGGGGATGTTTATTCCTGCCTGATTTGTAATGAACTGTTATTCTTACATGATGAAATGCTCATTCTTACTACCTGAAATGCCTATGCTTGCCTGTTAAAATGTTTAGTCTTGCTAAATGAAACGCCCACACTTACCAACTGAGATGGTCATTTTCTAGCCTAATGAAATGTTGCCTGATTTTCAATCACATGTTTTAATCCTGTCTAATGCAGGGGTTCCTGAACGCCTACAGGTATATGATGAAATGTTTACTGCTGGGTAATATAGCCTGTGTTCCCCTAAGGCAAGGGGTATTGAAACATGCTATGGTGACTATTAAATTGCTCCCTTTTGCTCCTCGGATGAGGTACCTTAATGGGTTATTACTACTGTGATTATTGATTGCTCTGAATGAATTACCAGACATGACCTTGATCTAGATAAAATTCAGTGTTGTAATCAAACTTACTGGTGTGGTCTCAGTCCTTGCGTGCATTCGTTGTCTCAGTGGATGCGTGTGCTGTGTAGTCACTTAACACCTGAGCTTTCGGGTGCCTACCTGCTAGTGCCAGGCTACCCCCGGAGAACTGGTGACTCCAGTTCCTTCATTGGTGTCAAGCGGTGGGGATCAGGACCTGTGACTATACAGCACCCTCCAGTGGGACAGAGTGCGGCGCAATTGGACTAGACACCTATCGTGCATGCAAGCCTAATCAATTGACCCCCCCCACTGTCTAGCCTGAGTGTATAGAGACCTGTTTTGACCTAATCCTGTTACCTACATTCTAGTATCCCTCCTTTAATTTATCTGGGTCCCCACCTGTCAAAATGGAGTTCCAGCTGGCCAACCTTGAAGAGTTCCTACACTAACCATGCAGCAGAGCTCTCTGGAGAGGCCATCTCAACTCTACTCACAATGGTCAACCCCACTGTCACGTAGGACACATTTGCAGAAGCACTCAAGGAGACCACAGACCCCCAACCCTACACTAGATCCTTGTGACCTTGACAACTACGGGCCCATCACTCACCTAATCTCTGTTGGCAGAATCATTGAAAAAGCAGTCTGTGCTCAAAGCCAAGACCTCATAGTTGCCACCCACCTTCTTCAAGTCCAGCTTCAGATCGCAGAAAAGAATAGAGGCGGCTACCTTGCACATGGTAGACAATGCTCCCCTGGCCACAGATTATGACAACTGCCTCCCAATCTCGCTGAACCTCTCAGCTACCTCTCAGTTACCTTGGACACAATTGACCATCTCACCCTCCTCCATATATCGAAGTCCTGAATGGGATTGTCTGGAAACTTCCTTCCGTGGTTCTTCTCCTGCCTTTTCACCTAACATAAGTTCATTCACATTGACACCTCCAGTTCCCTAAAAGATCGCTATTATCACAGGTTTCCCTCTGGGTTCCATTTTGTCCCTTGCCATTTTAGCCTCAATATCTAGCCCCAAACAGAATGAACATCCTCCTATGCGCGGATGATGTATATCTCTGCTGCTCCGCTGCAGACATCTAAAGCCGCACGCTGCCTGTTCCTCATCCAGATCCTACCAGAAGCTCAACGCCGCCGTAACACAATTGCTGTTACTTGCCAAGAACAACAAGCAAGAGATAGTCCAGATCTGCCCTAATATGTAGCTTGAAAGCATCAAGCCCCATCTTTCACCCAACTTAAAGTCCACCTCATCCATCCTGGACATTGACCTCACCCTCACGGAACACAAAGACGACTTGTACCAGCTCTGTCTCTAAAGTTGGTGAAGCTTTTCCTCTGAGAAAGGGCCCTCCGAACTGGAGCCGCTGTTCAAGCCTTCATGTTCCTCATTCGGGGAGACATTGATGATGTAGAAGTAACATTTAATTTAGTTGTGTGCTGTTGATGGACCATGGATTGCTGCACCATACTGTTCAAGGGAACACTGAAAATCTTTTTAAATTGGTGAAGAGGGGAGATTATTTGGTGCTGGTCTGAGTGTGTTTTATGCATTGTCTATGCACTCTGCACTGTCCAGTGTTCTGCTTGAAAGAAAATAGTGAGAATGCCCCCATGAGACCACACTCCTGCCGAGAAAATGTAGGATGTCTCTTCAGCAGATATTCGATCCCATCGAGGAAGGCAGATGGCTCTTTCTGATAAATCTGTGGAATCCCTAGTTGTGTGTTCTTGTACATCCTTCCCCGTGAATGTTTCTCAGATGTTAGGTGGGGACTCTTTCTTACTTTTTTTGGAGTCTCGGGCTGTGTTCGCCAAGTGCCTCGGACTGGTAACCGCTCATCTCTATAGAATATGGATTTCTATTCACCTTCTTGCGTATGATTAGTTAATAGGGTTGATGCAAAGAAGGACAGGATCCTTCTCCCCCGCCCCCCTCCATTGATTCACATGATTTGCTGATCGTTCAATGGGGCAATGTCTAAGAGGGAGTTTGGAGTTGCTTTATGTAACAATGTAGCATTTTCTGTTTCTGAATACCAGGTTAAGTCATTGACATTTGTATGGCTTGAGCCCACTCCACACACTATTAGTGTGGTCTTTTAACCCATTGGCTGTTATCACCGTTCTGAGATTTTTATTGCAGACAGTAGTCTGATTCACCTTGTGATTGTTTCTTTCGGGTGTTGTGTTCTCATTGTTCTCTAGGGTGAGAGGTAAAATCTTATTAGTTGAGCTGGGGTTGGTATTTAGTTGGTATTTAGTGTCGGGGGTGTAAGAGGAAGAATCAACCATATCGATCATCTCGGATGTGTCTTCAAGGATGAGAAGCTCTTCTAGATTCAACAGCAGTAGAATGGTTCTAATGCATGTAAACAGACTGGAACTCAGAGGAGTAACTCTGGTTCTGAAGCATTTGTGCTCCGGATTCATGATTCAACAGATGTCAGTGCTAGTATCGAATGAGGTAACATAAAGACTGTATACTCTGTCACTGGTGGGACATGACTGCAAGTTTGCCCAGAAAAACTGGAACCTTTGTGGATTTGGACTCTAAAGATAGGCTTTCATATGGAGCAAATCACTACGATATCTCTACTTGTGGTGCTCTGGGGAGAGCCAGAGTGAGTGTCTTCAAGTCACAGAGAGATACAGATGCTAGTTGGTTTGTGTCGTAAGAAAATGGTGGCTCTCTGAGCGTCAGACCTAGGCTCTAAGAACCAGAGAAGCTGTGTTGATCCATCCGAAGCCAAAGACATTGGTTTAACTTTATTTTCTTTGGACACAAATGCAAGGTGTTCCAGAACCTTGAGACATAACTTATGCCTCTTACAGTTTTGGCCCCATTAGGCCCTGCCAATGGCAGCCTCTTTGGCGTCTTCACTTGGCGGCTAATCTTTTTGTCGGTCACCGCAATCCAACGTCAATGAACTTCAGAGCTGCTTTCTATCCTTATGTCAATACTGAAAGAAGTGAAGAGGCCTCCAGAATGGGTAACCTTTCGACTGAAAGACTCTGAATTGTAATGTTTCAGAAAGGATACAGTCTACTGAGATGCCATGGCAATGCTGTGCTAACAGCATCACCACTGCGCTCAGGCGTTTCTGCTCAATGCTTTTGTCATTCCTGTAATCAGAAACCTATTAGTTGTTTTTTGTATGTTGGGCTTCTCCATTAGGAGACATATCCTGCTTTAAAAGTAAACCTAGTGTTTCCCAAATGTATGGGTCCTTCCTTTAAACCTATGCTAAATTGGAATTAGACCGTATTTTCTTGGAAGTTGGCGTTGTGAAAGCCATGCACAGCATCTGTTCGGAGATTGAATAAAGTCTAGTCCAGCTCTTTGGAAGAGCGTTGAAGATATTTCTTCTAATCTCATAAAATCATCTTTCCTCTCACCAGTAAAATCAGGTTTCCATTTGCGTCAGGCGGTGCATTTATTTGTTTTTATTTCTATTCCTAGTTTACCAGCAGGGCAATCTCTGTACACTTTACGTGTTAAATGAAAGTTGAAGCTCTACATACATAAAACTATAGATATTCGATAATGCACACATCGTTTCATAGGCTGGTCTGACTGTAAAGGCTCCTGCGCCAAAGCGAATGCGAGGCGGGTAGTGTTTTGCATTCATTTCCATGACTAGAACACTTAAGAACGCCTCCTAGCGAAGCCTTGAATCCTCTCTATTAGGAGGAAGGTTGCAAACCAAATCTATTAGTTTGTTATCATTACTCAGCCATGTTATGCTGATAACAATAATACATTCTTGTTCCAAAACGGTGATTCTTACCACACCTCTGCTACTTCCGTGCTATAAATAATACGTGGCACTATACCTGTATGAATTACATTTTGTTTTCCATCCTTGTACTGTTGGAAGGCGGGGTCGACATTACTGGGATTCAAACTCCTCGCAGATCCTCAACTAGGGGCTAATTTAGACTTCAGAGTAACCACACTCTGAATTTATAGCTGTCCGCCGACCCACAGACATCTCTTGGATTGGCGCAAGAACCTCCGTCATGGCGGTTCCTGACCAGGTATTAAAAGCGTGCCACACTGCTCCTTCAGCATGTTGGTGCCATCTGCACACTTTCAATATTCATTTTTTATTTTTAAGAACAAAATTCCAAAGCAGGATTTTCTTTTAGAAAAAAAAAAGCAGGGACCCAAGCACCCCCAATCCCCCCCCCCCTACCCCCCCCCCCCCCCCCCCAATGCCATGGGAGTTTTTTCCCATGACGCGGGGGTCATTAAAATGCTTTTACTTTCCATTACAGACACATTTTGGATAGCAGTTTGTGAAATAAATCCTGCCCATTTGTTAGTCCACTCTAAATGAGGTGGACAGACTAACGGCCTAACCTCAGATGACTCTTACTCTGTCGGTCCGTTGGAGGAGTATGTCAGCGGTGGAGCCGGAGTAGTCTCCGTCACTGACATACTTAAGTTCCACCGACTCTAAATGAGGCAGCCAGAACTTCAGTATAAAGGTGAGGACAACCCGTTGCTGCTATAAACGAGTATCTTCTCCCCAAACTCTAATTCAGACCCATACTTGACTGAGCTGTCCTGCTGACACAAACCACTACTTTAAGGCCAGTTCATACATTCGCCGAATTTTATAACCTAGATTTGCATGCGCAAATGCATGAACAGAAGGTTCAGACTGCCCTTAAGAGCCCAATTTCACGTTGTCTGTGCTTCAGAGCGGCGAGCATTAAAGAGGCAGTATGTGATCGTCTGTACTGTCTGTTTTTTGACAAGAGAAGGAAAAAAATGTTGGCAAATGATTTGTAGTATGTTTTTTAATGAGATTTAAACATTTTTGGTATAACTATGGTTGGGTCTCTACCTATTTGCAGTCTATCCTCCTGCCTTTGGATGGCCAGAAATAGACCTGAGGAAGCTGTCCCACTACGGGCCCCCGGCGGTGGGATGGGTGGTCTGGGGTGCAACTGCTATGTTCTAACTGATGTTTTAGCGCGGTGACACTCCGTTGTGGTAACCATGCGCTCTGTAAGCTGTATAATAATAATATCTTCCACTTATCTTGTTCTATTGCACTTTTAAAGCTTTTTTTTCTCGCCACCCAGCCCGTCATCCTAACTTTTTTTTTCCTTCTATTAACACCACATTCTTACATTGTTCACCCACCACTTTGCTGTCATTTCTTTTTATTTTCACCTCATTGAGGTTTCACAACTCCCTCATTGTCTCCTACCACCTCAGCACATCATATTTCTAAAGTCAGACATTCTCATACCAATGCCATTTGTTGTTGTTCGACTCTGTGGAAAGCTCCAGTCACCTCCTGGCAGTCTCATGCCACATTAAAGCATTTGTTTACCACCTCGCAATGGGGATTTCACCCTCATTCCATTCTCCACCCTTCTCCATGTATCTGACCGCCTCTTTTTCTTCCCCTCTTGTAGAGACCAGTGACTTCCAGTTGGAGTGCTGTAGCGTGATGGCGGGGGGCAGCCTCACCGGCTGGCACGCTGACGTCTCCACCGTCATGTGGCGGAGGATGCTGGGAATCTTGGGGGATGTCAATAACATTGCCAACCCAGAGATCCATGCACAGGTGTTTGATTACTTGTGTGAGCTGTGGCAGAATCTGGCAAAGGTGAGTCTACATCATTGGTCCAAAACATGCAAGTGGGGCAGTATGTGGAACATGCCCCCCTCCACACAGGCTGGGGCACAGTACATTCGCACTAGGGTAGGCAGCCTGGTGGCCCCTCAACGGTGAGGGAGCCTAGAGCTCTTTCACCAGGGATGAAGTGATCTCACGCCAGAAGGACTTGAAAGGCTCTGGTGGAGAAGGGGGACAGAAATAGTAAACACTCAATGTACTGCACCTGCGCCACATCTCAGTACATCTTAACTCGCAGACCATAAAACAAATTTAAAAAATATTCACATTGTAGCCCTGGTTTGAATCCGGAAGTGAGAGCCAAACAGGTATGGCCTCAACTTCTATAAATTCTAGAACAACTAAAAGTAGGCAACCAGCAGGATTGTAGAGGTAAAATATAGATGTTTGGAACCCAAATGCATTGAGGATGGTGATGGGTGATGGGTGCAAGGCTAGGGACCTGGCAGCTAATGGCAGAGCTCAGTGAAGTTACCAGAGGTTGTCTGTAGTTTGGTGGGCAGGTTTCTCTGGCTGCTACCGTGGTACAAGTGGCATTGACTCTAATACACTTGTAACATGGCGTTAATGGCATACCTTGTCTGCAGAACTGTAAATAAGGTCATCTATGAGCGTTGAGGTTCTTCTGACCAGTAGCTCAGGGTATCTGTGTCGGGTACTTCATCCTTGAAGTGCCAGCTTTTGCTCCCAAACAGTTTACTTTGAGAGAGATTAGTCCCTCCTCTCACCCGTGCCAGGAATTGAACACAGCCGCACTATTTCCTGACCTAAAGTCAAAGGCCAAATTCATTTTTACACATTAAGATTAACGGCAGCGCTGTGCTCCTGCTTGATTGGGGATGCGTTGTATGGGGTGATCAGTCCAGACACGGTTGTGTGTTCTTTGCAAGGCATTATAACCAAAGCATTATATACCATTTAATGGCGTTGAGGGTGGGGTATGGAATATGATTCTCGCCTGACCATACGTGACACTCCTTTGGATTAAAAGAAGCTTCTTCGGGGCTGTTGACGCCTCTTGTTTCAGTGCCTCTCGTACGCTTCAAAGGGTTTCATTTCTAGGGGCCAAATCCTGCACTTTAGCAAATAACGGGGTTCTTTCCTGTTCGGCGCATGTTGCTGCGCTTTGAATAAAACTATTTTTGGTTTTCTGAAATTGATCCAACTAAGATGGTACTGTTTTCCTCTTATTTTGGGTACTCTTAAATACGCTGTGCAATAGTCTTTGGAAACTTGCAACTCATTTCCTTCCTTGGAGTAAAGTGAACTAAACTTGGTATCTGTAGTTTTACACTGAGCCCTTCTTACTTGGAACAAAGGAGTGTTTCCTCTTTGAGTTCAGTAAAACATGTCCTTCGTGTGTTAAGACCGATTCAATACTTTCAGATGCTTTGGGACACACTGGAGAAAAAGGGAGGGGGCAGAGCAGAACCTCAGGTCAGCGCCCAGGGAGAGAATGTCCACTCTAAATAAAGCGACCAGGGCAGTTTAGACCAGTTTACCATAAAATACAGTTATTAAACACTTGCAGCACAATCTTAAACAGTCCATGCTCTTCAAATTTTGATAATGTAGAAGGTCTTATCTTACTTTAGTACTAAATCATAGATCTGATTATCACAATTATACTTCTAATGAATGCTTCCTCAGGAATTACTTCTCTGGAAATATTTACTGGTGTTGGACTAGACCCAGAAAAACTTCCAGCTTCCTCAAGTGCGGCTCATCCACAGAAGCATTTAGGTGACCTAGGATACAGCCTGTGCGAAGCCCGTTTTTTTCTCCATGTCCCTCAATTACTGTACATAGGAACATACTCAAGTCCTCTGTCTTTTATGCACTGTGTTTATAATTTCTTGGATTTTCCTCTTCACTATATTGATTTTTAAGTCAGTTTAAAGTCTAGATCAAAGACTGGAACAGTTCTCTTTATCATTCAAGACATGGGTGCCCTCTCTTTTTAAAGTTTATGGATCCCATTAGAATGCCTTTTCTAGAACTGAACTAAGTTCAGTGTTTGAAACTAGACAGAAGAAGGGAGAGAACACATAACAATACATTGAAATATTTGTTAGGCAAACAGAAAACTCATCATTGAGACCAAGTTTAACAAGTCCACCAGCTACCAGTCCAAATAAAAGGAGAACAAATATTGGTGAAAATCTAGTCTCGCACCGCCCCCAGTACGCGAAGTAGCAGCACATATCAATCTTGGGCTTCAATTCCTTGGACTCATCAGTGCTTTTACAATTCCTGTGGTGCTTCTGGTTGAGTAAAGGCATATCTGTGTGCCTTTGTGTGTCAGCCTCAACTGTGTGGGAAACGAGTAAAGATGCTACTCCTTGGTTATGGTTTCTTTACTTTCTCTGGGATGTCATCTGACCACCCCTCCCCCAGCCGCGACCCCGCTCACCTCACACAGCAGGAGATCAGACTCTTGTGTGTCTGTTTTCTGTGTGCAGGGAGAAGACAGAAACAGAGTTTCCACTCTTGGAATCGACTCTGCACTTCGGAGGGGTGCACTAATGGGTGCATGTCCAGACTATGGAGAATTTGGAGGCAGAGACTTCTGAGAATTCAGGAATGGCTGCCTCAGAATCCTTCTGCTGAGGAGGTGTATCTGAAACAAGTCATTGTGGAGTTTCAACAGATTGAGGTGCTGGCTGCGTGGTCGGTTCCAGTCATTGTGAATAGATTATCCATGAGAGATCTTTGGGATCTGCCTCTGACATTCATGCCGTATATGCACTCTCAGCTCCTTTGGAGCCGTAGATCTCCGGGGTAAAAAGGAGCTATTGTTTTCACTTTGTGCTGCGCTGCATGATTACTGCTGCAGATGCGCCTTTGTGCTTATTACTGTGGATGCGCCTTCGTGCTGCGCTGCAGGATTACTGCTGCAGATGCGCCTTTGTGCTTACTGCTGCGGATGCGCCTTTGTGCTGCGCTGCACGATTACTGCTGCGGATGCGCCTTTGTGCTGCGCTGTACGATTACTGCTGCAGATGCGCCTTTGTGCTTACTGCTGAGGATGCGCCTTTGTGCTGCGCTGCAGGATTACTGTTGCGGATGCGCCTTTGTGCTGCGCTGCACGATTACTGCTGCGGATGCGCCTTTGTGCTGCGCTGTACGATTACTGCTGCAGATGCGCCTTTGTGCTTACTGCTGAGGATGCGCCTTTGTGCTGCGCTGCAGGATTACTGCTGCGGATGCGCCTTTGTGCTGTGCTGCAGGATTACTGCTGCGGATGCGCCTTTGTGCTGCGCTGCACGATTACTGCTGCGGATGCGCCTTTGTGCTTACTGCTGCGGATGCGCCTTTGTGCTGCGCTGCACGATTACTGCTGCGGATGCGCCTTTGTGCTGCGCTGCAGGATTACTGCTGCAGATGCGCCTTTGTGCTTACTGCTGCGGATGCGCCTTTGTGCTGCGCTGCAGGATTACTGCTGCGGATGCGCCTTTGTGCTGCGCTGCACGATTACTGCTGCGGATGCGCCTTTGTGCTGTGCTGCAGGATTACTGCTGCGGATGCGCCTTTGTGCTGCGCTGCACGATTACTGCTGCGGATGCGCCTTTGTGCTTACTGCTGCGGATGCGCCTTTGTGCTGCGCTGCACGATTACTGCTGCGGATGCGCCTTTGTGCTGCGCTGTACGATTACTGCTGCAGATGCGCCTTTGTGCTTACTGCTGCGGATGCGCCTTTGTGCTGCGCTGCAGGATTACTGCTGCGGATGCGCCTTTGTGCTGCGCTGCACGATTACTGCTGCGGATGCGCCCTTGTGCTGCGCTGCACAATTACTGCTGGGGTTACACCTCTTGGCAGCCAAGTGTCAAACGCTGTCGTTCCTCCCAGTTTGCAGACAGTCGCTCTCAGGCCCGTGGACACCACTCTTCACCGCTGGTCTTCACGCATATGTGGCTTAAACATTTGCTCCCCCTGTGTCCACCCAAAAGCTCCTTCAGTAAGGAAGCCTGCTCCGATCGTCTTAGTGCCACGATGACCCTGCCAGGTGGCTCCTCCGTGGCGTGGTTCCGTGAGAAGGCTCAGTGTTGTCACCTCCTCTCTTTGTATGAGAAGCTGCTGCAGCGCCACCTCTTGTTTCGGTGCCATCTTCATTCCTTTCTTACTGCGTCACGGTGGGCTTCTCCAGGTTGCAGGAGCAGGCTCCTCTGGTCTCAGGCAGGTGGTCCGTGGCTCCCGCTGACCCAATGTTGCTGCCTCCAAAGGCTGCAGCATTGCTCCATGAAGGAGGCCACCCTGGAGCTCCCGTAGAAAGGGACCCTTGCAGTGCATGGCCGGCTCTGGCTCTGATCGTAGGAGCCCAAGGAGAGGATGGGTTGGGAAAGAAAACATTTTGAGGCGAAGTAGTCCAAATATAATTTTCTGATTAATATTTCTATGCACAATTATCGTTTTAAAGAAGACTTTGCTCTGTATTGCTGGCCGGTGAAGATGTTTAATATCGGGGGAACACTCTTGTGCCTGGCCACTTCAAAGATTAGTAGGGCATTAACAATTTGGACCCACTGAAGCCAAGAAAAAAACGTTTCCAGAGAGGTAAGGAAGTTTATTTGCATAGTCCATGCTTTGACGTATTAGGGGGCTTCCTCCACTGATTTGAAAGAGAGAATCAGTAAATCTATTCTCATTTGAGCGGCACTGGTAATACACACCTGCTTACCTAGTGGCAACTTGGATTTCATAGGGACCCTCACTTTTTAAACATTCGGCTGGGACGGGAACAGGCCCTGTTACTGTCGACCACCTGATGGCTAATCTACGGATGATGTGTGTCGAGGTTTGCAGAATCTCCGTTTCTTGGTATTCAGTTTCAGAATGTTTTTTGTTATCCACTTTCGGTTTATGGCCGGCCGGTCTTTCAAGGCTTTAAGGTTCTTTCTGAGGGGTTCCAAGCTTAATTGGCGAGTTAGGCTAAATGTGAGCAGGGTGGAATCTGCTCATCTCTGTGCACATTTCTCATGGTGGGCTTGTATTGGGGTTTGGCACATCTGCTATCACCCCACAGTGCTGCCAGATGTTCCTTAGGATGGTGGTTGACACTGCTCAAGGGAAGGGCTTTGTGCCTCCAAAAGCAGGACTCTGTCATCTGCAGAAGTCCACAGTCTCCACCTGCGTACACCTGCAAGACATTGCGTTTCTTTTCCTTCTCTGGTTCGTTTACAGACATTGAAAGGAAATCACACTTACCCAGACGGTTGGCATTTGTGAACTATCACAACTAAAAATAGACATGCTGGCACCGAAATATGCTGCCACAGATGCTTCAGCACACCCGCACGTATACACCCACACACTTATGCACACACACTTAAACGCACAGACACACTTATGCACACTCTCATAAATAAACAGAGAGGGAGGTGAATGAAGTGCTCACATTCTGATTCTGAATTGTCCTGCATTAAACAATACATTTTTCCAAATAGTAAAAGTCCAACATCCTTTTTGCTCAAAATGTGAGCATACCGTTTGCTGCTTCTCTTATGTCATCCACCCATGTGCTACCCCTATCCTTGTGACCACGCCTGTGCATGTCACTCTACACGTTGCTCCAACTATGCAATTCTTCGCACCAATGGTTGTTGCTCATTCTGTGCATATTTATACACAATGGACATTGCAGCATGTAACAATATTATTGCCCCCTGTGTCTCCGCATTTCTGCCAGCGCTGTCAACATTGACTCTGCGTAAATAATGAATTGGGTGTAGTGCGAGCATAGTAGGTGAACTCTGCTATAAGGACATGGCGGTGCGAGCTTTGCGATGATTTCACATACGTAGGCCCTGTCTTCTGATGCACTTGATCCTCAGAGCTCTGCCCGACCCCACTAACCTTAACCCCCTAGGATTGGCGGCTATTTTATAACTTATTTTTCGTTTTGTTGCAGATCCGGGATAATCTTGGAATATCCCTGGACAACCAGACGTCTCCACCTCCCCCGGTGCTCATTCCGCCCCTGCGCATCCTGACACCATGGCTATTCCAGGTAAGAGGAAGCGGGGAGTGGGTGATGTATCTGGGGTCAGGCTTGAAGAGCTGCCCCTACACAGAGTGACCCTGACCTCCTGCATCAAGGTGTGATGTGCCTGTATCCCTTCTGTGCAGCATCAGGAGGTGTTGCCTCCACCAAGGCATTATAAGAAAGTCCTGCTTCCTCCTCGCTGCCTCTTTCTATTGATGATATCAAATCACTACATAAGTTTGTGCATTAGCTGACCCCTCTGTGTCATTTTTGTGCATTATCTGTGCCGCTGCAACCCAAACCCTGCCTCCTCTGGTAGATTGTGCATGCAGATGCTTTGAGCATTATCTGAATGCCCGATCTCATTGTTTTCTTGACCCCCATATTTCCCTGTTTCTCTGTATTATTTTAACCTGCTGCTTTTCTCTGCATTACCTTAACATCCTGCCTCTATCATGCGATGTTTAGTGATTGTCATGAACTAGGAATAGTCCACTTGTTCATGGAATCCTGGAGCACCTTTACAAAGAGATGGTGTCCGTTTTATTTTTAAAACAATCTCCTTTTAGTTTGAAAACCAACTAAAGTTATATAGTGCTGGATGTTATGTTACTGATTTTTCATTTTATTTACTTACCCGTTTTCGCAAAAGTCTCTTGGTGCAGCGGAGGGTTTCTTTATATTGGGCAAAATCTATGAGATGCTGCAAGAGTCGGATAATCTCTGATAGGACTAAATAGCTTGTAACATATTCATATTATAAAGCGGTGTATTTATTTGCTTCCTAAAACTCCTTGAGAGGGTGGGAGAGCTTTCTGCAGCCTACCAAAAATGCTCTGTCTACCTATGTTACTGTTCTTGATCTACGAACCAGTTGAAGTGTGTTGGGAAGATATATTTTAGACATTAGGTTTGCGTGATTGTTGTTTATTGCTTTGCGGACTGTAGCCAGGGCGTTAAACTTAATGTGGCTCAAATGTGTGGACAGTGTAAAGATTCAGGGGCTGAGAGCAGGATTATGGCGCTCATTCTAGCATCCGCATTCTGTACCAGTTGGAGGCGGTGTTGATGTTTCTCCGGCAAAGCTGGAGTGTGCCTAGCATAGCATGATCTGCATAGACGCATCCACCGTGGGGATACAAAGATTTTTGTAGACGTAAGGAAGGATTCTTGTAGGAGCTCACAATTAAACAGAATACGACAACAACTTTAGAAATCTGTGGGGAGGAGGGAAGTTTCAAGTCGAACTTGCTGTCTCGACTCCAGACCTCATTCGTTGGAACTAGTGTGGAGCCCACAGCGGATCAGGAGGCGGCAGGTACCAGTGCCCAATTTACAGGAGGAAATTATGTTTCGACAATCTGCCTTACTAGGATTTTGTTTGAGAACATGTATCGCCATCCAACAGTTGAAGTGAAAAGACAATACAACACCTTCTTGGAAGCCTCCTAATGCAACCAGTGGCTGATGGAGGTGGAAGCTGGAAATGAGCTGCATATCTTCATTGAACATGGACATTGCAGTCCCTGGCTGGTGGAACAATGCTGCCGGGGTCACATATAGGGATTGAAGAGCGGGTGTTTTAAAGAATGGAGCCCTGTGGAGAACCAGGGCTCAATTCTAGTGTTCCACAAAAAGTGAAGTTGTGGCCACTTCTTACTTTGTATTGATTGAGATCTGTTGTAGAAACGTTTCTGAAAACCTGTGACCTGTAAACATGCAAGAAAGGATGCGATGTTTGATGGTGTCTGAAGCTGCTGAAAGTCCAGCAGGGCTAAGACTGCAACACCACTGCCTTCCACTAATCTCTCATGTCCTGGAGGGCGGAGAGGATGACAAATTCTGTACCGAAACCAGTTAAAAGTCCTCTTGGCTCATATCCAGGAGCCTGTTTGCCTCTGCGTGTTGCTGACCAAAGGCAAACAGGACGAGAGCGATTAAATACGTTATTTTAGTTTTAAGGGGATTTCTTTTTTTAATTTTTTTATTTAAAGTGGTTTCAAAGCTGCTGTTTTCCTAGTCTTGGAAAAGATTCTCCGGACGAAGGAGCTGTTCTAAATAGCAAGAAAATGTTTTTTGCTGAAAGATAGCAGTGCTTTCATAATCTTGACCGACCGAGATCATTTGGGGACTTTTAGGGATTCCTGCCTCAATATATCTGGAGCACCTTCTTTTGCATGAAACTAGTTATAGCCCCATCAAACAATCTTTACCATTGCTGCGGCAAAAGAACTAGTAAGATTGAGTTCTTGTCTTAAAGCCTACATCAGGACTCCTTGGCTTATTGTAGCCAGGTTTAGAAAACTCTTACCTTCGTAATAGTTTAAAAACGGCCATTGCCTTATGGGTGCAAAAAGAACAATTGATGGACAGAATGCAGAACAATGTCATACATTCACCCCAGTACAGAGATCTGGGCCTAAATCCATGATTTTTTTGCCTTATCGGTGTGCATTCAAGTGCATTTGTAACAGTTATGCTGACTCTGTATATTTCATTCAAGTATTTAAAATGTCTCCTTCCAGAAGATTTATAAAACTGATTTAAGGCTGCCATATTGCCATAGGCCTTATTTCCTAGATTTTTAAAATGAAGTTTATTTTTGAAACTTTGGGAGAAAACTTTTCTTACCTACGTGAATGATTTTACCATTTCAAGTGGTGGTCTGCCTATGACCCGACTAAACGGGTGACAAAGCTTTCTTCCCTTAAAAGCCATTATTTTGGTCTTAAGGATATCGTAAGAAAGTGGCTCTATATATACTGGACCAGAATAAGGTACAGTGTGTATAGAGTCCACAAAACCCAGAGGTATAACAGAGGTTAAAGCCAGGTATGACCTTACTCTCTAAAGTGGTAGCTTGGACGAGCAGTAAGGCAGTACCAGAGGACAGTGTAAAGCATTTGTTGTACACACTCAGTCAGCAAAAGGTTTCACACACTCAAGAACTGAACTCCAGGCCAATTGTTTTTATATCAAATGATATAGTTGTTTTATTTTAGAACCAACAGGTATCAAAATATACTTTTCTCAATATGAGTGATCTCACATAAGTACTTTGCAGAAAGGCCATAAACTTTGTAAACACAATAGGTACAGTGGTTGCAGTAGGCAACACAATTCTAAACACAATTTAACCTTGAGCATAATGGGGTTTCTACATAAATGCAGTTGATTACTTTATAGATTAATTTTGTAACTCCAGGACTGGATCCTAGATTCAGTCCTGGGGTCTAAGCTGGAAACAGTTTAGTAAAAACGTTTTGGTTATTGGAATGATTTTTAAAGAATATAAAGGTATTTTAAAAGTTGACACTTCAAAACTTTTCAGTGAAAAACTAGCAATGTTATCCTATAGAAGGAAATTCAAGTCACAGGTAAAGTAGGTTCTTGTTACTTTTGTAATACAGGACTGGGCTCCTAGGTTCAGTACTGGGGCCTCTACCAAAGACAGGTAAGTAATTACGTTTCAGTAGTTGGTACGATTTTTAAGGAATATTTGTAATTTGCAAAAGTAGACACTTGGAAAAATTTCACAGAAAAATAGTCAATGGTTTCCTATGGGAGAAAATTCAGGTTATGGGTAAGAACGGTTATAATTACTGTTGCGATTCAATAATGGGCTGAAAGGTACAGTACTGGCTCCTCTCCTGATTCCAGCTGAGTAATTCGAAATTTGTTACTCAGCTGATTTTAGATTAATATTTTATGTTATGTTATGTTATGTTAATTGGGCTCTTTTATAGCGCAACGGCTACTCCAGTCGGAGTGTCCCGGCGCTTTGGCGAAGAAGTCCTTTAATGGAAAGGAACATAACTGCAAAAAAAGGAACAGCAAAATTAACTAGTAAAAAGCCAGGTTTTTAATGCCTTTCTAAAAGACAACAGACTGGGGGCCTGTCTAAGAACAATAGGAAGTTCATTCCAAGCGCGCGGAGCCAGGTAGTGGAAGGAACGCCCTCCTTGTCTGGTTCGCTTGATGGATGGAACGACCATTTTAGACAAGGAGGCAGATCGCAGAGCTCTGCTCGGCTTGTAAAAAGCAAGGCGCTTTCTAATATACCTAGGGCCTGAGTCATGAAGAGCCTTATAGGTTAGCGTCAGGCTTTTGAAGAGAACCCTCTTGGCTATAGGGAGCCAGTGCAGTTCCTTCAACAAGTTAGAGGCACTAGCTCGTCTGGGGAGTCCATAAATAGCCCTAGCGGCTGAATTTTGGACTACCTGCAGTCTCCTTATCAGATATTTTGGGAGTCCCAGATAGAGGGCATTTGCATAGTCCAAACGCGACCCGACAAGTGCTTGGACTATGACCCTTCGATGGTTCACCGAAATCAAGGGGAGAAATTTCCTGAGCATCCGCAGGATTCCAAAGCATTTCCCCGAAAGACACGCAATTTGAGGCCCAAAGGTTAACTCATTGTCAACAATGATACCTAGGTTTTTAGCCTTGGTACTAGCATTGGCAGGAGGAAACAGATCTTGTGGCCACCAACTTTTCCAGTTTGGTTCAGAGACACATCCGAAAAAAAGCAGCTCCGATTTATCGGAGTTGCATTTCAAGCCGTGTCTTTTGAACCAATCAAAGACTGCCTCTAAGCAGTCTCTGATACGGATCCCATCGAACACCTCGTTCTTGTTATAAGTAAACAAGAGCTGGGTGTCGTCAGCGTAAGACACAATCTGAGCACCAAACGACTCCGCAACCTCTGCAAGGGGGGCCATAAAGATGTTAAAAAGCAGGGGGCTAAGAATAGACCCCTGAGGGATCCCCACTTCCAGGGTTGCCATAGCTGCGGAGTGAGGTGGCGCCCAGATCGTTTGTCGACGGCTGGCTAGAAATGATTTAAGCCAGTTCCACACCGTCCCCCTGAGGCCACAATTCCAGAGTCGAGTTAGGAGGGTATCATGGGGAACGGTGTCGAACGCCGCCGACAGGTCTAACATGACCAACATGGCCTTTCCTCCAGTATCTAAAACCTCTCTAATGGCGGTGGTGACTTCAAGTAACGCGGTCTCTGTGCTGTAATTCGCACGAAACCCAGATTGAGTAGTGTGCAACAAGTTGTTATTCTCGATAAAGTCAGAGATAGATCTGTGCACGTGTCTTTCCGCCACCTTCGCCAGAGCGGGGAGGAGAGAGATAGGCCTATAGTTGGCATGTATGATGGGATCCAGAGTTGGTTTTTTTATTAATGGAAGGATGAGAGCGCTCTTCCAGGCCTGAGGGACTATGCCAGAAGACAATGAGGAGTTGAGAATGGAATTGATGGGGCCATTTAGCAAAGGGGCTATTTTGTTGAGGCAAGAGACCGGGCAGGGATCTAAAGGAGAGCCCGATTTCAAGCCTGTCAGATGGTCTAATGAGGCAACAAGGCTTAGCTGTGGAAATTCCCAGACGGTGGGTTGTAAGGAGGAGGGGGCATCAAGATCAGCCGCCTGAGGCTGTTTGGAATAAGTAGCAAGAGAGGCTTGGATGGATGTTATTTTGTCTACAAAATAATGTGCGAGTTCATTCAGCCAAAGTTCTGAGTGAGACTGAGCCGAGATGCCTAGGGATGGAGAAGTGAAGTCCTTAACAATTTTAAAAATTTCCTTACAGGAATTATCAGATTCGTCTATCCGACGTTCAAGATAGGATTTTTTTCCACTCCAAATCATCTTGTGGTAGGATTTAGTTAGGTTTTTAAACTTTTCTTTCTCAAGAGGATTGTAGTCTTTCCTCCAGGTTCTTTCTGCTCTCTTGCAGTTTTGCCGGGCTTCTCTAAGCTGAGATGTGAACCAAGGAGCGGAAGGACGTTTGTTTCCGAGTTTGGCGGCATTCTCGGGCACGAGATCCGCCAATATAGTTGAGAGCCATTCCGTGTAGCTAGCTAGATCGATTTCCACATTACCTGACAAAGTGCAAGGTAAACGTGCCATGGCCTGTAGTAGCGTCTCATTAGATAACAGATGAAAAGGCCTGGAAAGACGTTTAGTAGGGATAGTGGGATTAGATCTAAGAGGAGGGGCACTTGATAGGCTAAAAGTGATTAAGTAATGATCCGACCATAATACCGGTTGAGGAGCAAGTACGTTGATCGGAACGGTGGAAAAAACTTGGTCTAGAATATGGCCCTTATTGTGCGTAGAATCATGGATGAAAGGTGTGAGTCCTAATGTTGCTGTGACCTCCATGAGTTTCAGTGTATCAGGATTTGTAGCCTCGTCCATGTGTATGTTTAAGTCGCCTAAGAGTAGACAATGTTCAGATTTAAGGCATGGGACTGAAAGTGCTACCTGTAGTTCATCCAGAAAAGAGCCTAATGGACCGGGAGTACGATATGCAAGAATACCGGTGCATGCTTGATGGGGAGACAAGTGAAGAGTGAAGCCGAGTGCCTCGGTGTCCTGAATATTTTCTATCAGGAAGGTAGTGCAGTGCAGCTGGTTGTTAACTATAATAGCCACACCACCCCCGCGCCCAGATGTTCTATCCCTCCTAATGATGGAATAATTAGGTGGAATGGCGTTGACTAAATCCGGGGCTGAGGTATCACTAAGCCATGTCTCAGTGAGAAAAAGGCAGGATATAACAGAATTATCGAGCAAATTCCATATATCTAGCGCATGACAGCCTAAAGAGCGTGTATTAAGGAGTAGGCAAGTGGTGATGATCGGAGGATGAGTCAGTTTTGGTTTGTTATATATAGGAACGCGCCAACCACAGACATTGCATCCTTTTCTGAGGATGCGACGGCCCGGAAAGACAGAGTGGCAGCGACCTACCGGAGGACGGAGATTGGAGAGGGTCTCTGACGAATATGAGATACACATAGCTAACACTGACAGCAGTAAGGTACCAGCCAGAGGAAGGTGCCAGCCAGCCGTCCTGCCCCGTCTGCTACCGGAACGCTGACGGGCGCAGACGGGCAGGACTCTGGCGAGACTCAGCGTTCCGGTAGCAGACGGGCAGGACTCTGGCGAGACTCCGGCGCTAGGGACGGCGCTCGAGCAAACGCGCCCGCTAGCGCGGTAGAGCGTCCGTTTCCTTTTATGGGGTCCACTAGAGCGCTCTCACCGCTCTGGGCCACACTCAAGATGGCCGCCGTGTAAAGATTTTACTATCCCCAAAGAAAGCCCAATAAAGCACAAAAACGGCCGCTAGAGCCGTGAAATGCTGGCGAAAATGCGTGCAGGAGGCCTAGGAGTGTGCTGTCTGCATTACAGGATGAAAATAACAATTTTTTTAAAATGACGATTTTTCAATTAAAAAGCTTCAAACAGCTGACAATAACACCAGTTTTGATGTCCCTTAGCAGGTAGCGCTGCTAGATCGTTTTTGGCGCAAAATCTCGCGAGCGCTGACACAGGGCTCCTTTTATGGGGTCCACTAGAGCGCTCTCACCGCTCTGGGCCACACTCAAGACTTTAGAGTTTCAAAACTTCACACATAGAAGATTTTTCGAGTCCAACTAGTCAATGTTATTCTATGGAAGGACAGTGAGTTATCGGTTTCCAGGTGAGTACTCGACTGGTGAAATTAAGGTTCTGGCCATAGACTCGGGGTCTCCCTGGGTCGGAAAGGTACAGTAGTTGCACCCTCAGCGGCACTGGGGCTGCCGGGTGCAGATAGAGTAGGCCCAATGCAATCCAACGGAGGGTAGGGGGCCTTCGGTTGGTGGCTGCAAGCAAGCAGGCTACACGGCTGTGGGAGCTGAGCTCCTGGTCACTTACTCAGGGCAATTGGGGAAGTAGAGTAGGGTAGTAGTTGCACTCCAGCGGCACTCGGGTGGCTGGGTGCAGGTCAATGTTATCCAATGGAAAAGTTAAAAAGGGAACAAAGGCTGCAGGCTCAGGGACAGAGATTCTTCAGGTGCGACCGCCACTTCGAGAGGTAAGTTGGGATCTTGGAGAAGAGGTAGGTATCCCTAAGGAAGGCACAAGGAGCTGTGGGCCGCCGGGTGCAGAGATGTCTTTTGGAGTCGGGAAATCTTACCCTTGGCTGGTCGCGGTTGGAGGGGTCCCTGGTTGTGAGGCTGCAGGCGTCGTCTGGGTCGTCGAGGAGGGTCTTTAGGCACTGGACTTCGGGTCCCAGTCACCGGGGGGACGTCCTCGAGGTCTTGGATCACTCTGGCACAGACCGGGCTCGGCGGGTGCAGAGTGGGCTGGATTAGCTTTTCCTGGCTGGCACCAGGGATATTGCTGTTGGAGCAGAGCTTCTGCTCATGGGAGTCCCCGTCTTTGAGAGGGTCAAGGCAGGGAGGACCTCCAGGTTTCCCAGGGTTGCTATCCGCAGGAGTCGCTGGGATGTAGCAGGAGCAGGTTCCAGGATCAACAGGCTGGGGCCAAGTCAGTTGGTGTCGTCCTGTTAGCAGCTGCACGACGGGTCTTCTTTTTCTTGATCTTCTTTCTTCTTTTCTTATCGTGATCTGAGGAAGGAAGGTTCAGGGAGCCCCTAAATACTAGTTTTAGGGGCGTTATAGGTAGGGCAAGGTAGGGCAAGGGCAGGGCCAAGAATTCCCTGTCCTGGGGTAGGTACACCCCCTAGCCTGCTCCTCTCCTGTGGGAGGGGGGCAAGAGCCTATCTGTGATTGGGCAGAACTCTCAATCTTCAAGATGGCCGGAGCCTGGGGTCGTGCTTCACCTCGCCCCTCCCACCTGAGGGGTGAGGTTGGCTCAGGCTGGCACCCCCCCCTTCGTGACAGGGTTTCCCCGCCAGTCTTCCCACCAGAGTCGGGGCTAGAACTGGTGGGGGCCAGTTGCTGAGTACAGCAAGTGTCTTGGAGAAGCTCATAAAGGCGGAATGCCTTTGAAGCTTCCCCCTGCCCATCCAGGGGGAGGAGACCAAGCACCTCACCCAGGATGTGCATTGTTGCGGGGGCTCTACACCCAGGGGTCCAGCAACATTCTTTTTTTTTTTTTTTTTTTTTTTTTGGTTCAAGACTTTTATTGAGCATTGTCAGGAATACACAGCGTCTCGCCAACAACCCGGAGGCCGGCCGCTATCAGTGCATACATAAATACAAATAATTTTTGACATGTATGTGTGCTAAAAACAATTCTGCCAACAGTTCCGTCTAGGTGACAAGTGCCGCGTCTTCACAGCTAAATAAATGAGTCTCGATTTTTTTTGAATTTTTATATAACCATTGACATGTGCAGTGTCTATACAAACTCAAGAATGATGGGGGGGGGGGGCACACAGGCATCCAGGCGGGCATAGCTAATCTCGACAGGCACGGGGCTGTCAGAGTGGCAGAGTCATGAGACCACACAAGAGGGAAGGCTGAGCCACAGTATCAGAAGCAGCGGGCGGACAGGCCTCAGGGGACGTCGCTGAGGTTAGAGATTCCCACATAGGATCCTGAACGGGGGGGGGGGCGGGAGGGGGACAGAGAGGGGGGGGGGAAAATAGGGGGGGGGTAAGGGAGGAAGCAGCAGACACAACATGCCATATACAGTAGCCCAGGGGCTGTATCGCAAGTCCAAAATAGCATCATCTAAGGATCATTACTTCCCAACTGCAATTGCTGTCAGTCGCGGGCGGGAAAGGGGGGGGGGGGAGGGAGGAAGCAGCAAACACATCATGCCATATCTAGCAGTCCAGGTGCTACATTGCAAGGCCAAGACACATCATCGAAGGAACTCTACCGCTCATCTTCAATCGCTGTCATCTTCGGGCGGATCAGTTATCAAATAACATTGTAACGGGGCCCATATATCAGTAGGCCTGGAAGCAGGCGGCAATAGTTCAGAATAGGTATGCAATTGTTCCTGGCAGTACACCATATCACTCAACCAATCCTTGAATTTGGGCGCTCTTCCCCGCCCCCATCTACAGGCCACCCTGCGTTTAGCCAGAAGCATAGCCAGTGCCACATATTTGCGGTGAGCTGCTTGGAGAGGTGCAACATATCCCAGAAGGGCCACCAATGGGGATGGATCCACCGTCATGTGTATCATTTTGGAGAGGGCCTGAAATACCTGAGTCCAGTATCTATTCACTTCAGGACATCCCCATGCAAGGTGAAGGAAATCAGCCCCTGGGGCCCTACACCTGTCACATGCATCTGTAGGCCTGAGCTGGAATCTGTGTAGACGCGCTGGAGTGTGGTACAGCCTGTGCAGAAATTTATAGTGGATTATCCTATACCGACTGTTAGATGATATGCGCTCAGTTTGCTGTAGGCAAAATTCCCATTGTGTGTCCGTGAAAATCAAGGTTAGATCCTGTTCCCATTTCTGCCTAGCGGGCAGAGCAGTGTATGTCATGTTGGCCCGTATAGATTTATAGAGTGCAGACACTAGTTTAATAGGATGGTCGTGAAGCAGCATGTTTTGCAAGGGAGGTAGCACCGGGGGCTCGCAGGGGAAATCAGGCGTGATAGCTTGTAGTCCGTGTCTGAGCCTGACATAATAAAACAAGTCCAGAGGTGTTGGGTGGATACCTTCATATAAATGTTCCCTAGTTCGGAAGACGCCATCTAGGTATAAGTCTCCCCACGTAGTGACACTAATCTTTTTCAATAGTTTCTGAAAGCCAGCCTCTTGTAGGAGCGGCAGCTGTGGGTGATAGGCCAGCGGCAGTTTCGGTGCGTATAGGAAGTGCAAGTCCAGCTTAGCCACAATAGAGTGCCATGCTGTCACCGTGCTCGACACAGTGGAAGGGGTCTTGTCCCTGCCTTCAACCTGGGAGTAGAGCGCGCCTTCAATAGGGATCGGGTGTGCCAACCAGTGCTCAGCTGCCAGTTGAGGCATATATCTTTGCTGGCGCACCCAAAAGTACGCATAGTGGGCCTGAGCAGCCCGGTAATAGAGCTCAAAGTCAGGGATGCCAAATCCCCCTTGTGAGAATGGCCGGACAAGGATCTCCCATTTTAGTCTGGGCGTTTTACCACCCCACACTAGTCGGAGCAATTCTGAACGCAGCAAACAGAAAAAATAAGATCCGGGGTGGTACGGAATATTCAAGAATAAATACAAAAGTTGAGGGAGTATGACCATTTTGACTAATGAGGCACGTCCCGCCATGGAGAGAGGGAGCGTGATCCACCTAGATATACTGTTGCTCATCTTGTCCATCACAGTGCCATAGTTCGCACGCATCAGTTCTTCTCTACTCTTTTCCACATGTATACCTAGGTACTTAAAATCCCCTGTGCTCCAGGCAAGTGGGAATTCCAGCGGGAATTGAACTGTCGAGGCAGTAAGGGGGAAGATACATGATTTCTTCCAGTTGATTTGAACCCCCGAGAGAGCCCCAAACCGAATGAATTCACAGAGTATGGGATGTAAGTTATCGCTTGGGTGGCGAACATAGAGGGTGATATCGTACATAGAGACAAGTAATTGTCTCTGAAAGCAGCGCAACGCCCTGTCCTGATGATGCTGTCGCAATTTAGCCGCCAGGGGTTCGGTGGCTATGGCAAATAGAAGGGGGGCAGGGGGCACCCCTGTCTTGTCCCCCTGGTAATCGGGAAGGCTGACGATAGTTTCCCATTGATGAGTACTCTGGCAGTTGGTTGCGTATACAGTAATCTAATCCAAGAAATGAATAGAGGTGGGATACCCATGCGTTCAAGGACTTGAAACACATAGTCCCATTCGAGCGAGTCAAACGCCTTGGTGGCGTCAAGAAAGATGGCTGCCATTGGGAGATCCTCATGGACGGAGTCGTATACCGAAAAAAAGGTACGGAGATTATGCGATGTCGCCCTACCAGGGACAAATCCGGACTGGTCCGGAAGGATAAGAGCAGGTAGGAGGAGGCCTATGCGTGTCGCAATCAGTTTTGCGAGAATTTTAACGTCGCAGGTTAACAGGGACAAAGGTCTGTAAGAGTTGCAGCTTGAGGCGGGTTTTCCTGGTTTAAGCAGCGACGTAATGAGGGCGACTCTCATGGAGGCAGGGAGATGGCCCACCTCCAATGCGTCCTCAAAGACTTCCCGCAACACCAGTGCCATGAAGTCGATGAACGTTTTGTAGAATTCTATAGGCACGCCATCTAAACCAGTGGCCTTACCCGACTTCATGCCCATGATAGCCTCCCTGACCTCATCCAACTCAAAAGGGGCGTTCAGGAAGGCTCTCTGCGCATCACTCAACCAACCCAAGGAGACATCTGCCAGATAGTCATCCAATGTGAGTTCATTATGTCTGCTAGTGGAGTATAGTGTACTGTAATGCCGCACAAATTCGTTAAGGATTTGGGTGGTGTCTCTAAGTACCAGCCCCTCTGCCGTCTCAAGTTCTAATATTATCGTCGGCGATCGCATCAGTTTGACCGTCGCTGCTAGGCCTCTCCCCTTCTCCATACCTCCTGGCCACCCAGAACTTGTTCCTAAACTTCACCTCACGAGCAGCCTCCTCAGAGTATTCTGACAATTTGTCGCGGATGGTAGCGATGGTCGCATTGTCAGGATGTGTCCTAAGACGGCTTTCAGCACTGCGTAAGTCAGCTTCTATGCTGCGTAATCGAGTGAGCATGCTCTTGAGCACTCCCGAGCCCTTCGATCTACATAAGCCTCGGAGTGTGGCTTTAAAGGCATCCCATATGGTCTCAACGTCTTGGACTGAATCTTTATTGCGTTTAAAGAAATCTAGGCATTCCTCACGGAGTTCCTCCTGGAATATCGCGTCTAACAACATAGCGGGCTGCATTCGCCACGCCGACACTGGGGGGCCAAGCTCAGAACCAGCCAATGTGATCAAAACGGGGGAGTGATCGGAGTATGTCCTGGGGAGATGTGATGCATGTATCAGTGCCGTGTACAGTTGTGAGGTTAAGAGGAAATAGTCAAGTCTCGCCCATGACCTAGCTTGCGCTGTAAAGTGTGTACCCTCCTCTCTAGTCCCGCAGTGTGACCGCCAGGCGTCAATGAGATTGTTACCAGCAATAGTCGCTCTAAGGACTTCGCGCCCGTTAGTATAGTGGTGTGGGGCAGGGTGTGATCTATCTAGGGGGGGGTGCAGGGTCATGTTGAAATCTCCTCCCCATATGAGGTGTTGTGGCCCTGTCTCAACTATCGCTGCCCACAGTGAGGTAAAGAATAGCGGGTCATCTGTGTTGGGCCCATAACAACAGACAAGTGTCACCGACATGTGTCCCAGCCTACCCCATAGCACACAGTACCTCCCCTGGGGATCTACCTTGGAGCCAGCCAGCCGAAAAGGTGTGGACCTCTTAACTAGTATGGCCGTACCTCGTGCATATGAGGAGTAGTTAGCAAAGATCGAGTGAGAAGCCGACCTGCTCCCAAAGGCTTGCGATTTGTGGTGCGCAAAATGCGTTTCCTGTAGGAAAGCAATGTGAACATTATGGCGATCCAGGTAGCTCAATATTTGTCTCCTCTTCCTATTATCTCCCAGCCCTCTCACATTCCAAGTAATCACATTTAGGCGTGTTTCATCCATGAAGACGTGTAATACCATAACTGCAGGATCAAAGCATGGAAGGCTGCCAAGTCCACCTCCTCAATATACAGAACATCATACATTCGGACCAGTCCTATGCCCTCAAACGGGAGCAGAAATTGAAGCAGATAAGAATCACCTCCAACCCCTCCGCCATGGCTCCGCCATAAATATCGCGCAGTACACCCATCCCGCCCCCGTACCCCCCGGCCATAATCACGGAGCCCTCCAAAGGGCAAATATGTGAGTTCAGACCACAACATGCACATGTCAAAACTTGAATCCCAACAGTAACCCCAGCAGTTCCCTCCCCCCACATCTCCCCCGATAACTCCAGGCATCAGACCCAGTCGTAAAAAGGACAAACAGTTCACAGCATGTAACCATACATAACGAAGCAGTCCAGCAATTCTAACGGAAGATCTACATCGCCTAGTGCTAGTCCTTTCTACCTGATAGTCTGTCCACCACCCCCCACCCACTGAAGCCACCCCAACTCGCCAGTATCCCAGTCCCGCCCCCCACCCATAAACCAAAACAGTGCTAGATAGCAACCAACAAACAAGCAACCAAGTCAATGTCATTGGGGAACACCCATTGGGGGTCATCAGAGGTGCACGGTGTAGGAAGGTACATCCTGACTATGGTTGCCCCCAATTTTTTTTGCCCTGTGTTTTAGCTGGTTTTGGACATAGTCGACCTGGGATCCTGCCAATCAGGACCCCAGGCCTACTGCTCTCTCTTTAAAATGGATTCCATGTACCCTAGGTTCATTTCCAATTGGTACTGGGCCACCTTATCAGACCCCGTAACGCAGGGCATAGGTGTACCCAGGGCCGCCAGGGGCTGCAGCATGTATTATGCCACCCTTGGCTGGCCTCCTAAATTTGACACAACTGGCTGCATGACAGCTGGGGCGAAGTCGTGTAATCACCCTTTGCTTTAGATATAGTAGCCCTATATCTAACCATACAATGGACACCCGAGTTCCTATCAGTCACTCCTATGGCAGGCCTTGACAATCCTGAAGGCAGAGTGCATGGGCTCGTGTGAACTGTGTTCTGGCCCGAGCCGAGCCGGTTGCAGCTTGCGGAGAAAAGACCCAATGGCTGTTCCAGGATAACGCGTACCACATCGGTAACTTCGGTGTTGCGTTATCAAGACATGTCGAGTAAGGTGTCATACGAATCGGGGTGCTGCCCTCTCACCAACCCTGGCGACGAGGTTAGCATTCCGCCCTTCTAGAGGGACACGACATGTACGTAACTGTGAACCCCGGTTAAAGTTAACGAAAGCCTCAGCTCCACAAAATGGATGCTGCCACCACAGACACGAGTCTGACCTCCTGCTGCTGGGAGTCCTTCCAGCGAGGAGCGCTTGGACAAAGGGTTTCCTGTCGAGGGCGGTGTTCGCACCGTCCCAGACAGGGTTTGTGTATTCTGGGTAGGTAGGGCTTTTGCGAGAAGGTGACTGCGGAGTGGCACCCCGGTGCTCACTACGCATCTGCCGGTTAGAACCAGTTCCAGGGGCGACAGCCCTGGCCTGGGGAAAGTCCGGCAGGGGAGAGGGGTGTAACTGCCCCCCTTCCTGGTCCCACCCTTAGGGCAGGACCTAGTCATGTACCCACCCCTTTCTTTAGGATAAAGACCGGAGCGGGGACCCTTCCAAATTAGATCATCTTTGATTCAAGAACTACTTTCTACGAAAGGACATTCAAGACTCTTCTCAAGATTTCTCCCTTGTGACTAAGGAGTAGTCACCCTGCATCAGCGGGCACCAACTAAGAACTCTGCGGTTTGCTGTAAGTCCTTCCTCAAGGAATCCGACGGCCCAGCTCGACGAGAACCGGCTTCCCTGGCACCTCTGACCTCTACCCACGTCATCAGCTCAGCTGTGATCTGTGGGTGCGACGAGACCTCGAGGGACCGGCCATCATCAGAACCTGCACGCTCTTAAAAACCAGCACGACCATCGAGGTAACTCTCTGGTGAGTGCTCTGGGGTCCGAGAAGCCCCGACCCTGAGCCGCTCCAGCACCGAAGTGCAGTCTCCCCAGCATCTCCACGATCTGCGTGGGGCCCTTCTGCTCGCTGCTCAGCACGTTGTCTGGTCACTAGCCGCTGGCTTGTGTCCTTCTGTGACGACATCCAAGAATCATCACTGCTGGTCTGGTTGCTCCAGACTGGCCCTTGCTTCCATCTTTGCGAGAAGCACCCCGGACCCTCCTGGTCCACTCAAGACGCCATCTTAGGCCCACCACGTGGCCCTGAGATTTGCCGAGGCTTGTTGCCCCATCCTGGGCCCAGCGACGCCGACAGCGTCATCCTTCGTGGGACAGCTCGCACCTCCACCGTGGTCGCCGACAACGCCTCCTGGTCCGTGAGACTGCAGAGCCTAGCGTCGCCCACTCACCTGGTCGAGGTGACGGCCAACCGGTGCCTTCCTGGTACCCTCTGACTACTGGCTAGTAGTACGAACTTGGTCCCCTCTGCTTTCAGGTTTCATCAATCTCCGATCCAGGCTTGGATCTCTACGAACTATTCAGCACTGGTCGCCGGCCAGCAACTCCTTTTCTTCCGGCTCCTGGCTCGTCAGCGAAGACCCCGACGCCTGTAAGACTTGTGCAGCCGCAGCCCTCGTGGCTAGGTAACTCGGCATTTCGGTGCCTGCATAGCCTCCTTACTCTAGGGTCCCGAGTCCCTCGCTTCCGACTTGCCTTATCGGGTCCGCCCGAGACCTTAACCTTTCCGTGTCCTCGGACACTTGTTTAAACGTGCACTTGAAGTATTTGCTAAAGAGATTTGGTTTGTGCTTAGTACCCTGTCCTCATAAAGAGTACAGGGCTGTTGTGATTCTTAATAAATATACTGTTTATTTTCATAACACTTGTGTGGTGTCCTTTCACTGGGTGTTCAAGGGGTACATGTGTGGTAAACAGCTGGCTTAACGCGCCCTCTCGAGTCTTTAGCCTTAGACTGCTCGTATCCACGCTACTAGGATAGCTGGTCTATAGGTTGACTTACAACCAAACACCAATAAGGGTCGTTGGAACGATACATAGCGGTCGGTAGAATAGCGAACGTTGCATATCGGGCCAACTTCTCACATTGGTGAGCAGCGGTTGGGATTTGAGCTTGCTGTTGTTTTACCACACGTATCCTAAGAATATCTTGTTGAAAGATCGCACAAGTACTGTTAGTACATATAACTAAAAGCTTAGAATACTCTGAGTTCTACTGAACCAGCTGTTGTAGCTCCTCAAGGCTTAGCACACCTTGGCTACAACTCTTAGCAAGGGAACAGTAGGAAAACACATAGTGTAGGTAGGTGCATCACTTACACCACACTAGAAACAGTATGTCGGGCCAAGGAGGAAACTCTGAGTCTCCCCTTGTGTCAGTTGACCCTCCACAGGTCATCCCTTCAGGATATACTGTGCTGAGCTTCAAGGAGTTAAGACGACTGTGTCACTCCAGGAAGATTCAGCAGGGGTCTAACCCCACAACGTCCTTTCTGATTGGTCTCTTGGAGACTTATGATGCCAGGAGAGCTGAGAAACTTCGTAGCTCTTCTAATCCAGAAGGAGACATGCCTCCCCTCGAGGGAACCCGAGACGATCCTGACCTCATTCACCTCGCAACCGAGAACGAGGATGTGGAGGAGGATGAGGATGAGGATCTCTCTGGGGACGAGGCAGATAAGGGACAGGTAGAAGTCGTCAGACTAACACGGTCCAACTTAAGCAAACACGATAGTGGTACTGGGGAAACCCCGGCGCTACTGTCAGGTCCGCTTAACATGGGGAATGGACGAGCCAGATCTCTGTCAAGAGGCTCTGGCAGATCCCTTCATACCAATGGCTCTCACAACTCTTCTCAAAGAGGGATGACGTCCCCTCAGAGGAGAGTGTACGAAGCGAAGGAACGGGCAGCTAATCTGAGGATTGAAAGGGAAGAACTTGCCCTGGCCAAGGAAAAGCTTGCTTTTGCTAGAGAGCAACAGTTAAGTGGGGTAGTCCCCACTGGTGGCAGCAATGTACCTAGCAATAGGGAAAAGAGTTTCGATACGAAACACCTTGGTAAGATAGTGCCCCCCTTTAAACAAGGGGACGACATCCACAAATGGATTACTGCTTTGGAGAGGGCCTGCACGGTGCAAGGTGTTCCCCAGAGTCAGTGGGCAGCTGTCTTGTGGCTCTCCTTTGAAGGTAAAGGAAGAGACAAGCTCCTCACCACAAGGGTGGAGGATGCGAACGATTACCAAGTCTTGAAAAATACACTCGTTGAAGGGTTCGGCCTAACCACTGAGCAGTACAGGGTGCTGTTCAGGGATACCCCGAAAACGCAGTCTCAAGATTGGTCTGACTTTGTCGATTGTGCCACTAAGGCTTTTGAAGGCTGGCTACTGGGTAGTAAGGTTACTGATTTTAAAGGATTGTATAATCTAATTATAAGGGAGCAAATCTTAAATAATTGTCAGAACCAGTTATTACACCAGCACCTGGTAGACTCTGATCTGACCTCCCCACAGGAATTGGGTAAGAGGGCAGACAAATGGGTCAGAACCAGGGTTGGGCCTAAAAACCAGGGTGGTGACCAGAAAAAGGAATCAACCAAGCCTCAAGAGAAGGGTGGGGATAAATCCACAGAGAAGACTTCCCAAGGGCCCCAAAACTCCAACAAGGGTGGTGGGTCCCAGAACACTCCTTCAGAACAGAAGAAACCTTATTGCCATACCTGTAAACAGGCGGGCCATTACAAAAGTGATGCCAAGTGCCCTAAAAATAGCAATAAGGAAAACATACCCCCAAGTAACACTCCCAGACCTCCTGTTACCACTAGTGGTAATCCCCCAGGTGGTGGGAGTGCCCCCAAGAATGTGGTGGGCATTACTTTGGGCAATCAGGAGGACTATGGCATAGCCAGGTTCCCTGACCACACTCTTGTCTGTGAGACTGGCATGGGGTTTGCCAACTTCACTACTGGACCCCACATTCTGGGGAAGTATAGACAAGAAGTTTTAGTGAATGGTCAGAAAGTTGAGGCATTCAGAGACACAGGGGCCAGCCTCACCATGGTGAGTGACCATCTGGTCCCCTCTGCTCAACTGACCCCTGGTTTTACTTATCAGGTGACAGACATTCATGGAGTGAAGAGAAGGCATCCCATGGCAGTAGTCAAGCTCAGCTGGGGTAATGTCACAGGGCCCATGAGAGTGGCAGTGACAGATAACCTACCTGTAGATTGCTTACTGGGGAATGACCTGGAACTCTCAGCATGGGCTGAGGTGGAGCAAGAAACTCACTCCCGAATGATAGGCCTATCCAGACAGGTTAGTGGGGCAGTAATAGCTACAGCCCCAGTCCAAGCACCATTCCTCCCTGAAAAGGTTGGAAGGGCAGTGGTAGCCACTGCCCAGGCTCAGACAGACTTTCCAGAACAGGATAGGAGGGCTGTGACAGTCACAGCCCAAACACAGACTGAGTGCCCTCCTGAAAAGGTTGGCAAGGTTGAAATGGTCTCAGCCTCTACTCAAACGGATAGTGAGGTTGTGAAGCCTGAAACAATGGATCACTCCACTCAGACAGAGAGCATTGAGGAGGAAGAAGAGTCTTCCCCCTCCCAGACACTAGGTGAGAGCCAGCCTCCTCCGGGAACTGACTCTACCCCTGTTGAAGGAACTGCCCCAGAGGTAGTCAGGCCTAGCCTGGCAGAGCCCCTGATAGCAGTGGACCCTTCCCAGGTGGGACCCAGTCTGGAGCAGGTAACCTGCACCTCTCTACCCTGCCTCAGTCAGCCCAGGGCTGAAGAGATCAGGGAGGCCAGTGGTGGACCCCAAAGGGCCCCCTGTCCAAAAGAACCCCTTAATCAGCAGATTAGGATCACTGAAGCTGGTAAACCTAGCCAGGTGAAAATAGAACAGACTCCTGAGGGATCCCCCTTAAAAGTAGTTAGGGAACTCCCACAGCTGGACACTGTTGGGCACAGCCAAACATGGGGCCTAAAAACCCCAGACCTGACCTGTCCCTCCAGTAAGCCAAACAGAGGGACTCAGCCTCCAGCTTTAGGTAGCCAGAGGCTGACCCTGAGAGCTCAGTGCATCTCAGCTAAAGAAAGAAAGGCACACATGATGAATGGTGATTGGAGGAAGTTGAGCCCAAAGGTAGAGGAGCCTCACTTCAGTACTCCATCCCAGCATCAGCCTTCTTCTTTCCCAAGACACACCAGAGACAGAGATTCCCTATGGTGGAGACCCTCAGATACCCTTAGGGTGAGGGGTTGCCTAGTGGACCATGACACAGGGGGAAACCAAGCCAGAGCTGGTACTTCCTTATATGGCTACTTAGGTAATAGAGGCTTACCTGGACAAGGATAGCCTTATCTCCTTTCGTTTGGGGGGGGGTTATGTAGGAAGGTACATCCTGACTATGGTTGCCCCCAATTTTTTTTGCCCTGTGTTTTAGCTGGTTTTGGACATAGTCGACCTGGGATCCTGCCAATCAGGACCCCAGGCCTACTGCTCTCTCTTTAAAATGGATTCCATGTACCCTAGGTTCATTTCCAATTGGTACTGGGCCACCTTATCAGACCCCGTAACGCAGGGCATAGGTGTACCCAGGGCCGCCAGGGGCTGCAGCATGTATTATGCCACCCTTGGCTGGCCTCCTAAATTTGACACAACTGGCTGCATGACAGCTGGGGCGAAGTCGTGTAATCACCCTTTGCTTTAGATATAGTAGCCCTATATCTAACCATACAATGGACACCCGAGTTCCTATCAGTCACTCCTATGGCAGGCCTTGACAATCCTGAAGGCAGAGTGCATGGGCTCGTGTGAACTGTGTTCTGGCCCGAGCCGAGCCGGTTGCAGCTTGCGGAGAAAAGACCCAATGGCTGTTCCAGGATAACGCGTACCACATCGGTAACTTCGGTGTCGCGTTATCAAGACATGTCGAGTAAGGTGTCATACGAATCGGGGTGCTGCCCTCTCACCAACCCTGGCGACGAGGTTAGCATTCCGCCCTTCTAGAGGGACACGACATGTACGTAACTGTGAACCCCGGTTAAAGTTAACGAAAGCCTCAGCTCCACAAAATGGATGCTGCCACCACAGACACGAGTCTGACCTCCTGCTGCTGGGAGTCCTTCCAGCGAGGAGCGCTTGGACAAAGGGTTTCCTGTCGAGGGCGGTGTTCGCACCGTCCCAGACAGGGTTTGTGTATTCTGGGTAGGTAGGGCTTTTGCGAGAAGGTGACTGCGGAGTGGCACCCCGGTGCTCACTACGCATCTGCCGGTTAGAACCAGTTCCAGGGGCGACAGCCCTGGCCTGGGGAAAGTCCGGCAGGGGAGAGGGGTGTAACTGCCCCCCTTCCTGGTCCCACCCTTAGGGCAGGACCTAGTCATGTACCCACCCCTTTCTTTAGGATAAAGACCGGAGCGGGGACCCTTCCAAATTAGATCATCTTTGATTCAAGAACTACTTTCTACGAAAGGACATTCAAGACTCTTCTCAAGATTTCTCCCTTGTGACTAAGGAGTAGTCACCCTGCATCAGCGGGCACCAACTAAGAACTCTGCGGTTTGCTGTAAGTCCTTCCTCAAGGAATCCGACGGCCCAGCTCGACGAGAACCGGCTTCCCTGGCACCTCTGACCTCTACCCACGTCATCAGCTCAGCTGTGATCTGTGGGTGCGACGAGACCTCGAGGGACCGGCCATCATCAGAACCTGCACGCTCTTAAAAACCAGCACGACCATCGAGGTAACTCTCTGGTGAGTGCTCTGGGGTCCGAGAAGCCCCGACCCTGAGCCGCTCCAGCACCGAAGTGCAGTCTCCCCAGCATCTCCACGATCTGCGTGGGGCCCTTCTGCTCGCTGCTCAGCACGTTGTCTGGTCACTAGCCGCTGGCTTGTGTCCTTCTGTGACGACATCCAAGAATCATCACTGCTGGTCTGGTTGCTCCAGACTGGCCCTTGCTTCCATCTTTGCGAGAAGCACCCCGGACCCTCCTGGTCCACTCAAGACGCCATCTTAGGCCCACCACGTGGCCCTGAGATTTGCCGAGGCTTGTTGCCCCATCCTGGGCCCAGCGACGCCGACAGCATCATCCTTCGTGGGACAGCTCGCACCTCCACCGTGGTCGCCGACAACGCCTCCTGGTCCGTGAGACTGCAGAGCCTAGCGTCGCCCACTCACCTGGTCGAGGTGACGGCCAACCGGTGCCTTCCTGGTACCCTCTGACTACTGGCTAGTAGTACGAACTTGGTCCCCTCTGCTTTCAGGTTTCATCAATCTCCGATCCAGGCTTGGATCTCTACGAACTATTCAGCACTGGTCGCCGGCCAGCAACTCCTTTTCTTCCGGCTCCTGGCTCGTCAGCGAAGACCCCGACGCCTGTAAGACTTGTGCAGCCGCAGCCCTCGTGGCTAGGTAACTCGGCATTTCGGTGCCTGCATAGCCTCCTTACTCTAGGGTCCCGAGTCCCTCGCTTCCGACTTGCCTTATCGGGTCCGCCCGAGACCTTAACCTTTCCGTGTCCTCGGACACTTGTTTAAACGTGCACTTGAAGTATTTGCTAAAGAGGTTTGGTTTGTGCTTAGTACCCTGTCCTCATAAAGAGTACAGGGCTGTTGTGATTCTTAATAAATATACTGTTTATTTTCATAACACTTGTGTGGTGTCCTTTCACTGGGTGTTCAAGGGGTACATGTGTGGTAAACAGCTGGCTTAACGCGCCCTCTCGAGTCTTTAGCCTTAGACTGCTCGTATCCACGCTACTAGGATAGCTGGTCTATAGGTTGACTTACAACCAAACACCAATAAGGGTCGTTGGAACGATACATAGCGGTCGCTAGAATAGCGAACGTTGCATATCGGGCCAACTTCTCACACACGGTCTACCACCCCCAGCCATCCCACTCCGTGCATGTCCATTCCTGGGTTCACCCGTGGAGCAGAGAGGGATGAGGGGGGTGGGGCCTGGCATCCATTACCACCTGCGTTTCAGCACCCGTCCATGGAACCCCAGGGGCAGCTGCAGCCAACTCCAAGCCGGATGATTTCCCCCCAGCAGCGAGGGGAGTGAGGACGGATCCACCAATTGCAGAAGGAGTATCCGAAGCGAGCCAGCCGCCACCTACTCAGGACCAGATGCATTTAAGTCTTCAGCGTCCGCCGGTCTCCTGGATCTTTTGGGCAAGGATTTAATGTAGTCATCGACTTGTTGTGGGTTGAGAAAGAAGTGCTGCGTACCCTGGTGCGTGACTCGCAACTTGGCCGGGTATAGGAGAGCATAGTCAATGTTCAAATCACGAAGCTTCCTCTTAACTGCAAGAAATTTCCGTCGCTGTTCTTGGACTACCGGGGTAAAGTCAGGGTATATCGAGAAGGGCACGCCATCATATGCCAGATTTTGGTTTGCTCTGGCTGCTCTCAGCGCCGCATCGCGATCTCGGTAGTTTAGTAGGCGTGCAATTATGGGTCGCGGCGGGGCCCCCGGTTGGGGTTGAAGCCCAAGGGAGCGATGTGCACGTTCCACAATAAAGTGAGCCGACAGAGCTTCTGCCCCGACGGTTGCCGACAGCAGTTTCTCGACATATAATTCCATCCTCCCCGTGTTGGTCGATTCCGGAATGCCCGTGACTCGAATGTTATTCCGCCGGCTCCTAGCTTCCAATTCCTCGTTCTTGGCAGCGATTACCCTCAGGACGTTGTCCATCCTGGCAAGGCGAGTATCATGAGCCGCGGTCGTGTCATCATGTGCCGATATCCTGCGTTCCGCCTCAGATATACGTTCTTCATGGACATCCATCTTTTGGGCTATGCCGTCCATCCTAGACGTGAGTCTATCTACTTTGTCAACCACCGTCGCAAAGCCCTGCCGCATTTCTTGCAGGATAGTGGCCATATCTGGGGTCAGCTGGGTCGAAGTCGAGGCCTCCGTTACCGGGCTTCGGGGTGGCACCACGTCTCCAGTGTGTCTTGTTGCCTTTTTCTGCGCCGCAGTGTCAAACTGCAGTTTGGGTTGGCGACTGTCCGGCTTCCCCATGGCGGCAAGATGAATACGAATTGTCTGCGCCTATGTGTCGTTTGCACCACCGTTGGAGGGAGGTTGACAGAGGATATAGTGATCCCGCCCTATGCAGTGCAGTGCAGCAATGTCTATTTCGCAGTTGACGCACCAAGCACTGGGGGAAGCTTAGCTGTCTTTTGCGGGGTGGCTCCCAGTGAGTAGGAGTACAGTGCAGGAGCAGACAGGCCTCACAGAAGAGGCGCAGGAATGGCAGCCAAAAGATGTAGCGCCCAAAGGGTAGGAGCAGGAGTGCCAGGCAATCCGAGCCGTCTGCTCGCTGGGGCACCGGCAACAAGCAGGCTCCGAGGCCGCTTATTGCGACCGCAAGGTAGGTTACCGGGCGTTTCAGGCCTCCCTCTTGCACCCCTCAGCCAGTCCGTTATGGCGCCAAGAAGTCTCGCCTGATACGGCAATTATGGATTTTGGCCGTAGTGGGAGACCAGCGGGAGCGTCCCGCTTTCACAGCTCCCGCGTTTCAATTAGCGCGTGGCGCCCGTACCTTCAGCCTCTGCTTGTCGTCCGCTGCAGTGTCAGCCCCAGGCGCGCCGCTTACGAAGTGCAAGAGGCCCACCTGCCTCGTGGTGATCCCCGGGCTCGCCTAGTTCAAGGGGCCGACAGTGGGCTCCGTCACCGCATGTCCAGTTCAGCCAGGGGGGTTCCGCATGTCGCAACTCCGGGGCTCCTGGGAGTAGAGCCACCAGATTTTCACCGAGTGTGAACAGTGGCCAGCCGCCCCTCCGTGGGGATTTTCACGCGGGTGCGTGCAGTGAGAAAGGATAAATTGCGGATAGAGATGCCAGGCTGCTGGAGCCTCACGCAAGTGCGGCCATGCAGCAGTGCGCCCTCTAGCGCCCCCCGGGTCCAGCAACATTTCTGCTGTGTGGCAGCCTCGGCAGCCACTCAGTCTAGATGTGGATTGTAGGTTAGGTTTCAGGGGCATCTCTAAGATACCCTCTGTGGTGCATTTTACATTAAATCCCCACTGGCATCAGTGTGGGTTTAATGTGCTGAGAAGTTTGGTACCAAACTTGTCAGTCTTCAGTGTAGCCATTATGGTGCTGTGGAGTTCGTAATGACAACCTCCCAGCACCATATACTCTTAATGGCAGCACTGCACTTACAGTTCCCAGGAATGGCCCTGGGTACTGTAGGGGCACAGGGCTCATGCACCTTTGCCCACACCACTGGCATAGGGCAACCAGCTAGAGGGTTGAGTGATGTATGCCAGGGCAGTGGGTTTGTGGGCAGTGTGCCATGTTGACTCTCTGTGTAGTTCAGTACTTAAACACTCAGCCTGCAAAGGCAGTGTGTGGGTGTCAGGGTACAGGGCCCCTGAGGGTGGCACAATAAGTGTTGCAGCCCTTAGGAGTCTTCCCTGGTCACCATACCTAGGCTACCATTTACTAGGGGCTGACAGGTGGCCAGAGATGCCAATTGGGTTTTAGTTTCAACATAGTTTTAGGGAAGGAACACAGGCCCTGGGCACCTGGTTGGCAGGAGCCCAGGGCACACTCAGTCAAAGCACATCAGCAGTTCAGCAAAAGTGGGGGCATACCAATGCAAGAAAGATGGCACTTTCTCACAGCATGTTCTGCTTCCTGAGAGAACTTACGTTGGAGGACAGTTCTGTATGTTCGTTTTAAATTCTAAAACTCTACTGCTTCGGAATCGGGTATTACTTGCACAACGGGTGACAGCAGGCATATCCGGTCAGACAACTCTCGAAAATCAGAGAAAAATGTTCATGGATGAACTAAATTGTTTTTTCCGAAGAAGAAAATATATCTAATTCTGTAGAGGCTCGGTGGAACATCACTCTTATTCATATCTCAAAATGATTTTTAAAAAAATATTTAAGCACATGGATGAACTCACAAAAAGAAGTCAGACCTTAAGTATACGGTGCCAAAGAGCAAAATAATTTTTATCCATCAAGCATTAACAGTGAAATGGCCAAAGCCAAGAATGTAAAGAGAATAAGAAGGGTCGCCTAGAGACAACCGCTAGACTGAAGAAAGTGTCCGTTGAGGAGGTCATCAAGGTCTGAAGAGAAGGCCTCTGGGGAGAGTTCACTGAAAGTCATTGACATTACTTCAGAGGAGGCTTGAGTTCCTAAAGGGAAAGAGGGCTGCAACCTTGACGTATAGACACGTGGACCCAAACAAGTCTTCTACTATCACTGGCACCGAGAGGAATGAGAGGCCTTTCAACCTTAAGATAGAAAGCTTTATGCAGAGGAACATATGTTTTTAGGAGGCAATTTCTGCACATAAAGTGCTAACGTCACTTGGCATCAAAAGACTAATAGAAGAAGCAGAACATATCAAACAAAGCAAGAAAAAGAAAACCCACTGCTGCGCCATAAGAATGTAGAGGAAGAGAAAGACACCGGCATACAGTGGACACTATAGTTTCAACTAGACATTAAGGATGCAGACACGACACATAATCCTTAGAAAGAGGAGGAAAGGATAAGGGTGGAGGAGTCAAATTTCCTACTGGAAACTCTGGACTCTTTCCATAGAAAAACATCAGTACCACCCCATATTACCTGGTATTCTTCATCAAAGAAGAGAGTGTTCTTTAAAGCAGCTACCCCAAAAGCTATTACCTCGTGCATTGAGAAGAAATATAAACCATCCCCACAGGACCCACAGAGTATATTGACTCAGTGGAGCCAGGCTCGCTAATAGTCTCAGCAGCAAGGAAAAGCGCACAATCCTTTGCTTCTTAAAGCCCTCATCCGTTAGATAGATCTGTACTGGAGCTGTGAGGGAGGGGCATGGAAAGAGCTGCTGCTAACCAGGGGTCCTATGCTAATACACTGCTCAGTAGATACACACACCAGCAGTGGGATGACATGAAGGATTTAATAAAATGCCTCCTCGAAGTTTTATTCTAATGAATCTTTCTGATGAATTCTGCTAGCTGCAGATTTCTCACCTTGTGTAATGTTCCTGAGGTGTACGACTGGATCCAGAAATGTAGCAGTACCGCTGCATTCCAGTAGCTGGTTTTAGGTGGCTTAGCGCCGTTCTGCTCTAGAAGTGATGTGTGGAGTCACATAAGCGATAATTCTGCACGCTGACGACCGTTCCTTTCTCTAAACACCACCAGATGGGGATCCTGAGTAACACTCTTTTCTCTTTTGAGAATTCACTCTCAAACATATTGGAAATATACCAGTGTGTAGGGGAAATCTCACCCCCCTGAGACTACAGCGTTTAAACCTTGTAGGGACTGGCAGAACCAGATGTCTGACAGATCCCCATCAGGTATGCCTTTGGTGCTTGGGACAAGACTCCAAGGCCTGTAGCGATTGTTCCCAGATGATCCCGAAGGCCATACGGGACCGGGAGTTGGAGATTTACATCTCCAAACAGTTAAAGGCTGTTCGAGGCATATGAGCTGTTGTAATCATATCTAGGACCCTAATTAAATAATCCCAATTTATGCCCTTATGTGGTTATAGCAAATCATACCCTTATAAAGGGATAAGAATCAAATCCATATTTAGTAATAGCCAATGTAAACCAAATACAGCAAGGCTACTTCCTTAGACTCCTAGAAAGTACAACGAGTTCTTTCAACAAACCAAACCTCCAGCAACCTGGGAATTCCCCATGCTTTTGTTTTGTTTTGTCCTAGAACTCCTGCGAGCACTGAAAGAACGGCCAGTTCCTAGTGACATCTTTTATTGACGTCTTATGTCCAACCTTACGTCAAACACGGCACCTTCCAGGTATAAATATACCAGCGTTTGCCTTAAGCAACACGCGGTGGTGTGGAGTAGAGCAGCTATCTACTTATCCGATGCCCATCTGATGCGAGTGCCGAAGAAAGCTGTCCCTCCCATTTGACGCACTGAGAAAGACGCTCTCTTTTTCTCCAGCCGAGAAAATCCAGCTCCAGTGTTTCCAGTCACCCTTACGGGTTACTGGGAGATCGAGTCCTGAGAGCGAGATACAAGACCTCCTCCATTCTAAAACCAAGGTAATGAGCTGATTAGATCCTTAGAGAATTCTTGAGTCACATTCTTGGCAAAAACTAACTTAACTTAAACGGCAGCTCACTTACTCCTTCCCACGTACTAGGCTTAAGTTGGGTACATCGGGGTAGGCGTATTTAGAAACACCAGTTGAGTATGTTTAGTCAAACTTTTATCATTGTATGTAACTGTATATATTTTATACCTTTTAAGTATCATATGGCTCAGAAACCATATCAATGCTTTTACAGTATTATTTCCTAATACTACTTTTACTGTACGCACTTTACTTTATAACAAGTATTGCAATTGTGGCAATTAATTTCTCTTGCAGGAGAAAGAAGACTGCTCAATAAATAACACCTTTTATTGAAAACGCCCGTCTCTCTATTTCTCTACACTCTGGTGAAACTAAGTATGCACGATTGACTGAGTGAAATAGATATCTATTGTTTTCACATGACTCTGGAGATATACTCCTAATTCTGGGGGAGCAGAGTTGTCATGTTTATGCGGTTGTCAGAAGCTGAATCCCTTCTTGTCTAACCAGGGAAGTTCACTCCTCCCTGTTCATACGAGAAAGTTTCTAGTGACCTCTGAGCTAGCTGGCAAACCTAAATTAAGTCTTGCATATTCAATAGAGACCTAGTCGACCTCAGTCCTACGTCTAAACTATCGTTTGTTATTCCAATGCGCAGAGCCTATTGGGAAAATAGGAACTACACTACATGGCGCCTAACGTTTGGTAAGGCGATAATCTAACGCAAGATACTAGATAACTCAGTCGTGCTTTTTCACACAGACCCCTTTTTCCCGTAAAAACTCCAATAGACGTCAGGAGTGGGTGAAAGGTTAAAATATCCGCCGAAACTTAGTAGGATGAGAATTCTATGTTTTAGTTTACGGTATAGTCAACGTTGAAGGATACAGTGTTCCAAAATATTGTGCACCTAATCTTTGTTTCCTCAAAACTTGCTCTGCAAGAAACTTTCATTAAAACAATGTCAAATCACGGCGACAACAACGAAACCGGTGAAGCCACAGTAAATGCGAATCAACCGGGTGCAGACCTTACAGGGTTTAATGAAGACGACCACCATGCAATACTCATCCCGGTCAATATAAGGAAAACCATAACTATAAAACTTATAGAAAATGGAGTATCATCAAGAGGTGGTACAGTCATATTTGTGGTAGAGGCACATGAATTTCGGCAGATTCCTGGATAAATTTTCCAGCAGCACACGCTGTAAGACATGAGTTCCACTACTACAAAATAGCGGAATCTCCAGCGGAATACTCTCCTTTCGAAGAAGTTGAAATTCCACTAACATACCAAGAGCACCTGCTCTTGTTTAATGGCGCCCTAAAACATCAAAATCACATTACTAGGCTTGGTCCACTAGGTAGACTAGGAGCCACATGGCCTGTTCTAGCCAGCTACACACCACATCCCGACATTGAAAAAATGTCAAGCGAAGAACTCTTAGTTAAAATACAAGGATTAATAAAAGCATATAGGGATTTAGTTCAATTAACAATTGACGGTACAACCTACCGACTAAATACATTAATTGAAAATCCCGAAAACTTTTATTAAAAATAATCTCAATTCTCAAAAGAAGAAGTGGGAGGGTAATAAACAAACCACTCCCAGAGAAAAACAATTTCAGTCCAGAGGAAGGTCTCCCCAACGGAGAAATAGATCTCCAGAAGGGGGGGGGCAAGTCTCCCCAAAGGGAGCCCTCTGAAAAAAGATACAACCTTAGAAATAGGGACAATTTGAGAAAACCTGACAGATATCAAGATATTGATACACGTTCCTCTCGATCTTTTCAGACTTCATCTAAGAAATCGGAAAGAAGAGGACGGTCAGGACATAAAGAAGAGCACGGCAAGTCCAAAGACAGAGAACCTGCTCATCAAAGTAAAAAATTACAATTTCCCAGAAAGAAGGTAGCCAGTATTAAAATAAAACATGCCGAGTATTCTGAGGACACAACTGAAAAACGGAGAGTGGGCTCAGACAATGCTAGACAGCGCAGCAGAAGTGAGCATAGCTCGCAAGATCCTGAAGAATCTTCTGGAGACAGTGGACACGAATGAATACATTCAAGTGGAAACTGCAGACACCCGAGTGAGCGTGCCCCATAAACTATATGAAATAACATTACGTATAGAGGGAGATAAAACTAGGATAATAAAAGGTCTCTTTTGGGAGAATCTATCTAAAGGCTATGGTATCCCTCTAGCAGAGAAAGACTGGTCACCAGAGTTTGTCAGGGAGTGCCCACATGGCAAAGAAATGATTATGCCTGCCTTTTCAAATCACATTCTAATTCATAAAAAATACACACTTGCTAGAAAATGGGCAGTGGCCCAAGCCCCTGCATTATATAAAAATCATGTAGGATGGGATGAGGATTCTCCTCACCATAAAATCCAGTTAAAAAATCAACCTACTGCACAGAGGCAGTATCCGGTTAAGCAAGAAGCTATAAAACAAGTAAAAGAAATGTTAGATCAACTTGAATATCAGGGGGTGATTGAAACATGCACCTCACAAATGAACAATCCTTTGTTTCCTGTCTCCAAGCCAGACGATTCATATCGTCTAGTTTTGGACTACAGACATCTAAACTCCTGCTGTAAAACTTTTGCAGTACAAAACTCACACAGTGCAGCACTAATGAATAAGATCGTGCACAAAAAATATAAAACGACATTAGATATTTCAAATGGTTTCTTCTGTCAAAACATAGCACCTGAAAGCAGATATTTGACCGCTTTCTTTAGTATGGGGACTCAATAACAACTTTGTCGTCTCCCACAGGGATTCAAGAACAGCCCAGGATTATTTTCAGCCAGGGTAACAGAGTTACTACAAATGTATGATGATGAGGCATTATCCTATGTCGATGACATCTATCTTACAGACGATGACCTGGAGACTCACTTGAAAAGAGTGAACACCATAATACTTTGGTTCGCAGCTGAAGGGTACAAATTTAACTTTAAAAATCACTAATTGCCCATCTAACTGTCCTATTTTTAGGATATGAATTATCAAGTGAAGGCAAAAGCCTAGCAGACAACTTCTTAGAGAAGTTTGCAGTACTCCAAGCTCCAAAAATGCTGAAGAACTTACAATCAATACTAGGTTTCTTGAATTTCGGAAGAACGTACATTCTAAATTATGCAGAGAGGGTTAAACCTCTCTACGAGCTAATAAAACCTGATTTTGAACCAATTAATTGGACTCAAAAACACACAGAAATTTTAAGATCATTACAGACAGATATGTTAACTAAAACAAAACTGCAAACACGCACAAATGAACACAACCTTGTAATCCGAGTCATCCCAGGAAGATGCGGATTCACATACCTGACCTCTAATGAGGGAGAAACGGTACCAATAGCTTACAAATCACATTTGTACACACAAGCTGAAATGAAATTCAGTTCAACTGAAAAAATTCTAACTGCGGTTCAAACTTCTGTAGCAAAAGAAAGAGCCCTAGCCGAGGGAAAAATGATATCTGTTTTACCAGCTGTATCAGCCCTTGAGGCGGTAACAATACCAGGCAATCCTAATGCTAAAGCTCTAGATCCAAATGGATAAAATGGGAAACTGATCTTTCAACAGAAGACGTGACACACGCATTTGATCCGAAAATGAAAAAACTAGAATATCTGGAATATGAAAATGAATGTCCTCTGCCGATCGAAATTCTGCCTCTTGAACAGTACACCTGTGTAATCTACACGGACAGATTTGCACAACACTACGTTGTGGAAAAACAGATTTACAATGCAGCATGTGCGATTGTTAAAGGTCGCTGGCGCTTAGGTAAATTCAGACCGATGGTCACTAAAACTGAATCACTCAAACTGTACAGCTCAGCGAGCTGAAATAAGATCTCTAAAGATGGCGCTTGAAAATGCCGATTGTGAATTCCCGACACTAATAGTGTGCGATTCGCATTACTGAACCCGATCCTACAATAATTCCATGCAGACCTGGATAAAAAACTGTTACAAAGATGAAACAGGTGCCACAATAAAGCATACAAAACTATGGGAACAAGTAGTTCTTTTGCAGAACATACGCAGAGTCTTTAACGTGATGGCGTTCACGTTGCAGGGAATTCATTGGCTGACAGCCACAGTGGCAGCTGATCTCTCGGCTTCCGTAGCTACAAAAAGCGTACGAAAAAACAAATAGATGGCGAAACGCTGCTTGCTGTAAAAGCCTCACTGGAAGGCAATTATGCGGCGTTACCTCTAAACTATCCACTCGGCAATACATACATAATTGATGCGAACTCCGTTCCGTTTGCTCAAATCCCTGGAGTGGGGGATAGAGTAATTCCAAACAAGAACCGGAGAGTCTTCTTGATACAAGAAGCACACATGGGATTGGGTCTGAGGCACCAAGAGATCCTGAAATCTCTAATAGAATTACAATCACAATACTGGTGGCCGGGGATGAGCGTAGAAAATTATAAATTTGCAATAAATTGTCATGACTGCAACAGAGATTGCAGTTGTGAACCGGACCAGACACCAGCCCAGACACCACTATTAGACAGCATCAGGCTATCTATGTGCAGACGTCCAACCGGACAAATGCGGTCCCATAAAAATTAAGACCAGATTCATTTGGGTGTGACCCCAGCGCTCGGCTGACGCCAGAACGGTTATAAAAGATTTGCGAGTCTTTATCGGCACATACGCAATTTGGCATGCTACCTTCTAACCAGGGTCCTGCGTTTAGCTCTCGGGCTTACAAGGGGGCCATGGCCAGCATGGGCATTGCATTGCGGTATTCTAGTCCATTCCATCCCGAGGGAAATGCGGTAGTGGAGAGAAAAAAACAGGACATAAAGCAATCTATAACAGCGAGGGTATTAGGTTCGGGTGATGGGTGGGTCAAACATCTAATAAGTGTCCAACGTAGTCTTAATAATATGCCAAGAAATTCTCTAGGAGGTATCAGTCCGTATGAACTTTTATTTGGTACCAGAATGATCATTCAGGACTTGGATTGTCAGACTTCAGTGGTGCAACTAAAAGCCTTTGATATCAAAGATCGTTTGGCTGTTTTACAGGACTTAAATGAAACAAGAAAAAGTTGAGTAACGAAAAACTAAAGCCAACTACCACTGAAGAAAAACCACCTGTCCCAGCAAGACCTGTCTGGATTCCAAAGATTGGGGATCTGGTCAGAGAAAAGATCACGGTGAAGAAGGAATTTGGGCCTTTTTACAGAAAAGCAGTACCTGTCTTAGCTATCAGCGGAACAAGATCAGTTGTACTACCGCCCCTTGCTGGTAAAAAGGAGAACTGAGTTGTATCAATCGACCTGGTTAAACCACAATCATGTGGCCAATAATAAGTAGTAGGCCCAGTGGACTCCCAAGAAATGGCAGAAGACCAAATCTTGCTACAATCCAAGAGGTTCAAACTGAGAGATTAATCACATTTGACAAACCTGCAGTAATTAAAAAAGGACTATGCAACAAAGCCATGGAACTTGTGCCTCTTGAGACCCAAATTGCAACAGTTCATCAAGAAACACCAGTCTACAACGATGTAGCCTCGGACTATACAAATGTAACAAAAGAAAATGCAAAGATCAATGGTAATCCGAACGCAATCCCACCAATTGACAGAACTGCATCTGGCTACTTTATCAACTTTGATGACTTTTCCAATTATCCAAGTGAACATGGAGAGAAGCCAGTAATAAAAACATTCAAAGAAAAACTCACAGAACTCTCATCAACTTAGAGAAACATATCTCAACTCACAATGGATTAAATTATGGATTGTGTTAGGCGTACTTTTCCTCCTTCTATGGCTCATCTTGGTTTTAAGTTTGGGTAGATTTATTGATGGAAAATATAGTACAATGGACACAGCAAGTCAGAACATCAACTTGGTCCTGAAACCACACAGATCATCACACATCGAAAAAAGAGAACTATCATCAGTGAACATCACAGCCATCCCTATACCTGGTGGTATAGCATGGGACAAAACTGACTATGAAATTTATGGCCCGGTTGAGCTCTTGAAATATCCACACCTATTTAAGATTTCTTTAAGTGACTTTGTATCACCTAGTACTTTCTCTGATGTTTGGGACTTCGAAAATATTAATAATATGATGTCAGATTTAGAAATGTCAGCAAAATTTACAGCACATGATTTTTTACAGGGTTCATCGAATTATGAGGAAATGTTCTGTTTCACCCACTTTGGGCATCATTATCTGCAAATCCTAGAAATATTTTCAGTTATAATCAATGGGAACATTGTCCAACCCCGCCAAAAGGCAGCTCAAAAACATTTTATGAGAAATTCCCATACTTCTCGGGGTTTAATGTCACTGATCCTGAAACATTCTATTTTAAAATGTTAAATAGGACAGGAGTGAAAAACATGTTGACAAACATTAAACTGATTTATTCTGAAAAATTTTATGAAAAAATGTCTACATTTGGTTTTGAATTTTGGAAAAACATTGAGACAAAAACCATCTGGGGTGCAAAAGAATGGCAGGTACAAGGTGTAGAAGCATTGTTCAGAGCCTGCATGATCCCAGAACAAATAATGTTCCTGAATGACACAATTCAGCAAACAACCTCTCTTGGTTTAGCCAAGATAAAAGATTTAAACAACCCGTCTATACCCAAGCCAATGCTTAGAATGATAGAAACACCACTACAGATAAAGGGGTTAGACGTGGCCTATATTTTAAAACCAAACAGAACATATCCAGATTGGAACAAATGGTTGATCTGGCCCACAGACACTAATAACTGTCATGATAGATTCCTGAACAAAATACAGGGGTTCAAACAGAACAGGCCAGACACAAGATTTTCCCAGAGACAACATCCAAGGATAGTTACAACATACAGTGTAGGAAAACTATGCCTCGACTGGCTACAGAGATCCACACTTCACGAAATTAAGCAACACTTAACTTTACTTAAAGAAGATGTTGACTTGCGAGATTTCATTTTGGGACCTCGCAAATAGCGTCAAAAACGTTCCATATACGCCGGTATATACGCAGCATACAATGAAGCTTGGAAATTAAATCAAATTGAAACTGCAGAAAAAATACGAGAAATTTGGAAAAAACACTTTCTGTAGTGGACAATGGATTAACGACTCGCCAGGGTTTATCCTTTAAGGCAGGGGCCCCCAATTCTTCCTAAAATATATTAACGACTCTGTCCTCCAGAATCTATTCACTGGACAGCATTGTATCATCTGCTATTGATGTAATAGAACTGGATATGATAATGTTACAACATGGTCAGTCCCAATTGCGTTCCATTGTACAGCTAGGCTGGACGTTACAAAACCTCCGTTCAGGTCACGTGCCATGGCGTCTAATCAACATAACGTCATTATTTTCTATCTTTAACCTTACTGATAGACAAATCTCATTGGCACAGAAAGGAGCAGACTATACGGTGCTGAGCATTGAAAAACTTGAGAGATTACCATTGACAATGTCAGAAAGACCTGTCATTGAATGGATAATACATGGCACCAGTACAATCCCGATAACGACTTTTCAGTTTCAATACTGCCAAGAGTATATACCAGCAGGCCTGTATGAAAGGTTGGGTAAAGGATATATCAAATCAAGCTGGAATTTACCTTATACACATAGATGTTGGAGGGGGGCAAGAAAGAGGTATTTCTTAGTGGTAATAATTGTAAAACATCACTGAGCGGTACACTCCTATGCGAAGGTATAAACTTGCATGGATCTTGCAAAGGTTCATCAAACAACCTTTCATGTCATCTGCACGGTACCCCTGCCACACAGATAGAGCCATTTTTCAGACATCCTTCCAACGGTAGCTACGTTATATTAAGTGACCACAGCTGTTGTGGCATGATGCCAGGAAAACCCTATCTCGTGAGCGTTACTTCCAGGGTCATTTGCTGTATGCAAGTATTGTATCCAAACAGCAATCCAGACATGGAGGCGGCATTGTGGCCTTCTGTGAATATCTCTTCTATTCGAATTGATACTTTAAGCAGAATGAAGTCTATTCTTTTACGGACAACTGTGCCTTTAACCTCGTCCAAAGAGACGTATGACCTGCAAGGACAGCGGCAGAGATACATACCCTGTTATCGACAAACTGCCCCATGCATTTCGTAGAAATGTTAAGCCAAATTTTAAACATGTCAGATACCAGTAGCATCGCACATGTATTTAACACAATATTTTCAGGACTGTTAACACCTTTTGAAACGGTTCTGGGCATCTTCCCGGATTTTGTGCACTCTCTTTTCGGTGGCCTGCCTCTTATTTTGGGACTCGTAGCAGGAATTTTATTTTTGTTCCTTCTGCTCCGATATGGCAAGCCAAGTCACAGACAAAACTCAGGCTACGATGGAAGAAACGATCCTAGCAATACGATACCGAGACCGTATCACTAAGGTCCTCGGATTGGCCCGGCTAAGAGATCTGAATACTACCTGGTTTCTTTCATTCAGACCGATCTGGCAAAATTGCATCTTACCTGTGCTTCGATGTCTGCTATGCGGAGAAGAATGCTAGTTGGACGTCTGTCTTACACTACCATCAACAGTACCAATGGATGTTGACGCTTTGCTTTGTCCGGTAACACAACGTGTTGTCCCCAGCGGCTACCGATTCTGATGACGGCATTCGTTGAGACTTCGCCATAACGATCAGGTGGCGGTGAAGTACGAGATGAAAGCGGCACCACACAGGTACAACCTTCTGTGAACATTGCTGATCTAGACACCGATGATGGCAATGCATCTCATATATGCACTATTTCAACTTTTTCGGAGTTGGCCCAACTTTCATCTACTGTGGTAGACACGTTTTTTGCTGGTCTATCTGAGATAATGTTCTCTCCTAACAACGAGAATAACCATTGAAATAGCGAGCACACAGCGTTCCCTGAACTCTGAATTCGGCCTTCAGTTTTTATAAACAACACTGCTGAAAACACTTAGAACTATTTTTTTCCCCTTGAAAGATTTTTTTTTTTCCCCCAAAATCCAAAATATTTACCTTTTTTTGGCACAAGGTACTCTGCTTAAAGTAGAACTATTCTTAGAGAACAGAGCTTCTATTCCTAGAGACTCTAGAGACAATATTTTGAATCAGCCTCTAGCACACTTACAATCTTGTATAAATATGTGATGAAATGGTCTCGACCGTCTCTTCTGTATTAAGAGCCATTTAATAAATGTAAGTTTCGCAATTCATTCAGCTGATATTTATATTTGCATTATCTGAATGAAACCACTGCTTGAAAGCGTACAGTATAATACTCATTTTCGTGTATCTATACCATTTCAAATGCATTCAATGTATTTTGGGATGGGCTGGAAAACACATGCATACCTATATGTTTATATATTGCTTATTATTTAGTAATGATGGACATTATACGTGAAGTGGGTGTCATATCTAGGACCCTAATTTAATAATCCCAATTTATTCCCTAATGTGGTTATAACAAATCATACCCTTATAAAGGCATAAGAATCAAATCCATATGTTCGAGGCATGTGGGCTGCTGAATTCATATATGTGCATAGATCGCCGCCTAGTGTTGGGTCCGGATGATTGCACATTGTTGTCCTGGAAGAGTCTTCGAAGTATCACGAGATAGGTGGCTCCTCCCCTGGATTACAGTGCTCATGGGCATCCTCTCCATCCTTAGACTGTTTTTCGCCATTGTGGCCAAGATAGAGTGAAACTAAGTGAATGATGACCATGCCAGGCTAAGAATATTCACAAAGAGCCATCGGATCTATGGACTCCGAGATTGGTGATATCGAAACCAAAAATGGTGGAACACAAAACAAAACCGAAACTGATAGACTACACGGTCTTCGGACCACACTACGTCGATCCATCGGAGTCGACGCCGAAAAAACTTGTCGACAATACAGTCTTCGGCCCAAACTATATCGATCCATCGGCGTCGAATACAAGGGTCGTTGTGCCAAAGACCAGCGGCCATATATCAACACCAAAATAAAAGGACGTCGAACCGAAAACATCGGCGTCGACGGCCAACAACACAAAAAAGAGACTCGATCCAAAAAAGGTTGTCGACCCTAAACTAAAAGGCGACAAACCATCGGCTCCAGTAAAGTAAACAATCGAGCACAAGAAAATCTAGCCTAAAACGGCCATCGAATCAACACCAAAGGGCGTCGATCCGAAGCCATCGGGTCCTAAATCGACGCAAGGACACAAGGCCATAATCGAACCAAAGAAAACGGTCGACACAGGCAAAACTTCGGCTCCGAAGACACAACTACTACAGAAACAAACTGTAGTGCCAAAGAAAAACATCGGGCCGATTAAGTTTGGACTCCCAACTTCCTCGAAAATTAAGACGTCCGACCCCAAAAGCGGCATCGAACCAAAACAAAAGACAGTGGCTAAAACAACAAAAACTGCTGAACAGGAAGTCCTACATTCAGACCCTGAATCAGTTGAACATTCTAAACTTTACATCGATCCAAACTCTGGGAAGGTCACTCTCTACAAGAGGAAAATCAGACCAGAGACTGTGAAGGAGACTTACAGTATACCACTCAAAAAGAAAAGGGACTGTTCTACCTCACCTATTCTGTTTGAGACTATTCAGCCAGCTAGGCCTAACCAATACTCATATACACCCACACACTCAGATGAAGAGGTGGATGAGGAATATAATCAGGAATACAGTTACCCATTAGACACTGACCAAGACAGTCACACTCAACCATGGGCTGACCCAGTACATCCTGGTGACACTCAACCCATTCCTGATACACCTGCATACCCTGCTAGGCCTTCTCCTACAGAGGACACAGCTGCTTTTAATTCATTAATTGAGAGGGCAGCCCTCCATCACAATGTGGACATGCATGCTGACCCTGTGGAGGAAGATCTCCTCTTTGACACTTTTGCCACATCAGAAAGAACGGTTAACACACTACCTATGTTGAAAGGGTACTTAAACATGCAGGAGACATATTTAAAGATACTACTAAGGCAAGGGTCATTAACCCCAGAATTGAGAGGAAATACAGGCCAGCGCCACTAGACCGTACATACATTAAGGGACAACTGCCTTTAGATTCTTTAGTGGTGGCAAATGCACGTAAACGTGCAAACTCTCAAACTACTGGGGAAGCTCCACCTCCCGACAAAGAATCAAAAATCTTTGAGGCTTCGGGGAAAAGGGTAGCCGCACAGGCAGCTAACATATGGAGAATATCTAACACGCAAGCCCTGTTAGCCAGGTATGACAGGGCACACTATGATACCTTAGAAACACTTATCCAGCATTTACCTGATGCTTACAAAGAACAAGCTGAACAATTAGTACAGGAGGGAAAACTAATCTCTAACGCCTCCATCAAATGTGCCTTAGATTTGGCAGATACAGCTGCCAGGTCCATTAACACTAGTGTTATGATCAGAAGACATGCGAGGCTACGCATCTCTGGTATTAAAAACAAAGTCCAGTCCACTTTGTCAAACCAGCCAGTTAACCCAGACTATTTATTTGGTCCAGAAGCGGGTACAATACTGGGCAAAATGAAGGACACAGACGGCGAAGTCGATGGGAGCCCTACAGTCACAGCAACATAGGGGCTCCTTTCGTCGCTCAAGTTACAGGGGGGCTGCAAGAGGCAACTCATCACAGCAAACCACAAGCTACAAGGGGAACAAGCAAACCACCTACAATAAGAACAATAGAGGTGGATACCGGGGAAATAACAACAAGGGCAGAGGACGAGGGAACAACACCACCAGATCCTCTACCAATACTAAGCAGTGACTCCTTAGCGCTACCCCAAGACCATATAACACCGGTCGGGGGACGATTACAACAGTTCCTACCAGTCTGGGAAAACATCACTACAGACAAGTGGGTAAGGAAAATTATCCAAACTGGCTATTGCCTAGAGCTAACCTCCACACCACCCAACATACCTCCCAAAAACTGTCCTATGTCTGTAGAACACCTCAACTTATTGCAGCAAGAAGTCATCAGCATGCTGCAAAAAGGGGCAATAGAACTAGGACCATTAGAACATCAAGGTACAGGAGTATATTCACTATACTTCCTCATCCCCAAAAAGGACGGGTCTCTCATACCAATATTGGATCTCAGACCCCTAAATCATTACATCTTATCAGAACATTTTCATATGCTCACTCTACAACAAGTGTTACCACTGTTGCAGCAGGGAGACTTCCTCGCAACCCTAGATCTCAAAGACGCATATTTTCATATCCCTATACATCCAGCTCATAGGAAGTATCTCAGATTTACGCTATTAAACTTACATTACCAGTTCAAGGTCCTTCCATTTGGTGTAACAGCTCCAAGGGTGTTCACAAAATGCCTAGCGACAGCGGCTGCACATTTAAGAAGACAACATATTCACGTCTGCCCTTACCTAGACGACTGGCTAATACAAGCACAGTCAGCCCAGCAGTGTGCCAGCCACATGTCCAAAACAATTCACCAACTGCACAGTCTTGGCTTCACGTTAAACTACCAGAAAGCTCCCCTTCAGCCATCCCATGTACAGCAGTACCTGGGAGCAACAATAAATAATCTGACAGCAAAGGCATACCCAAACGCTGCAAGGATACACAGTATGCAGCTGCTAATCAAAAGATTCAAGCCCCAACACTCGCTCTCTGCTCGAGTGTTTATGCAACTCATAGGCATGATGGCCTCCTGCATCTTCATAGTCCCTCATGCCAGACTGTACATGCGTCCGTTACAGGAGTGCCTAGCACGGCAGTGGAACCAGGCTCAAGGACAATTGAAAGACCTAGTGTTGGTGACCAGTCTTGCATACAACTCTCTGCATTGGTGGAATCCACAAAACCTTTGCAAGGGACGACTGTTCCAGGAGCCTGTGCCACAAATAGTGTTGACAACGGACGGATCCTTGATAGGATGGGGAGCCCATGTCCTTCATTACACAGTGCAAGGCCTATGAACAGCACAACAGAAGAAAATGCACATCAACTTGCTAGAAATGATGGCAATTTTTCTGTCAATGAAAGCGTTCAAAGTACATTTATGCAACAAAGCTGTGTTGATCCGGACGGACAACATGACAGCAATATACTACATACAGAAACAGGGAGGAACACAATCTCCACAGCTATCACATCTAGCACAAAGCATGTGGAAGTGGGCCATTCAAAGAAACATTTTTCTCATGGCGGAACATTTCCCAGGCAAGGACAACCAAATAGCGGATCTGCTCAGCAGACACAGCCAACAGCTGCACGAGTGGGAGATTCACCCCACAGTGCTACAACCATACTTCCAACATTGGGAGCAACCAGAGATAGACCTGTTCGCCACAAAGGAAAACGCAAAATGCCAGTACTTTGCCACCAGGTTCCCAAATCCGCAGTTGCAGGGGAACGTGATATGGATGAACTGGTCAGGCAGATTTGCGTACGCTTTTCCCCCAGCACCGTTAATACCGCTAGTGGCACGCAAACTACGCCAGCATTCACTGACACTGATCCTGGTTGCTCCAACATGGGCGAGGCAACCATGGTACACAACGTTCCTAGAACTTTCCGTGGTGCCTCATCAAAGGCTGCGGCTAACACCCAGTCTACTCACTCAGAGCCATGGAGACATACAGCACCCAGATCCGCAACAACTGAACCTTGCAATCTGGCTCCTGAAGTCTTAGAGTTTAGGTACCTAAACTTACCTCCTGACTGTATGAACATTATCAAAGAGGCAAGAAAACCTACAACCAGAGCTTGTTACGCTCCAAATTGGAAGCGTTTTGTCATTTACTACAATAACAATGATATCAACCCACTAGATGCTTCAACGCAAAATATAATTTGCTATCTTTTGCACCTACATCGTTTCAATTTAGCCTATTCATCTATAAGAATACACTTGGCTGCCATCGCAGCTTATCCTCCGAACAGACAGCATCTTTCGCTATTCAAAGTACCTGCAATTAAGGCATTCATGGAGGGACTCAAAAGAGTAGTTCCCCCAAAATACCCACCTTCACCTGTCTGGAACCTAAACGTTGTGTTAACCAGACTAATGGGACCAACATTTGAGCCATTGCATTCATGTGATTTACAATTTTTAACATGGAAAGTGGCATTTCTAGTAGCAATTACTTCACTTAGAAGAGTTAGCGAGCTACAAGCCCTAACTATTCAAGAGCCATTCATCCAAATACATGCAAATAGGGTAGTTCTTAGAACAAACCATATATTCATGCCGAAGGTGGTATCCCATTTTCATATCAATCAAACTATAGAACTGCCAGTGTTCTTTCCAAATCCACAGTCAGTACCTGAAAGGGCTCTACACACACTAGATGTCAAAAGAGCACTTCTGTACTGCATTGATAGAACTAAGGATTTTCGAAAGACTAAACAATTGTTTGTTGCCTTCTCACCCCACCACAAAGGCAACCCCATTTCAAAATCTGGGTTAGCCAGATGGATAGTTAAGTGCATCCAAATATGTTACATTAAAGCAAAACGCACCTTAACAGTTCCCCCAAGAGCGCATTCTACACGCAAACTAGGGGCATCCATGGCTTTCCTAGGAAACATTCCTCTAGAGGAAATATGTAGAGCAGCCACATGGTCCACAATACATACTTTCACAAAACACTATTGTGTAGATGTACATTCAAAACTGCAAGCAGCTGTAGGACAGGCTGTTCTAAAAACTCTTTTTCAGACGGCTGCAGCTGGCACAGGTAGCCACTGCTAAGGGAGAGACTTCTATACATTCTATGCACAGATATGAATTCAGCAGCCCACATGCCTCGAACGGAATATGCTACTTACCAGTATGCATCTGTTCTTGGCATGTAGGGCTGCTGACATTCATATCGCCCGCCCTCCTCCCCGGCGCCTGTAGCGGCTGCAGCATTCACACATACTTCTAGCATGGTCATCATTCACTTAGTTTCACTCCATCTTGGCCACAATGGCTCCTTTCCATCGACAGCAGGCCCACGTGGCGTCGAAAAGGCCCAACGGCCCGCGTAGACGACTGGTTCGAGATGGAAAGCTTGATCGAGTGAAGAAGTACCGAGCGAGAACAATACCGTCGAAGTCGAAGGCCTTTTGGCCTTTATAAAAGTTTTGTTTCGATTCCGAAGTTGGAGTGTAGGAATAACATCCGAACCCAATGGCGGAAAAAAACAATCTAAGGATAGAGAGGATGCACATGCGCACTGTAGTCCAGGGGAGGAGCCACCTATCTCGTGATACTTCGAAGACTCTTCCAGGACAACAATGTGCAATCATCCAGACCCAACACTAGGCGGCGGTCTATGCACAGATATGAATGTCAGCAGCCCTACATGCCAAGAACAGATGCATACTGGTAAGTAGCATATTCCTTAGTAATAGCCTATGCAAACCAAATACGGCAAGGCTACTTCCTTAGACTCCTAGAAAGTACAACAAGTTCTTTCAACAAACCAAACCTCCAGCAACCTGGGAATTCCCCATGCTTTTTTTTTTATTTGTCCTAGAACTCCTGCGAGCACTGAAAGGCCAGTTCCTAGTGACATCTTTTATTGACCTCTTATGTCCAACCTTACGTCAAACACGGCACCTTCCAGGTAAAAATATACCAGTGTTTGCCTTAAGCAACACGCGGTGGTGTGGAGCAGAGCGGCTATCTACTTATCCGAAGCCCAGCTGATGCGAGTGCCGAAGAAAGCCGTCCCTCCCATTTGACGCACTGAGAAAGACGCTGTCTTTTTCTCCTGCCGAGAAAATCCAGCTCCAGTTTTTCCAGTCACCCTTGCGGGTGACTGGGAGATCGAGTCCTGAGAGCGAGATACAAGACCTCCTCCATTCTAAAACCAAGGTACCGAGCTGATTAGATCCGTAGAGAATTCTTGAGTCAGATTCTTGGCAAAACTAACTTAACTTAAACTGCTGCTCACTTACTCCTGAAATGTAACAACCTAGGCAATTCAGTACTTAGTGCTCATGAGTGGAGTGACAAAGGAGAGAAAATTACTATAAGGCATAAAATCAGTGACTTTGGTTTTATTAACATGAAAAGATAAAAAACACTAATAAAAAGTTGATTCTCAAGTGTAATTAATCAATTACAAATATAGTCAAATCAGCATTACATAATATCACAATACAGTTAAAAATTACAGTTTTAAAAAATTATAAAGAGAAAAAAAGATAAAGTGGCATAAAATGTTTCTCAACGCGCGTTTGGGCGACCAGCGCCTTCTTCTGGAGTAGCCACAAAATATCTGATAACAAAAAATGTTAAAAGTGACATAAGCAAATTATTTTGACAATTTATTAGTTAATTAAAACATTTTACTAGATTAGAGAGAATCCTAAAATAAAACAATAATTGTAATCAACAATATTTCAACAGACCTCTCCTATTGTCACTTAATTAACATGTAGCATATGATTCTCACAAGCAGATTGTCATGACACTCAAATTACACATTTCATTGCTCATTATTATTCGAAACATATTTAATGTATACTGATGTGGGGTGGGGCAGACTAATTCAGACATAGTATAAAAAGGATATTGGTAAGCTCTTTTATTTTGTTTACTATCGATGAACTTCTTTTTATGTTTATATTATGCTTTAAAGATAAATTCTGTACAGTGATGACTTATATACATTTATCACTATCTGATATACTTACTGCTCTAGCAGTTTATCAAGGATCAAAGTTGAAGATGTAGTCTTTGAGACAAAGATGATTAAACTAAAAGAAGAAGGATAACACATTTTTAAGTATACTGGGTTTTGTTCTTTGTGGATATTAATCACATGAATCAACATGGTTAAATTAATTACATAAAAAGAATTTTCAGGGAACTTAAATTCCGAATAATCTATGTATACTTCGATTTAGTCGAAATTCTAAAGATGTAAATTTGTATAGGCGAAGCCTTTTCAATGAAGGATACTTTCTTCAAAGTCGAATCTATAAATTGAAGTCATATTTGTTACACAGTGAGACCAATCGAGTATTGTTCATTGTTTAATATGTTGGAACAAAACCTCAAAAGTATAAGTGTATATGGCAAACATATGCTCTGCGAGTATTAAATTATGGAGAGATGTCTTGTATCCCATTATTTTACTTCTTATTATTCAGTACTAAATCACAATATTTGGTAACTTTTAGTTATTCTCATGATCGACAAACTTTTCCTAAAAGAAATGTTGATGAACATATGACTTGTAGGCGAATTCACCTTTCGAGGCTAATTAATTATTCTATGAGTTCAGATAAGCCTACAATTCTATAGAGCATACAATAGCTAAAGATGGATTCTTATCGATTTTATCTTTGAGGTTGCATATTTACCTTCCCGTAATATGAAAGAATCGCTGCCTATATTCACGATGTAGACCAGGGGTCTCCAAACCGGTCCTGGAGGGCCGGATCTATTCCAGATTTTTTGGATATCCCCATTGAGATACATGTAGTAATTTTAAAAATCTGGCATGGATCCGGCCCTCCAGGACCGGTTTGGAGACCCCTGATGTAGACTATGGCGTGATGAAAAAAACGAAACTTGCACGGATCTAGAAGGTATAAATTTTAGAGGGACAGAGTCTGATAAACAACTTCAAACTGTAGACTTTGAAAGAGATATACAGCAAAATACATGGCGTTGGAAGTTTACCTTAGTTCAAAATTGGAAGTGTTAAAACTCCTGGCCGCAAAAATGGATTAGATGATGCGCTACAAAGGAGATAGACATTATCAAATTTGTAGAACTTATGAGGTTTTTCTTCAAAGAGTAAACATGTAACCAATGTTATATTATTCTGTACCTGTGTTTAAAATTTATAAGAAAACATTGTGACAAGGACACTCCTCCGAATATGAGGTTAACTGTTCGCATTCACGCTAGGGAGAAATAATACAAACAGCGTATTAATATCAGGCGTTTGTGGCTTATGGCAAATCAAACGTCCAGTTATTGGAGCCTGCAGGCGCTTACCGATTGTTTGGATAAACCGAAGCAGACCAGGAGTAGCACAAACTCGAACCTTCTCGTGGCGGTGATTTTGTGAAGCCAACGAGAACTCGGCTATCGGGGACTATTTAAGCAAACCGGCGTAAGAAATATACACCCGATTGTTTCAAAAACGATGTAGATAGATCCATCAAACCCGGAAATGCGGGCTGTAGGTCGCAAACTCAATGTTTTGATCGCAATCCTTAATATTGTAAGAGGCAGATTCTCCTAATTATTAGTGCCTCACGGTATATGTTTAGGGCTAATTTATAAATATAAATTTTACTCCCTAATTTAAGATTACTTCAAAAAGACAATTTACGATTTTGGAACCTAAAGGGATGGACATAAAAAACAGACTGAGGTTCCAATGTATCGTTATATTCCGGAGGGTTTCAAAATACCATTATAAATCCAATTGGTCCAGCAATGGAAACCATCATATATAAATCTGAATGGATTAGTAAATAGCATTCTCCCAAGGTATGTCGCTATTTAGCCCATTTTTAAAAGTATCAAAGTATCAAAAACAAACATCCAGAAAACTTCACGCTTTTTTCTGATTTGCAGGCCGCCTTTAGTATCTGGTGTGTGTATTTTTTCCAATATTCGCCATTTGAATTCTTCTGGGCTATGGTAATGTTCCACAAAATGTTTTACCATAGGGGCAATCATTTTTTTAGTATTTATTGCTGAACGGTGCTCTGTTAGGCGAACTTGGATTGATCTTAAAGTTTCTCCTATGTATCCAAGCGAACATGGGCATTGGATAAAATACACTACATTAGTAGTCTTGCAATTCCACAATTCTTTAGCCTTAGTAGTGTGTCCATTGTGGCTAAACTGTTCACCAGCAATTATATTGTTGCAAGATTTACACATAGAGCATGGTATTGTACCTTTGATAGGTTGACTCGTAAGGATAGATTTCTGTACAAATCTCTGTTGGTTTGGTGGATTACAGAACCGTGAGTGTACAATACAGTCTTTGATGTTCCTGTTGCGGCGATGCGCAAAAAGAGGTTTGGCTAGTTTTTGGTCATTAGAACAATTACTGTTAAGAATATGCCAACTTGAATTAATTATCTGTTTTATTTTTACATTAACTGTAGAATGTTTGGTGACACAAACTATCTGTTTGTTCTCTTTAGCTGGTTTTACTTTCAATAGGCAGTCTCGATCGTAATATCGAGCTCTTTTAAAAGAGTCCCTCACCAGCCGGTGAGGATATCCTCTTTCCATAAATTTCGATCGCATCACAGTCGCTTGTTTATCGAAATCTGCAAGAGTAGAGCAATTCCGTCTAACTTGTAAAAATTGTGAAAAGGGGATGCTATCCTTTTGATTGCGAGGGTGGAGACTCTTATAGTGTAGAAGGGTGTTTCTTGCCGTGGGTTTTACAAACAGGTCAACTCTCAATCGATTATGATCGTTTAGAATGATATCAAAAAATTCCACCCTATCTACACCAACATGTGCTGTGAATTTCAGATTGGTATCAGCAGCATTGATCCAACACAGGAATTCAGACAGGGTCTCTCTCTCATTGGTCCAGACAAAGAATGTATCGTCAATATATCTGGACCAATGGGAGACAGACTCCGAAAAAGGGGCAATTTCGTTGTAGATACATCTGTTTTCAAATGCGACCATTTAGATATTTGCCACTGAGGGGGCTACTGATGCCCCCATACTTACCCCCTTTATTTGACGATAAAATTGAGTCCCAAATTGAAAAATATTCTCAGTAAGGACAATCCTCAAACAATTAAGAACAAAGGCTTTTGGACATGGTATCTCTTGTTCTTCAATGAACCACTTGGTGGTTCCCATTGCTGCTTGAAGAGGGACGTTACTGTACAAGGATTCCACGTCCAATGTAACTAACAAATCAGTAAGGGGGTTAAAATTAATATCTTCAGTTTTAGAAATCATATGACCAGTGTCTCTTACATAGGACCTCATCTTAGGGATATGGGGACGTAGATAGTTGTCAACATATTTTGACAGAGGTTCTGTCACTGTGCCTATAGTGGAAACAATTGGCCTATATGGGGGATTCCTTTGATCTTTATGGATCTTGGGTAATCCATACACACAGACCACTTTACCTTGATTAAAATTTAAGAATTCATATTCCTTTTTAGAAATCTCTCATTATCTAAGGCTTGTTTAGTAATGCCACTAATGTTTTTGGCAATATTGATGGTAGAGTGAGAGTTAATTTTTGTATAGAATGCTGGGTCATCCAGCATCCTGTTCATATTAGTCTCATATTGGGAGGAATCCATAACAACTATTCCGCCTCCTATGTCGCATCCTTTTATTGTTAATTTCTCATTAGAGATAAAAATCGTAAGGCTAAATGTTCATCTTTATTTAAATTTTAAATTGGTTTCGGGATGAACTTTAATGCTTGGTCCAGCTTTTTCAACACTACAAGCTGGCCTGGGCTGAATGTAGATGGAAGGGTAAGAGTTTTAATGTTATTGCTGATATCTTCTTCTGGTTTCTCTAAGTTGAAAAACTTTTGGAGACAAATTTTTCTAAAAAAGGAAATGATATCACAATGTAACTCAAAGAGGTTTACTGAGGAATGGGGAACATATGATAAACCTTTTGATAATAGACTAAAGCTATGATTATCTAATTCTGTATTTGATAGATTAAAGATCGGGATTATTTCCCTGAATTCCAGTACTGACGGTTCCTGGTTTCTCTGATGAATTGGGGCTCCTCCTGGGGGTAATGATGCTGAGGTTTGTATCCTCCCCTGTTCTGACCTTGGAAGCGTACCCGTGGACGTCCCCGGTTCGTCCCCCGATTCCCTAAAAAAGAGGGTTGACCTTGATTGCGTTTTGCTTGAGCTGCATTATAATTGGGTTCAGATTCATAGTAAGCATCATTTTTGTTTACATCAGAATCTGATGTCTCAGAAAAAGTGTTCGCTCTCTGCGGTTGGGGCCTATTTTCATCTCTGTAGTCATTTTGTTTGTAAAAATCTACTCTTAAATAAGGTAAGTGTTCTCCATTGTGTTGAACCTTTTATCTTTGGTTAATTTATCATTTTTTCTTTTTTCTAGATAATTGGTAAAGGACTCTAATTCTTTGTTGCATTCTTCAATTTTTTTCATTGCATCTTCTATAGTGCCAATCTTTTTAATCTTCTCTTCTAATTCTTCTACGTCTGTTCTAATCTCAACTGACAGTTCTTTGGCTGTCTCAACAATTAAAATCATTAGGTCTCGAACATCTATTGGCAATCATGCTCCATTTCTCTAGAAAATGTCTATGATACACGAAGAGACCTGGGATGTTCCGCACACGTAGGCCCATGGGGATTTCCCCTGTTTTTAGGTATGCTAGCATGAACTCTCCGTGTGCTTCCATCGGTTTTAATGTCTTTTTTTAGATCTATTAGTTTTCTTACGTCGTCATAATTGCGACCAGAGTCATTGGATGCACTACCGAAGGAGTTGGTGTTCCCTACTAAAAGGGCAAACTCGTCATCCGTGAACCCAAATGTTTTAAATTGGGACATGCTACAAGGTAGAGGAAGGGGCGATGATCGCCTCTGAATTTGTGAAGAATGAGCAATGAAATAGTAATGAGTGTACACACTCTTAAGACTAGATATACACAGATAGAAAAATACAAGCCCTGCACAGACAAGCTGTGGGTAATATTATTTATAGGTAACAAGGACCCGCTGAATATATGGATATGGTAATTCCTAGGTCAGGGATAAACAAAACATGAAATGTAACCACCTAGGCAATTCAGTACTTGGTGCGCATGAGTGGAGTGACAAAGGAGAGAAAATTAGTATAAGGCATAAAATCAGTGACTTTGGTTTTACTAACATGAAAAGATAAAAAACACTAATAAAAAGTTGATTCTCAAGTGTAATTAATCAATTACAAAAATAGTCAAATCAGCATTACATAATATCACAATACAGTTAAAAATTACAGTTTAAAAAAATTATAAAGAGAAAAAAAGATAAAGTGGCATAAAATGTTTCTCGACGCGCGTTTCGGCGACCAGCGCCTTCTTCTGGAGTAGCCACGAAATATTGCTCTAGCAGTTTATCAAGGATGAAAGTTGAAGATGTAGTCTTTGAGACAAAGATGATTAAAAATTCCGAATAATCTATGTATACTTCGATTTAGTCGAAATTCTAAAGATGTAAATTTGTATAGGAGAAGCCTTTTCAATGAAGGGTACTTTCTTCAAAGTCAAATCTTCCCGTAATATGAAAGAATCGCTGCCTATATTCACGATGTAGACTGTGGCGTGATGAAAAAACAGAAACTTGCACGGATCTTAGTTCAAAATTGGAAGTGTTAAACCTCCTGGCCGCAAAAATGGATTAGATGATGCGCTGTGTTTAGAATTATCAGAAAACGTCGTGACAAGGACACTCCTCCGAATATAAGGTTAACGGCCCGAATTCACGCGATTGTTTGGATAAACCGAAGCAGACCAGGAGTAGCACAAACTCGAACCTTCTCGTGACGGTGATTCTGTGAAGCCCAGAAAACCTAAGTCACTGATTTTATGCCTTATAGTAATTTTCTCTCCTTTGTCACTCCACTCATGAGCACTAAGTACTGAATTGCCTAGGTTGTTACATTTCATGTGTTGTTTATCCCTGACCTAGGAATTACCATATCCATATATTCAGGGGGTCCTTGTTACCTATAAATAATTAGTCCGCACAGACAACATGACAGCAATATATTACATACAAAAGTTAAGAGGCACACACACTCCCTGCAACTGTCTCAACTAGCACAGGAAATATGGAGGTGGGCCATACCTCAGAACATATTCCTTCTAGCCCAACATGTCCCAGGAGTACAAAATGCTATAGCGGATCTGTTAAGTCGCCAAACACAACAGACCCACGAGTGGGAACTTCATATGCAAGTTCTTCAGCCATTCTTTCGGATGTGGGGACAACCTCAGATAGACCTGTTTGCCACCCATGAAAACGAAAAATACCCAAGCTTCGCCGCCAGATATCCACACCCACTGCCCAAAGGCAATGCGATATGGATGAACTGGTCAAACAGATTTGCGTACGCTTTTCCACCTCTACCACTCATGCCACTAGTAGTACGCAAACGACAGCAGCATTCTCTGATCCTCCTCTTAGTTGCTCCAACGTGGGCCAGACAACCGTGGTACACCATTCTGCTACAACTGTCTGTAGTACCACACCAAAAACTGCACCTGTCTCCACTACTCTTAACACAGAACCGTGGAGAAATCAGACACCTGGCCCCAGCTCAGCTCAACCTTGCAATCTGGCTCCTGAAGTCCTAGAATTTGGATATCTAAACCTTCCTCCAGACTGCATGAATGTCATAAAAGAAGCTAGGCGTCCAACCACGAGGGCATGTTATGCAGCCAAGTGGAAACGATTTGTAATATATTGTCATAACAACAATTTTAATCCCTTAGATGTGGCTATTCAACACATCATAGGTTACTTACTGCATCTTCAAATATGTAACTTAGCCTATACGTCTATTAGACTACATCTTGCTGCAATAGCAGCATATCTGCATAACAGACAACACCTATCTCTGTTAGAGTGCCTGCTAGTAAAGCCTTTATGGAAGGCCTTAAAAGAATAATTCCTCCCAGAGTACCACCTTCACCTGTATGGAATTTAAATGTCTTTCTCACACGGCTAATGGGGCCTCCCTTCAAACCGCTACACAAATGTGAATTACAATTTTTTACCTGGAAGGTTGCGTTCCTAGTTGCTATTACTTCTCTGCGCAGAGTTAGTAAACTACAAGCACTAACCATTCAAGAACCCTTTTTGCAAATGCATCAAAATAAGGTTGTTCTGCGTACCAATCCAAAATTCCTGCCTAAAGTCATTTCTCCATTCCATCTCAATCAATCTGTGGAACTGCCTGTTTTCTTCTCGCAACCACAGTCAGTAGCAGAAAGAGCTCTTAACACTTTAGATGTCAAAAGAGCATTGCTATACTACATAGAAAGAACACAACCCTTTTGTAAGACAAAACAACTTTTTGTGTCTTTCTCACCACCATACAAGGGCAATCTCATTTCAAAATCTGGAATAGCTAGATGGATTGTCAAATGCATACAGATTTGCTACCACAAAGCTAAACGTACACTATTTGTTCCTCCTAAAGCCCACTCTACCAGAAAGATAGGGTCTTCAATGGCATTTTTAGGGAACATTCCCCTAGATGACATCTGCAGAGCAGCCACATGGGCTACACCGCACACATTCACAAAACACTATTGTGTAGATGTGCAAACAAAACAACAAGCTAATGTGGGCCAGGCTGTTCTCAAAACATTATTTCAAACTACTGCAACAGATAGGGGTGGTCGCCGCTAAGAGTGGGTACTGCTATATAATCTATGCACGGTGTGCAAACTGCAGCTCATATGCCTCGAACAGAACATGCTACTTACCAGTATGCATCTGTTCTTGGCATGTAGAGCTGCAGAGTTGTACACGCCCACCCGCTTCCCCGACTACCCTTGTCTGTTCAAGTATTATCTTAATTAGATACATATTACAAGGGCATCCTTCCTGTACTTGCAAAGCTCCATCATTTCCCTTATGGCGAAAAACAATCTAAGGATGGAGCCGAAGCCCATGCGCAATGTGGTCCTAAGGAGGAGTCACCTATCTTGTGACTTCCAAAGAACTTTTCAGGACAACAACAAACTGCAAACATCCGGGCCCAACACTAGGTGGCGATCTATGCATAGAGTACAACTCTGCAGCTCATATGCCAAGAACAGATGTATACTGGTAAGTAGCATTTTCCTTGCCGTGACATGTCTCGGTCAAAAGGGAGGTTCTGTTCCCACTCCTGAAGTTGTTCCCTCAGCAGATCATTGTTTTGGTTGAAGTCATTGGGTGCACCAAAGAAGAAGCACAATAAGTCCAAGTGGGACTCTGCCCCTTTTTGTCACCCTTGAACTTCCAGAGAAGGCTTGAGGGTGTCAACAGGACACCTCTCTCTCGCTTCCGGACTCTATCAACTTTGGAGCTGATTCTGACTCTTGTCATGAAGCAACCCAAATTTCTGGGCCTACTGACGACGTTGCAGCAGATAAATGAATCCGGAAAGCCATGCTGTGGCTTTTTGGCAACTTAAGGGCTCATTCTGGCTGGGACACAGGCTCCAAGGAACCACAAGGAACGCCAACTGGAATCCCATCGGCCGGTCCGCCCTCAGTGCCAGCTAAAATTTCTGACCTCGCTGTGGGTTTTGCACCGGGTTCAGTGCCACCTTCGGTTCCAGTGCCACAACCTGTGCCAGATCCTCAAGCATGAACGCAGATGCCAACACAGTCTACTCTGTAGAAAGAGACACAGCCAATTTTGCTCTCTAGCTCCCAGCAGAACCTGTCTCATCCTAGGCAGCACCCCGATCCCACTAGGCTGCAGCCTTCCTGTGACCCATCAGATTCTGTCACATAGCCCTTACCTTCTGCAAGGGCTCAAATTATCCACAATCTTTGTGGGACAATCTCCAATAATGGCTATTATGCTTGTTTGGATGAGTTGTTACCTCAGTACACTGAGGACAGATGGTATGAGGAATCGCAAGATGCCAGTGGTGTAAACACTTCTCTATACTCCAGATTGTTCTCTTGCCCTGGCCCTACACCAATGGATTCAAGCTAGCCTGGCTGATGAAGGGTGATGCCCTGAAACCGGTCCCAGGATGCCTGTTTCCAGTCCAGGGAGGACCTGGGTTGGCAGTTTGGGCTGGACTGTTCCCACAAGGAACAGGGTCAATACTGATTTGCATATGGCTGAGTCCAAGCTGGGGTGGTGAGGTGAGCAAAAGAATGATGGATTAAACCCAGATCATTGTGACTGGGGGTGAATGTTTGCATTGTCCAGCATTCCGTCCATCAATTGTTCCTTTTGCAACTTTCTAAAAGTGACATTTTCAAAATTGTAATTTAAAATCCATCGCCACCATAAATGAGGGTTTTAAAATAGGATTCCAGAGACACCAAACATGAATCACTTAAATGTTTCCATTTGGAAATGACACTTATAAAATGTAATAATGTAATTCCAATGTTATCCTATGGAAGACGTAGGCCTTGTAGTAGTGAAAAACAAATTTAGAAGTTTTACACTACCAGGGCATGTAAAACGTAAAAGTACATATCTAACTTTTTAAATACCCTGCACCCTTCCCTTGGGGCTGCCCAGGGCCTAGTTTAGAGGTAACGTATAGGTATTAGGAAAGAAGGTTTAGGCCTGGCAAAAAATTGATTTGCCGGGTGGAAATGTTAAGTTAAATTGCACACACAGGCTCTACAATGACAGGCCTGAAACATGTTTAAAGTGCTACTTAAGTGGGTGGCACAACCAGTGCTGCAGTCCCACTGGTAGCATTTAATTTACAGGCCCTCGGCACATGTGGTGCCACTAAATTAGGGACTTACGAGTAAATAAAAAATGCCAATTGGGTATAATCCGATGTTGCCAAGGTTTAGTGAAGAGCACAGCACTTTAGCCCTGGTCAGCATAGGTTAAGTGTGAAAAGTCCTAAGTTCAGCCGAAAAAGGAGGTATAGAGACAAACCAGTTTGAGGAAAACCAAGCCAAGGATGCTGGGTCGAACCGTTGCAATGCTTTATAACTTATAATGATTGCAGATAGATGGTAACTGAAGCCAATGATGGAATGATGTATTTTGACATGTGGTTCGCGTCTTTAAATGTGGCAACATTCACATCATTACACCTCCCAATATGGTTATGTGCAACACGGTATGGGGGAGAGGACTCTGAAATGTGAAGCTGTGACCTCTTTTAGGGGTCAAATGCAATGGTATCAAATGTGTTTTCCACCAGCCTCATGTATATTTGTAAATTACTGCATATTAAGTAGTTTGTGTGTAATAAATTAACTTTTCCTTTTCTAAAGAGAAAGCACTGACTGAGTGCCATTACTGCGTGCCAGTGAATGGTGATTAGTAGCCCACACCTCCTCCTCTGAGTAGGCCTTGGACTTGTCTGCTCCGCTACCCTGAGAGAGTCAAGCACTACTATGGGGGTTTGGTTCCCAATGAAGGGATGATTGTGGACCTATTACATGTGCAGGCAACACAACTAATGGCCCGATCCCTTTCAGTTATCGGAGCCTATCGTCCTGTGCATTATCTCAACTCGTTGCCCCTTCTGTGCATTATCTGAATCAACCATTCTCTGCATTCTCTGGACTGGCTGCTATGTCTGTGCATTATCTGAGCCTATTCTCCTGTGTCTTATCTGTGCTGTTCTACCTTTCTGTGATTCCCAGACTCTGTGCTGCCTCTCATGTGCTTTCTCTGCACCATCCTATCTTTCTATGATTCCCTGACTTTGCTGCCTCTCCTGTGCAGTATCTGAGCCTATCTTCCTGTGCCTTATCTGCACAATCCTACCTTTCTGTGATTCCCAGACTCTGCTGCCTCTCCTGTGCTTTATCTGGACCTTGTTACAGTGCTATATCTGCCACTGCTGCTTGAGCCCTTTGCCTGTAATGTTCGCTGTGGTTTCTGTGACCCACAAGCTGTCTTTGTTACACACCAGGCTACCATGCTGCCAGAGAAGTATAAACAGGGGAAGCTGCATGCCTACAAGCTGATCTGCAAGATCATGAAGAGGAGGCAGGATGTGTCCCCCAACAGAGACTTCTTGACTCACTTCTACAACATCATGCACTGTGGCCTGCTGCACACTGACCAGGTAAGACCTGTGCAGACCGCAGCCAACATCACACACTGCTGCACACTGACCAGGTAAGACCTGAGTAGACTGTAGCCGACATCACACACTGCTGCACACTGACCAGGTAAGACCTGAGCAGACTGTAGCCGACATCCCACACTGCTGCACACTTACCAGGTAAGACCTGAGCAGACCGTAGCCAACATCACACACTGCTGCACACTGACCAGGTGAGACCCAAGCAGACCGTAGCCGACATCACACACTGCAGCACACTGACCTGGTACAACCTGAGCAGACCGTAGCCGACATCACACACTGCTGCACACTGACCAGGTACGCCCTGAGCAGACCGTAGCCGACATCACACACTGCTGCACACTGACCAGATAAGACCTGAGCAGACCGTAGCCGACATCACACACTGCTGCACACTGACCAGGTAAGACCTGAGCAGACCGTAGCCGACATCACACACTGCCGCACACTGACCAGGTACGACCTGAGCAGACCGTAGCCGACCTCACACACTGCTGCACACTTACCAGGTAAGACCTGAGCAGACCGTAGCCGACATCACACACTGACCAGGTAAGACCTCAGCAGACCGTAGCCGACATCATACACTGCATCACACTGACCAGGTATGACCTGAGCAGACCATAGCCGCCGACATACACTGCAGTACACTGACCAGGTATGACCTGAGCAGACCGTAGCTGACATCACAAACTGCAGCACACTGATCAAGTACGACCTGAGCAGACCTTAGCCGACATCACACACTGCCGCACACTGACCAGGTAAGACCTCAGCAGATCATAGCCGACATCCCACACTGCTGCACACTGACCAGGTACGACCTGAGCAGACCGTAGCCGACATCACACACTGATGCAGACTGACCATGTAAGACCTGAGCAGAACGTGGCCGACATCGCACACTGCTGCACACTGACCAGGTATATCTTGCTGCACAGTAACCAATTAACGCCTCACAAAGGCATAAAGTGGTATCACGCCGCGTGGTGCCTGCCCAGGGGAGGGCCTTCTGTGCTGCGTATTTTGCCACAAGCTGCTAGTGCTGAGCAGACCGTAGCCGACATCACACACTGCTGCACACTTACCAGGTAAGACCTGAGCAGACCGTAGCAGACGTCACACACTGCTGCACACTGACCAGGTAAGACCTGAGCAGACTGTAGCCAACATCACACACTGCTGCACACTGACCAGGTAAGATCTGAGCAGACCAGGGCTGACATCACGCATTGCTGCACACTGACCAGGTAAGACCTGAGCAGACCGTAGCCGACATCACACACAGCTGCACACTGACCAGGTAAGACCTGAGCAGACTGAAGCCAACATCACACACAGCTGCACACTGACCAGGTACGACCTGAGCAGACCCTAGCCGACATCACACACAGCTGCACACTGACCAGGTAAGATCTGGGCAGACCGTAGCCGACATCACACACTGCTGCACACTGACCAGGTAAGATCTGAGCAGACCGCAGCCGACATCACACACAGCTGCACACTGACCAGGTAAGATCTGAGCAGACCGCAGCCGACATCACACACAGCTGCACACTAACCAGGTAAGATCTGAGCAGACCGCAGCCGACATCACAAACTGCTGCACACTGACCAGGTAAGGCCTGAGCAGACCAGGGCTGACATCACACATTGCTGCACATTTACCAGGTAAGACCGGAGCAGACTGTAGCCGACATCACACACTGACCAGGTAATACCTGAGCAGACCACAGCAGACATCACACACTGCTGCACACTGACCAGGTAAGACCTGAGCAGACCATAGCCGACATCACACACTGCTGCACACTGACCAGGTAAGATCTGAGCAAACTGTAGCCGACATCACACACAGCTGCACACTTACCAGGTAAGACCTGAGCAGACTGTAGCCGACATCACACACTGCCACACAGTGACCAGGTACGACCTGAGCAGACCGTAGCCGACATCACACACTGCCACACACTGACCAGGTATGACCTGAGCAGACCATAGCCGACATCACACACTGACCAGGTAAGACCTCAGCAGACCGTAGCGGACATCATACACTGCAGCACACTGACCAGGTACGACCTGAGCAGACCATAGCCGACATCCTACACTGCAGTACACTGACCAGGTATGACCTGAGCAGACCGTAGCTGACATCATAAACTGCAGCACACTGACCAAGTACGACCTGAGCAGACCGTAGCCGATATCACACACTGCCGCACACTGACCAGGTAAGACCTCCGCAGACCGTAGCCGACATCACACACTGCCGCACACTGACCAGGTAAGACCTCAGCAGATCATAGCCGACATCCCACACTGCTGCACACTGACCAGGTACGACCTGAGCAGACCGTAGCCGACATCACACACTGCTGCACACTGACCAGGTACGACCTGAGCAGAACGTGGCCGACATCGCACACTGCTGCACACTGACCAGGTATATCTTGCTGCACAGTAACCAATTAACGCCTCACAAAGGCCTAAAGTGGTATCACGCAGCGTGGTGCCTGCCCAGCGGTGGGCCTTCTGTGCAGCTTATTTTGCCACAAGCTGCTAGTGCTTCCAATGCCCTCATGATGCATTTAGTTACAGCTCGGGCATTGCAAGTCTGCTTCCTCTGTCCTGTGTATCACACCCTCAGGTCCCTTAAAACCCTTGACCGTGCACATCTGATGTTCTGCTCCTGTTCTCGTCTTTCCTCAGGATATTGTGAACACAATCATCAAGCACTGCTCGCCTCAGTTCTTCTCGCTGGGTCTGCCTGGAGCCACCATCCTCATCATTGACTTCATCGTCGCAGCTGGCAGGGTGGCCGCCTCATCCTCGCTCAATGTGAGTCTGATCTGTTCTTCCTCTTATGTGTACACATAGTGTTTCCTACAAGCCTTTGTACCTGTGCACACAGGCAGCATGCTCGGGTCTCCTCCTGACTGGGAGAACACCTAGCTTGCTCCCAGCGTGTCCTCTTGAATGTGCACACGTCAAGCTTGTGCTCTGCACATTGCCTTCTCTGGGCCACACATCCATGCTCCAAACATGGTCCATCTGTTGTGTTCATTATGTCATACAGGCTGCTCCTGTACACCTTTACAGTCTCCAGAAACCAGCAGGTTCCTTGCATTTTCCAGGATGCTGGAACCTGCTACTGTGTGTTTTAAGCTTGATAATTTTGTTTGGACACAACCCTCCAAAGTATTTTTTGAAGCAAAATAGATTAGGCAAATCACAATTTGATGTTGAGTATATAAATGTATTTTCGACATATGTGAGCTGTAGATCACATGGTTTGCAAGTTCTTGCCATCTAGTTTTGGGTCTGGATGTTTGCACTTTGTTTTTCTTCAAAGAAGTCTTCCCAGGCACAAGGTAGGTGACTCCTCCTTTCGGTGTTAGTGCGCATGGGCATTGATTCGAATGTTAGATTTTTTGTTTATCCACCATCGGGTTTGGACATAAATTGCTGCGCTTTGGTTCAACACCGTTTCTCGGGTTCCTCTCGGTGCGCAATCCACTTACCCTCAACTGTATTTTTATTCGATCAGGTTTCCCATTCTCCTCATATCGTATTGGTTCAGAAAAAACTCTTTTGATCGAAAACTTTGTGGAAGTCCGTTGGGCTTAGCCGCGTTAAGCTACCTCGCAGTCGATGGAACTGATTCCATTAAAATTCTACCCTCCATGTCATGCCAACTACCTGCGCACCGACTCGCACGATATCTGCAACTTGTGCCTCTCCTGGGAGTACAACGAACAGGACTGCGACACGTGCAAATCCTTTTGATCCAAGAAAACGCTCTGTGACTGTCGGGCTGGACGCCAAGTAATGCAACAACACACCATTCTGGATCTCTTCAGAAGACTCCGAACCAGACGTCGTGGACATGCAAGAAGCCGAGGAAGAAGAGGAGCTGATATCCGTGTCAGAAGCAGACTCTGGCATGGATGAGGAGCTTCCGCAGGGTCTGCGAACTGTGAGTACTGATCCTCCCCTGCCCCAAGCTACACCTCTGCCCAAGAAAAAGGCTCCAGTTCCTCCTCTGCCTTTGGGCCAAGGTCGGCACCGAGATCAAGTTTCACACGCCCCGACTTCGGGCCCGGCACTGAAAAAAAATATCGAAGCCTTCCGGCTTGGGATGGATTTGGCTACATTCGGGCGCTAAGCCGAAACAATCTGCTTTGAAAACTAAACATGTTTCGGAGCCTACTCCTTTGGTACCGGTACTGAAACACTCTTCGGATCCAAAGACTTCGGCACCGAAAATCTCGGCTTCAAAAATATTGGCACCGAAAGATAAAACTGCTCCTACTCTATCAAAGGAGGATCACTTTGACGGCCCGCCTTCAAACCCAGACCCGAAACAAAAAGAACTGGTGATCAATTTCAAAACTGGACATATACACGCCAAATTGCCATCAAAACGGAGGATGCTTACCACATTCCTCTTAAGAGGAAGAACGTTGGCACCAATCCTTCTCCTCCTCTTCTATCACCTCCTTCCCCACTAAACCCCAATTTGTTCATAACACCCACAAATTCACCACCGCAAACACCTGATAACCAGGATGATGAGGCCAGTAGATGACGATAGTCCTGATCCATGGACTGATTGGAACACAGATCCAAACACTGATAATGATCCAAACCTATACCCTACAAAGCCCTCTCCACCAGATGATAATGTAGGGTATATAGAACTAATAATTAGGGCAACTGAATATCATAGACTTCTGCTTCATAAAGACTTACTTCGAGGAGGATTTTCTCTTTGAAACACTGAGCTCTTCCCAATGATCCACTCATGCACAGCCTGTGCTTAAGGGTATGCTTAGAAACGCGGACGACCTCTCTAAAGAACAGGTTCGCTCACTAATCCTTGCACCAAGGGTAGAAAAAAAGTATAAAACTGTACCATTGGATCCAGTTTACATCAAAGGTCAATTACCCTTAGATTTGTTAGTGGTTTCTAATGCCCGTACATGGGAAAACCCACAAGCATCTGGGGCTTCCCCTCCTCCAGACAAGGAATCTAAATTAATAGATGCCTCTGGGAAAAGAGTAGCTGCGCAGGCAGCCGATCACCAGCGTATTGCCCATACCAAGGCTCTCTTAGCCAGGTATGACAGAGCGCACTACGACGAGTCGGAGCAATTGTTCCAATGTCCACCTGATGAACATAATTCGAAGGCACACAACCTAGTTCAGGAAGGGAAGCTAATTTCCAACGCATCTATTAGATGTGCTTTAGATGCCGCTGGCACTGCCGCTTGTGCAATTAACACCAGTGTTTTGCTAAGAAGACACCGCTGACTTGGGATTTCAGGGTTTAAACCCAAAGTACAGGCTTCTATTTTAAATGCACCCTTTGATAAGGAGCATCTCTTTGGTCCTGTTTACACTTGTTTAGAAAAGATGAAAATGGACACAGACGTGGCAAAATCCATGGGAACCCTACAGTGCCCACCTAATAGGGGCTCTCAGAGGGTAGTGTTGCAGAGCAGTCTGAGGCTTACTCAAGGGAGGTGGTGTGGGCTAGTAATCGCCATTTGCAAGTGCGCAGAAATAACACTCAATAATTGATTGTCCAGTCTGTACTTTGCTTTATAAAAGTAGGAGTACATTTATTAAATACGCACTCTAATCAATACTATGCACCAATTTACAAATATACAGAAGCTGTTGGAATTACTTTGGGACATTGCATAACAGCTCCACCCCTCCCAAAGGGGGGGTGGGTTCTAGTACCACCACTCCCATGTATGCACATCATCTTCTCCCAATGAAATTAGTTGAACATAACCTGGAGCGAGGGCCCTGCGCACTGGCACCATCCCAGTAGCGACCCACCTCCATTACCTCAACAAGCATTAAACCAGGGTACACCTGCCTTAGTGACACATGGCCCTGACTGAGCATCTCCTACTGACCTTAAAGTATGCACCCCTATATCTTAAAGGCTAACAGTTGGGGTTCTTCACCTAAGCGCAGCAGCAAGAATACATGTGTTCGAGGCATGTGGGCTGCTGAATTCATATCTGTGCATTGATCGCCGCCTAGTGTTGGGTCCGGATGATTGCACCTTGTTGTCCTGGAGGAGTCTTTGAAGTATCACGAGATAGGTGACTCCTCCCCTGGACTACAGCGCGCATGGGCATCTTCTCCATCCTCAGATTGTTTTTTTCCGCCATTGGGTTCGGATGTTATTCCTACACTCCAACTTCGGAATCGAAACAAAACTTTTATAAAGGCCAAAAGGCCTTCGACTTCGACGGTATTGTTCTCGCTCGGTACTTCTTCACTCGATCAAGCTTTCCATCTCGAACCAGTCGTCTACGCGGGCCGTTGGGCCTTTTCGACGCCACGTGGGCCTGCTGTCGATGGAAAGGAGCCCGTTCAAAAGGTGCCCACAATACCACTCAAAGTTCCCGCATACTAACAAGCACTCAGTATGCAACAAGTGCCTTTCTCCAGACCATAAGGAAGAAACCTGTCCAGCCTGTGCCCAGTTCCGGTGGAAGAAAACCATTCGGATTCGACGGGCTGCTAGGCAAGAGATGCAGCGACAGGCACCGGAACCGGACAACATCTTCGATGATGACCAAGAACTTCCAGAAGCTCCCGATTCGGACCTAGAAATCGTCACCGCCGAGGACTATTCGGACTCCGATGACGAGATCCCACCGGGGCAAATCGTGAGTACACTGCCCCCGACACCAATTACCCCGTTACCAAAGGCTCCGGTCAAGGCATCGCCAAAAGGCCTTAGCCAAGATCCAAAAAAACATTCGACAGCTCCGCTCCGAAACCGAAACCTAAGCCTTCAGAGACCCCAGGGCCAAGTACCGTGAGCCCAAAGAAGGTTCCAGAGCCCAAAAAGGTTGTCGAGCCGAAGGGCGTCGACCCGTAGAAAACCATACATCCTAAAGGCGTCGACCCAAATAAAACTGTCGAGCCGAAAAAGGCCGTCGAGCCGAAGGGCGCCGACCCCAAAGATGCCATCGAGCCAAAGAAAGACGCCAAGCCGAAAAGCGCCGACACAAAGAAAGTCGTCGAGCCAAAACAGCCGGCTGTGCCGAAAGTCGTCAAACCGAAGAAGGTCGCAGACGGAAAGGGTGCCGCATCGAAGCCTATAATCCGGCCGGAGAAGGCTATCGAACCGAAAGCCATCGACTTGGAAAAAGACAGTCAACCAAAGAAATCCGACGAGCACAACAAACGTGTCGAACCAAAAGACCCGGTCGACCCGAAGACAGGGCCCGTGCCGAAGAAGAGCAATAAGGCACCAAAAGTCATCGAAACAGAAGGTGTTATCGATCCAAAGCCAAAAAAGTCAAACACACAACCAAGGACAGTTGAGGAAGAACTCTTCCATCCTGATCCATCAGACGACCAGGCAAAAATATATATTAATCCAGAGACTGGTAAAGTAACCATCCTGCACAGGAAGAAGAGGCCACTGGACACTGATTCTCATTCCCATATTCCACTGAAAAAGAAAGACTTTGGGACTTCTCCATCTAGACCCTTCATTCCCTTCTATCTCATTATGCCTACTACTCCTTTTCCTCCCTACTCTCTTTCTCACCATGGGGACAATGAGGGGAACACAGGGGAGGATCCACAGCCTGATTATGATTATCCACAGGATTCTGAGCCACAAAATGAACCATGGGAGGAGCCAACTGACTCTTATAACCCCCATCCCATCCCTGACTTCTCCTCTTATCCGACCAAGCTGTCACCTACTGACAACACCATTGTCTTCAACCAACTAATAGACAGGGCAGCGCAGTACCACAACGTAGACATGCATAATGACCCTGTAGAGGAAGACTTCTTATTTGACACCTTCCCTACTTCAGAGAAAAGCGTCAGAACACTTCCTATGTTAAAAGGAGTGTTAAAACACGCACCTGACATATTTAAAGATACAGCCAGGGCACGCGTAATCAATCCCAGGATTAAGAAGTATAGAGCAGCCCCTACATACCCTCCCTACATCAGAGGGGCAGTTACCATTAGACTCACTAGTGGTAGCTAATGCACGCAAAAGGGCCAACTCACAGACAACAGGGGAAGCCCCTCCCCCGATAAGGAATCAAAGATACTAGAAGCCTCAGGTAAAAGGGTAGCAGCACAGGCCTCCAATTCATGGAGGATTGCCAACACACAAGCTCTGCTAGCTCGGTACGACAGGGCAAACTATGACCATCTTGAAAGCTTAATGCAACACCTACCTGAGTCTTTTAAAGCCCAAGCTGATGACCTCATACAAGAGGGAAAATTTATTACCAACGCCTCCATCAAATGTGCGCTAGACGCAGTCGACACCGCAGCCAGGTCTATTAACACTAGCGTTTTATTACGACGACATGCATGGCTGCGTATTTCCGGCTTTAAGAAAGAGGTGCAGTCCACCATCCTTAATCAGCCAGTCAATCAAGACTTCGTTTTTGGCCCTGCAGTCGACACCATTTTAGATAAAATTAAGAAAGACACAGAAACTGCGAAATCAATGGGTGCATGGCAGTTTCAGCAACACCGAGGTTCCTTTCGACGCTCCTCGTACAGAGCAGCTACACGAGGCAATACTTCACAGACCTCAACTACATTCAAAGGCAACACCCAAGGTTCCTTTAACAAGAACTCCAACAGAGGAGGTTATAGGGGCAACAATAATAAGGGAAGAGGACGTGGAGGCAACAACACCAGAGCCTCCACTGCCACAAAACAGAGACTTCATTACGCTACCTCCAGACCACCTAACACCGGTCGGAGGCAGACTCCAACAATTCCTACCTGTCTGGAACGCAATTACCACGGACAGGTGGGTGAGACAAATTATCAGGAGGCAACACATCCATGTGTTCCCTTACCTAGACGATTGGTTCATACAAGCAAAATCGTACCAACAGTGTGCAAGAGACACGTCTCAAACACTCCAGCTGCTACACAACCTAGGGGATTCCATAAGCTACCCAAAATCGCACCTACAACCATCCCACATACAACAATATCTGGGAGTGACTATAGATACCTCAGTGGCAAAGGCATACCCAAACTCAGCGAGGATAGCCAGCATGCAGATGCGCATTCGCAAATTTATGCCACAGCACTCTCTGCCAGCTCGAGTCTTCATACAACTCATAGGCATGATGGCCTCCTGCATATTCATTGTCCCCCATGCCAGACTTCAAATGCGCCCATTACAGGAATGCCTAGCACGGCAGTGGAACCAGGCTCAAGGACAACTAAAAGACCTAGTGTTGGTAGACAGTCGCGCTCACAACTCTCTGCAGTGGTGGAACCCGCAAAACCTTTCCAAGGGGCGACTGTTCCAAGAGCAGATTCCACAACTAGTACTCACAGCGAACGCATCACTGACAGGCTGGGGAGCCCACCTCCTTCACTACACAATACAAGGGCTCTGGACAAACAAACAAAAGAAACTGCATCTCAGCCAACTAGAGTTGCTAGCGATATTCCTAGCCCTGAAAGCATTCCAGAAATACTTGTACAGCAAGACTGTCTTGATCCGGACGGACAACATGACAGCAATGTACTATATCCAGAAACAGGGAGGAACACACTCTTCACAACTGTCCCACTTAGCACAGAGCATATGGATGTGGGCAATTCCAAAAGATATCTTTCTCCTGGCAGAACACCTTCCGGGGAAAGACAATCAGATTGCAGACCTGCTCAGCAGACCCAGCCAGCAACTACACGAATGGGAGATTCACCCCCAAGTTCTCCAACCATTCTTCAGGCAGTGGGGGCACCCAGAAATAGAGACCTGTTTGCCACAAACGAAAACTCAAAATGCCAGTACTTTGCCGCCAGGTTCCCACATCCGTTGTCACAAGGCAATGCGATATGGATGAACTGGTCAGGCAGATTTGCTTTCGCTTTTCCTCCAGCACCACTGATTCCGCTGGTGGCACGCAAACTGCGGCAACAGTCACTCACACTAATCCTAGTGGCTCCCACATGGGTGAGACAGCCATGGTACACAAGGTTCCTGGAACTTTTAGTAGTTCCTCATCAAAGGCTGCGCCTCACACCCCATCTTCTAACTCAGAACCATGGAGAAATCAGGCACCCAGATCCCAATCAGATGAACCTAGCGATCTGGCTCCTGAAGTCTTAGAGTTCGGATACCTTAACTTACCTCCAGACTGCATGAACATCATTAAGGAGGCAAGAAGGCCAACTACAAGAGCGTGCTATGCAGCTAAATGGAAGAGATTTGTTATTTACTGCAACAATAACCAAATCAACCCTTTAGATGCTTCCATACAGAACATTATATGTTACCTGCTGCATCTTCAAAGATGCAACCTAGCGTACTCTTCCATAAGACTACAACTAGCGGCTATAGCAGCATACCTTCAAAACAGGCAACACCTTTCACTGTTTAGAGTACCAGCAATAAAAGCTTTTATGGAGGGTCTTAAAAGAGTGATCCCTCCAAGACACCCACCTTCCCCAGTCTGGAATCTAAACATAATACTTACCAGACTTATGGGACCTCCTTTCGAACCTCTACACTCATGCGAACTGCAATTCCCAACGTGGAAGGTGGCATTCCTAATTGCCATTACCTCACTCAGGTAGTTAGCGCGTTACAAGCATTAACAATTCAGGAACCCTTCATGCAAGTACATGCTAACAGGGTGGTTCTTAGAACAAACCCTAAGTTTATGCCAAAGGTCATATCCAACTTCCATATTAACCAATCAATAGATCTGCCACTGTTCTTCCAAAATCCACAGTCAGTAGCCGAGAGAGCCCTACACACACTAGATGTAAAGAGCTCTGCTTTACTATGTGGACAGAACGAAATCATTTAGGAAAATAAAGCAATTATTTGTTGCTTTTTCACCACAACATAAAGGGGAATCTAATATCAAAGTCAGGAATAGCCAGATGGATAGTTAACTGCATTCAAATATGTTATCAAGAAGCCAAATGCACTTTAACTGTCCCCCCGAGAGCACACTCTACGCGAAAAATGGGGGCATCCATGGCTTTCCTAGGGAATATTCCTCTTGAAGACATATGTAGAGCAGCCACATGGACTACCATACACACTTTCACAAAACACTACTGTGTAGACGTACAAGCAAAGCAGCAAGCTGCTGTAGGCCAAGCTGTCCTTAAAACTCTTTTTCAAACTGCGGCAGCTGGCACAGGCAGCCACCGCTAGAGGAGATACTACTATACAACTATGCACAGATATGAATTCAGCAGCCCACATGCCTCGAACGGAATATGCTGCTTACCAGTATGCATCTGTTCTTGGCATGTAGGGCTGCTGACATTCATTGCGCCACGAGGCCTCTAGCTAATGGAAAAGACATCTTTCAAGAAATGCAAGTGTGGACAAAATTCCCCCACACTGACCTACATGAGGTGTGCAATCTGTGCTTGTCCCCAGAGCACGAGAGCCGAGATTGCCGAGATGAAGAACATCAAAAAGCCTCTAGGCGGCTCGGGCTCGAGTCATCCTATCATTCTCAATAAACCAAAAATAATTTTGCACCCAGACAACCCTCGGTGCCGAGATCGGTAAAGCCGAAGGCCATCTCCATACTGAAAATTATCTACCCGAAACAAACTTCGGTACCAAGAAAAGTTGATCCGAAACCAAGTTCGGCATCGAAACACACATCGGCGCCTAAATCTGTCGATCCGAGACGGAAGATTCTGGATCCGAAAAAATCTGATTCTACCAAAAAGGATCCTACCGTTAAACCTTCGGAGCCTAAACCTAAACCTACGCCGAAGGCAATGTTAAACCTTCTAAACACCAAGATAAGTCGGTGCCGAAGAAGGATATTTCTAAAGAAGAGCTTTTAAACCAGATGCACGACAAAAGACTCTTCTTATCAATCCGAAAACTGTACATATCACTACACTGCCTGAGAAAAGGAAACTGGACCCTCCCAGGTTACCTCCAGTTCCTCTTAAAAAACATGCTCAGACTTCTCCAATGAGAATGCCTTCTCCAGAACCTGAGACAGAACACATTCAAGTTTCCCCTTCACGCTCACCATCTTCCACGCACAGCTTTGTACCAGCAGATGATGATGACGGTGATGATCACAATTATTCAGAGGGGATACAAGATTATCAACCATATGATATTACTGGGCCATCAGATGATCCCTGGGAAGATTATAACGCACCAGATGCTCCAGATCTTCCACAAGATGAGACATACCCTCTAGGCCATCTCCTCCAGATGACACAATAGGGTTTGCACAACTTATTCATAGGGCAGACTCATTTCATGGTGTAGATATGCACACTGATCCAGTAGAGAAAGATTTTCTCATGGACACATTGCTTCCATCACACAAAACAACAACCATGTTACCAATACTTAAAGGAGTAGTAAAACATGCACCAGAAGTGTTCAAAGACCCTGTTAGGGCAAGAGTAATTAAGCCAAGGTTAGAAAGAAATATAAAGCAGCTCCATCTGACCCAGCATACATCAAGGGCCAGTTGCCATTAGACTCGTTAGTAGTTTCAAATGCCAGAAAAAGAGCAAACTCACGGACAACAGGGGATGCTCCATCCTCTGATAAAGAGTCTAAGCTTTTAGATGCTTCTGGAGAGCGCACCATCTCACAAGCAGCCAATGTCTGGAGGATTGCTAATACACAAGCGTCATTAGCAAGATAGGATCGTGCCCACTACGATGAGCTAGAATCACTCATGCAACATCTGCCAGATAAGTATCGAAACAGAGCTGCTGATATAATAAAAGAAGGTAAAGTCATTGGTAATACCTCAATACGATGTGCTTTAGATACTGCAGACACAGCCTCAAGAACAGTAAACACAGGTGTGCTTTTATGAAAACATGCTTGGTTAAGCATTTCTGGTTTCAAACCAGAGGTACAAGCCAGCATACTCAATCAACCCTTTGACCAGCAACACCTGTTTGATCCCACAGTTGATAATGCCTTAGAAAAAATGAAAAAAGACACAGATACTGCAAAATCCATGGGAGCTTTACAAACGCAAAGTCCCAGAGGGTCCTTTCGTCGCTCCTCGTATAGAGGCTCCTCCAAGAGTTTTCAAACAGATACCACGTCTTCTTCCTACAAGGCACCCACCCAATCCTCAACCAATAGAGGATATTATAGAGGAGGAAATAGGGGTAACAATCCTAGAGGTAGGGGCAGAGGCAACAACAACCGCTCTGCCTCCACTCCTAAACAGTGACTTCCCTCCACTCCCTCCCGATCATTCCACTCCTGTCGGGGGAGACTACAACAGTTCCTACCTGTCTGGAATTCCATCACCACAGACAGGTGGGTGAGACAAATAATTCAGTCAGGGTATTGTCTAGAGCTCACGTCCACCCCTCCAACAATACCACCCAGACAGCGTCCCATGTCAGAAGAACATCCCATACTCCTAAGAGAAGAAGTACAATCTCTGCTGCAAAAGAATGCAATAGAATTAGCCCCAAGACAACATCAAAACACAGGGGTGTATTCGCTATATTTTCTCATACCCAAGAGGGACGAAACACTCAGACCTTTCCTAGATCTAAGGACGTTAAACCTGTACATACAATCGGACCACTTTCATATGGTCACACTACAACAAGTTCTACCGTTACTAAGGAAAGGCGACTTCCTTGCCACACTAGATCTCAAGGACGCCTACTTCCACATTCCCATTCATCAATCCCACAGAAAGTGCCTACGGTTTGTACTAGAAGGTCAGCATTATCAATTTAAAGTGCTTCCCTTCGGAGTAACTACAGCACCTCGAGTGTTCACAAAGTGTCTAGCTGTAGTGGCAGCACACTTGAGAAGAAAAAACATTCATGTCTTTCCATACCTAGACGACTGGTTAATGAAATCCAAGTCATACGGCCAATGTGTGCAGCACACACTTCAGACAGTATGCTTGTTGCACAACTTGGGGTTTACAATAAATCAAAAAAAGTCACATCCTCAGCCATCCCTATCTCCGCAGTATCTAGGGGCCACAATAGATTCATGCAAAGCAATAGCTTGTCCCAACCCAACAAGGATACAAAATATGCAACATCTCATCAAAAGATTTCAGCCATAACACTCACTACCAGGTAGAGTGTTCATGCAACTAATAGGAATGATGGCATCTTGCATTTCCATAGTACCCACATGGAAGACTACAAATGTGCCCCATACAAGAATGCTTGGCAAAGCAGTGGAATCTGGCTCAGCAACAAATAACAGATCTGGTGGTGGTAGACGACTGGACATATCGCTCTCTGCAATGGTGGAACACCAAAAACCTTTCAAAGGGCCGGCCGTTTAGAGAACCTGTTCCACAAATAATACTAACCAGAGACTTCTCTCTCACAGGATGGGGAGCGCATTTACAAAGACACACAGTACAAGGTACATGGACAAAGCAACAAAAGCGACTCCACATAAATCTTCTGGAGTTACTAGCGAGTTTTCTAGCTTTAAAATCTTTTCAGCATTACCTGTCAAACAAGGCTGTACTAGTCCGGACGGACAACATGACAGCGATGTACTACATTCAAAAGCAAAGGGGGACACACTCCCTACAGCTCTCCCAGCTGGCGTAGAGCATATGGCGGTGGGCTATTCCTCATAACATTTTCCTGTTAGCAGAGCATCTAACAGGGATTCACAGTCAAGTTGCAGATCTGTTGAGTCGTCAAAGAGAACAGATACACGAATGGGAACTTCATCATCAAGTTCTTCAACCATTCTTTCAAAAGTGGGGACAACCAGACATAGATCTGTTTGCATCTCACCAAAATTCCAAATGCCCAAGCTTCGCCGCCAGATACCCACACCCATTGTCCAAAGGCAATGCGGTACGGATGAATTGGTTGAACAGATTTGCGCACGCTTTTCCGCCTCTCCCACTAATCCCATTAGTGATACGCAAGCTACAGCAACATTCTCTAACGTTGATTCTCATAGCACCAACGTGGGCAAGACAGCCATGGTACACCACGCTACTAGAGCTCTCAGTAGTACCGCATCACAAACTAAAACTCTCCCCACATCTGCTAACACAGAACCATGGAGAGATTATGCATCCAGACCCAATTCAGCTCAATCTAGCGATCTGACTCCTGTGGTCTTAGAATTTGGATATCTAAACTTGCCTAATGAATGCATGGATGTTATAAAGGAAGCATGACGACCTACAACTAGAGCATGTTATGCAGCAAAGTGGAAGCGGTTTGTTGGGCATTGCTCTAATAACAACATCAACCTTCTGGATGCTTCTATACAGAACATCATATGTTACCTTTTACATCTGCATAGAACTAAATTAGCGTACTCCTCAATTAGGGTACATCTTGCAGCTATAGCAGCATATCTCCAAAACAGACAACATTTGACTTTAGAGTCACTGCAATAAAAGCTTTCATGGAAGGACTTAAAAGAATAATTCCTCCCAGAATACCACCATCTCCAGTGTGGAATTTAAACATTGTTCTCACCAGACTTATGGGTCCTCCTTTCGAACCATTACAAAAGTGTGAATTACAATTCCTTACATGGAAAGTCGCTTTTCTAGTAGCTGTTACCTCACTTAGGAGAGTAAGTGAGATACAAGCATTAACAATTCAAGAACCATTTATAAAACTACACCATAATAAAATAGTTCTTAAAACAAATCCAAAGTTTCTGCCAAAAGTCATTTCACCGTTCCATCTCAATCAGTCTATTGAGTACCCAGTATTTTTCCCTCAACCACAAATGGTTGCTGAAAGAGCGCTACATACTTTAGCTGTTAAAAGAGCGCTTCTGTACTACATCGATAGGACCAAACCATTTCGTAAAACTAAACAGTTGTTTGTGTGCTTTTCTCCTCCACATAAGGGCAATCTTATTTCAAGACCAGGCATTGCAAGGTGGATTGTTAAGTGCATTCAAATTGCAAAACGCACTTTATCTTTTCCCCCCAAGGGCTCCTTCTACCTGTAAGTTAGGAGCATCTATGGCATTCCTAGGAAATATATCATTAGATGACATATGCAAAGCAGCTACATGGTCTATACCGCACCCATTTACAAAACACTGCTGTGTAGATGTGCAGGCAAAACAACAAGCAAGTGTGGGCCCGGCTGTACTCAAAATGTTATTTCAAACTACTGCAACAGATACGGGTGGTCGCTGCTAAGGGAGAAACTGCTGTGCAATCTATGCAACAGTGTGTGGTCTGCAGCCCATATGCCTCGAACGAAAAATGCTATGTTCGAGGCATATGAGCTGCAGATCCTACACTTAGCAATAGATCGGCACCTGGTGTTTGGCTCGGATGATTGCAGGTTGTTGTCTTCTTGGAAAAAGTCTTTGTAGTCACGAGATAGGTGACTCCTCCCTTGGAAAATACTGCGCATGGTCATCGACTCCATCCTCAGATTGTTTTTTTCCGCCACTGGGTTCAGATGAAAGTTTTCCGCTCTGGCTAGAAAAGACTTTTCTGCATTTTCAAAGCGAGAAACTTTAAATAGACTTTTCGACATCACCAGCTACATTCCGGTGCGTCGACGCGGGACGTTGTGCCTATCTGCGCTGTACGGCCTATGCCTCATGGACAGAACTCCATTAAAGAGATGCCCGGTATGTCGAGCAAAATTCCCTCATAGCGACCATCACGAGGTTTGCAACCTCGGTCTCTTGCCAGAACACGACGAGTCGACATGCACAGCCTGTGCCTCCTTCCGATCGAAGAAGACCATCCGGGTCCGGAGGGCCCGTCGACACGAGATGAGGAGATCAGCACCAGCACCGGAGGCCATCTTTGAGGAGGAGATCGTCGAAGAAGACGTCTCTGAGGACGAATATCCAATCGAAGATATCTCCGAGGCTCCACTCGGCGCAGAGGAAGACTCGCCTGATCTCCAGATCATATCGGGGGCAGAGGATTCGGACGATTCGATTCCATCTCGACAACCCGTGAGTACATCTGCCCCTGCATGACAGACACTACCCAAACAAAAGGCAACGGTCAGCACTCCGCCCATGGGGCCCAGTCGAGACCGAAATGTACCCTCTAATGCCCAGCCTTCGGGCCCGGGTCCGAGGAAAGAGAATACGCCTTCCGGTGCCTCGGCACCAAAGAAACACCATGTGCCAATTATACCTCCTCCATTGGCACCGAAACATCCTTCGATACCGAAGGACTCGTCGGCACAGAAAACAAAACACCCTTCGGTGCCCAAAGACAAGGACACTTCGACACCCGTACCAAAAGACATATCGGTGCCAAAGCCAAAACCCGTACGGGAACCGAAAGATTCGACTCCGAAACCTTCCGGTTCCAAAAACAAAGAGGGGAAGTCAGATTCTGGCGCCACAGGCCCAGCAAAACCTGTCTCCACGCCGAAACCTCCAATATCGGTACCAAAGACCCCAGATGAGACTAAACAACCTTCGGCACCGAAAACATTGCCACGGGACTCAATTACTCCTCCTAAGGCAAAGAACACTAGACAACCTCTGTCGGCACCGAAAAAATCGACGCCGAAGATTATAGAAGAGGAAGAGCTGTTTAGACGAGATCCTAGACAGAAAAAAGTCCATATTAATCCAAAAACTGGACATTTGGAAGCAATTCCTTATAAAAAAAAGACCAGCAGACACACCACTTACATCTGTGGTTCCTGCCAAAAAGGACTGTACAACTTCTCCAATGCACCCTTCCTCTCCTTCACCTTCTTCCTCTCCTATTACTCCATATATTTAACCTATAACTTCTCCTATTAACTCTCCTGCATCATCACCCCACACTGACGAGGAGTACGATTTGGGTGGGGGGGGATGATGTACCAGAGCCACATACATACCCTTTAGATGAAGATATCAACACAGAATATCCCAAGGATGACGATGCATGTAATTTTGCACCAAACAATGCATCAGACATCCCTGATCCTCAGTACTACCCAACAAAACCTTCCCCTACAGAGGATAGTATTGGGTTTAATCATTTATTAAACAGAGCTGCCCTTTACCATGGGGTTCCCATGCACTCTGATGCCATTGAGGAGGACTTTTTGTTAGACACTTTTGAACAGTCACAAAGGTCTACCCAAATATTACCAATGATCAAAGGAGTCCTTAAACATGCTCCAGAGATTTTTAAAGATCCAGTACGGTGTAGGGTGCTAAATCCTAGAATAGTGACAAAGTATAGACCAGCAACAGCTGATCCAGTATACATTAAGGGTCATCTGCCATTAGACTCCTTGGTAGTGTCTAATGCACGTAAAAGGGCCAATTCTCAAACTTCTGGGGACACACCCCCGCCTGACAAAGAATCCAAGATTATTGATGTGTCAGGGAAATGAATTGCTGCACAAGCAACAAACATATGGCGCATAGGAAATACACAAGCCTACACTCACGCTACAACAGGGCTCATTACGACCAACTAGAAAAGTTAATGGAACACCTACCAGATCAGCACAAAGATCTGGCAGTAGAGCTTTTACAGGAAGGCAAATTAATATCTAATGCCTCAATTAAATACACACTAGATGTAGCTGACACAGCATCCAGAGCAGTTAACACTAGTGTTATTCTCAGGCGTCACGCATGGTTACGCATCTCGGGTTTTAAACCAGAGGTACAAACTACCATTCTAAACCAGCCCTTTAATCAGAACCAATTGTTCGGGCAGGAAGTAGTCTGAATACACTAGAAAATATGAAGAAAGACACAGATACCTCTAAGTCTATGGGGGCATTGCAATCCACCCAAACTAGAGGCTCTTTTCGCCGCTCCTCTTTTAGAGGAGGCTCCAAGCAGACCGGCGCAGACACAACATCATCTTTTAAAACGCACACATAAACCTCTAATAGAGGATTTTTTAGAGGATACAGAGGCAATAACAACAAGGGAAGAGGTAGAGGGAATAACCACAACCGCTCCTCTTCCACTCCTAAACAGTGACTTCCCTCTGCCTCCCCTACAGCATTCCACTCCTGTGGGGGGCAGATTATCACAGTTCTACCTGTCTGGAACTCCATCACAACAGACAGGTGGGTAAGACAAATTATCCAACATGGCTACTGCCTGGAACTCACAGCAACCCCCCCAAAAATACCACCCAGGCAGCGTCCAATGTCTGCAGAACACATAACTCTGCTTCAACAGGAAGTTCTAGCACTTCTACAAAAAGATGCTATTCAAGTAGTTCCGTTAGAGGAACAAGGAACAGGAGTTTACTCCCTGTATTTCCTAATTCCGAAAAAGGACGGGACATTAAGACCAATTCTCGATCTCAGGCCCCTCAACCACTACATACAATCAGATCATTTTCACATGATCACTTTACAACAAGTACTCCCATTACTACAACAGGGAGACTTTCTGTCCACACTAGACCTAAAGGACGCCTACTTTCACATTCCAATACATCCTGCGCACAGGCAGTATTTAAGGTTTGTCATACAAGGACAACACTATCAGTTCAAAGTCCTTCCATTCGGGGTCACAACAGCACCACGAGTGTTTACAAAGTGCTTAGCAGTAGTAGCAGCACATCTCAGAAGACAACAAATACATGTCTTCCCTTACCTCGACGATTGGCTCATAAAAGCAAGATCGTACAACCAGTGTGCACAACACACAAAACAAACAATTCAAACATTGCACAACTTAGGGCTTACGATAAACTACACCAAGTCGCACCTAGAGCCTTCGCACGTTCATCAATATCTAGGAGCTACTATAAACACATCTGTAGCTCTAGCGTATCCCAGTCAAGCCAGGATTCAAAGTATTCAGAACTTAGTCTCCCTTTTTCAATGCCAGCACTCTCTCCAAGCCAGAGTGTTCATGAAACTAATAGGGATGATGGCGTCTTGCATCTTTATAGTTCTCACGCAAAACTGCAAATGCGCCCACTAAAAGAATGTCTAGCACAACAGTGGAATCAGGCTCAAGGTCAGCTCACAGACCTGGTGTTGGTAGACAGCCGTACATATCGCTCTCTGCAATGGTGGAACACCAAAAACTTGGAAAAGGGACGGCCGTTCCTAGATCCTGTTCCACAGGTAGTGCTCACGACAAACGCATCCCTCACAGGATGGGGAGCCCATCTCTTGCATTATACCACACAAGGCCAATGGAACAATCAACAGAAACAGTTCCATATCAACCAATTAGAGTTGCTAGCAATTTTCCTAGCACTCAAAACTTTTCAAGTACAAATCCAAAACAAAGCTGTCCTAATCCGGACGGACAATATGACAGCCATGTATTATATACAAAAACAGGGGGGGGGACACTCTCTGCAACTATCCCAGCTTGCACAGAACATTTGGAGATGGGCCATCCCTCAAAACATACATCTGACAGTAGAACACCTTCCAGGAATTCACAACCAGATAGCAGATCTGTTGAGTCGCCAGTCACAACAGATTCACGAATGGGAGTTTCACCCACAAGTTCTTCAACCATTCTTCCAAATGTGGGGGCATCCACAGATAGATCTGTTTGCCACCCACGAGAATGCAAAATGCCTAACCTTCGCCGCCAGGTTTCCATACCCACGGTCGGAGGGGAATGCAATATGGATGAAGTGGTCAGGCAGATTTGCGTACGCTTTTCCGTCTCTCCCACTCATTCCACTAGTAGTACGCAAGCTCAGACAACAGTCTCTCAAACTAATACTAGTGGCCCCCACATGGGCACGTCAGCCTTGGTTCACCACGCTACTAGATCTCTCACTGGTTCCACATCAGAAATTACGGCTCACACCATCCCTGTTAACACAGAACCATGGAGAAATAAGACACCCAGAACCAAGCCAACTGAATTTGGCGATCTGGCTCCTGAAGTCTTAGAGTTCGGTTACTTAAACCTACCTCAAGACTGTATGAACATAATTAAAGAAGCTAGGAGACCCACTACCGGAGCATGCTATGCGGCTAAGTGGAAAAGATTTGCAATATATTGTAACAATAATTACATTGATCCACTGGATGTTTCCATCCAAAATATTATTTGCTACCTTCTACACCTACAAAGGTCCAATTTGGCTTATCCTTCCATACGCCTGCATCTAGCAGCAATTGCAGCGTATTTATTTTATAGACAACATCTATCTCTCTTTAGAGTACCTGCAATAAAAGCATTTATGGAAGGATTAAAGAGAATAATCCCACCTAGGTTACCACCTGCTCCAGTATGGAACCTAAATGTGGTCCTCACAAGACTCATGGGAACCCCTTTTGAGCCGTTACATAAGTGTGAACTGCAATTCCTAACATGGAAAACTGCTTTCCTTGTTGCCATCACCTCTCTCAGAAGAGTTAGTGAAATACATGCATTCACAATAGAAGAACCATTTTTTCAAATACATCCTAATAAAGTCGTTCTTAGACCCAATCCTAAATTCCTGCCAAAAGTGATTACTCCGTTTCACCTTAACCAATCAGTAGAGTTACCAGTGTTTTCCCAAAAACCAGACTCTGTTGCAGAAAGGGCTTTACACACCTTAGATGTGAGAAGAGCTCTACTATACTACACAGACAGGACAAAATCCTTCAGAAAGACAAAACAACTGTTTGTATCTTTCTCTCCACCACACAAAGGCAATCCCATCTCTAAAGGAGGAATTGCCAGATGGATTGTAAAGTGTATTCAAATATGCTATCAAAAAGCTAAGCGTACACGAATAGTTTCTCCTAGAGCGCACTCTACTCGTAAACTAGGAGCCTCAAGGGCTTTCTTAGGAAATATACCACTAGAGGACATGTGCAAGGCAGCAACATGGTCTACAATACACACCTTCACTAAACACTATTGTGTTGATGTGCAAGCCAAGCAGCAAGCTGCAGTAGGCCAAGCTGTCCTTAAAACACTATTTCAGTATGCTGCAACGGATACAAGCGCCCACCGCTAGGGGAGACACTGCTGCACAATAGTTGCTAAGTGTAGGATCTGCAGCTCATATGCCTCGAACGGAAAATGCTACTTACCAGTATGCATCTGTTCTTGGCATGTAGAGCTGCAGAGTCCTACACGCCCTCCCGCCTCCCCGGGACTTGTATCCGTTCCAGTTTTATCTTACTTAGATGCACACGCATGGACATCCTTTTCCTTTACTTCTACTAACTCCATCATTTCCCATCATGGCGAAAAACAATCTGAGGATGGAGTCGATGACGATGCGCAGTATTGTCCAAGGGAGGAGTCACCTATCGGGACTAGCAAAGACTTCTTCTAAGATGACAACAACCTGCAATCATCCGAGCCCAACACCAGGTGGCGATCTATTGCTAAGTGTAGGACTCTGCAGCTCTACATGCCAAGAACAGATGCATACTGGTAAGTAGCATTTTTCTTACCAGTATGCATCTGTTCTTGGCATGAAGGGCTGCAGAACCACACACGCCCACCCGCCCACCCACCCGCCTCCCTGGCTACCTGTATCTGTTCCAGTATTATCCTATTTAGATACACAACACATGGTCATCTTTATCTGTACTTATACAACTCCATAATTTGCCCAGTGGCGAAAACAATCTGGAGATGGAGTGGATGCCCATGCGCACTACGGACTAAGGGAGGAGTCATCCAACAGACAAAAGACTCTTCCTATACAAAAACAAAGTGTAATCATCCGGGCCCGCCACCAGATGGTGATCTAATGCAAAGTGTGTGGTTCTGCAGCCCTACATGCCAAGAACAGATGCATACTGGTAAGTAGCATTTTCCTTCTGGTGCAATTACCCCTCTTCACCTCCAGGCGATGCCCTTCTCAGACATCCCCAACTCAAACCATCATCCCTGGGTGCACTTTTCACAACATCCCTAGCTGTAGAACAAAGGTTCCAGCTCATGAGATGTTTACTTGTTAGCCGAGCCCTTGAGGGGGTTATTCTTTCAGGTCCCCCAGACACTGAAAGTGGGACTTTTCATCTTCGTGCTGGGGGAGACTGCGTTGCTCCTGCAGCTCCTCCGGCACCTTTGCACTCATGTGGTGGTGGCCGGCCTCCTGGGGCCACCACAAGCAAAGAACATGTTTGCCCTTGCAGACCGGTCCTGTCCTGCAAGGCATTATGGGCTTTGTTGAATACTTGATGAATGGCTCTCCCTCTGCTCCGGGAAAAGGCCGCGATGTGGGCCTCCAGCGGCCTCTTGGGCCTCGTTGGGGGGCCCAGTCCCACCCGGACCCCCAGGTGAGGAAATGGGGTCGGGGAGTCCACCCCTGGGCACTCTGCCCATTTTCGGGGGCCCGGTCCCCCCCGGGCCGCTCCTCATGTCCGGTTTGGGGTCCCGGTCCCACCCCGGCACACCCCGGCTTTACTTCTTTGGGGGGCAGCCCCCGGGACCTGACCCACCACGGGGGCTCATTACATACCGGCGGCGGAGCCCCACGCGCTTCGTAGCTGGTCTCATGAACGGTCGCCTACCTTTCAGGGGCCATATCTCGGCCCCTGGGGGTCCGATCTTCTTCATTTTTGGCTCTTCTTGCTCCTGGTGGCGCCCCCAGCCACTGGGAGAACTCTCCTTTGCACTCGGGGTCTCCAAGAGGGTCCCATTCTGCAGGAAGCTGTCTTCCCTGGCTCCCTGCGCCAGTCCTTCGCCTTTCTCCTCTCCTGCGCCACTCTTCTGCTTGCACAGGGGACCAGGCAGCTGCTCACTGGTCCTGGACTCTTCTCTTGGCGCTGTTCAGATTCCTGGGACAGTCATGGGGGGTGCTCCTTCCAACTGCCTATTGCGCCAGGCTCCAGCACCTTCTGCCTCTGCAGACCACACCCCAGAGAGAGCTTCTCTTCCTGTGCAAGACACTTCACTTTCCTGCCCCTGCTCCCTCCTGATTGTCCAGCCTCTGGGTTGTTCAAAATGGAGTCGTCCAGTGTCTCTGGCCACATGCCCCCCTCCCATCCCCCCTTCCCCCATTGCTGCCTTCACTTTGGTTCAACTTGGTGCCTGGCACCCAGCGACAGCAGTTGATGGATTGGCTTGTAGCTCCACCTATCTTTTCTCCTTGGATAGAAGATCTTCGCTCTGGGAAGAAAGGTCATTAATCTAACCTGCCAGGGCCAGACCCCAGCCAGGGACTCCGAGAAATATGACATTTCTGAACGACCCAAAAGCAGTACAAATATGACTTTGGACTCTGCAGAATACTTCTTTTTACATCCACTACACTGGACTTTAGTGCATGTCTGGAATCTGTAGGCCTTGTGGAAGTAATTCTAGCCATGGGTTCCACCTCCCCATAAGGGAATAATGAAGTGAAAAACACAGTAAAACACACTGACTTTCCCTGGCATGTTTCCTGCCAGTGTATAAAGCGTACTCCATGTCACCACCCAATTCTGCATAAGTTCTGCCACACCATTCAATTTGTACCTTCTGGACTGCGCACGCTAGGAATCTCCCCTGCGCAGCCCCTACACGTGTGCACACATGTCTGCATGGAACCAGCGCTGTGCTCCATACTCCAGCTGCTGCGCAGCGGCCTAGTCAAGCCAGGGCGACACCAGTAAAATCTCCATGCAGTCTCCATCATTATGAGTTCACTGTGGGTGAGTCCCAGATTATGAGGCTCCCCCACAGTAAAAGCTCAACAATTAGGTGCTCAAAAAGTGAAAAATCCGGGCGGTCCCTAGTGTCAGAACCACCTTCTAACAACTACCCACTGAGAAGCCTAACTGCTCGCCCACACTACCAGAAAAAGAGCATTAGAATTAGCTGTTTTTACCTCTGTATATCATTTGGGGATTGTGAGAAAGTGGTTCTATATGTTCGAGGCATGTGGGCTGCTGAATTCATATCTGTGCATAGATCGCCGCCTAGTGTTGGGTCCGGATGATTGCACATTGTTGTCCTGGAAGAGTCTTCGAAGTATCACGAGATAGGTGGCTCCTCCCCTGGACTACAGTGCGCATGGGCATCGCCTCCATCCCCAGATTGTTTTTTTCCGCCATTGGGTTCGGATGTGTTTCGGTTCCCTCTGTCGGAACCGATAGTTGTTCAACTTTTCTACTCGAGACCAGAAGGTCTTTAGGCTGGGCGTCGGTATAGTTGCGTTCGGGTTTCTTGTCTGACTCTCAGCTCCGAACTCTTGCTACCCTTCCGCGTGCTCTCGGCGCGGACGGGCCTACACTACACTTCTGCTATGGAGCGGACACCGTTTAAGAAGTGCCCGGTGTGTAACTCCAAATATTCACACCTCGACGTGCACCCCGTGTGCAATACATGCTTGTCACCGGACCATGACGAAGACAGCTGCATGGCGTGTTCGAAATTCCGGTGCAAGAAAACTCTCAAGATTCGTCGGGCCACTAGGCTCCAGACCAAGTTCTCGGCTACCGCGGCGCCCCCACCAGACGACATATTCCAAGAATCTGTTGGAGACGAAGACGACGTACAAGGTTCGGAATCTAGTCCCGCGTCCGAAGGGGATGCCTACGACGCGGGTGATGAGGACTTTGACGAAGTCGCCGACGAGGTAGGGGACGATGATCGGGCTATTGCCACCGTAGGGGATAGCTCGGAGGAGGAGCATCCCCAACCAGACTCAGGGGTCAATCCCCTTCATACGGCCCAGGTCGAGGGATCGCCTTCGGGCCTTACCCAAGATCTAGTTATAAGTCCTACGTCCCCGCCTCCGGGCCCGGTCACGGACATTTCTGAGGCGCCACTCCCGTTGAAGAAAACGAAAGTGAAGCCATCTGGTCACGCACCCTCGGTTGCGAAACCGAAAGTGAAAGTTGCGCTGGGGCAGAAGGTTCTGGAGGCATCAACTTCCAAAAAATTCAAGATGGCCGACTTGAAGAGCCACGCCAAGATGGCCGACCCAAAGCCCTCGGGGTCGGCGCCGAAGGCGAAGTCGACCGACGCGGCTGCGTCGGCGCCGAAAGGGGTTGAGGACCCGAAGACGGCTCCAAAGAAGCGTCAGGGCGACGACGCGAACAGGGCTCGGCCGGCGCCGGCCCTTGGGGACAAGGCGCATGAGGTGTCGGCCCCGAAGAAGGTGCCTGCCATCGATCCGACTCTAGACGCGGGAAGATCGCTCGAGCCGGTCAAGCCCTCTCCTGCCTTAACAAAGAAGGTAGCGGAATCCCTGCAGCGGATACGGAAGGACAATGTGGTTCCCAATCAGGACACTGTGGCGCCTAAGCACACGCCGAAGCCTGCGAAGGCGCAAACGCCTATCCGTTTTACCCTGCAGCCAAAGTCGACGCCGAAGGCTTTCGCGCCGAAACATGGCGGGCCCTCGAAGGAGGTATTGACACCGAAAGCTGCCTTAGTGGTGTCAAAGCTTCGGCTCCAGCCGCTTGCTGAAGAGGAGCGTCGAGAGGTCATCATCGACGCCAATACTGGGAAACTGTCTCTCCTCAAGAGGAAAATCACCACTGAGCCGGTGTTGGAACATTTTCGGATCCCTCTCAAAAATAAGAGGGACTCTGCGGAATCTTCGGCCCCGATAGAACCTATGTCTCCACAAGCCCTAGGACACTCGCCAACGCATTCCGCCGCAGGCGATGCGGACGAGGAAGACGCCGAGTACATCTATCCGGCGTACTCGGATCCGGAGGATGAGCAAGAACCTTGGTCGGCCGGAGGCGACGCAGTCGGGCCAGGACACGCAACTTTTTGCGGCCAAGACGTCACCGACGGAGGACTCAGCGGCCTTCAACGCTCTGATCGAAAGAGCTGCGGCTAACCACGATGTCGAGCTGCACTCGGACCCTGTGGATGTGGACTTTTTATTTGACACTTTCTCAGTGGCTGAAAAGTCAGTCAAAACACTGCCAATGCTTAAGGGGGTGCTCAAACACGCAACGGAGGTCTTCAAGGAGCCCACCCGGGCGCGTGTCGTCAACCCTCGCATTGACAAGAAATATAAGGCAGCGCCCTCGGATCCAACATACATCAAGGGACACTTGCCACTGGACTCGTTGGTTGTATCCAACGCTCGGAAGAGGGCGAATTCGCAGACCACTGGTGACGCTCCTCCCCCAGACAAAGAGTCCAAGATCTTCGAGGCCTCAGGGAAACGAATTGCTGCACAGGCAGCTAATATTTGGAGAATCTCTAACACACAGGCCCTACTTGCACGCTATGATAGGGCTCATTATGGCACCTTAGAATCACTACTGCAACACTTGCCTGACCAGTACAAGGAGGCAGGGGAAATGCTGATTCAGGAAGGAAAGCTCATCACGAATGCATCCATAAAATGTGCGCTGGATGTGGCAGATACAGCCTCCAGGGCAATCAGCACCAGTGTGTTGCTTAGACTGCATGCTTGGCTTAGAATTTCAGGGTTCAAACCCGATATTCAAACAACAATACTGAATCAAACAGTTAATCCTGACCACCTGTTTGGCCCTGAGGTGGATGCGACGCTGGAAAAGATGAAAAAAGATACGGAAACTGCCAAGTCTATGGGGGCCCTCCAAAATCAGCAGTTTCAGAGTGGTTCCTTTCGCCGCTCCAATTCCAGAGGCACCTCAAGGGGTCAGGCATCGCAGTCCACGCAGTATTATAAAAATAACTACCAAACCTCATACACCAACAAAGGTAAAGGTGGCTACAGAGGCAATAACGTCAAGGGCAGGGGACGTGGAAACAACAGCTCCAGGTCCACCACCGCCAGCAAGCAGTGACGTCTTGTCACTGCCCCCCGACCATGTAACACCGGTCGGGGGGAGACTCCAGCAGTTCCTGCCCGCGTGGAAATCCATCACCACGGACAGGTGGGTCAAGTCTCTTATCCAGTACGGTTACTGTCTGGAACTTACTTCCATTCCACCAAATATACCCCCAAGGAGCCGTCCTATGTCCGGCGAGCACTTGACCTTGTTGCAGCAGGAAGTTCTGGTCATGCTGCAAAAAGGGGCAATAGAGCTCGTTCCATTGCAAGAAAGGGGAACAGGGGTTTACTCCCTGTATTTTCTAATCCCCAAAAAGGACGGATCCCTCAGGCCCATCCTGGACCTCAGGCCCCTCAACTGGTACATTCTCTTGGAGCACTTCCATATGCTCACGTTACAGCAAGTACTCCCTCTGCTTCAGCAGGGGGACTTCCTGGCTACGCTGGATCTGAAAGATGCATATTTTCATATCCCCCTGCATCCTTCCCACAGGAAGTATCTCAGATTCACAATTCAAGACCAGCATTACCAGTTCAGGGTTCTGCCGTTCGGGGTCACCACGGCGCCAAGGGTGTTTACAAAATGCCTAGCGACTGTGGCGGCGCATCTCCGTCGCCAGAACGTCCACGTCTACCCCTACTTGGACGACTGGCTCATTCAAGCAAAGACAGAACAGCAGTGCGTCGACCACGTGTCACGCACCATTCATCTCCTGCACGATCTGGGATTCTCTCTGAACTACCCAAAGTCCCATCTCCAGCCCGCCCACGTGCGACAGTATCTGGGCGCGACAATCAACACTCTGGCAGCCACTGCGCAGCCAAATTCAGTGAGAATCGCCAGTATCCAGACGCTGATCCAACGATTCAGACCTCAGGACTCGCTTCCAGCGAAGGTGTTCATGCAGTTGATAGGCATGATGGCCTCCTGCATCTCCATTGTCCCGCACGCGAGACTACATATGCGTCCGCTTCAGGAGTGCCTTGCACGTCAGTGGACTCAGGCTCATGGGCAACTGACAGACCTAGTGTTGGTGAGCGGTCGGGCATACAACTCTCTGCATTGGTGGAATCCACAAAACCTTTGCAAGGGCCGACCATTCCAAGAGCCTGTGCCACAGATTATCCTGACAACGGACGCCTCTCTCCAGGGATGGGGAGCGCATGTACTCCAGTACACAGTGCAGGGACTCTGGACACTACAGCAAAGGAAGATGCACATCAATGTGTGGGAACTGATGGCAATCTTCATGGCCTTAAAGGCGTTCAAAGTACATCTGTGCAACAAAGTCGTGTTGATCCGGACGGACAACATGACGGCCATGTACTACATTCAGAAGCAGGGAGGCACACACTCTCCGCAGCTGTCTCATCTGGCTCAGAGCATGTGGAAGTGGGCCATTCAGAGGAACATCTTCCTCATGGCAGAGCATCTCCCGGGCAAGGAAAATCAGATGGCGGATCTGCTCAGCAGGCACAGCCATCAAATGCACGAGTGGGAGATACATCCATCAGTACTCCAACCGTACTTCCAAAAGTGGGGTCATCCAGAGATAGACCTGTTCGCCACAAAGGAGAACGCAAAATGCCAAAGCTTCGCCGCCAGGTTCCCACACCCGCAATCACAGGGCAATGCGATGTGGATGAACTGGTCAGGCAGATTTGCGTACGCTTTTCCCCCAGCACCTCTGATACCGCTGGTGGCACGCAAGCTCAGGCAGCACTCGATGACTCTCATCCTGGTTGCTCCAACGTGGGCTCGCCAACCATGGTACACCACGTTTCTGGAACTCTCCGTGGTACCGCATCAAAGGCTTCATCTCACTCCCAGCCTTCTGACGCAGAGCCATGGCGACATTCAGCACCCAGACCCGCAGCAGCTCAATCTGGCGATCTGGCTCCTGAAGTCCTAGAGTTTGGCTACCTCAATCTTCCTCCCGATTGCATGGACATCATTCGGGAGGCAAGAAAGCCCACTACTAGAGCTTGTTATGCGGCTAAATGGAAGCGGTTTGTCATTTATTGTGTAAACCACGATATTGACCCGCTAGATGCTTCCATTCAAAACATCATTTGTTACCTGTTTCACCTGTATCAATGCAATTTGGCGTACTCTTCCATCCGCATTCACCTGTCTGCTATGGCGGCATACCTCCAGAATAGGCAACACCTGTCACTCTTTAAGGTCCCTGCTATCAAGGCCTTTCTGGAAGGACTCAAAAGGGTCATTCCACCACGGACACCACCAGCTCCGGAATGGAACCTCAATGTGGTTCTTACAAGGCTGATGGGTCCTCCCTTCGAGCCACTGCACTCTTGTGAGCTTCAGTTTCTAACTTGGAAGGTTGCAATCTTAGTAGCAATTACATCGCTACGGAGGGTTAGCGAGCTGCAGGCGCTCACCATTCAAGAACCTTTCTTCCAGGTGCATGCTAACAGGGTTGTGCTCCGCACTTACCCTAAATTCTTACCCAAGGTTGTATCTCAATTCCATATAAACCAAACAATTGAGTTGCCGGTGTTTTTCCAAAACCCAGAGACGCTGGCGGAGCGGATGCTCCACACCCTTGACGTTAAGAGAGCCTTGATGTACTATGTAGACAGGGCAAAAGATTTTCGCAAAACCAAGCAGCTTTTTGTTGCTTTTGCCACACACCACAAGGGAAACGCTATCTCCAAAGCTGGGATCGCTAGGTGGATCGTGAAATGCATTCAGATCTGTTACGCTAAAGCTAAGCGCACTCTCACTATCCCACCAAGGGCCCATTCCACCAGGAAGTTGGGGGCCTCTATGGCTTTCCTAGGTAACATTCCCTTAGAAGATATCTGTAGAGCAGCCACATGGTCTACCACACATACTTTCACTAAACACTACTGTGTAGACGTGCATTCCAAACAGCAGGCAGCTGTTGGTCAGGCTGTTCTCAAAACACTTTTTCAGACTGCTGCAGCTGGCACGGGCGGCCGCCGCTAATGGAGGGACTGCTATGTATTCTATGCACAGATATGAATTCAGCAGCCCACATGCCTCGAACTGCAAATGCTACTTACCAGTATGCATCTGTTCTTGGCATGTAGGGCTGCTGACATTCATATCGCCCACCCTCCTCCCCGGCGCCTGTAGCAGCTGCAGTATTCATTCATATGTATATATATATGCTCATAGCATGGTCATCACTCACATACTTCACTCCATCTCTGCCAATGGCTAAAAACAATCTGGGGATGGAGGCGGTGCCCATGCGCACTGTAGTCCAGGGGAGGAGCCACCTATCTCGTGATACTTCGAAGACTCTTCCAGGACAACAATGTGCAATCATCCGGACCCAACACTAGGCGGCGATCTATGCACAGATATGAATGTCAGCAGCCCTACATGCCAAGAACAGATGCATACTGGTAAGTAGCATTTGCAATACTGGACCAAAGTAAGGTACCGTGTGTATAGAGTCCACGATCCCCAGAGGTATAACAGAGGTTAAAGCCAGGTATGGCCTTACTCTCAAAAGTGGTAGCTTGGTCGAGCAGTAAGGCAGTACCAGAGGGCAGTGTAAAGCATTTGTTGTACACCCTCAGTCAGCAAAAGGTTTCACACACTCATGAACTGAACTCTGGGCCAATTGTTTTTATATCAAAAGATATAGTTGTTTTATTTTAGAACCAACAGGTATTAAAATATACTTTTCTCAATATGAGTGATCTCAGGTAGTTACTTTGCAGAAAGGCCATAAACTTTGTAAACACAATAGGTACAGTGGTTGCAGTAGGCAACACAATTCTAAACACAATTTAACATTGAGCTCAATGGGTTTTTCTACATAAATGCAGTTGATTACTTTATAGATTACTTTGGTAAATCCAGGACTGGATCCTAGATTCAGTCCTGGGGTCTAAGCTGAAAACAGTTTAGTAAAAACGTTTTAGTTCATGCAATGATTTTTAAAGAATATAAAGGTATTTCAAAAGTTGACACTTAAAAACTTTTCAGTGAAAAACTAGCAATGTTATCCAATGGAAGGAAATTCAAGTCTCAGGTAAAGTAGGTTCTCGTTACTTTTGTAATCCAGGGCTCCTAGGTTCAGTACTGGGGTCTCTACCTAAGACAGGCAAGTAATTACGTTTCAGTAGTTGGTACGATTTTTACGGAATATTTGTAATTTTCAAAAGTAGACAGAAGAAATTTCAGAGAAAAACGGTCAATGGTTTCCTATGGGAGAAAATTCAGGTTATGGTTAAAATTACTTTTTTTCGGTTCAGTACTGGGATGAAAGTTACATTACTGGCTCCTCTCCTGATTCCAGGTGAATAATTTGAAATTCGTTACTTGGCTGATTTTATAGGAATATTTTAGATTTTCAAAACTTCATACTTAAAAGATTTTTCGAGTCAAACCAGTCAATGTTATCCTATGGCAGGAAAGTGAGTTATCGGTTTCCAGGTGAGTGCTCTACTAGTGAAGTTAAGGTTCTGGGCATAGACTCAGGGGTCTCCCAGGGTCGGAAAGATACAGTAGTTACACCCTCCGCAGCACTGGGGCAGCCGGGTGCAGAGAGAGTAGGCCCACTGCAATCCAATGGAGGGTAGGGAGTCTTCGGTTGGTGGCTGCAAGCAACCAGGACACGCGGCTGTGGGAGCTGAGTTCCTGGTCACTTAGTCAGGGCAAGTGAGGAAGTAGAGTAGGGTAGTAGTTGCACTTACAGCAGTACACAGGCGGCTGGGTGCTTTTGAGCCGTCAGGTGCTCAATGTTATTCAATGGGAAAGGTAAAAAGGGAACAAAGGCTGGAGACTCTGGGACGGTGATTCTTTGGGTGCGACCACCACTTCCAGAGGTAAGTTGGGATCTTGGAGAAGAGGTAGGTACCCCAAAGGAAGGCACAGGGAGCCGCAGGGCGCCAGGTGCAGGGGTGTCTTTTGGTGTCAGGAAATCTTACCCTCAGCTGGTCGCGGTTAGGGGGGTCTGTGGTTCTGAGGCTGCAGCGTCGTCTTGTTCGTCGAGGAGGGTCTTTGGGCACTGGACTTCGGGTCCCAGTCACCGGGGGGATGTCCTTGTCGTCTTGGATCACTCCGGCACGGCCCGGGCTCGGCGGGTGCAGAGTGGGCTGGGTCCGGGTTTCCTGGCTGGCACCAGGGAAGTTGTTGCAGCAGAGCCTCTGCTTATGGGAGTCCCAGTCTTTCAGAGGGTCAAGGCAGGCAGGTCATCCGGGTTCCCCAAGGTTGCTATCCTCAGGAATCGCGGGGATTAAGCAGGAGCAGGTTCCAGGATCGACTGGCTGGTAGGGCTGGGGCCAAGTCAGTTGGTGTTGTCCTGTTGTTAGCAGCTGCACGGCGGGTCTTCTTCTTCTTGATCTTCTTTCTTCTTTTCTTATCGGGATCTAAGGAAGGAAGGTTCAGGGTGCCACTAATTACTAAGTTATGGGGCGTTACAGGTAGGGCAATGGCAGGGACCAATAGGTACCTGTTCTGGGGTGGGTACACCCCCTAGCCTGCTCCTCTCAAGCCAGAGTGGAGGTTAGAACTGGTGGGGGCCAGTTGTTGAGTACAGCAAGTGACCTGGAGAAGCGCACAAAGGCGGCATGCCTTTGAAGCTTCCCCCTGTCCATCCTGGGGGAGGAGACCTAGCAACTCGCCCAGGGTGTGCATTGTTGCAGGCCCAGGAGAGTGGGGGCTATCCACCCAGGGGTCCAGCAACATGTCTGCTGTGTGGCAGCCTAGGCAGCCTCTCAGACAAGACGTGGATTGTAGGTTAGGTTTCAGGGGGCATCTCTAAGTTGCCCTCTGGGGTGCATTTTACATTACATCCCACACTGGGATCAGAGTGGGTTTAATGTGCTGAGAAGTTTGATATCAAACTTGTCAGTCTTCAGTGTAACCATTATGGTGCTGTGGAGTTCGTAATGTCAATCTCCCAGTACCATATACTCTTAATGGCATCACTGCACTTACAGTACCCAGGAATGGCCCTGGGTACTGTAGGGGCACAGGGCTCATGCACCTGTGCCCACACCACAGGCATAGGGCACCCAGCTAGAGGGTGACTGAGGTATGCCAGGGCAGTAGGTGTTGTGGGCATGGCACACAGGAATGTGTGCCATGTCGACTCTTTGTTTACTTCTGTACTTAGACACTCAGCCTGCAAGGGCTGTGTGTGGGTGTCGGGGTGCAGGGCCCCTAAGGGTGGCACAATAGGTGCTGCAGCCCTTAGGGGTCTTCTCTGGTCACCATGCCCTGGGTACCTGTGGTACCATTTACTAGGGGCTGACAGGTGGCCAGAGTTGCCAATTGGGTTTTAGTTTCAACACCGTTTTAGGGAAAGAAAACAGGCCCTGGGTACCTGGTTGGCAGGAGCCCAGGGCACACTCAGTCAAGGCACATCAGCAGTTAAGAAAAAAGTGGGGGCATACCAATGCAAGAAAGACGGCTCTTTCTCACAGGGATCGACTGGACTCTCTGCACAGTGTACTTCATTTTTGTACATTATATAGAAACCAGTTTCTTACAACATCTTTCTCAACCAAGGGTCCTTTCCTAATGTCCTGAAAATAGGTCTGGCAACCCCACTACTAAAGGAACCATCCACTGAGGTGGACAACCTCAATAACTTCCGCCCTGTCACCACCCTCACTTTCCTTGTTAAATTAACTGCAAGATGTGTAGGAGAGCAACTCGCCCATCACCCCAAGGACGATCACCTTCCTTATGAAGTGTAATCTTGCTTCAATCAAGGCTGCAGCACCAAAACAGCACTGCTACATGTTATGGACGATGCCCTCCGTGTACTTGACTCTGGACACTCTAGCCTCTTGACCCCGCTTGACCTCTCTGCATCCTTTGACACTGTAAACCATTACACACTTCTCAACACAATGAAACACCAAATGGGGTTTTAAGGCGTAGTTCTTAAATGGTTAGGATCAGACCTCATGGGCAGGTCTCAGACTTGGAAACTCTCTCTCCACTGTTGATCCTGGTGTCCCTCGAGACTCTGTCTTTGCTCCCACCCTATTCAGTCTCTACGTTGAACCTCTAGGAGAACTAAAGACTTCTGGGATCCGTTGTCACCTCTATGCTGGCGGCACCCAACTCTACCTCAAGTTGTCCTCCGCACATGACATTTTACTACATTCTTAACTGCAAACCTACCATAGTCCTACCATACCAGTCATCCTGGATAAGAGACTTAACCTCCAGTCCCAAATCAACACCATGATCAAAAATGCATGCTACTAACTACACTTTTTCAGAGGCATCTGACGTTTCATTCCTGAACAGGACCTGAAATACACCGTTCTATCCTTGGTACTCTCCAGATTTGGCCGTTGTAATTCACTCCTTGCAGGCGCCCCAGGATCCGCCCTTCGTTCGGCCACACGCTTCATCTGCGGGGCCAGATGAAGTGACCACATCACGCCTGTGCTGATAACTGTATCCTGGCTCCTTATTGAAGCCAGGTCACTATATAAGGCTGCTTATATTACCCATAAAGCCATTCTCGCCCCCCCCTTGCTACCTACCTAACAACTCTAAATTTCAGGTGGACCCAGTCCCTTACCTAATGCCGAGAACTTACTGCTCGAGCATCCGCCGTTCAAAAGGGAGAGACTTCTATGTTTTTTTTTTTGCGGGGGGGTTTAAATTTAAAAAAGCTTTATTGAAAATTAACAAAATGTATAAGAAACCAACAATACAGAATAAATATAACCATTAGGGATATAACGGAAGAATTGGATAGCATAATTAAAAAATCAAAGCTATTTTAAAATGTATAGGAAATGAAGGGGAAAAGGGGGGTTGGGGAAAGAGAGAAGGGGAAATGAGAGGAAAACATGTTATACATTGGTAACTTAAGGTAGTGCATATTACAAAGGACTTCTAGGTTTTCTAAAGGTGAGGAATGCAGTGAAATAAGAGTCTCTACCGGAAAGAAGGGCCCATGTCAGGTCGAGAAGCGGAGCAGTTTAAAGACTGATGTGCTCACCAGCTTTGAATGTACGAGCTAATAGTGTGGAGATTTCACCTGTGCAGCAGGACATGTGAGCATGTGTCTGTTCTCTTAGGGACCCTTTCTGCCTGGGTCACGCTGTGATCTAATGATGTTTCTCCACTTTCTGTGTTTTTTTATGCAGGCCCCACGCGTGGAAGCTCAGGTTCTTCTTGGATCTCTGGTTTGCTTCCCTAACCTGTACAGAGCGCTTCCATCCCTCCACCCCAATATGTCCGAGATTGTGGTGTCTCAGTTCAGTGATGTCAAGGTAAGTGATGGTGACTGTCTAACTGCTGCACTCCATTTCCATCAGAGCAGCTGCTGCCTCTCCACCTGTCCCCATCTGCAGGGAATGCACCTTTCTCTGGTGTCCCTGTAAGTGTGCATGTCTTCATGTCAGTGTAATTGTTTGACATGAACCATTCTGAAGAGCTACGAAGTTGAAGCCGTTGGATACGATTCCTGATCGTGTACTAAGACTGTGCATAAGCGCCTGGCATGCGCTGCACAACTTCTTTTGTCTTTGATTTAGGTCTTGTTGCCACAAAGGTCTACTGCTTGGCTGTGGCAACCTTGGCAGCCATTTGGGCCCCCCTATAGTTCATGGTGTTTGCATTATTTTTTTACGATATTGGGGCAGTCCTCACACTCTGTAGCACACACACAGCGCTGACTCTCCTCCGGTGTTAGCCAGTGCTCCTGCAGCTGCCCAACACCTGGAGGAAGAGGATGGATCGGTGAGCCCCCCGAGGGGCGATAAAATAACACTCGCCGACAGAGCAAGATGATGAACGCGCAAAAAGACACAGCAGTCAAGCGCTGTAAAGGGAAGCCAGAAAGGGGCCTTGTCTGCGCTATCATATTCCTGAAAATGTACTCATACGTATTTATGCTTTACTGACTTTCTCTGGAAAATGTTTATTTGGATGCTATTTTATTTTCATGAACACTTATTTTATGCAGATGTGGATGCAAACTTTTACCACAAAACAAATTATTTTTGTTACCAATGGTTAATGATTTATCTTTACCTGCAAGGTTACATATGTATAGGTATCCTTTGATGTAAAATGAGGTATTACAAGATCAGTCTCTTGGAATACTTCCCTTTTTACCAACAAAACTTGTCCAGGTGGTTTTGTCCACCCTTGCTGTTGCTGCTCGCAGCTGGGCTAAAGTGCGTCAGATTGCATCTGGTTTTTCAGGTACTGCTGCACCGTTTTGTAGCTCTGTTTGGATAGAGCAGCGGAGCTGAGAGAATAACCAGAGAAGGGGATTACCACGACTGGAGGTCTGTTTTGGGAATATACTGCACAAACACATTTTTCATTTTGAAAACAAAATAGGAAGAAAAAAACCTGAACCAGTCTCCTTCAACAACAGCAACATAAAGGAACAGGTAAAAACAAAGCCTTTAGCTAAGGAAAAACAAATAAATACTTAATTTCATAGTTGAGTTGTACAAAGTGACACCAAATAATCTGGCTAAATTGTAGCTTCCTCAATTAAAATGTGTGCTCTTGCCCAAACATTTCACCAAAACTATCGCTCTTGAAAGCGCTTTCAAATATGCGAGTTCAGAATGCAGCTCAGGCTGGGTTTCAGCGCTTTTTTACATGACTGAGTCATGCTGAACAGCAGCCGTGCTGATATTCAGCATGGCTAAAGGAGGGAGGTTGAAAATGCCAATAGCTCTCGGATTGCCAATACCTTTTGGCTTTGCCAGTGCTTGCTTACAGATGCAAGGAGGTCAGAATGAAATCCAGGGACTTTCCCTTGGAGCCAGAATCTGCCTTTAAGGTGCCTCTGTATCCCACAAGTTACTACTCAGCATATCACTTAACTATTTGAGAGATGATCTAAATCCAGGGGGGGAGGAAATGCAGGAGTGTGTATCTGCAGGAGTGTGTATCTGCCGGAGTGTGTATCTGCAGGAGTGTGTATCTGCAGGAGTGTGTATCTGCAGGAGTGTGTATCTGCAGGAGTGTGTATCTGCAGGAGTGTGTCCTTTCAGCCACAGTGGCGGTGCTGAAGGCACCTTCTGAACGCTTCTCTTTAAAAGTGGGATGGTGAGCTTTGGTATTCTTATCCATGTCTTTCTTTAGGAATCTTCCTTCTCAGTGAGCCTGAAACCTAGTTTAAGACCTGCTCATCCATGAGGCATTTGAACCTCAGGCCTCTTGGAGAATGGGTGTGCTAACTCTGGAGACTAATGTTTTGGTAGCAGTCGTATCTGCTAGGGAGATTCAGGAACGTTCTGTAAAAACGATGTCTTTCAGACCATCACTTCCTTCAGGGCAAAGGTATCAGTGGAATCTGTTATAAAAAAAAATGAACTTTCGATCGAAACCCTAGTCTCGTTTAGCTGCAGGAACTCTGCACTGGTATGTATCCCAGTCTCCTCTTGTTACATCCCCAGTCCTTGTTCCCTGTTTCCCCCTCCAACTCCTCACCATGCCCCCTTCTCTGCCTTCCTTCAGACATGCTTCCCTCCCCTTACTTCCCTGCGGTCTCCTCTCCTGTACCTTCCTCCTCTCCTGCACTTTCCTCCTCTCCTGAGCCTGCCTCCTCTCCTGAGCCTGCCTCCTCTCCTACGCCTGCCTCCTCTCCTACGCCTGCCTCCTCTCCTACGCATGCCTCCTCTCCTACGCCTGCCTCCTCTCCTGTGCCTGCCTCCTCTCCTGCCTCTTCTCCTGGGCCTGCCTCTTCTCCTGCGCCTGCCTCCTCTCCTGCGCCTGCCTCCTCTCCTGCGCCTGCCTCCTCTCCTCTCCTGCCTCCTCCCCTGAGCCTGCTTCCTCCCCTGAGCCTGCTTCCTCTCCTGCGCCTGCCTCCTCTCCTGCGCCTGCCTCCTCTCCTGCGCCTGCCTCCTCTCCTGCGCCTGCCTCCTCTCCTGCGCCTGCTTCCTCTCCTGCGCCTGCCTCCTCTCCTCTCCTGCGCCTGCCTCCTCTCCTCTCCTCTCCTGCCTCCTCTCCTGCGCCTGCCTCCTCTCCTGCTCCTGCCTCCTCTCCTGCGCCTGCCTCCTCTCCTCTCTATTGACTGCCACTCCTTCACCTTCATGGCACCCTCCCCACCCGTCATCTCCCAGCCCTTCTGTCCTCCGCCCCAGAAGTCTTCACGTCATGTCCCTCTTGTTTTTCTCTAAAGCTCATCGATACGTCTCGGTGCTCAGACTCACTAAAGAACTGTAGAAAAAAAGAGCAATAACAATAAAGAGGTTCTTGCAAGTCAGATGGGAGTGCCATGAACTTGTAACCCACCCTGCAGCCTCCTGGTGAGGTGCAGTGTGTGCTGAAAGGCTGCAGTGATGAGAAGGACAAACTTGAATCTAACATATAAAGCTTTCTAAAGGTGCCAGAATTCGTGTGGGAAAGCTCACTAAAAGGACAAAAACAAGCCGGATCCTTTCGTTGTGCTCCAATATGTGGATTTAATACTTTGTGGCTTAATAAGGTGTGTGTGAGCCGTGCATGGGTTGATTCAGTGTGGACTTTGGGCAGTTAGAGTTGATTGGTTTGGTCCGGGTTGGACCTCGTCCAGTTGCAATAAACTATCATGAGGGCACCAAGACCTTTAAATACTTTAAATTGAGTAAGCTCTCTCCTTTCGCCCACCCATCACATTCTTTACACTTGTCCTTCTCCACCTCTGTGGCTGCTCTGACCCCTGCATCCTTGTCATCCCCTTAGCTGGCCATGCTTCTCACTGAACATGCTGTTTGTCTATTCCCTTTTAGGAGTTGATCGTCAAAACTCTGCTGAGCTGTGCCAGGGAGGAGCCGTCCGGACCTGCACGGTACGTTGACTTATGTCCCTCTGGTTAAGAAGTCAATACACTGGGGGCACACGTGCTTGGCTGGGTACTTCGGGAGTTCACTTGTGTGTCGCTTCTCTGTTTGCGGGGTTCAGTCAGTTCAAAGTATGTTTGTAATCAAGCACTAAAGTGAAACCTTTAGATAGTAAATATAAGGGTGACAGAGTTTTCTTTTAACGCTGTGAACAGGTGGTTTGAGGCGAGAACGTGCAAAACCACAGTTGATGGACAGAATGCAGAACAATGTCATACAGGCGAGAACGTTGCATTGTGTCCTGGATAGAGCACTATTGGTTCCTCCGATGTGTCCCTTCGAGTAGCCGGAGCCCCTTGGGGTTTTACTGATCCCCTTTTCTCTCTCTGTAGCTGTGTCGCACTCTGTAACCTGGGGATCTGGCTATGTGAGGAGCTGGTCCAGGGGTCCAAGCACCCCCAGGTCAAGGAGGCCCTGAACGTCATTTGTGTCTCTTTGAAGGTGAGTTGATTGTGAAGATGCTCTGGGCATTGGTACGTGGTGAGAAAAGGAAGTGGGAGTGGGAGTGGGAGTGGGAGTGGGAGTGGCCTTTACCACCAGACTTTTACAGGCACTGTTTCCGCGACTGAGTTTCCAGTGTGTCTTCGTTGATGTTTCTACTGCAGTGCGGTGCTTTGTTTCCAGTTGTATGGGCAGTTGGTCGAGGGTTGATGTATTATGCAATACTCTCGAAGACGTGGACCGTAAGGCCAGAATGCCCTTGAATCGGACGCCATCTTCAGATATTTTTTCCACCATCAGGTTGAGAAGCGCTTAGGAAGAAAAGGTTAATCTTCAAACAGTTGCTGGCCTGACATTTCCTCTGACCAGGAAGTTCAGGCTCCAGCACATCAGCTCATAGGAAAAACATAAATCTGTTGGGGGTGGGGGGGGGGGGGCGGGTTTAATCTGTTTTTTATTTGTAGTTTTTCAGTTTTTATATGTAGATGTTTTCAACCACAGCATGGTGGTACTCCATGTCAGGTCTGCTTCCTCCAAGCATCTCTAAAATCATGGAAATAACAAGCATGAGTAAAACCAATATGTCTGGCTTTAATATGAAGAAGTATGCAAACAAAATTTCCATATGTCATTGCTAGGGTATTAAAATCAGGAATATTGGATTTGCCAATGCTTGCTTATCAGTTTATATTAAGTGTTTCTACAGGCAAAATACAAGTTCCCTCTGAAACATTAAAAAAAGCCTGCTACAGCGAAAACAAAACAAAAACTGATTTCTTTCTGAATACAATTTACGTACGACAAAGATTTTAGTGTGTGGTTATTCAGTGTATACAGCCACTCATGTATTGCTGTGCAAGCACTTCTCAGGATGCTGAATGACATGCATCCAGCCACTAGCACAGGGCGAGGGAGAGGTGCTCCTCTGGGGAAAGCCAAATCCCAGTCTTTGTATATTTTAAAGAATTGGTAACAATAGGTTGTAGCAGTTGCATTCTGAACCAAACCTAAAAAGACTCGACATCTTTTGAATTTGGGGCTATGGTTGACTCAGGAAGCATTTTCAGTAAATGCCAGCCCGAACAAATGTTGATGCACCTTACATTGCACACGCTACAAAATATGCAATTTCAGATTACAGAGACCGTAACAAATTTACACAATTCAATACACTTAGAAGAATACACTCCTGAGGTCATTTTAACCTAAAAATAAAGCTCAGAATCCTTGACACATGCTGAGACTTCAAGGGAAAGAGCCAGTATAGATAACAAGTCAAAGCTATATATATGCCTTCGGCCTTGAGGCACTCACAGATCTAGCCAGTGCCAGGCTCAGAGGAGCAGAGTTTTGGATTAGTTTGAGTTTTACAGAGCACATGGTTGCCATGGGTGTCCTGGCGCTGAAGCATCCTTGACCTGGAGTTGAAAACGTTGGTGAACCACAGATTGAAGAAAGTTTTTGATCCATCAAGCTAGTAACTTTGACCCTGAAAATAACACCACAACCTCAGGCTGGTTTTGTTGTCAAAAAACAACCTTGACAAGTTGACGTGGATGCAGTTGGGCCCGCACCTTCGCAACAGGTACAAGGAAGATGTCTTTACTTATGCCTACTGCCCTTCCTTGGGTATAGGCCATCAACCAGGACTCTGCAGTCATCTCTGTCATGGGCTTTTCTTTAAATTTGACTCCAGGTGTATCCCATCTCCTTGAGGTCCGCCTCGAGTCCTCGGTACCAGGTGCTTCTTGGCCTCCCTCTTTTCCTTGGAGGGTTCCAGGCCCGGGGTTTCTTTATGGTGTGTGATGCGGGCTTGCGGACGGTGTGTCCTATCCAGCGCACCATCTTTTTGTGATTTCTTCACGAGCAGGGAGTTGGAAAGTCTGCTACCATATAAGCAAGAGCTTCTTCAATACTTTCCTTGGGCGCATAAGAAAAAATGATGACATTTGTAGATAAATTAAACTTTCTTTTGCTAATACCTGGATTCATTCATCATTTAATGCCACATATACAGCCAGCCAGTTGGCAAGATGCCTTCTAAATGGGCATCATTTTTTGATGAGTGTGTGGGTTCTGACCACAGGTTTAACCCCAAGTGTTTAATATGTTCTTTCGTAGGGAGCAGCTCTTTCAAAAAGCGTAGAATTCTGAACTCATGAATGAATTTTCAGTGAGTACCCGTGATTCTGTAATGCAACTTTCATACTGAACTGCGTTAGAAATGCCATCAATGGAGGTGGAATCATGTGACCCATCATGCATAGCCCCAACTTGATTCCGTTCAGATGAGCTGGCAGTAAAGATAACTTTATCCGGGTCCATAATATGACTAACTCATGTGAGTGGCATCCTCGTAACTGTGCTAGTTCTGCAGCACAAAACGCTCGTCCGTCAGTAGAGGTCTTTCTGCGTTCCTGCCTGATGTTTCTAGAACAAGTCGGCCGATGAGTCAAAAAGCACCCTGCAGCATAACAAGTGTTGGATAATTCCTCCACCAGTGTCGGGGGAAAGCTTGATGTTTCAGCATCTAGGGATGGTTTGGTACTGGAGACCAAACTCATGTTTTATGTTAGTTTAAATAAAATATGTATTTTCATAAATACATTGTTGTTTGTTTTGTGGCTATGAGTGCATCCCTTCTGAAGCTACATTTTGTACCTGCCTGGGGTTTTCCATTGATCAGTATCTTTGCAGCCTTCATTGTGGGTTTCTTGAGGTGATCTGATAGTCTGCTGTCTGATGTTTGTAAAGCAGGAGCAGTCGGGGACCAGACGGCCGCCACGTAACCTGGTGGGGGTACTTAATCCCAACACAGTCATGGCACCCAGAGTGGGAGGGCGGCAGCCTTCATGTTTGGTACAGGGGTTAGAGGGAGGCTTGGTGTTCTCTGTAACAGAAAAGTGTTTCATGTGCAGTAATGGGATTACACGGTTATATTGTATTGTATTGTATTGTATTGTATTGTATTGTACGCAGCATTTATAGAGCGCAGCTATCACCCTACGGGTATCTTGGCGCTATAGTACGTAAATCATCAATCAGTGGAAGTTGCCAGAAGTGAGTTTAGCAATATCCCCAAATAGGATTTGAAACCTGTTACCCGTTGGTCCGAGGATGTTATCTGTGTAAATGCTATCTGCTATGAAAGGGGTCTAAGGGCATTAAATGGGAGGACTGAGAGTGATAAATCAGGGGCAAATACCTTTGACAACGGGCGTCATAGTCGCAGACTGGATTATGTCCTCTGTAGCTTGAAATTATGGAAACTGGTTGGTGATATGGAGGTCAAACGGAGAATTGAAAGCGACCATAACCCACTGTGTGTAGAGCACAAATGGTGGATATCTGACCATGTGGAACCGAACCTGGATGTGGGAAGCCCTCCTGCAATCGTCCCTACAAATGACCTGCGCAGGCTAAAATGGGTGCATGTCATGGCTATTCAAGAGGTTATGGACGGCATTGGAGCAGAGGCTGATAAAGCCATAATGGCGATCGAGCAAATGGACCTAGATGATCCAGGCTCGGATGATGTAACCATAATCCACGATAGCCTCTTTTCAAGTATTAGGGATCACTTTCTGAAACCTGCAAAGAGGAACAATGGGGCATCCCCCAAGCCGGCTAAGTGGTATAACGCTGAAAGTAGGTACGCTAGATCCGCCCTAGGCTCAGCCATCAAGGGGAGGCAATTCGAGATCATTCGCATTGCCAGAAAGGAATACAGGAAATGTATAGTAGACGCCAAGAAAGCATGGGACGAGCCCCATTGGCAAGATTTAAAGGAGGCCAGTGATAAAAAAGGCACAAGACAATTCTGGAATATCGTAAAGTGGGGTAGGGGGGTGTATCTGACCTTCCTAATAACAATGTATCACAGGAGGATTGGGTAAACTATTTTAAACCCCAGTACACCCAAAATCAGTCTGACAATTTGATGGATGGTTTCAGGCCTGTCTACTATAAAGGAAATTCTTTTAGCATTAACAAAGTAAAAATGGCTCCCTGTACAGGGGTTAGTGGTAGACCACTAGGTTTGGATGGTGTACCGACGGACGTCTTTATTAATGATAAAGAGCGCTGGAGCAAGTACATTGTTCTCCTCGCCAATGCAATAGCTCAGGGTGCAGCTGTCCCGATATCATGGCAGGGCGCAGTGATAATCCCTGTATTTAAGAAAGGAGACAAATCGTAGCCTGGAAACTGTAGGCCCATAAGCTTAATTGATACCATCCAAAAGGTGGTTGGGAGGATGGTTGTCAATAGGCTTCTTGATTGGGCCGAGGAGAACAATGCTCTGTCACCCTTCCAGGCAGGGTTCCGTAGGTTTACCAGCACGGTGGATCAGGTCTTCCGCTTTACTCTACTTCAGTGGAAGACTGTGCTACTGGGCAAGGGCAGCCTGTACGCCGCATTTGTCGATTTGCGGGCTGCCTTTGACCTTGTTCCTAGGTCTCAGTTGTGGCTGGTTCTGAAGAACCGGGGCCTTCCTGTAGAACTGCTGACAATGTTGATGAGGCTTCACGAGTCAAATTTTGCTAAGATACAGTGGGGCGGGCAGGGAATGGTCACCTCAGGTTTCCTGGTGCAGCGGGGAGTCCGCCAAGGGTGCGCGATGGCTCCCACGCTTTTTACACTGTACATCAATGGTGTTGTTGCCCGCATGCTATCTGCAAATGTGGATGCTCCTTCCCTGGCTGGCATTAAGACGCCTATTTTAATGTTTGCAGATGATACTCTGATTTTATCGAAGACCCCGAGTGGTCTGCAGCATGCCCTATCCATTTATGACCAATTTTGTGGGGAGCACGGCTTAGAAGTTAATGTGGCCAAAACTAAGCTCATGGTTTTTAACCCTCATCGTAGTTTTAAAAATAAACTTACCATGAATGGTCGTCCTCTGGAGGTGGTCAATGCCTTTACGTACTTGGGGATTCATGTGGCAAAGTGTCTTAGATAGTCTCACCACATAGACACTGCAGTACTAAGGCACAGGCAAACAGTAGGCGCTCTTTCTACAGAGCACAGAAAATCCTTAACCAAACCAATAAAGCCAGTGCTTCAGGTGTATGAGGCTAAAGCAGTCAGCTCAGCACTTTACGGCGCTGAACTGTGGGGTTTTGAGAAATGACAGCCACTCCAAACTTCGGAAAACAAGTTTCTCCGCCTTATTACTGGCCTTCCCAAAAGTACTCCCCTGCTCCCACTCAAATACGATCTTGGCAGGAAGGCTATTGTAGACTCAGCTAGGCTGCGTCCCATCTTACATTGGCGTAGGCTTTGGACAACACCTGAACTTTCACACTATGCGGAAGGATTTCTAGACATTATTAAAACTGATGTCTTTCACAAAGTTAGCTGGATGAATGAATTGAGAATAGCGCTGGGTGTTCTAGGTCTCCAAATGTTATGGGAACATCCAGAGACAGCTTTATTCCCATCCAAAAAAGCACTAAAGGACATTTATTGGGAGAAGGTGGTCCATCGGAATTGGAGTGGCACTAGCTCCTTGACTATGGCTGGAGGTTTTTTAGAAGCAAAGCCCAACCCCATTCTAGAACTTTATTGGGGTACCGTAACTGTTCCAAGGGACAGGAAGCTCCTCTTTCAACTTAGAGCAGGTGCCCTACCCCTAAGACCTCTGACAGGCAGGTGGCGTGGTTTGTCCACCTGTAACTGCCCTACTTGTGGAGCACAGAAGGAAAGAATTGGCCATTTTTTATTTGCTTGTTCGGCCTATGCAGATCCTAGACACATTTGGTTAACTCCATTGTGTAAGTCCTTAGGTACTACTAGTAGCACTGTAGCCTTAAGAATTATATGCACTAGCACTTTACTGCCTATAGCAATAGCCACTGCTAAATTTTTAGGATGGGCATGGAATGTCAGGCAGAAGTTCTTAGACCATTGATTCTGTCATTTCTGTAAACTATCATTAAAATGGTAAAATAATGTATTGAAAGAGTATCTGCATTTTAAAAGTAATTTTTATGATGTAATTTTACTATGTTTTTAAAATACCTGCTTGTACACCACATTTTTTAACTACTATTTTATTGTACTATAATGGAGATTGTATATGCTTTTGAGTGTACCTCGAATAAAGCAAAATATGACTGACTGACTGAGTTTAGCAATAGGGCCTCCGAACTGTCAGGTTCTAGGGAACAATCATGTTTTAACCTCTTTCCTGAATTGCAGAAGATCTTGAAACTGTCTAATTTCCAAAGGGAGGTTATTCCAGAGTTTGGCAGCGGCTGAGCTAAACGCCCTTCCTCCTGATTTGGCTTTGGCATTTTATGAGCTCTCACCAGAGAGGCTGTGGAAGAGCGAAGAGACCTTGATGGAATATACCATGCAAAGGTCTCCTTAACACCATGCGCGTGGCGGGTTTTCCCGCTGTGCGCTGACTTTTTTAAAAACCCGCGGTTCATGACGAGCTGAGCTCGTCATGAGCGTACGAGAGCCGTAACTCATGACGAGCTGAGCTTGTCACGAGCGTCGAAGGGGTTAAGAGGTTTGTGCCCAAAACCATGCAGGGCCTTGAAAACCAAGCACAGAGACTTGAACTGAACCCGCTGCTGTATTGGTAACCAATGAAGCTCCGCAAGGGCCAAAAGAGCCTGATGAGTGACGTGGTTTCGCCAGTGCTAGTTTTGCCGCCAAGGTTTGGACTCTTTGAAGACATTCAACCAAAAAGGTTGGGGCCTTCAATAGTAGGGCGTTCCAATAGTCCAACCAGCTGAGAATGACACTTCCAACGACCAGCCCTGTGTCCATCGTTGGCAGCAGCGGGAGGATCTTCCTCAAAGCTCTGATCAAGGAAAAACAATCCCGCCAACTTATTTACATGTATTTTCAGGATTAAATTAGCACCAAGCATAACTCCCAAATTACGTACTGCTTTAGCCGGGACCAGAGTAGAGGCAGCTGAAGAAGGCCAAAAATTGTCAGGAAATGGGGGAGGGACTTTCCCCACAGCACAGTATAAGACTTCAGTCTTATCTGAGCTGAATTGAAGTGAATTGGCTCTTAGCCAAGGAGCAGTATTTTGCATGCAGTCATGAAAAGTCGCCAGAGGAGTTGACCGATTCCCCTAGAGGGAGAAGAAGAGCCGAGTGTCATCGGCGCAGTTCACTAATTTCCCACCATGCGCCTTTATGATTTCAATCAAGGGTCTCATATAAATATTAAAGAGAATAGGGCTTATTGCCGATCCCTGAGGAGTGCCGTGGTGGACATTGGAAAATGTAGATTGAAACAGCGGGTGAGAAACCGCCTGACACCTGTCGGATAGATCGGAACGGAACCATTCTAATGCCGTCCCCGACACCCTGACCTCTCCTAGCCAGGTCAGCAAGATGTCATTGTTGACCGTGTCAAAAGTGGCAGACAGGTTGAGCAAAATAAAAATACCAGATTGTCCCCTGTCTGCCCGCAATCGAAGGTCATCTAACACGGTCACCAGGTCGCAAGGAGTTCATAAGTCACATGAATTGTTGCAGAGCTGAAATGATGTGTAATGCCATGTTCTCCAGTCCTGGATCTTTCATAAATTTGCATGCTTGAATCATTACCCTTTGCAGTCAGGCTGGGAAGCCCCAGCATTCTTAAATAGCAGTAAACAGTGGGGCAACATGGGTTTAGGTAATCCTATATCTGCAAGTGGAGATCTGGTGTTACGGCTAAGTAACTAATGTCAGTCTTGGCACTGCAGATCTGGGGAGGAGCCGAGTGACTGCATCTTTGGTTGGACAAGCAGCAATGTGCTAAGCGACAGGGTCTGTCGGTCTCCAGAAGGACCTCAATTTGGGGATCATGTGGTCTGGGTTGTTGTGCATGTTGTCTGGTGTGTTGATGTGCAGTTGTTTGTCCATTTCAAGGCCTTCAAAAGGGAGGCCCATTCATAGAAGGGCTGGATGTCCAGACTCCGGAGTCAGTAGAGCAGGAACAGAAACACGTCTAGCATCACATGTTAGTGTGAAAGAGCAGCTGGGATGGTGGTTTGGGATTGTTGTGCCCCCTGTCCAGTGTGGTGCCGTGTCCAGATGCAGAAATCCTTGCTGCACTTATCAGAGGTGTTTTAGTCCTTTGGTTTCTTTTTTCTGCCTCCTTTTCATTGATCTTCAATATTTTTCATAACCCTGATTCTTCCTCTCTCCTCCCAGTTTCCCAATAAAGCCGTAGCACATGTGGCTTGCAGTGTCCTCAGCACGCTGATCACCTATGTAAACCACCTGAAGCTCTACCAGCCCGACCTCCCGCTGAAGATCATTGAGGTAAGTCTGGGCATGTGTCCACTGGTGCACAGAACACTCTGGGGATGAGCCTGTTGCGTGCGTGTGGATAATCGACTAGTTGGCGGCTCAATGCACTGGAAGGCAGATGGGAATGCTGCCAGCTTCTAGCTCAGTTAACAGAGGCATCTAGAGAAAGTACAGTCATCCAGCTCAGGGAGTAGAGGGCTTTAAGTAAGAGTGTCAGCTCATAGCTTAGGTTGCAGCAGCACATGGAAAGAGTACCAGCTCTCCGCTCAGGGGTAAGGAAGACAGCCAAGTAAGCTGCTACTTCCCAGCTGTTTGTCATAGATGCAGATTGAGGAAGGGCCCGCTCTTGAGTATCCGGGGAAGGTGCGGTCTCGTATGGAAAAGATACGTGGGGAAGGTGTCCTCTCCCAGCTCAATGAGACATAGGGAAGCGTGACCCCATCCAGCACACAATACTAAAATAACACAAGCATGGTCTCAGCTTAGGGGGATATGGGGTACAGTGGAGAGCGCCAGCTTGGTAACTGGAAGCACACAGAGAAATTGTCATCATGGGATAAGGGATACTGAGAGAAGTGGCAGCGCAGTGTACCAAGGAACACGCGGAGAAAGTGACCGCTTAGTAGAGAATAAGGAATACACAGAGAAAGTAGCAGCGTAGTAGGGAATAAGGGATACAAGGGGAAAGTGTTGCTCCAGACCCCAATAAGGAGAATAAGGAGTGCAAGAGGAGAGTACCAGGGAGTATTTATTCTCTTCATTCAGAGGCTATGTTTCTTCTCCACAGATACTGATCGCCACTGTGACCCACCTGTTACCGAGCACGGAGTCCTCTCCCTATGAGCTGGATAAAAGGGTAAGTCAAAGGGCTGCCGGGGAGTCGGGGGGCTGCAAGTCTGTGGTCTGTATGGAGAGAGCAAGTCTGTGGTCTGTATGTAGAGAGCAAGTATGGAATGGACAGGAGTGTGAGTGTCGGGCAGTCCCGTGTGTCATCCCTACAATAGGAAGGAGGCCTACGCTCATAGTCAGTTCAAAGTATGTTTGTGAGTCAGTCACTAAAGAGTAACTTTTTGACGGTCAACAGGTGGTTTGAGGAGAGAACATTGTATTGTGTTCTTGGTTACACCACTTTCGGTTTCTCAGACGTGTTTCTTTGAGTAGCTGGAACCCCTTAGTGGTTTATTTTTCTCTTTCTTTAGCTCTCTATCCCTCACTCTTTCTATCATATCCCACAACGCAGTCTACACATTTATTCCTGAAACAGATCAATAAAATAGGATGGAAAGCACAGTATCTCACTTGGCAGGGTGGGCCGCTTATGTCTTCACTCTGAGATCAGTGGAGAATTGATCTGGAAAAGGCTGCTTTTAACGCAGGCCTTTCATAGAGGAACGTAAGAGGAATCCAGGTCTTGCATCGACCCAGCCATGAGCTTACGAGGCAATCTTCAATACGCCGCGTATTAAAGTGTCGCAGAGTCTCCCATTCACCAGTTGTCCAGAATGCTTCTGTCATGATGCAGAGGTGCCGCTGTCATGATGCAGAGGTGCCGCTGTTCTGATGCAAAGGTGCCGCTGTCATGATGCAAAGGTGCCGCTGTCATGATGCAGAGGTGCCGCTGTCCTGATGCAGAGGTGCCGCTGTCCTGATGCAGAGGTGCTGCTGTCATGATGCAGAGGTGCTGCTGTCATGATGCAGAGGTGCTGCTGTCATGATGCAGAGGTGCTGCTGTCATGATGCAGAGGTGCTGCTGTCATGATGCAGAGGTGCCGCTGTCATGATGCAGAGGTGCAGCTGTCATGATGCAGAGGTGCCGCTGTCATGAAGCAGAGGAGCAGCGGAGGAGCCACTGTCATGATGCGGAGGTGCCGCTGTCACGATGCGGAGGTGCCGCTGTCACGATGCGGAGGTGCCGCTGTCATGATGCGGAGGTGCCGCTGTCACGATGCGGAGGTGCCGCTGTCACGATGCGGAGGTGCCGCTGTCACGATGCGGAGGTGCCGCTGTCACGATGCGGAGGTGCCGCTGTCACGATGCGGAGGTGCCGCTGTCACGATGCGGAGGTGCCGCTGTCACGATGCGGAGGTGCCGCTGTCACGATGCGGAGGTGCGGCTGTCACGATGCGGAGGTGCCGCTGTCACGATGCGGAGGTGCTGCTGTCACGATGCAGAGGTGCCGCTGTCACGATGCAGAGGTGCTGCTGTCACGATGCAGAGGTGCTGCTGTCATGATGCAGAGGTGCTGCTGTCATGATGCAGAGGTGCCGCTGTCATGATGCAGAGGTGCCGCTGTCATGAAGCAGAGGACCAGCGGAGGAGCCACTGTCATGATGCGGAGGTGCCGCTGTCACGATGCGGAGGTGCCGCTGTCACGATGCGGAAGTCCCGCTGTCACGATGATGAGGTGCCGCTGTCACGATGATGAGGTGCCGCTGTCACGATGATGAGGTGCCGCTGTCACGATGATGAGGTGCCGCTGTCACGATGCGGAGGTGCCGCTGTCACGATGCGGAGGTGCCGCTGTCACGATGCGGAGGTGCCGCTGTCACGATGCGGAGGTGCCGCTGTCACGATGCGGAGGTGCCGCTGTCATGATGCGGAGGTGCCGCTGTCATGATGCAGAGGTGCTATTACAAATGTACTTCAGCTGCCTCTACTCTTGGAAAGTGTTTGTCTCCGGCTGAGGCTGGAATAAGATTCTAGGCCATGAGCGCAGTGCATCGTGAGATCGATGGGATAGCTCCTACATTCATAATAGCAAACTAAAATATTACGACTCCACCAGACCTTTGCACTCAGGAAACCTCAAAGGCTCTTAGTATGATGGGAAGAAAAAGAGACATCGGCTGTCATCTGTCTTGGCCCAGAGTAAATGTATCACCTTGTCAGACTGTTTAAGAACCATCCCAACCACCTTTATCAAAAACAAACATAGTTTTGCAAACAGAACTTCCAGATCATCATAAATATATTCCTCCTCTGTCGTTCCAGTTTACTTTGTGGCAGTAAAGCAATCACATTGTATATTCACTGTACAAACGCCATTTTGAATAAATAATATTATTGCCCCGTCTTCCTCCTCCTCCACCAAGAACCACCACAGAGGGCATTTGTTTTGGGCTCCCAACAGGTGAGATGAATGTGGGCAAACTTACCCCATGCCGTCTTTCGCCGCTCAACTCAGACTGACCATCCTGCATTGGTGAGGAGTAGAAGAGGGGTCCTCGCCCACCTTACTACAGTTGGGGCCATATGTATCATGCTGCAGTTTTGCGATTCTGAATTAGCGATTTTTCGCAAATCGCAAAATCAGAATCGCAAAAAGATATGTATTAAATAAATCGCATAAAAAAAAAGATTCCCAAAAAATTGCTTTTTTAATTGCGAGTTCAGAAATTGTGATTCCTTAACGGAAAAAATTGCAAATTTCGCAAATCTGAGAATCTGAAACTCAGGTGCAGCTTGATGACATCACAACCAGGAAGTGTTGGAGAGGGAGCTCTGCAGTGGAGGAAAAAATGTAGGACACAGCAGACATACCCAGCCAGGACACCCCCCAGCAGGAAGAGAAGAGAAGAAAAAGCAGAAATTCTCAGAAGCTGAGCTGGAAGTGCTCATCCAAGAGATGGTCACAAGCCATGAACCGCTGTTTGGCAAAAAATCTCTCAGGGTGCCTGAGACACGGAAGAGGCGCATATATTGCAGACATCCAACAAAAGGTGAATGCTGTTGGGGTAACACACAGGAGTGTGGAAGACTTAAGGAAGCGCTGCTACGACATACGCCAGCGATCCAAGAAGGTGGCTGCCAAGTTGGGTGAAGCCAGGAAGACTGGTGGAGGGACCTCCACTGCCACTGATTCAACACCTTTGGAGGAACTGGTGGAGGGAATCCTACTTCCTGAAAGTGTCATGGGCGTGGCCGACCTGGACAGCTCCGACCCCCCGGGACCAGGACAAGGTAAGACGCATGCCATCACACCCCTGACCCCCCCCCAACGACCCCCACACACCCAGCAGCGACCCAGGGGCAGAACAAAACTAGAAGGCCAGTGCAGGTACACAAGCACACACTGCAATGCATTATGGGAAATGTAGTCACATGAACATAACAGTGGTGCATTTTCACCAAGCCAATACCCAAATGCATGTACACATCATGAAAGGAAAAAACAAGATACATGTAATCCTAAAAAGTGATATTTAATAATTTACAAGTGCAAGTCAGAACAGAAAATAAATGTGTACTTTTACGTCCACAGCATCAACTGCAACACTGGCAACAGGCAGTAAGAAACAGGGCAATTCCCCTACAAGACCAGCAGCTGCGCAGGAGGATGAAACTGAGAACGAGGCTAGCCCAGTGAACCCACCCAAGCGCCGCAGGCGGAATGTTGTGCTCACTGGTTAGAGGCGGCAGACCCAGAAGCAGAGGTCGGCCCGGGACCAGGGTTCAATTCCCGACGCGGCAGGGTCGTGGACCAGGGTCAGCGGGCTCGATAAATCTCGCCTCGGTGCCTCTCTAACCATGGGTCCCACGCTGCAACTCTGGGCAATAGCTTGCTTAATCTCCACAACGGCCCCCTCGCTGCCGGGGATGCCTGCTTCACCTTGGGGGTGCCCTTGAGGGACCATCTCCCAGGGAAAGCCAGGACGGGTTCCCCAGCGGTACACAGTGCCAAGAAACCTTGGGGTGAACGTGCGCTCTACAAATTCATACTAACATTACATAACATAACATAACATAACCACTACCCCATTTGGAGGACGAGGGCCAGGACACTGATAGTGATGGCCAAACTGATACCACACAGCCAGAACCACAGCAGCGCCCACGTTCAGAACCAATTGCAGCTGTCCCAACCAGGCGCATGTCCCATGCTTCCAGCAGTGGTTCAGATCTAGCGAATGGGTCCGTGTTTGCTGGCCTGGAGCTCAACATGTTGCAGGTACAGCGCCTGCAAGTAAAATACATAAAGTCACACCAAAGGGAAGTCAGGGCAGGCTTCAGGAACAGGACATGTGCCATGGAGGCACAGTATGCCGAACTCTGGGCCGACCGTGCAGCTCGGCATAGGGAGATGCAGCGCCTGGACTTGTACACCCGGGCGGTGAACCGCCTGTCCTCTGCCACCACTGTATTAGCTAGGCGCAGCATCTGCATGCAGCGCGAGGTGGCGCACAATAGCCAGGACGTGGCAAGGGTCCTACTCCAGATCACTACGGCTGTGGATGAGCTGCGCGCAGTCTGCACTACTGGGCCAGGAGTCCGACTCCAACTGATGAGGATGCCCTATCAGGACGTAGCAGCACCCTCCCACCCACCCACCATGGAGAGGCGCCGAATTGGCGGTAACAGTAGGCCTAGTGGCCCAAGTGAGGGAGGCACTGTGCATCCCGGAACAGGGGTTTCCTCCCACCACCGCCGTTAGTGAGGAGATGTACGTGGGACCGCAGTGTGGTAAAATTAATTACCTATGCATAATTTATACGGTAAAATCAATAAGAATAACTCAGGTAAATAAGAGGCAAAATCCGGGATATTGAGGTTTACTCAAAAGGGTTTTATTCCTTAAAAAGGAATTGGGTTATTGGCTCGAGCCAAGGTGGCATACCATTCCGTCACCACACAGGTTCGGGAAGGGGCAGACAGACAACATATTATTTACAGAAGTTCATATATATAGTCAATGCATTACATTAAACGAATAGGCAGTAGGCGTAACAGCTGGAAAAAGGAGAGATAACATATGAATACGTCATAGAAAAGGCGTTGCAATAGGCGGGCATAAAGGCGTGCACTAAAAACGTCATTCATCATGAGGTCACAAATGGGTGGATTCATAGGAGAATCTTGCAGTGTCAGCAGAAATTCATGGCAGAGATGCGCGCGCAGCAGCTTGACGTGTGTCTGATGTGTAACTGGAGGGTGAAGGGGACTTGACATTTGAACACCACTAGTGTAGACATAAGTCTGGGATGTCAGGTCAACCTAATCCCAAATCGTATCTGATATCGTATGTTTTAAGGAACTGTAGTGTCTGGAAGGGAAAAGGTCTCTCGGGCGGGGGCTATCCTATACTGGTTGTGAGTGCGTGTATATGTGTCTACGTGTCGGCATGCGGGATGAGAGGGCAGGGGGCATGGGCTTACCATGACAACGGAGTCTATGAATTACTTGCACGGAGACAGAAAAACCGGGCCCATTGCTCCTGCAGCTGGGAGGATGTTTACTTGAACTACGAGACAGGAATGTATTTTTGAGGAGTGGAGCAGATTATTCGAAGGTTGAATACAGTCTTGGCAGGCAGTGGCTGAGCCAAGCGCCGGAGCCGCGCAAGGAGTAAGGCAGGGGTCACTGGTTACAGAGGCAGCCTGGGTTGAAACCCTCAGAGTCGGAAAGCAGGAAGAGGCTCGATGGCGGAATCAGGGCCTACTTCGCCTGAGCTGAAAAACGTGTAAAGTGTACCACAAAAAGACGGTGGCACGGCATATATAGGAACTGAATATTCAATCCGTTCATGGCGGATCTGAAAGAGGACATGTTAAAGATGGACGCAAATGTATTTGCGTCTTCATAGCTGACACAGGAGGGAAATCACATGCACTGCAAGCTAGTACATGGAGACGGTGGGGTACGCGCTGGGGAACACTACTCGATCAAAGATTATATTTCCTCATTCCCTCCTTGTTCCCCACGGACCCTTCATGATACATCGATTCTCATCAATTGATCAATCTGTTCACTTAACATCATTTGTTCTTCTTTCTTTTCGTGTTTTGAATGGGAACTTGGATGTGGAATGCATGAAGTGGCACACAGGCCGCAAATCGCCGGTCCACATTGGAGACACAAGCAACAACTGAGTACTATGAGAAGGCCAACACCTAGGAGGGATAGGATCTTCCACCCCCAGGCAGATAACGTTGTCCAGAACCAACCGGACCAAGTCCAGGTGCCTGGAGTCTGATGTATTAAACTTGCAATTTTATGGAGACGTGTAATAGCTTTGTACACGGTTGGCGCGTTATTTGGAATGAAAACACAGCAACTTGACCCGATGACCTTACAAGCTCCACCCCTATCTGCCAAGATGACGTCAATAACAAGACGATTTTGAAGAACAACAACCCGCATGGCGGACTGCTCCTCCGTCAAGTTACCTAGAGCTGAAGTGGTCTCAAGCACCACTGCTTCGAGAGTTCTTGTTAATCTACGGATCAGTTTACTATTGGAAACAGTACCTAGGTAGGGGAAGAAACCTTTATTAAAATCTGTATATTGTTCCCATGTTGTTTCAGTATAATCGACAAGCGGGATATCTCTTTGGAGTCTATGCTTAACCAGATTAGTGTTTCTATGGTAGTCAGGAGGGGCTAGGAAAACAGGCGGCAGAAGAAATGCAATGTAACAAGTACCATCCCAATCTAGAGGTAAACGGACATATGCAGTATGGCCGCAAACAAAATAGGAATGACGTAAAGCCCTAAATGTGGATCTACCATAATCACTGAAATCGACCGCAGTAGTACATTTACTATGACCTAAGTGTACGGAACCATTCTTGCGAACACAGAGTTCACCAGTAACTGGCAGGACCGCCATAGCAGGTAGAACAGGAGCAGCTTCGGATTCAACAGATAAAATCATGAATGTAACTGTGTAATTACCTAATCCATATACCTCATTTTCTAGATCAGTTCCTGTACCTACGGGGAGTCCCTCCTTGTCAGGGTAGCATACTTTGAGCAAAACTAAGTTCAGGTTTCCCCAAACCCAGTTACCTTCGTAAATAGCAGCATCAGAAACAAGGGAATTGAGTATTTTGAACCATGCACCACATGTGCCATTGTGAGTGAACGGGTACGGAAAAAGGGGCAGAACTCCCTTGTTTTCTTGGTAGGGAGGGAGTCGACCACATATCCAACAGTTTGTAGCATTGGTAGTCTGATGGGAGTGATGTAACATACTAATGAAAGTGTTATTGCGCAGCGCAAGTCTGTAGGACAATTCGTGTGGGGGTAATTCACTAAAAGAATGTTCGTCAGTATCATTATGAGCAGATTGTGCACGCTTGAATATAGGATAATATATGTGCAATAAAACACTAGCAATAATAATCAGAAGACTTAAAAAAAACATGATAAGTAGTGTCACTATACAGTGACTGCGAAGTGATTTACAATATGCATTCTTCTTGTGTTGTCTTTGTCTATCTCTCTCTCTATCTCGATCTAGGGGATACATATCAGAAACTAATTTAACCGATTCACCTAGGGGAGGACTTAAACAATTAAACTGTCTGACTTGCTAGATCGTAATTTAGTTCTGTATTCTTCAGAAGCGGATTTCTCAACCAAAGGGAGTTTTGAGTCAGTTTGTGTAGGAGGGCAGGGCTTAGAGACCAAGTCCGAAGGAAGTCCGTAAAACTTTTTAATGTGGCTGGAATGCAGCCATCCCTTCCTGCCCTCTATCTTTACAGCTGTCCTCGTTGTGAGCAGAACCAATTTTGGGGCTTGCCAGCGGGGCTCCAACGGACTTCTCCGATCAAAGTTGCGGGTGAACACGTAGTCACCCGGGACCACCTCGTGGGGCTTCACCTCCGTGTTGTCGGGAAAGGCTGCAGCTACCTGTGAACGACAAGATTGTAGTGCAGACATCAAGGAGGCAAGGTAATCTGTCAGCATTAGACAATCGACATCAGTTATTTTTCGTGGAATAGGCGTCCCCCACATATTCGGTGGTCTACCAAAAACCACTTCGTACGGGGATAGCCCAGATCGAGAATGGACCACCATCCTCATATAGAAGAGGGCGACCGGCAAAGCAACTATCCAGTCCACACCCTTCTCTCTACAGATCTTGGAAAGTCGGATTTTTAAAGTCTGATTATGGCGCTCCACGAGACCTGCTGCCTCGGGATGCCGGACACAATGGAACTTCCACTGATAGCCTAACAAAAGTGTAATGTGTTTCACAAGCTCGGATGAGAATGGCTGGCCATTATCTGAGTATACGATACGGGGCAAACCATACCGTGGGAAGTATTCACGAACCAGCTGCTTGGCAGTGGTCGGAGCAGTGTAATCGGGAACTGGGTATGCTTCTATCCATCGGGAAAGAGCACATACGACTACGAGGACATACTTGAATCCTCGACAGCGTTCCATCTGGATATAATCCATCTGGAGTATTTCAAAAGGGTGTTCGGGAGGCTGAAATCCACCTTGTTCTACGGGGATGCTTTTACCTGGATTGAACTGACCACAAATCATGCAAGTACGCACTTTCTGTTTGGCTGCTGCCCGTAAGTTTTTATTGGACCATATGTGTTGAATACTGTCTAGCATTGCTTTCTCTCCTAGGTGTGCGGGACTATGTATCGTGTTAATGATGACTTGTACCATAGAGTCGGGGAGAAACCATGTAGATTTTCCCTTCGTCATCCAACCCTGGTCTGTTTGGATCCCTCCTAGTTTAGTCCATTCCTTAATTTCATCTGGTGTTGCATGTGTTTGTATGTCAATCACATCATGTGCGGGGTCCCTGACTGTCATGCAGTGTGATGGTACAGCTATTTGTGTCGGGTCAGTTACATGAGTTCGGTTCTGAGCAGTTTGCTTTGCTGTTCGGTCTGCCAGGTCGTTACCCTGGGAGATGATATCAGTAACCTTTGTATGTGCCTTACATTTCATGATAGAGATTGCAGTGGGTAGATGTATTGCATCTAACAGAGCTTGAATGAGGGGACCGTGTTGGATGTTGGCCCCGTGAGAAGTTAAGTAACCTCTCTCTCGCCAGAGGACTCCAAAGTCGTGAACGACTCCGAATGCATAACGTGAATCAGTATATATGTTGACTTTCTTATTTCTGGCTTGAGTACATGCTCGTGTCAGAGCAATGAGCTCTGCTGCTTGAGCTGACAAAGTGTCAATACAATTGGTTTCAACGATTTCCGTGTCTGTCGTGACAGCGTAGGCTGCCACTAATTCACCTGTCTTTGTTCTCATACAGGAACCATCCACATAAAGTGTCAGGTCTGGATCTGGTAACGGAACATCTGTCAAGTCTTGTCTGGGTTTTGTTGTGATAGTAATAACTTCAATACAATCATGTGCCAATGGATCTACTCCATTTAGTGGCAATAACGTGGCAGGATTTAATGTGCTGCAGCGTCTGATTTCGATGTGTGGTTGAAACAACGTCAGTTCGTAACCTGTCAATCTTGCTATAGTCAGGTGTTGGGTTTGAGTTCGATTTAAAAGGACTTCCACGGCATGTGGAACCTGTACTGTCAATGGATGTCCTAACACAATGGAATCACTCTGTCTGATTGCTAGAGCTGTTGCTGCAACTGATTTCAAACACGCCGGAAGGGCCTGGGCTACTGGATCTAATGTGCTAGAAAAGTAAGCACAAGGCTTGTGTGAACCTGCTTGTTCCTGAGTGAGGACTGACAAGGCAGTACCCTCACGTTCTGTGACAAAAAGTGTAAAAGGCTTACTGTAACATGGTGTCGCTAAAACTGGTGCTTGACATAAGGCTTTCTTCAAGTCTACAAAAGCTTGTGTATGTTCCTGAGTCCAAGGGAGGACAGTCGAAGTCGCTGCCTCCTGTGTCGTTAACTGAATGAGTGGTTTCGCTAGAAATGCATATTGGGGAATCCATTGTCTGCAGTATGAAGTTAGGCCTATGAAAGCCCGTACTTCCTTTTGTGTTCTTGGTGGTGCCATATTTATAATCAACTGAATGCGATCAGGTGTGAGCTGCCTCCCCACTTTGGACAGCAAGTGACCTAAGTACACAACTTGCTGAACACAGAATTGTAGCTTCGAAGGAGACACCTTGTGTCCCTTGTCTGCCAGGAAGTTCAAAACAGTCAGTGAAGCATTTTCACATTCGGGTTCGCTTCGAGCGGTGATCAGTAGATCATCGACATATTGAAGCAGGGCAGTATGAACTGGCATATGGATACTGTCGAGTTGCTTTTTCAATGCTTGACTATAGATGCTGGGGCTTTCCGTGAATCCTTGAGGTGCGCGGGCAAATTTGAAAGATCGTCCATTTAAACTGAATCCGAACAAATATTGGCTCTCCGGATCAATAGGGACACTGAAGAAGGCGTTCTTGAGGTCAATTACAGTGAAGAACGTCGCTTCTGAATCAATAGCAGTTAGTAATGAAGAGATATCTGGGACCACGGGGTACTGTGGTACAATACATTTATTCAATTCGCGCAGATCAATAACTAATTGATAAACAGGTGGAGCATTTGGGTCAGTACGTTTAAGAACAGGAATGATAGGAGAATTACACACATTGGAGTCAGTTTCCACAACCACTCCTTGTGCAATCAGCTCGTCAATGATTCTCAGTAAAGCCACTACAGCATCCGGGGGTAACTTATATTGTCGAATTCGTGGTAATACCACTCCTGCCTTGAGTGTGACTCGATATGGGGTAATGTGCATGCAACCTACATCAGTGGGGCCCTGCGCCCACAAGTGTGCAGGGACGTTCTGTAGCCGGGGATCCATATCTCTCAATACATAATGGCCTTTGAAATCTCGCAAAAACAATCGTACTCCCTCCGGAGAACAGCATATAATAGCTCCTAGAGCTTTCAATGTTTTTATGCCTAACAGGTTTTCTGGACATGATTTCGTGAGCAATAAATCTGTAGTCCGTGTCAAAGGACCTACTGCAAGAGGGAGGGGTTGTGATACTTCATTAATAATGGGTTTTCCTGAAAATCCAAGGGACACGTTCTGTGAGCCTGAGAGGGGTGCCCCTGGTACTTCGTTGTGGCTTATCGTAGTTCTGCTTGCCCCTGTATCAATGAGAAACTTCCTGTCTTTTCCTAATACTTGACTATGTACATAAGGACCATTTTGATCTACAGGAACCTCAATAAGAGGCAAGCGGAATTCCCTCTCCAGGCTATTTCATGTATACCGCTGGTAATCAGGGTAATCGTTCTGTGCATACTGGTACATCTGCTGTGTTGTGTTTTGTGTTGCGGTAATGGGCTGTTGTTGTGGTATCGCTACGGTCTGTGTGGAGGCTGGCATGGGTGCAATATGTTGTATGTTCTGGGGCACTTGTTGTAAGGTCTGATCTTGTCTAGGAGGACGGGGTCTTTCTTTGGTCTTACCCGTGGCGATATTATGTTTCAGAACTGCACAATCATTTATATAATGACCTGGCTGTTTGCAATAATTACATACACCCTTTACAGGAACTGTCGAATTACTGTGTTGGGTCGCACCCTTTTTCTGACCGTCGGCGGGAACCGACTGAGCAACTAACATTTTCATTTTGGTATCTTTCATACGTCTCTGTTCATGTTCTTGTTCTTCCCTAAGCCTATTCTGGTGGTACTGTAACATTTGCAACATCTGTGATGGAGTATTAGCTTGCCAAGTGCTTTCTACTTTCAGTACTCTATTCTTAACCTGGGGCAAAGAATTCTCAACTAATTTCGTTACAAAAAGATGTGGATATGACTCGCTACTTGCTTTCAGACCGCTGTTAATACCAAAACATTTCTCGAATCGTGTATAAAAATCACTAGTGTCTTCATCAGGTTTCTGTTTGCATGCTGAGATGGCACCCCAGTCTTCCTTTTTCGTACTCAACAAACGTGGCAACACTTGTACTAATAAACCTGGTAACGCTTTAACTTTATCTCCAAGCCCTAGGCCTGGCACTCGGGTATCTTCTTCATTTTGCAGTCCAGTCCAATCAATCTTTGCCTCTCCCACCTCCCACTCTTTTTCTTTGAGTTTCTCGTATATGCCTGGAGGTAATAATACCTTCAGTATTTTCATAAGATCAGGATAAGTGTAATCGCCCATTAATAACATATCTTTTATTTCGCGGTGGAACCCTGCAGGATCTTTATCATGACTGGGTACTAGTTTCTTCATTTCCAATAATTCCATTTTAGTTACAGGTGTATACACGAACACACGTCTAAGCGTGTTGTCTGCGTTCTGTACGGGGTGCACTTCTCGCAACGGATTCTGTCTATCCATATAATACATGGTTTTTCGTTCCATAACGGGTGCTGAATTGATCTGCGGACATAAGAATGTACTATACTTGTGGCGATGTTCTAGAATTACTTTAATTAGATCGGTACCTAGACCTTTCCATCTGTTCGTGACCAGTTCTATTAATATGTCAGGCAGAGGGCCTGGATCAGAATGTTGGCTTTTATACAATAAGAGCAGATGTTGTATCATGTACATACCAGCTAAACGCTGTTCACCCGGTGTCAAGTTCAAGAACGTATGTGCTAACGCATCATCACCATATTTCTCAGAGCTGTCAGCCCATTGAACGGCTGACCTGGCTAGTTCTTGTTCATCCATAGAATCGAGTACATGGTACCCCATTCGTTCTTGAAGTATTCTATCAGTGGCTTGGAATAAGTATTCGGGGCTTCTCGTATTACACATGGCTTCCTGATATATCCTTTTACTTTCTGGGCGTACTGGGCGCATTGAATTATTAAATGGTCTTCCTTTACCTACATAAGCTATCATTTCTCTGGCCGGCAACTGTGTGTGTTCCGGTGTCTCGGCTTCCTCCTCTGCCTCATCCTCCGTGGACTCATGTTTGTCTGAATCTACTTCCGGTGTGGGCTGTCTTCTCTCATGCATCTTATTTATTGCAGTTCTGATTCTTCGGTACATATTATCTACACAGGCCTCTTTGTCATGCTGTCCATCTGCTATATTCTGACCCCATCTGTGGAGTGCTTTTACGTCTTCCGGGTTCATACCCGGCCTATCCACTTCTCTAATTAAGCAGTTTATGAGAAACCGCAATATCTTGGCTTTAGTATCCACTTTCTGATAGGCCATGGCCTCCTTAATACTTTCAGGCCCTACTCCTGTCTGGACAAACCTATATATTCGATCTAGGTGATCTGTCATTCCAAGTAGTGTCATTAGGAAGTTCGTGACTCGCCGTAAACGCACCGATGCGAGTAACATTCTCTCGTCATTCTTTTTACCAGGTACTGGATCATATCTACAGTCTGCAAGGCGATCTCCATAAATTGTAATATCTGTTCTAGGTGTACGCTGTTGCGCTATTTCTCTAAAGGTCATACGGTGGGTGGGTGGCGGGGTCTGGAAACCTACCGCTCCTCCGGACGCGCCTCCTGAGGCGCCGGCTCCGAAGGGGTTTGTCGGGTTCGTATCGAGGGTAGTAGGGGGTGCAGGGATCGGGGGAGGAGTAGCTTGTCGGGGAGGAAGTGCATAATCGTCCTGTCCGTTGGGCGCAGGCACTCGTGGCAATGCGGTATTAACATATGCGGGAGCTACATCGTCTAGATAGGAGGAAAGAAAAATGTCCTTTGCTGTCTTCTGGTGTTTTTTAGTCGGAAGCAATGGGGGTGGTAGGTCGTTCGGTACTTCCGGAGAGGCCTTAGGCAAGCCCTCAGACAAGATGGGGAACATGCCATTCACGAGTGTATTTCGCTGTCTGTCTACTTGTTCTAATTTTACCCTGATACCTTCCTCAACTAATGCGTTTTCTCGGGTCTTGTCGGATTCCTCCTTACTCTTTTCTTCTAATCTGTGTGCTTTTTCTGTGCGCCTATGCGATTCTTTACGCCACAACTCGATGGCATCCTTCTGTGACTGCCTGGCTTTCTTTTTCCATAAAGCTTCTTCTACTCTCATGATGCAATCTGCATCCCATGTCCCAGCAGCGGGCCATCTCTGATTCTCTGACAGTTCTTTAGTGTAGTCCACCCATAAGTCGAGGAATAAAACGGCATCTAGGCCGTGCTTATGGTACATAAAGTACCCTGGAGTGTCCCTAGGTGGAATGGGAACAGCTTCTTCCAGAACCCCTTTACGGGTTTTTATTTGTCTTAGTTTGGAGAACAACGGCATTCTTTAATCTGGCTACTTGGTTCTTACTGAAATATGAACACACTGAACATGAACACGTGTAAGCACAATAGATGATCGGACATTCACTCATACCATGACATTTGGATGGCACATCAAAACATTTCAAGAACGAACCACATTAATTACAATGAAGACCTACCAACTACCGGAAACAGGATGTACCGCTAAACAGTACAGATACACCTTACAGATGCAAACTAGATATACTGCTAAACAGTACAGATACACTGCTAAACAGTGCAGACCAGGCTCGTGTACCCGAACCCGTCTTGACCGGCACAAGTTAATGCGCACGTCAGGATGCGTCCCTAGCAACGGTACTCACCAGGAAGCACGGAAACAGAAGGCCTCGGAAACCCTGGACTGGACTGGGCTCGGACTGGATTCGGACTCGACTCGTGACGCAGATACTTCGGAACTTCGGAACCAGGTGGGCCTCCGTATACCTCGGATCTTGCTCTCTCAGCTAGGCTCAGGTCGGGATCCTCCGCACTCCTCACCGCCTCGTCTGGGTGTCGATCGCAGCCTCAGTCACCTCCGTTGGCCTGAGGGAGATACAGGAAATCCTGCGGGTACGCGTAGTTGTCCGTCCGGCTGTGGCAGGGGGCTAGGCCTGCAACGCACCTCCGGCGCGTGGGGTGGGGGAGGAGTCCCTATTCGGGCGCCAGAACTGTGGTAAAATTAATTACCTATGCATAATTTATACGGTAAAATCAATAAGAATAACTCAGGTAAATAAGAGGCAAAATCCGGGATATTGAGGTTTACTCAAAAGGGTTTTATTCCTTAAAAAGGAATTGGGTTATTGGCTCGAGCCAAGGTGGCATACCATTCCGTCACCACACAGGTTCGGGAAGGGGCAGACAGACAACATATTATTTACAGAAGTTCATATATATAGTCAATGCATTACATTAAACGAATAGGCAGTAGGCGTAACAGCTGGAAAAAGGAGAGATAACATATGAATACGTCATAGAAAAGGCGTTGCAATAGGCGGGCATAAAGGCGTGCACTAAAAACGTCATTCATCATGAGGTCACAAATGGGTGGATTCATAGGAGAATCTTGCAGTGTCAGCAGAAATTCATGGCAGAGATGCGCGCGCAGCAGCTTGACGTGTGTCTGATGTGTAACTGGAGGGTGAAGGGGACTTGACATTTGAACACCACTAGTGTAGACATAAGTCTGGGATGTCAGGTCAACCTAATCCCAAATCGTATCTGATATCGTATGTTTTAAGGAACTGTAGTGTCTGGAAGGGAAAAGGTCTCTCGGGCGGGGGCTATCCTATACTGGTTGTGAGTGCGTGTATATGTGTCTACGTGTCGGCATGCGGGATGAGAGGGCAGGGGGCATGGGCTTACCATGACAACGGAGTCTATGAATTACTTGCACGGAGACAGAAAAACCGGGCCCATTGCTCCTGCAGCTGGGAGGATGTTTACTTGAACTACGAGACAGGAATGTATTTTTGAGGATGGAGCAGATTATTCGAAGGTTGAATACAGTCTTGGCAGGCAGTGGCTGAGCCAAGCGCCGGAGCCGCGCAAGGAGTAAGGCAGGGGTCACTGGTTACAGAGGCAGCCTGGGTTGAAACCCTCAGAGTCGGAAAGCAGGAAGAGGCTCGATGGCAGAATCAGGGCCTACTTCGCCTGAGCTGAAAAACGTGTAAAGTGTACCACAAAAAGACGGTGGCACTGCATATATAGGAACTGAATATTCAATCCGTTCATGGCGGATCTGAAAGAGGACATGTTAAAGATGGACGCAAATGTATTTGCGTCTTCATAGCTGACACAGGAGGGAAATCACATGCACTGCAAGCTAGTACATGGAGACGGTGGGGTACGCGCTGGGGAACACTACTCGATCAAAGATTATATTTCCTCAGCAGGATGGGTGCAGCTACCCACTGCACATGGACTCTTGCCCCTGATGGGAGGTTTGCACTGTGCAGGAAGATGTGCAGGACATTTTGAAGGACATTGTGTCTCACTCCGCCTGTGTGACGTTAATAATCATGATGTTAATGAATAAAAAACACAGTCTGACAACTGATATATAGCATTGTGTCACTTTCTCCTACCCAGAAATAGTTGCGTGTGATCTCATCCCGCCTCTGGCGCCCGGCAGCTGCACCAAGTACACTGGCTGCCATGCGTCCTGGAGCTGGCCCCTCCACAGCTGATTCAGTGAGTTCCACCGGTGTGCCTTTCCTGGTGGCGATGTTGTGCAGCATGGCACATGCTACCACTATCTTGCAACAGGTCTGTGGGCTGTATCGTAGTGCCCCTCCGCTCTTGTGAAGGCATCTGAATCGGCTTTTGAGTATCCCAAATGTCCTCAAAATGATGGCTCTTGTTGCTATGTGGCCGCTGTTGTACCGCTGCTCCGCTGCATTGGCTGGATTCAGGTAGGGCTTCAGTATGAAGACACAGACCGCATACGCTCTGTCACCTGTGGGGTGGGAGTTATATGGTTAAACACTGTCCTGCACATGCTATCCTTAACAAGTGTGGCCTCTGTTCAAATGCATTTACCTAGTAGATAGCCCTCGCCAAACTGTCCCCTCTATGCATTCGATGACGTGGGGAAATTGGGCTATTTGATAAAAGTCCTGCTTTGTTTGGTTTAGTGCCTGTGGGGTGCTTGGGAAGTGAATGTGGTGATGCAGCCTCTGTACCATGGCATCAAGGAACGCGTGGAAAAAACGCAAAAGTGCACTCTGTGACACCCCTCCTACAGAGGCAATCACCCCCTGGAAACTACCAGATGCCAAGAGGTGGAGTGAGCACAGGACCTGGATGTGGGTGGGGATGGAGTGTGTCCTGCTTGTGGGGTGTTCAAGAAAGGGTTTGAGTTCCTCAATTAAATCAAGGATGCTCTCTTCATCCAGCCTATAGTGTGTATGGATGTCCTCCTCAGTGCGCTGGAAGATGGTAATGCGCGCACAGAATATCCTCTCCTGGCGTCTCCTCCTCTGTGCAGCAGCTCTGAGTCGCAGCCTCCTGGCTATCACGTAAAGCCCAGCCATTGTGGAAAAAGGTCTGTTGCATTGTGGGACTCCTTATATAGTTTGCACCTGGTTACCACCTGCTCCTACTTGGTGTTAATTGCGATTCTCTAAAATGCGAATTTTGTGTAATCACAAATAGCAATTTTTTTTCATACATTCCATTGCGATTCCTTATTTTGCGATTTTGCGATTACCCCATTTGAGAATTTCGCTAACTGTGCTAATCGCAAAATAAGGAATAGCTTGGAAAATCGCAAAATTCAGGGTCTCGCACCGTAAGGAATCGCTATTTTAGCGATTTCTTATTTTGCTATGCGATTGTGCTTCATACATTGGAAATAGCGAATTTTTAGTTGCATCCGCTGTTTTATGCGATTCGCAGCGTTTGCGAGTAAAAATTAGCTTTATACACATGGCCCTTGATCCTTAGAACCACTCTCAGAAAATCCAGAGTACCTTAGAGTGGGATCACACTGCCACCATAGGAGTGTCTCTAAGGGGTCTTCTTAAGCACACAAGTTTTCAAACTGTGGCTGAGGATCTTTGGACGGAGGGTGAAGGACAGAGACCACTCTTATCCCTGGAACTGCCATCCCAAGTCTTGGTTTTTGTTTGTTTTCCTCATTCCGTGTTAATAGCCCCAACCGAGAGACAACTTTTAACTGCACCAAGGCTGAATTCCGTTAAATATCTTGTATAAGCTACTTATGATTGAAACATTGCGATGAGCACGTAATACTGTCTTGTTCTTAGAATGAGTGTTGCAAAGTGACTTCTTTCTGGGCAGTCATCCCCAGTTTTTTCATCTTGGATTTTGAGTTAGGAGCAATGTGAGATTGTTTGCAGTAGGGCATGCAGGTACTGCTTTAAAAGTGGAAGGTTTGCCACCTGGAACGTTTACCCCATTGGTTAGGAAGCGTCTGAGTCACCCCCACCCACTAGCTGCTGCCAGGCATACATGTCACACCCCAGGACATCTCCTCAGAACACTTACTGGGCCTGCAGAGAATCATAAGAAGACTGACCCTTGCGTCTGTGACCCGAGAAGATCCCTGAAGCCCTGGACCTGTTCCTTTTGTACCCAGACAAAGACGTGACCTCCAAGGGTGAGATGGCTGACTTCTGTGTGGCTACAGGGACACAACAAGCTGTAAGAGGTCTTTTCCTGGGAGCTGACCAGTGACAATTGGACCTTGACTGGATTTGCTTGCGTGCCTCTTTCTAACATCCTGAGAGTCTCTACTTGTTTCTCTGGAGGTCCTGCCGGGCTTTAGAAGTGTACGCCTTTGGTTGTTTGGTCACCAGAATAAAACTTGAAAACTTTGGAAACTTTTCCTTTAGTGCTTCTTGGGACCTGTGGGAAAAAGTACGCAACCAGCAGTTCCACGGCGTTTGATTACATTTCAGCTTTGTCCCAGTCAAGGCTTCACTCCCCTCTGGGGAAAAAAAGACTAAATCTCATTCTTCTTTGTGATTTAAAAAATATGAATTGAGTCTCAAGTCTCCCAAGCACCAACGTGATCAACCTGCTTTAAGTATCCAGCCTTCTGTTCCATGGCGGCAGCTACAGTTTGAAAAGCGGCCCTCTCATGGAGGATTTTGTTTTCTCTATCTACTTTAGGACTTGGAAACTTTTTCGAGCCTTTTGACTTTCAGACTTTCACCAGGACCAATCCACTTGTATTTGATTGCGGACGACCTCAAATCGCACCGAGGTCCTTGTCTACCTCTTCCACAGACTGTCATTGCTGCTTTGTATGTGCCTGATGCTGTTTTCACCTAACCTGTAAAAATGAATATCTCTGGTTCCCCTTATTGGGTGTTGTCGTTTCGGTCATATTTTACTCATAAAAATGGTTGTGGGTTCTTATTGTGTTTTTGTGACTTTCTCTGCTATGTGTGTATTGCTTTAATCCTTTGCACATTGCCTTTGATTTAAGCCTGACTGCTTAGTGTCACATTGCCAGGGATTGAGCACACGTTTATTGAGCACTCCCTGTTATCCCTCCTTTTTCTCGCACTGCACCATTGAGCTCCCCGCCATGCTCTCCGTCCAGCCAAGGTCCAAAAGCGCCAAGATGCTCCCTGGTGTGAACGTTGCGCTATATAAAAACTATTTTCATTCATTCATTCATTCAATTTGTGTGACGACTTGCAGTTGGTGATCTCCTTGATCTTGGAACAAAGTTACTCCTAGATGAAAAGTTCCTTTTTGGCAAATTGAGAATATTTGAGAATGAATGTGTGTGATCAAGTGACAGATATAACTGCCAGAGTGGTGACTAGTCCCAGTTAGATGTTGAGGGCCGTCTCTGACTCTACATAGTACCCACCGGCCTGGGTATTGGAGAACTGTCTCAGAATTGAAAATGTCAATTGATACAGGATTCATGGAATAGAAATCGAAAGCCTCTGCTCACTGTGCATGCGGTGCTCGCCGCCAGGCTGCCTCCGTGCTTTTTGCTCTCCCCCCTTGAGGGCTCCTATGCTTCCTCCCTTATGGATGGTAATTGGGCATTCATTGACTGGAATCTGGCGAAGCATCATCAAAAAGCTTTATTCGAGGATTATACTCATAAAAGCACAACCCTACATTTAAAATACATCGTCAAAAATTGTTTCCTCATTAATACAGTAATTTTAAGAGAAATTGTGCAGACATAGACAATCGGAACAAATAAAAAAACAATATAAAACTTTGGTACATGATTACACAGATGACAGAGGGGATACCCCAATCAATGTACTCTAGAGAAGAGCCCTCCATCTGATAGACCATGCCCACCCCAGGTACTTGGCTGTTGCTAGGACTACAGGCATATGGGTGGAAGTGCAAATGATTCGTAAGGCCTCGACACCCCTGGATGTCCCTACATTTTTGCAAACCGGGACTAACCAGACTTTACTCGGGGTGGCATAAGCTTTGCACAAGAATAAAAAGTGGCCTATACTTTCATTTAATGCACCACAGGCTGGACAACATGAGGTGGAGGAACTCCTCCACCTACCTGTCAGTGATTTCAATGGCAGAGCACCTGATCTTAACTGGAAAAAAAGCTTCCTGTCCCCAGGGTTGGTTATGCTGTCCCAATAAGGTTTCAAAACTGGAGACAATTTGACTACCACAAAGCGCCCCGTCATGGAGTCGGATTTAGTTTTGTTCCAGACTCTTTCAGCTACTCGATCCCAGTATAGATCTTTAATCGTATTTTTACTTGGAAAGGGTTCCCCGGTTGGATTGTCCCATAAATTTGAGAGACCAAGATCGCCGAGAGCAGTCCTGAGATTTTTTAGCCAATCTATCTTATGAAAGGTATCAGCATTAATAATGGCTAAAAACCCCTCTGCATATTGCCGGATCTCCGGGGTAGTCCAGAGGCTTCTCCAATAGAGAATCGGGCGCAACCTCGCTAGGTCACTAACTGCTCTTCTCCCTAGATCAAGACCAAGGGGAATCAGTGGGGTGCTCTGCGGGAGTCCTGTGATTCCCCTAAAAAAACCTGTTCTCAGAGGTCTGCAAAGGGAGGAGCTTCCCAAAACCCCACAGCTCTGCCCCATAAAGAGCAGACCCAAGAGCCATGGCATCATATACTGCCAAAACGGGTTTTATTGGTTTGGACTTAGATTTTCTGTGTTCCACCCGAAGTGCCCCCGAGATCTGTTGGAGCCTCAAGACCGCCATTTCTATGTGCTGGGACCATCTCGAGTCGTTTGTTATCTGTATCCCAAGATAGGTAAATACAGTAACCACCTCTCGCTGACAGTTGTTCAAGAATATTTTTGGCCTGGGTCTACGTTTATGTGCAAAGGCCCTCAGCTTGGTCTTACCCACATTGACTTCCAGGCCATGCTCCCCGCAAAGAGTCGAAAATATTCAAAGCATACTACAGGCCGCCTGGAGTTTTGGATAGAATTAGCGTATCGTCGGCGAACATCAGGATCGGGGCCCTGAGGCCCGCCAACGAAGGCGTATCTACACTGGCGTCCAGCATTCGAGCCACTATCCCATTGATGAATAGAGAGAAAAGCAGGGCAGCCATTGCGCACCCCTGGCGCACTCCACGTTCAACCGGGAAGTCAACAGAGGATTCACCATTCATGCCCCCATTGGATTTTGGCGAAGTTGCACTCATGCAACCTCATTATTAGGGTAAGTAGCTCTGCCGAAGACCCATTGCGCTCAGAACTGCCCAGAGCTTTCTCCTTGGGACCAGGTCGAAGGCAGCCCGCAGGTCAACAAAAGCAACATACAGGCTGCCTTCGCCAAGCACCACCGTCCCCCACTGTAGCAGAGCAAAACGAAACTGTACTAGTGGCCCGCCGAAAACCAGCCTGGTAGGGGGACAGGGCATTGTTCTCGTCAACCCAATCCATCAATTTGTTAACCACCATCCTCCCTACCACTTTTTGGACAGTGGCGATCTAGCTTATCGGCCTGTAGTTAACCGGAAGAGACCGGTCCCCTTTTTTGTATATGGGTATGATGATCGCTCCCCTCCATAATTCCTGGACAGCCGATCCCTTCGCAATGGCATTTCCCAAAAGGAATATATATCTGGCCCACCTCGCCTTATCATTAATGAAAACATCAGATGGTACACCATCTAAACTCGAGGCCCTTCCCCCGGGGACAGTGCATAAAGCGTCTTCAGTTTCTTTAAGGGTGAATAAATTCCCAGTGGAATATACAGCTAAGATTGCTTCCACATCCTTATACTGTGCAGTCTCAGCATATTGGGGTTTGAAATGATCTACCCAAGCACCCTCAGGGACGTTGTTACCGGGTTTATCTGGAATTCCACCTCTACCCCATAAACAATATTCCAGAATAACCTAGAGTCCTTAGCCCCCGAGGCCTCCTTTAGTTCGGCCCATTGCTGTTCGGCCCATAGTTTTTTAGTTAGGGATAGGCTGGCCTTGTAGTGCTTTCTGGCGCCACTAATCGCTACCCTGTCCCTCTTCCGAATTGCTCTACCCAAACTTAACCTAGCTTCCCTACACTGGTGATTGTACCACTTGGCTAGTTTGGGTGGTTGTTTGCTATTTGACTTACGGGGCCGCAGCAAGTGAGGTTTTAAAAGGGAAAAGAGTTTGTCATGAATATCAGTTATTTCCCTAGACCCTGGGATTACTGGGGTTGCATCCTCCATAGCGGCGATTGCAATATCCACCTCAGAGATTATAAATGCCATGGATTCCACATTAGCCAATACACTCGGCCAGTTTAATCTACGCATGTTGTTAGTCATATCAGGCAACGGACCATCGGTCGATTGAAGATTCCATGTTGTGACCGACCACCAGTTATGGGCCATGCAGAGAGGATTGTGATCACTCTCCAATCTGCCCTTTATTTCCATGTCTCATACTAACTGCCACAGGTTCAGGCTACAAAGAACATAGTCTATCCGCCTTTGGCTACGACCATTGTCGAATGTGCAAGCACCTCCCCGGTCACTCTTCGTTCTCCCATTTAGGGCTCTCAGTCCCTGTTCCAGGCAGATGGCATTCAATCGTATTATGTCTTTTGTCCACCGTCTAACCGGGGCCAGATTTAGAGTTGAGACGCCCCATTGCGTATCTTCCTCTCGCCCCAAAGGATCGTCAGAGATATCTAGGGGTTCAAAAGTCCTGTTTAGATCGCCAGCAACTATAACTGTGTTGCCCAAGGACTGCTTTTCCAAAAGAGAGGGCAAGGCCTCTAGGATAGGTGACTTCCCTCTAGTACTGCCCCTGACATAGACGTTATAAATGTCTAGTCCTCCCCAGTGGTCTGATACCATTCTTATCATTTGGATATCATTGCAACCCGATTCCACCACTTTGATTGTTACGGGTAGGCCTTGACGTATCCAGATTGTTAGGCCCCCCATAGGTCGACCCTTGACACCTTTACTAGCCGGAATTGAGAAGTTTAAATAGCCAAGAAGGAATGTAGGATCACAAGCCCATGTCTCTTGGAATAGACATACATCAAAACCGTTGATGAAGTCTATCCAATTTTGGGATGTCAGCTTGCTACTCAGTCCCGCGATGTTCCATGAGAGCATCTTACCTGAACTGGAACCATCTATGGGAGCTGATCCTACAGGGGGGGCCCCAGAATGACTAGTTAGGATTCCTACGTACCCCTCCTCATCTAGGTTTTTGTCCTCGTTATTATACACAACCTCCTGGATATCAACAATGCTAGTTTCATTTAGATCCTCATTTTCTAATACCCCAGGAATTGATGCAGACTCCCCACACATTGCCTCTAAATTCATGATTTCCCGATTAGTACTAGTTTCATTTAGATCCTCATTTTCTAATACCCCAGGAGTTGATACAGACTCCCCACACACTGCCTCTAAATTCATACTTTCCCAGTTAATAATAGTATAATCTGAGTTAAATTCTTCATAGCCCGATCCCTGGAGATTGTTACCATTTTGTCAATCAACCCACCCCGGATCTGCCATCACTTCAAAACGGTTAAAGGTTGGTACATTATAATGGTTTCCCTGCTGGTAAGGTACAGTGAAAGGGTCAAACCCTGGAGAGGGGAAGTTATAATAACAACCTGCTTCTGGGGTTATGCCAAAATGAATACCTGGTGGTCTCGGGTAGAAGAAGGTTAGGTCGACTACACCAATTCCAGCACTGCTTGTGTCCAAATTCTGCTTCGTAATTAGACGTGCTACCCTGGGATCTTTAAAGTTAACAACTATACAATCCCCCTTCAAGCGCTTAGGTGTACAACCTACCCAACCTGTCCTTCTTACACCAATAATCAGCCCATCCACTTCCCTGGGCAGTGGTCTATTGGTCCTTAACCAGTGCATTGCCTTGTTTTTCAGCATCTGGAAGGATTCTCTCTGCCCAACCAACAATGGTGGTACGTTGGTGAGGATATTGACAAAGGGATAGGAGTCCGGAGGCAGATTCATGGGTGGTATCCTACGAGGCATTCTAGTAGGGATTGTGTTGGGCAGACTAGGGGCAGGAGCAGCAGGGCGGGTCGTTGGGTTATGCAGTGGGGCGCGGGGATTTTTCGGTCCAGGATTACCAGTTCTAGTTCTATCATTGGTACCTGTGACCACAGTATCTAGGCGCTTTTTAGGTTGGGAAGTATTGTCCCGTGAGTGGTCTGGTGGGTGGGAATTAATCTTAGGGATTTGCCCTGAAAGCCGGGGCCCCGTTGTAGTAATGGCAGCAGGGGGAAGAGGCTCTGTAGCAGGTACACTACTTGCCAACCCACTTATTTTAGTAGGATTATTCCTATCCCCCGTCCTAAGGTGGGTTCTGATTAGGGATTTAGTTGAGAAGAAGTTGTCTAGGGTAGCCTGCTCAAAGCAATCTAATCGATCAGCTAGCCTTTTGACTCGTTCTTCGATGGGAGTCAGTACAGACTTCATCAACTTATCCAGCTGCAGAAGCAAAGGTAAATCTAGAGATGAAGTCTCAACCGACCCTGTCACCGGAGGATCACTAGGGTTAGGTGCAGAGTTAACCGGGGTGACTCCATCCTTAACAACCTGAACCCCACCAAAGCCAACCCCATTAGCCTTACAAGGAGTTCCCAAGCCTATTCCAAGTTTCCTAATTTTCCTGGGATGTTTAGGAAGACAGCCCTTCCTCAGGGTAATGCGTCTTTTTCTTTTAATGCGAAGTTTATTAAAGACCGCATGGGGTGGCACACTCGATTGGGCAGTATTTTCCTCGCCAATAGGAGAATCAATTAATGTAGTAGGCGAAGTGGGAGGCAGGGTGGTCGAGACAACGACCGAGGGGATGTTAGTGGTCCTAACCTGCCTTCCGCCCCAGTCAAACTAGGTGACTGGGAAGAAGCATTGGGCTTTTCTACTACCACTGGCAGGGTTAAAGGTGGTGAGGAGGGAACCGATGGCAGAGAAGCCAAAGGTGGCCGTTTCTCCAAGGGAAGTTTGAGGAGTTCAATAGATTGCCTACGGGCTGGAGGGGACTCTGAACAGGGGTGGTTGAGAGGGAAGACATACTTAGCAGACAGTGACGCTTAGAAGGGGAAAGAAGACAATGTAAACCAGAGCAGGACCTCTCGAGGCACAGGGGCAGACTATAACAATGGTTCCTTGATTAAAATGGCTCGCTAGATAAAATGGTGTCCATGTGGCAATAAACAATGTCAGAGAGTGGGCCTACCCAGCCTCCTGCAGCCCCTGACGGCCACAGACGGCCCGCCCTTGTCCCGGGCTTCTCCCGGGACGCTCCCGCGCAGCGGTAGTGTGTCTTGTTCTTATTGGGTATAGACCACTCAGGGGGCGGGGCTAGCAGGGAGAGCGGGCCAGGTGTTTCAGATTGGCCAGCAGGGACTCCTGGGAGATGGAGTCCCCACGCTTGCTCGCAGCCCTGCTCTGCCCCTGAACACCCCGGTAGAGTTCGCAAATACCACCAAGTCCTCCACCTCGATGCGGGACCCGCGGAGCGGGTACCGCGAGTTGTAGAGTTGAATTCCAAAATCACAGGATTGTAGGTCCAAGGGCACACAGAGCAGCCCAGCAGGAAGGTTCGCAGCACAACACAATAACAAGGGATCTGGCAAAGCTTTAGTGCCTCCTTATTGGTTTTGTTGCCCATGTGTAGTAAACATAACAACTCGTCATTGTGAGAAGTTGGCCTGATATGATGTCCACTAGTTCTAGTGACCACCTTGTATCAGTCCAAACAACCCTTATGATGATTGGTTGTAAGTCAACCTTATAGACCAGCTATCCTAGGGGTAGCGTGGACAAAGCAGTCTTAGGCTAAACTCTGTAAAGGCATGTGAAGCAAGCTGTTTTACCATATACACTCTCCTTGAATACCAAATGAAAGGACACCACACAGATATATATAGAAAATATATATATTTATTTACTACAAGTATCCCCTATACTCTTTATGAGCACAGAAGCAAATGCGTTTAAACAAAACAGTGTTTAAATATACAAAAGTTGCACAATATGGATAGGCCATGGTGGCCACTCAAACCATATACTAAAATAGTGGTATAAGAACCACGTATCCGAAAGGAAGAAGGCCTAGGGCCTTGAGTCTAACAAAAGTTATTGACCAGGAGCCCCACGGAATGCGTGTGCAGTGCTGAAAGTTACATGCGGGCGCCCATAGACTTTCAATGGATGCGTAAAAGTCACTAAGTTAAAGAAAAGGGAACCTTCCGGATGACCTAGAACCTAGCAACTTGGAACTTAGACACTAGAGGTGTATTTCTACACAGGAGCACCGGAGTGCCAGAGTTACCTCACCCACAGGAAGCGGGTGCATATGTCTCAAAGTGTGTCGGGTTTCGTCGTGCTGGTCTATGGAGCCTGGAGATGAAGATGCTGCAGGCGGGTCGTCGAGGAGAGTTCCGGTGGATCCAAGGGTGGATATGAAGAAGTGAAGACCTGAAAGCAGAGGGGACAATGTTCAAAGTCACTAGCCAGTGACCGGCGAGGAACCAGGAAGGAACCAGGCGTTGTCGGGTGCAAACAGGTGAAGAAGTGTAGCTTGTCTCTGCAGCCACGTGGACACGAAGAGGTCGAGGACGTCCAGGAGTCGACCACGAGCTGTCCCACGCAGGCTCTAGCTGATGGCGGTGTCGGCGACTTGATTGAAGCAAACAGGGCTTGGCTAATGCAAGCCATGCAGGAGTTGAAGAAAGCTTGTTACTCGGACCAGCAAGGTCAGAGGGGCTGCTCATTTTTACAGGAGTGAGGGCCAGTCTGGAGCAACCAGACCAGCGGTGTTGATTGTAGATTTCGTCGCCAAGATGGCCACTAGCCAACGTACCAGTGACCGGGATGACGCATCGATTGGTAAAATGCAGAAGGGCCCCAAGCAGATCGTGGAGATGCTGGAGGGCAGCTTTTCGGTGCAGATGCTGCTCGGTGGTGGGGCTTCTCAAACCCCCAAGCACAGCGTTGAGGATGCCTTGGGGGCTGCGCAGTCAGCTTCTCATGGATCTTCCAAGATGGCCGGTCCCACGTCTCTCGGTGCCTCCATGGGTCTCTTCTTTTCAGGGACTGTGGATCGGGCTCTGAGATGTCTGGGAATCCAGGTCTTGTCGGGCTCTGGGCTCCGGCGGGAGGCGGCGGCGGCAAAGCAGACGTTGAGTTGCTGGATGGTGCCTGTATTCACAGGGTGGTCACTCCTTGGCCACAAGGGAGATGCTCTTCAGTTTTCTGTGCAGCAGAATGTCGAAGTCCAGTATTCTTCTTATTTTCAAGTCGAGTTCAGGATGATCTCAAGTCTTAGGACACAGCTCCTACTCTTAAACCAAATCTAGGGGCCGGATCACCTGCTAGGTCCCTCCTCTGGGTGGGACCAGGAAGTGGCATATGCACAGGGACACCTTGTGTGCCCCGGGCATGTCTCATTCTATTCAGCCCTCCCTAACCCATTACACAAAATCCTGTCTGGGGTGGTGCAAGCACCTCCCCTGACAGGAAACCCTTTGTCCAGGCCTCCCAAGCTGGAAGGACTCCCAGCAGCAGGAGGTCAGACTTGTGTCTGTGGTGACAGCATCCATTTTGTGATGCTGAGGCTCATGTTTAACTTTACCCGGGTTTCAGGTTAGGTACATGTCGTCTCCTTCTAGAAGGGTGGAATGCTACCCCCGTCGCCAGAACTGGCGAGGGGGTATTATTCCAAGTTGTATGACACCTTATTCGACATGTTTTGATAAAGCCAAACCAAAGATAGCATTTAACCGCGAGGTTCATAATGCACTTAAGAGTATGTCCTGAATCCTTCAGAAGCGGTCGCTGCTCCCTGTGGTATCGTAGTGCTTCACTGCCTCTCATTGCTCAGATTGATCTTTAATAGTTTGCATTGCTTAGATTGTTCTTGAAAGCTCGCTTTGCTCCTGCATTCATTAGTGCCTGCTTGATGTTAATTATTGTATCGTAGCGCTATTTTGCGAAAGCGCGCATTCACTAGCATTCAATTGTGCTTTGCTGCCTTTGCCTGTATTATTCTTTTGTGCCTGATTTTGCCGGTGCCACTGCCCACTACATAGCGCTTATTAGGTTGTGCCCCAATCCAGTTTTGCTTTTGGCTTGCAGCCATTTTGGTGTTTGTTGTTGTGCCTCCCTGCCCGGCTCTCCACCCCGCTCCCGCCTCCCAGCTGCTCCTCCCTCGCCCCTCCCCCCTCCCCCCTCCACCATCCACTTATGACAGATGCTTTTGCGGCCAGATTTCACGCGCAGCGGACGCGCCCTATGCGCGCCGAAGGTGCGCCAAAGGTTAGCGCGTCTGCGCCCGTCCGCGCCTGGACCTGGCCCAGCGCCAGACCCCCTGCCTCCCGCAAAATCCACTCCTCCCGCATAACGTACGACGCCGCAACCCTCTCAGCACTCAATCCTGGCAGACTCCAAAACTGCAACCTAGCCGCCCCAGGACAAACCCATGGACCCTTCACCTGCCACTCCTGCAAATTCGACTGCATCAGGACCCACGCCAAACCCACAGACTCCACACAGAACTCCGACACTAACCACCTGAATTGCATCCTACTCAACACCCGCTCGGTCCACAGACACGCCATTGAACTTTGGAACCTACTCGACACCACATCGCCGGACGTCGCCTTTCTTACCGAAACATGGATGAACGCCACTTCCACGCCCGACATCGCCATAGCCATCCCGAAAGAATACAAGATCATTCGAAAGGACCGCATCAACCAAACTGGAGGAGGCATCGCCATCGTCCACAAGAACACTATCCGCATCACAACCAATTCCGAGGACAACCTCACATCCGCCGAACACCTTCACTTCCAGATCCACACCGACCCCAAGACTACACTCAGAGGCACCCTCATCTACAGGCCACCAGGACCCCGCACACAATTCAGCGAAGACATCACTGACTTAATCAGCCCACACGCCCTCCCCTCCGAGGACTACATTCTACTGGGAGACCTCAACATCCACCTGGAAAAGAACAACAGCAACACCACCACCCTTCTGGACAACCTCGCCAATCTCGGACTCAAACTACTTGTTAACACCCCCACCCACTATGCCGGACACACGCTCGACCCAATCTTCACCTCCAGCAAGCACATCTCCTTCAACCACACCACAGCTCTCCATTGGACCGACCACAGCTGCGTTCACTTCAACTACAAAAAGACCACGACCCACAACCTCCCTCAACCAATTCCCCGAAGAAACTGGAACAAAATTACCACCGACCAGCTCTTCACATCGCTTCACAAAAACACTCCTGCCAAATCATCAGACCCAAACCAAGCAGCCATCAACCTCACACAATGGATCACCCACAGCGCCGACGAACTAGCACCCTTGAAAAACCATCAAATCAAGCAAGGTTGCAAAAAAAACCCCTGGTTCAACGATGACCTTAAGAAATCCAAGAAGTCCTGTCTTACCCTCGAGAAAGTCTGGAGAAAAAACCCAACCACTGATAACCTGGCCACCTTCAAGAACGCCACCCGCAAACACCACCAACTGATCCGATCCACCAAGAAATCAGCATTCAAGGATCGACTTGACAACAACGCCCATAACAGCAAAGAACTATTCAACATCGTCAAAGAATTTACCAACCCCACCGCCGGCACCAACGACATCACTCCATCTCAAGTCCTCTGCGACTCCCTAGCTTCATTCTTCCACAACAAAATCGTATACATACATAACCGCTTTGAAAACCAGCCCGGAGACCAGTCCAACACACCCACCACTGAACCAAAACCCCCCTCTAACAACCTTTGCGCCTGTAACCCAATCACCACCGAAGACACCATCCACCTGATGAACTCCATCCACTCAGGATCGCCAACCGACCCATGTCCCCACCACATCTTCAAAAAAGCAGACTCCATTATCGCACCCCATCGCCGAGACGTTATCAACTGCTCCCTCAACTCCGCGACCTTCCCGGAAAGCTGGAAACATGCCGAACTCAGCGCCCTTCTGAAGAAACCCACAGCAGACCCCACCGAACTTAAGAACTACCGTCCCATCTCGCTCCTCCCATTCCCTGCCAAAGTCATTGAGAAAGCCGTCAACAGTCAGCTCGCCGCCTTCCTCGAATCCAACAAATCCCTCGACCCCTCACAGAACGGCTTTCGAGCCAAACACAGCACCGAAACCGCCCTCATCGCAGCAACAGACGACATTCGAACACTACTGGACAACGGAGAAACAGTTACTACTTGACCTGTCCGCAGCCTTCGACACAGTCGGTCATAACACCCTTATACAACGCCTCAGCAACGTCGGAATACAAGGTAAAGCACTGGACTGGTTTATCTCGTTCCTCGCAGGAAGAACCCAGAGAGTCCGCCTCCCCCCTTTTAGATCAGAGGCCACTGAAGTCATTTGCGGCGTACCACAAGGATCATCACTCAGTCCCACCCTCTTCAACGTATACATGAGTCCCCTCGCATCCATGGCTCGCCAACACAACCTCAACATCATCTCCTACGCAGACGATACCCAGCTGATCCTCTCCCTCACCAAAGACCCAAACACCGCCAAGACCAACCTACACGAAGGGATCAAAGAAGTAGCCGAGTGGATGAAGAACAGCCGTTTAAAACTGAACTCGGACAAAACGGAAGTCCTCATCTTAGGATCATCCCCCTCTGCCTGGGACGACTCATGGTGGCCACTGGCCCTGGGAACCGCACCCACACCTACGGACCACGCACGTAACCTTGGCTTCATCCTAGACTCCTCCCTCTCGATGACCAGACAAGTCAACACCGTCTCTTCATCATGCTTCAACATCCTACGCATGCTCAAAAAAATCTTCTGTTGGATCCCCACCGAAACAAGAAAAACGGTCACCCACGCACTAGTCACAAGCCGACTGGACTACGGAAACACCCTTTACGCTGGAACTACAGCCAAACTACAGAAAAAACTCCAACGCATCCAAAACGCCTCAGCCAGACTCATACTAGACATCCCCCGCCAAGCTCACATTTCCAACCACCTGAAAGACCTCCACTGGCTCCCCATCAACAAGAGAATAACGTTCCGTCTCCTCACCCACGCACACAAAGCCATCTACGATCTAGGACCTGAATGCCTCAACACGCGCCTGTCCGTTTACACCCCCACCCGCCAACTACGTTCGTCCAATCAAGCCCTCGCCGCAATTCCGCGCTTCCATAGATCCACCATGGGGGGGAAGATCCTTCTACTTAGCGGCCAAAACCTGGAACTCTCTCCCCACCCACCTCCGCCTTACACAAAACCACCTCTCCTTCAGAAAGCAACTAAAACTTGGATATTTGATAAATAAAGGACCCCCCCCCCCCTCTCCCCCAAGCGCCTTGAGACCCTCTGGGTGAGTAGTGCGCTATACAAATTACTGAACTTGAACTTGGCAATATCATGAAACAGCTAAAGGACGTTGTTCCGAAAGCTGCAGACCGGCTCAGCTCATGCCAGAGCACAATCTCACATGAAACCAAGCACTCTGCCTCCAGGATTGATGAGGGCTGCCATACGAGTAACTTATAGGTTACCATGTGTCCATATATGTTAGATATAGATATACTATATCTAAGTAAGAGGTGATTACACGAACGTACCCCAGCTGAGTGAACAGCTAGTTGTGTCAAATAGCTAGGCCAGGCCAGGGGTGGCACAATACATGCTGCAGCCCCTGGTAGGCCTGGGTTGCACCTATGCCCTGGGTACCTAGGGTACACTTGTACAGGGACTCATAAGGTGAACCAGTTCCAATTGGTAATGCACCTAAAGTGCATTGGAGTCCATTTTAAGGAGAGAGCAGATAGACTGGGGCCCTGAATAGCAGGATCCCAGGCCAACTAAGTCAAAAACCAGCTAAACACTAGGCAAAAAGTTGGGGGCAACCATAGTCAGATATCCACCTTCCTACAGTCATGGCACCAAAACTCCTCGTCAGAGTATGGCCCCCAGCTCCAAACAGGGCTAGGAGTGTGCATTGGTCATTCAGTGAGTGGAGTCTTATTAAGCTTGTGTACCTTTTCATTGGTTGTGCTAGCCATACATACAAAATAGCTGTGGTGCCTGTCCTTGTGTTCTTTAGTCCTTTAGCATTCCCTGACCCTTGTTTCATAGGTGCTGGTGTGGCAGGTTACCCCTTCCATCTGGCCAGACACGGCTACAGCCACTCCCAGCTTCTGGGGACCCTCCTTTTTTCCTGTCCGTTTGTGCTGCACGGGTGGCCAGGCATGTCAGTGAGTGTGTAAATGTGAGCATAACAAAACCGATGGCTTATGTGTCTGTGCCAATAGGCTAACGTGGAGTATCACTGTGCGCCACATACAAGAACAGTCACCCTGGGGTGTCTGAGTGTCCTGCATGGTCTGGTCTAGGAGCCTCTTTATGTGCTGGATGGATTGGTCTGGTAGTATCTGGATGTGCCGTATATTTTGGCCTAGGGTGGCCTGGGCTGCGTGGACTGGTGTTAGGTGTCAGTTTATGCCTCGTGGCCTGGCCTGTGGTGTCAATTTGTGTACTATGGCCTGGCCTGTGGTGTCAGTTTGTGCCCCATGGCCTGGCCTGTGGTGTCAGATTGTGCTCCATGGCCTGGCCTGTGGTGTCAGTTTGTGCCCCATGACCTGGCCTGTGGTGTCAATTTGTGTCCTATGGCCTGGCCTGTGGTGTCAGTTTGTGCCCCATGGCCTGGCCTGTGGTGTCAGTTTGTGCCCCATGACCTGGCCAGTGGTGTCAATTTGTGTCCTATGGCCTGGCCTGTGGTGTCAGTTTGTGCCCCATGGCCTGGCCTGTGGTGTCAGATTGTGCTCCATGGCCTGGCCTGTGGTGTCAGTTTGTGCCCCATGACCTGGCCTGTGGTGTCAATTTGTGTCCTATGGCCTGGCCTGTGGTGTCAGTTTGTGCCCCATGGCCTGGCCTGTGGTGTCAGTTTGTGCCCAATGACCTGGCCTGTGGTGTCAATTTGTGTCCTATGGCCTGGCCTGTGGTGACAGTTTGTGCCCCATGACCTGGCCTGTGGTGTCAATGTGTGCCCCATGACCTGGCCTGTGGTGTCAATTTGTGCCCCATGGCCTGGCCTGTGGTGTCAGATTGTGCTCCATGGCCTGGCCTGTGGTGTCAGATTGTGCCCCATGGCCTGGCCTGTGGTGTCAGTTTGTGTCCCATGGCCTGCCCTGTGGTGTCAGATTGTGGTCCAAGGCCTGGCCTGTGGTGTCAGATTGTGCCCCATAGCCTGGCCTGTGGTGTCAGATTGTGCTCCATGGCCTGGCCTGTGGTGTCCGATTGTGCCCCATGGCTTGGCCTGTGGTGACAGTTTGTGCCCCATGGCTTGGCCTGTGGTGTCAGTTTGTGCCCCATGGCCTGGCCTGTGGTGTCAGTTTGTGCCCCATGGCCTGGCCTGTGGTGTCAGAATGTGCCCCATGGCCTGGCCTGTGGGGTCAGTTTGTGCCCCATGGCCTGGCCTGTGGTGTGCCCCATGGCCTGGCCTGTGGTGTCAGTTTGTGCCCCATGGCCTGGCCTGTGGTGTCAGTTTGTGCCCCATGGCCTGTGGTGTCAGTTTATGCCCCATGGCTTGGCCTGTGGTGTAGATTGTGCCCCATGGCCTGGCCTGTGGTGTCAGTTTGTGCCCCATGGCCTGGCCTGTGGTGTCAGTTTGTGCCCCATGGCCTGGCCTGTGGGGTCAGTTTGTGCCCCATGGCCTGGCCTGTGGTGTCAGTTTGTGCCCCATGGCCTGGCCTGTGGTGTGCCCCATGGCCTGGCCTGTGGTGTCAGTTTGTGCCCCATGGCCTGGCCTGTGGTGACAGTTTGTGCCCCATGGCCTGGCCTGTGGTGTCAGTTTGTGCCCCATGGCCTGGCCTGTGGTGTCAGTTTGTGCCCCATGGCCTGGCCTGTGGTGTCAGTTTGTGCCCCATGGCCTGGCCTGTGGTGTCAGTTTGTGCCCCATGGCCTGGCCTGTGGTGACAGTTTGTGCCCCATGGCCTGGCCTGTGGTGTCAGTTTGTGCCCCATGGCCTGGCCTGTGGTGTCAGAATGTGCCCCATGGCCTGGCCTGTGGGGTCAGTTTGTGCCCCATGGCCTGGCCTGTGGTGTCAGTTTGTGTCCTATGGCCTGGCCTGTGGTGTCAGTTTGTGCCCCAATGCCTGGCCTGTGGTGTCAGTTTGTGCCCCATGGCCTGGCCTGTGGTGTCAGTTTGTGTCCCACATGCCAGTCTGGGGTCAGTTATTTCCCATTGGCTGCTCTGGGGATGAAGCTCCCTTGGTGACGTCTCATGTTTCTATCGGTTTCAGTTAGTGGTCTCGTTGCTGCTCTGTCTTCTGGACTGGATCATGGCGCTGCCCCTGAAGACCTTACTGAAGTCGGTGCATGTCGCTGGAGCGGAGAATGACAAGCGCGACAATTCAGTGCTCAACAGTGCATACAAGGTAATCTTGTTTAAAGGTCCGTACTCTGACTGGCGCACAGTACATTTCTTCACTAATGGTAATTTCTCTTTCACTGAATTTCTGTACCCTCCCCTACCCAAATCCAAATCCCCCCCCCCCCCCCCCTGAATTCACATCTGCTAACCTCCAAAATCTAAGCCCTTCTCCTGTCCAAGGCAAATGTCCCTCACCCGCTTCACCTGCTGGCTCATGTCTCCACCACTTGTACTCTTTACGACCTTCCTTCATTAATTCATAGAATCTTCTAAACTCAGGTTCTCTGCCCTCCTCTCTACGACGTCTACCTCCTCCACTGGCTTTGTGCACCTCGATCACCCATCAGCTTATGTCACCTCCTCTGCCATTCTTTACCCTCAACAACACCGGGCTCTTGTCTCCTCCTCTGGCACCCTCTTCACACATGGACTCGCATCATGGGCTCTGTGCCCTCCTGCTCTCCATGGTGTATGTCTTTTCCTCTGGTGATAGGTGCCCCTGCTACCTGTAGGCTCATGACCATTAAACTCCGTATTTGTGCATTCCCAAGAAACATGCCCTCACTGGCTCCTTGCCTTCTTACGGGGATTGTTTCCCCTTCACTTGCATCATGTCCCTTCACCTCTTTGGTGCCAAATTTCTCTTTCTGGTGTTCTGACCCATCATGTTTCCTTCTGTGCTCCTTTGTGCCTCTGCCCCAGGGCATATGTGCCCTATTCTGTTCCTCATCCAGCCCATGTTTCTTTCACTTGCTCTCTGTGCCACCTTAGGCATGAGATTGTGTCCTACAATCTTAAGCTCAGTGTTTCTTCCTTTCTGAGATGCATGTCTCTCGTTCTTGCACTCGTGCCCCTTCACCCATGTGATGATATTCTTTAAACTTAAACTCAGTGTTTCTCCTTTTCTAAGACCCACATCTCTTTCCCTGGCAGTCTGTGCCCACTTTGCCTCCTGGCTCTCATGTCCCTGCTCTGATGATCGTACCCTCTCCCAGAGTTCATGTTCTCTTCCCAGTGCCTTTTGTTTCTGCTCATTTCTTCCTAAAGCTTCATATATCTTTCTCTGTTGTTCTCTGTATTCCTCTCCCACCTGATGCTCCCTTTTTTTTTTTTTTAATTTTATTGTTGTTGCGTTTTCATACACTTTCATATGATTAATGAACAGTAAACATCGCCCTCTGCAGTTAAATTACATTGTACATTTCATGGCATACACAACAATTATCTAACCGCGTAGAAACTTACACTACGACAGGTAACATTACTTTCTTAGCATCCCTCCCATAACCAACATCATCATTTATTCATAACCATAGTCCAGTCTATTCAGCCCTTCCTATATTCACGGGCTAGCTTCAGGGGTTGAGGCCGTTTGTGGAGGCTCACATATATTCCCCCTGAATTCGTTCCATTTTCCCCATATTCAGGACCATTTTTTGGGACATCCCCTGTGGGTGTAGACCGCCCTCTCAGCCACCATTGCGACATCCATGTCCCTTTCACACTGTTGATGCGTAGGTAACACCCCTGAGCCCCAGTTCTTAGCTATATTTTGCTTGGCGATCGTCGTCCCGAGCGTGGCCCAGTGATGCTCCCTTCTTTAAGACCGATATATCTTTCTCTGTTATCTGCCTTTGTCTGCCATGTGAAGGTCCCTTCCTTAAGGTTCATATATCTTTCTCTGTTGGTCTGAGACTTTCGCTCCCAGCTGATAGTCCCCTCACTTGTGCTGTTTGAATTCAATGGCCCCAGGAGATTTGGTTCATTTTCCTCCATCCGACCCTCACAAGCCCAGTGGTTTGACTCCCATTGGTTTAAGTCCCTTGCTCATCACAACCCCCATCCACTCTGCCTTTTACTGGTGATCAGACCCTTAAGGGTTAATGTTTCCTTCACTTTGTCTCTTAATTTGACGCTTTGCTCTGACTCCCATCCACCCCTTCAAATCTTGCCTGGATAAGTGCCCTTTTGGCTGGTCTTCTGCGCCTCCTCACATAACCCCTTCAGGGCTCTGGTCCCCTTTGCTGGTTCCCAATGGCCCACTACACCTGTTGATTGCTCGGTCCTGTTTGTCATCCTGGTTCCTCTGTTGGCGTGGCTTGCTTCTAAATTGAATTCTATGCTGCTTTTCAATGTCTTCCTGCTATAACCGTCCCCTTCGCTTCCCCTGGTTGGAGCTCTGTGCTTCTAGACTTGTCTATAAGACTCATTCCTTTCCTTCACTCTGCAGTTCCCCTCAGATGCTCCAGTTCATCCCCAGATTCCTGGTTTGAAGCCATGGGTTTGTATTGCAGGTTCTTCACGGGTGTGTGTTGGGTTTGTGTTGCAGGTTCTTCACGGGTGTGTGTACGGAGCGCAGCACTTCAGTAACCCTCGTTACTTCCCTCTCAGCCTGTCCGACCTGGCCTCGGTGGACTATGATCCATTCATGCACCTGGAGAGCTTGAAGGAGCCGGAGCCGCTCCACTCGCCCGACTCTGAGCGGTCCTCCAAGCTGCAGCCGGTCACTGAGGGTGAGTACAGGAAATGACTGATGGACTGTTGAGTGCATCACCAAGAGTAGAGGCTATCACTGAGGGTGAGTATAGGAAGGGACTGATGGACTGTTGAGTGCATCACCAAGAGTAGAGGCTATCACTGAGGGTGAGTATAGGAAGGGACTGATGGACTGTTGAGTGCATCACCAAGGGTAGAGGCTATCACTGAGGGTGAGTATAGGAAGGGACTGATGGACTGTTGAGTGCATCACCAAGGGTAGAGGCTATCACTGAGGGTGAGTATAGGAAGGGACTGATGGACTGTTGAGTGCATCACCAAGAGTAGAGGCTATCACTGAGGGTGAGTATAGGAAGGGACTGATGGACTGTTGAGTGCATCACCAAGAGTAGAGGTGCGTGTAGATGGGCTGTGAAGGCGGTCACCAAGGGTTTGGCCTGATGCAGTTACTGATGGGAGATGCAATTGTAATGTGTCAGGGAGGGAACATTTAAATGTCCTTGAACTGTAGAGTCTGTAAATTAGGGTAGATAGAGGCTGTCACTGCCAGTAGGTATAGGCTGTCACTGAGGGTATATAGTCCCTCACTGACGGTAGGTAGAGGCCACCACTGACTGAAAAAAGCTGCCCGTCACTGCAGATATTCAGATGCATCACTCAGCGTAGGTAGAGACCATCACTGTGGGTAGTCGAGCCGTCACTGACAGAAGGTAGAGGCTGTCACGGACAGTGGGTAAAGGCTGTCACTGACGAGAGGGAGCGGCTGTCCCCATGGTTAGGAAGAAGATGCTACTTGCGGGTAGGTAGAGACTGTCACTGGGGGAATATAGAGGTGGTTTGCAGCGTGAATCTTTACTGGATTCACATGCTGTACATTATTCCGTCATCTAGTGATTGCGTCTGGAATTGTTGTATTTATTCTTTTTTTGTTGTTGGTGGGCGTCGACATACCACCATTTGGTGTCCTCTTGTGACGTCGACAGGCTTCATACGGAAGCTCACACCTTTGGTTGCCATCTTCAGATTCTTTTTTTCTACCTTTGGGTCTGGATTGATACGGAAGGAGCTCCTGAGATTTTGAGAGAAGAAACAACGAAAATTAGGGAAAAAACTTCTATAGGACAGCGGTACAAGTCTTTGACGTTCCGGACTTCAATTCAAACAGCTGGAGACTGCCGGAAGGTGAAAACATCAAATCTTCAGCGGAAAGCAGAGAATGCGCGTGCAGGGGGCTTTCTGTGTGCGGTAATGGGAAAGACACCTTTCAAGTTCTGCAAGAATTGTCATCACAAGTACGCTCAAAAGGATCAGCAACCGGTCTGCAACCTTTGTCTTCCGCTGGATCACCAAAGTGACAACTGCAACGTGTGCTCCGCCTTCACCCCAAAGACGTTGCGGGTGAGAGACAGACAGAGAAGAGCCAACTAAAACATGCAAGACCAAGGCCCACCACCACCACTTCGAGACCTGTGAGGAGGGCAGCGTCGCTGAAGGGCCAGAAGGCGATGAGGACAGACGTTCCAGTCGTTGAGGTCGAGAAGAAGACTTCAAAGGAGGTAAGCGAACAGTCAACCTCGAAAAGACTAGACGAGTCCCGAAAAACTGACTCTAGATTCACAAAAGGAGCCTCGTGTCGAAGCACTAGTCGACCGCAGTTGTGTCCAAAGGCACACTTTCTGCTGGATCCTTGGACAAGGGGTTCGTGCCGGCGAATACCCTCGAAAGATCGAAGACGTTGAAAGATGGTCTCGAAAAAGTCGATTCGGCGTCGACAAAGGAGAGGTCAAAACATGCATTGATGGCCGGATCGGCATCAGCAAGCACGAAAAGGAATGCCGAAGATCTCAACGCTGAAACTCACGTGGCCGAGATAGAAAAGAAGAGAAAGAGGCTGGAAGCCTAAATGGCAGCTATTTTACTGCACAAAAAAAGAATTTGATGAAAGCTTGAAGCAATTCAAGATGCCGCCGAAAAGTTCAATGGAAGGGGAGAAGGTCATCGGGGAATTGTAGCTAACGACACCCGAACTGCTTGAAGAAGAATTCTTCCAAGAAGAGGGGGAAGACGAGAAACACATGTTTGTGGGTTTGGCGAACTCAGAGGTTCAAGAGGACCTGCTATGGCAAGATCTTGATGCCGATTCACCAGAAGAGGCTGTTGATACATATCCTTCAAGGTCCTCAACACTAGGTGGCATTGGGATGTACAATCAGGTCATTAAAAAGGAAGATGAAACTTGTGGAGTGCAGCTGGACCAAGAAAAACCCCAATCCTGTTTTCTGTTAGAGACTTTAATGTCTACATAACCAAGGAACCAATTCCTTCCAATGCTGCCAAGTGTATTGGATCAGGGAAAAGAGGCCTTTAAGGAGCCGACAACATTCAGGGCAGTCACACCAAGAGCAGAAAAGAAATGCAAACATTCCTCAAAGTACCCTATATACACCAGAGGGTCTGTACCAGCCGGCTCTGTTATTACTTCCACAGCTACGAAACGAGCTAATGTACTAACCACCGTAGGTCCACCCCAGACAAAGAAAGCAAGTGGGACAGACCTTGCAGGACGGAAGGTGGAAAGAAGTGCAGCGAATCAATGGTGCATAGCTAATTCTAATGCATTACTGAACAGACATGCACACCAACATTGGGAGGAAGAAGGAGACCTACTTCAGAACCTACCAGAACAGTTCCAAAGAAGGGCTAGCCACTTAGTGGAAGAAGGTAAAAATATTGCGAACACATGTTTAAAGTCAGCCCTAGATGCAGCAGAGACATCAAGCAGACAAATGATTCGGGTTACCTGATCCGTTATTGTAAAGGTTGCAACATGTGGTATTAGTTATTTTCTCTTTCCTAATAGAAATAGGAAGTCTTATTAAACCTGTCTGTACTTCACAACACTAAACCTCAAATAATACTCAAATCTGGCAATTGAAAGTCCTTTATTCACATCTCCATGCTAAGAATATGAACAATAATAACATGCACACTGCACAACAAGATGAAAACCAACTACATATCTAATTAACTCAAAATTTGAGCACTCCATAGCTGTGTTTTCACTCGGTTTAACTTCCATGTTGTCGTTAGAGCAATGTATAGATTTAAGTTACCATCCCAAGGTAATGAGCTTTAAAAGTATGTAATAAATTATTGGTTTTTATAAAAATGGACGTATAAAACTTAAAATACTTTCCCTTGAATATTTTAATCTTTGTTAAAATATACACTTTCCTTATCAAACCTATTTAATCTATGACTTGTGAAATAGGGCAGTATAGGTCTGTTGAGATGCAAACAATTTAGCCATTAGGGTATTTATAAATCTACCTTCGTGTTATTTTCCCATGGTGGCTTGTGAAGATGGCATGTGGGCCAAACCCAAAAATAATAAAAAATAAAAGTAGTAAAACATTTATTCATAGTTTCCTCTTGAATCGCATATCCTTTTCAATGCAAGTGATATAAAAATGAAGAAAAATATAGCTGAATAAACCAAAGGAAGCTCTTTATTATTTATGGCTATCTCTGGTTTACTGTGGTGCAATGGACTACAGCTAGTAAGTAAAATACTGTAGCCTTCTGAGACCTAAACGGTTTGCTTATGCCTTTCCCTTGGAGAAGCAGGTCAGCGCTGGGATGCTCTCCCGAGTTACTACGCGCTTTACAAAAACCATTAAATAAATAAATAAATCGGCATCACTGAAGGAAGACACATGGCTGCGAATCTCAGAGTTCAAACCAGAAGTGCAAAAAACATAATAAACTCACAGTTCAATGGTGAAAAACTGTTCAGAAGTATCATGAGCGACAAACTAAACCAATTAAAGAAGGATACAAAACGGGAAGGTCGATGGGCGGCCTACAATTTAGAGGCATGCTCTCAAGAAGACCAGTAGGTAGACGTAACTGCCAACCTACTACCCCGCATCAGACATATCGGCAAACCTACCAAGGAGCAAGACAGGGTCAACAGCAAGGGCAGAACTGGCAGTATCAGCAAGGAAGGCAATCATTTCGAGGCCGCCCCCGTGGCAGAGGCCGGCCGCAAAGAGGCGGACCACAAACCACAACTAAGAGACTGCATTCCAAAGCTTGCACACTCGCCGAAAACACGGCTGAGTGTGCCCACAAGGACTCAGCCTATACAAAAACAACATCCTGCAAGTTCACAGTTCCTTCAGCTCACTACACCCGTGGAAGGCAGACTCAAATATTTCCTTAAAAAATGAAAGGACATCACTTCAGACAAATGGATATAAGCATAATACAGTACGGTTACTGCATTGAGCTAAGCAAGCAACCTCCAAACAAGAGACCAAACAAAAAGATATATTAAAAAAAGGGAATTATCTCAACTAATCTAAGAGGTGCAGGAACTTCAATGAAAACATGCAATAGAGCATGCGCTATACAAGGAAAGGAGCAACAGCATTTACTCCACGTACTTCCTAATTCCAGAAGTAGGCGGGACATTACGCCCAATATTAGACCTAAGGTTTCTAAACCAAGTCATAAAAACACAAAGATTCAAAATGAGTTTGCTGCAGGAGGTGATGCCCCATTGCAAAAAGGAGATTACATAGCTACCATAGACTTAAAAGAGGCATACTTACACATTCCTTTGAACAGGAGACACAAAAACCTATTAAGATTTGTGATCAACTAAACGAAATACCGATTCAAAGTGCTGTCATTCGGCCTAAAATCAGCACCAAGAGTGTTCACAAAGTGCCTGGCAGCAGTAGCCGCTCTCCAAAAGCAATGGTCACAAGCAACGGGAAGTTGGGAGGATCTAGTGGTTGTCACACAGACAGTTCATCAGGAGATAGCATGATGGAACAAAGCAAACATAGCACAGGCAGACCTTTCACACAACCAACCCCCAACAGTGACCATAACAACAAATGCTTCCAGGTAGGATGGGGCGCAAACATGAACAACCTCAAAGCACGGGGATTGTGGACACAGCAGGATGCAGTGAACACATCAAAATCTTGGAGTTAAAGACATTGCTCCTAGCCTTAAAAGCCTTTCAGAAAGAGCTCTACGGAAAGAAGGTGTTGATAAAAAAGACAACTCAACCACCGTGTTTTACGTAAACAAACAAGGAGGAACTCAGTCTATAGCACTCTCAACTATAGATCAAAACATTTGGAGATGGGCAGTTCCAAAGAACATAGACATAATAGCAATACACCTACCAGGAAGGGACAATGTGGAAGCAGGAATAGAAAAGGATAACCTCCGACAAACGGGTGCTAAACACGTTGCGACATGGATAGTATAGAGATCTAGAGAAGACATCTCCCAAAATACTAACAAATAGACTAGAACACAAACAGAATCATCTCTGGTCTCTAAAATAAGTAGAGGACCTGTTAAAAGGGGGAAATAGAGGAATAAGTACAAGCAAGGCTTTCACTCACATACTTCCCCATACCAAGAAAAGGCTTAACATTAAGACTAATCATTGATTAGAGATTTTCAAACAAATTTGTAACAACATAAATTCAGGATAACAACACATACGAACTGATTGTAATGGTGGAACAGGCAGACTACACGGCAACCACTGATTTTTGAAAAAGCTTCTCCTTCCATGTGCTTACTATAAAAACAGAAATATCTCTGATTTTTCCTAGCGCAAACAGTAAAAGTGTTACCCGTTGGCAAAAGTAGGTGCGAATAGTGTTCGCAAAAGTAGGTGCGAAGAGTGTTCACAAAAGTTTTAACAATAGTTCCAGCACACCTGAGGATGCAGGGGATACACATTTACCCCTACCTTTACTGGTTGATAAAGGCAAACTCTTTACTCAGTGAGAGTAACGCATTCAACAGGTTATACAAGCCCTGTTCCCCCCCCAGATTTCTTCATCACCTGGGAGAACTTTCTTCAGAGCAGACCTGAGCTGGTTGAGGGCCAAGACATTCCCATTACGGAAGAAGATACTGCCACTGGATGAAGAGCGTCCTCCACTTCTGCTTCGGTGGATGCAGTGAGTGTGGGCATGTGAAAGGAAGGCGGAGCGTAGTCTTCTTGATGGCTGGTGGAAGTTCAGGCGGTGGTTAATGTAGGCGGGTTCTTGGTTGTGTAGAGCCTTGTGTGCGTGGGTCAGCAGCTTGAATTGGCATTTCTTCTGTACGGGGAGCCAGAGGAGTTTCCCAAGGTGAGTTGTGATGTAGGTTTGTCGGGGAAGGCAGAGGATGAGTCTGGCTGTGGCGTTCTATATCGTCTGAAGTTTCTTTAGAGGGTGTGTGGCAATTCCTACGGAGAGGGCATTGCAATAGTCCAGTTGGCTAGTGATGAGGGCTTGTCACTGTGCGTCTCGCGTGTAGGAGTAGCCACTTGAAGGTCTTTTGTAGCTTGCGCAGAGTGAGGAAGCAAGTGGAGGAGACTGCGTTGATGTGTGAATTCATGGTGAGCTTTGTCAATGATTCCAAGGTTTCTGGCATGTTGGAGGTGGTGGGTTTGGGTCCCAGATCTGTTGGCCACCAGGAGTCCTTCCATGTGTGGTTGCTATTGCCTAAGATTAGTACTTCTGTCATGCCTGTGTTTAGCTGCATGCAGTTGTTCTTCATCCATTCGGTGTCATGCATCTGTGGAAGTTGGTTCTGGTGGTGGTGGGGTCTTCAGTGAGTGAGAGGATTTATTTATTTATTTATTTTATTTTATATTCTTATAAAGCGCCAGACTAGACCCCCGAAGGGGTATCTCCGCGCTATTGCTGTACCACGAGAGTGTGCTAAATCCGAGTGTGTATCTGATATAGGGTGCAGAAACTGGAAGGCAGTTATTTGTCAGGATACAAATACGTTTTTAGAGTCTTTCGGAAACTCAGATGACTGGGAATTGATCTGAGTTCTGCCGGCAAAGAATTCCAGAGTGCTGGTCCGGCATAAGCTAACGCCCGGCCACCTTGTCTGGCCTTTTTTACTCTTGGTGTCTGCAAGAGCTGCTGATGACTGGAGCGCAGAGGTCGCCCAGGGATGTAGGACTGAAAGATCTTGGCCATGTATTTAGGGCCCTCTCCTATCATGCTCTTATGTATGGTGCATAAACTTTTGAATTGGACTCGCTTCCTCACTGGGAGCCAGTGGAGTCTCAGCAGCAGGGGATTAGAAGGGGTCCTTGCTGGAGCGTTCAGGACAATCCTTGCTGCTGTATTTTGGATTACTTGCAGTTTACTGAGCTGCTCCTCGTTTGCTCCGAGGAGCAGCCCATTGCAGTAATCCACCCTGCTGATGACCAGAGCCTGCACCAGCGTTTTTCTGTGGTGGTCTGGTATGTAGGGGAAGACTCGTCTCAACATCCCAATAGCCCGGAAGCAGGTGCCAGCAACCTGATTAACATGTCCCTTAAAGGTAAGTTGCTGATCGAAGAGCACTCCCAGGTTCCTAACAGAGCTCTTAGGGGTGGGGACAGGACCTAGCTCCACGGGCCACCAGTCGGATGACCAATATGTTGCCGCTTGTCCAAAACACATGACCTCCGTTTTCCCCACATTACACTGCAGACAGTTAGTTGACATCCAGTCTGCAATGGCTCTCATGCCATCTGCAAAAGATCTTTTTATTGCAGATGTGAGAGTTTTGAAAGGGAAAAGGAGTTGGGTGTCGTCGGCATACGACACCGGGGTGAACCCGAAAGATCTAGCTAAGTTGGCTAGGGGTGCCACATACACATTGAATAGTGTAGGACTAAGGCATGAGCCTTGTGGCACTCCCTTATTGAGCTCCCTTAGCGTGGATTTGTGGGAGCCCAGCCTAACTTCTTGGACACGACCAGTCAAAAAGCTCTTCATCCATGTCAGAGCCTCTCCCTCCACACCCACCTCACCTAGGCGATCAAGAAGCACCGTGTGAGACACCGTATCGAAAGCGGCGGAAAGGTCCAACAGCACCAGAATCATGGAGCTGCCCTCATCCAGTGCCATTCTGATGTTATTGGTCACTGTCTGAAGGGCTGATTCTGTGCTGTGGTTTGGCCTGAAACCAGATTGTGAATAGTCCAGGCCATCCGTCGCTTCCAGATGTTGAGAAAGATAGGTGTTCACGTGCCTCTCTGTAACCTTGCCCAGGTAAGGCAGGAGGGAGATAGGTCGTAAGTTGGAGAGGTCTGTCCAAGGAGAAGATGCCTTTTTTCTAATCGGGTTCACCACCGCCCTTTTCCAATCTGTAGGAACCTGACCTTTCTTTAGGGAGATGTTAATCACATCCAGCATGTGCGGACCCATAAGAGAAATCATGGGGCCGACCATTTTAGTTGGAATAAGGTCATTAGGCGATCCAGATTTAATGTGGCTGCAGAGGGAAAGGAGCTCTGTGTTGGTGATTAGAGGAAAATATGAAAGGGTAGGTTTGTTGCTGGATACTAGTTTTTGAGGATGGGGGTGGCCTGTGTTAGTAATTTTTATAGCGTCATTGGCTGTTACTATTTTTGCATAAATGTTGTTTATTTTATCCTCAAAATATCTCGAGACTTCATCACATAGCTCTTGTGAGAAGTCCTCAGAGCTGTCACAAGCAGTTGGCTTAATGAAATTCTGCAGAATGTTAAAAAGCTCCTTAGAGCAGTTGCCAGCCTGTGCTATCTGCTGCGTTAAATGTTGTTTCCTGGCTTGCTTGATGTTTTTGTAATACTTGGATTGAGTGTCTAAGAAAGCTACTCTACTGCTCTCGGTCTTCCCTTTTCTCCAAGCTTTCTCAGCTCGTCTGCAGTTTTGCTTAGCTACCCTCAGTTCGTGGGTGTACCAGCTATCTTGTTTAAGCACAGGATACTGTTTGTGTTTTTTTAATGGGGCTACAATGTCAATTGCTTGTTTAATAGAGACATTGAGCTTAGTTAAGGCCATATCAGCAGTGTCAGTTGCTAAAATTTCAGGATTTGTCCAGAATTCCTGGATTTTATTGGCAGTGACTTTATGCCACTCTCGTCGCCAAATAGGGGGAAGAGGAACACTCTTAACAGTTCTTACAGGGGTTACCAGAAGAAATTCAAGCATGGAGTGGTCTGTCCATTCTATTTCTTTTGCCGAGGAACAAATTACTTTAGCACAGTTACAAAAGAGTAAATCCAGCGTATGTCCTCCTTGATGGGTGGGTCCATGATTTTGTAATTCCAGACCTAGGTTAGCAAGGTCTGTAATCAGGGCAGTGGCATCGGAAAGTGTGGGTAGATCAACATGTGTATTGAAGTCTCCAAGAAGAAGAAAATCTTCTTTACATTTAATGTGAGGGGCTAAGATTTCTTGAAGATGAAGAGCAAAATTCGTATTGGATCCTGGGGGTCGGTATACCAAAGCACCTTTCCAGGTTATATGATTCATGAAGGTAAATTTAAAAATCATTATTTGTAGCTGAGAGTGCATGTGTTGCTCACTTATGGTGACTTTTATGCAGTCTTTGTGTATAATAGCGAGACCGCCTCCGGTTTTAATTTCTCGGTCTAGATGTTTAATCTTATACCCAGCAGGGATCCCCATGGCAATAGCAGTAACTGTATGTGGTTTTAGCCATGTTTCAACCAGGAAGCAGATATCTGGTTGCATTGAGTGAATTAAGTCCCAAACTTGATGTTGATGTTTGGGTAATGACCGTACATTAAGAAGGAAACTCCTAAGGCCCGAGGGAGGGGATTTAAGAACCGAGGGGGATATACTATTTCCAGATAGACTATGGCATTGCAGGCAGGAGAAACCTCCCTCTACACAATGCCATGGGATTTTCGTGCTGCATGACCATGATGGTCTGAGTGACAGAAGCGTTTGGGCCGAGTAACTAATTATCTGTGTGTCCTTACCGGTCTGAGCTCGTAAGGCAGGATTAGAGTCCATCGCCCCTCGCCCCGTCCTGTCGCGGACGGGCGCAGACGGGCTTTTCTTCGGCGCTTCTTAGGCGCGCTCGAAGGCGCCCCCTGCGCGCTACCGCTGCGCGCTAATTGGAAGGGCGTGGCTAAATAGCCCGGAGTGAGGTAGCCACTAGAGCGCTAACCTCTACTCCGGGACTACCGGAAGTGCTGCTGCCTGGCTCTGCCTGTCCGCCCTCCGCTCAACGGCACTGGTTGCCGAGTCGGACCGAGGCGGGCAGGCGATGGTATCGAGCACAGGTGAAGCGGGGGAGAGAAAGCGGGTATTGGGACAGGTGAGTCTGTCCTGCCTAAGGATAAAATGTATTTTAAAAAATATGCGCTAAAAGTTTTAGTCCGCTAAATTGATAGTCCTCGCAGCCCTCGCTAACACAGCAATTCAATCAGACGAAGCACCCACAGGCACAGCAGCGGTCTGGGAGACACTGCCACCGTCTCCCTACCGCGCAGGACCGAGGGTCAGGTCGGCCTAAATAGCCCGGAGTGAGGTAGCCACTAGAGCGCTAACCTCTACTCCGGGACTACCGGAAGTGCTGCTGCCTGGCTCTGCCTGTCCGCCCTCCGCTCAACGGCACTGGTTGCCGAGTCGGACCGAGGCGGGCAGGCGATGGTATCGAGCACAGGTGAAGCGGGGGAGAGAAAGCGGGTATTGGGACAGGTGAGTCTGTCCTGCCTAAGGATAAAATGTATTTTAAAAAATATGCGCTAAAAGTTTTAGTCCGCTAAATTGATAGTCCTCGCAGCCCTCGCTAACACAGCAATTCAATCAGACGAAGCACCCACAGGCACAGCAGCGGTCTGGGAGACACTGCCACCGTCTCCCTACCGCGCAGGACCGAGGGTCAGGTCGGCCTAAATGAGTTGGGTGTCGTCTCGTAGGAAACCATGGGATCTGCCGATGTTGGCCAGCGAGGTCATATATGCGTTGAAGAGCATGGGGTTGAGAGATGAGCCCTGGGAGACACCGCAGGAGATCTCCTTGGGTTCATAGGTAAAAGGTTGGAGGTGGATCCTCTGAGTCCTGATGAGGAAAGAGGTGAGCCACCTGAGCACGCCCCCTTGGATGCCATTGTGGTGGAGGTTTTAGATCGGTGTGTGGTGGGATACGGTGTTGAAGGCTCCCGAGAGGTCGAGGAGGATCAAAGCTGTTGTTTCTCCTTGGTCGAGGACAGTTCGGATGTAGTTTGTAGCTTTGTGCAGGGCGGTTTCACTGCTGTGATTGCTGCGAAAGCCAGATTGGGAGGCGTCAAGTAGATGGTTCTGCTCCAGGTGTGTCATGAATTGATTGTTGATGATCTTCTCCAGTACCTTAGCTGTGGGAGCAGGGAGATTGGCTGGTAGTTTTTAAGTTTGTTGGAGTCGGCGGAGTGTTTTTTGAGTAGTGGTCTGACTTCGGTGTATTTCCAGGCATTGAGAAATGTTGCGGTGGTGATAGAGGTTGTGATAGTTCCTGGCCAATCCTTTGGTTTCTGAGTTTGAAGATGTGGAGCGGGCATGGGTCTGTGGGAGCTCCAGAGTGGATGGATTTCATGGCAGAGGTGGTGTCCTGGGTGGTGAGGATGTTCCAGATGGTCAGTGTGTGGTTTGTGTCTGTTATGGTGGTGGCATATCTGTCAAGGAAGTCCGTAGGTGGGTGTTAGGGTTCGACATTTCTGTAAATGGTTGCAATCTTGTAGTGGAAGAAATGGGCAAAGTTGTTGCACAGCTCCTGTGAGGGTGTGATGATGTTTTTCTTAGCAGCCGGGTTGGAGAATTCCTTAATGATGTAGAAAAGTTCCTTGGCATTGGCACTGGGTATACATGTGGCAAGGGCTGTCTTCTTTGCTGCCCTCAGCAGGCGGTGGTAGAGGTTGAGGTAGGTCTTAAAGGCTGCCTTGTCGAAGGTGTCCTTGCAGGTGCTCCATCTCATCTCCAACTGTTTGCTATCTCGTTTTGCTGTTCTGAGTTCTTCGGTGTACCAGCTGCCCTTTTTGGAATATTTTCTCAGGATGTTGCTCTTGATGGGGACAATGCTGTCTGTGCAATGTGCGATCCAGGTGTTGATGTTTTTCACTTCTCTTCAAGGTTGGTGGCGGTAGCAGGGTTGGAGGTGTTGAGGGTGTTCGCCAAGCTGGTCTCTGAGATTTTGTTCCACCTCTGGTGGGGGGCATGGGTCATCTTGGGGCTGGCAGTGCTGGGGCTGGAGATGCTGTAGTGGACGATGGGGTGATCGGTCCATGTGAGTTCCGAGGCATGGCTGTGTGTGATGCGGTTTCTGGAGGTGAAAATTGGGTCCAGTGTGTGTCCTATGGTCTGTGTAGGGTCGTGGACGATCTGGGTCAGTCAAAGGCTGCTCATACTGTCGAGGATATCTGCAGTGTTTGTCATTGGGGTCGCCGATGTGGAAGTTTAGGTCTCCGAGGAAGGTGTAGTCCTTGGAGTCTAAGATTAGGGGCATAATGATATCTGCCATAGTCTTGTAGAAGCTGGAGTGCAGGCCTGGGGATCGGTGTGCGGGGGTGCCTTTGATGGTTGTTTTGTCGTCCGTGTGGAGCTTCAAGTTGAGAAGTTGAGATATTCAACCAGGGTGGTGTCGGTAGTGGTGTACACTGTATTGTTTCTTTGTGGATAATGGCTGGTACTCCTCCCAGCTTGTTGGTTCAGTCCTTGTGAGTGATTTTATATCCGTCTAGAATCACAGGCAATGTCTGTGGCAGATGTGGGGTTGAGCCAGGTCAAACAGAGTAAGACTATTCCGGGTACGAGGGTGGCGATAAGGTCCCATAATTCACTGGAATATTTCCATAGTGAGTGTGTTGAGAAGGGCGCATGCGAGTTGGTGTTTTTGTTCAGGTGGTGTCTGTGGTGTGTTCAGGGTGGGGCTGATCGGTGGGCTGATGTGTGTGTACAGTGCCAGGTGAAGGTGCATGCTTGCAGGTGAAAGGTCCTACTGTGGAGCGTGGGTTGACGCCATGTCAGTGTTTGTTGTGGCTTGGTGTAGAGCTCGGCGATGGTGTATATTCGGGGGGCAGGAGGGCCAGGGGAGTTGTCACTGGGCACGGTGTAGGCGCAGATGGGCATTCCTTTTATGCACCAGAATTAAGTAGGTTCTGATACATCGCATTCCATTTCAACATGGTCGTTACAACGAACGAGTTGTTACATCGCTTACCATTACAATGCAAGTCGTTACAACATCTCGCTGTGGGGGGCGCTGGATGTTGGAATAGTATGATTTACTATTCCAACTCCAGTCTGTGCAACAGTAGGGAAGGTGTTGGATTTTAAATCCAACACCTTCTGCCCCCTACAGCAAGTCGTTGAAACGGCTTGCGTTGTAATGGTTTGTGATGTAACAACGCGGTCATCGTAACAACCGCGTTGTAAAGGCATGCAATTATTGCATGCAATGTAAACAAAAGTTCCCCCTGGGGTGGGGTGGGGTGGGGTGGGGTGGGGTGGGATGGACGGGCCTTCTGTTGACGGGAAGAACGATGAGTGGGACAGCCCAGTCTGGAAAACCCCAGTGAGATGAGCCAGGCAGCTGCGGTGTCACTGGGTCAGTCTGGAACAAGTAGGAGCTGGAGGCCACAGGCAAGTGGCAGGCCATGTGTCCAGGTGCCTACTCTTGACTCTCAAAACATATGCGCCAACCTTGGGGATCTGTGCTCACTTAGCACAGCTAAGGAAGAGGCAGGCGAGCACATACATGTATTGCACCTGAAGACAGTGTTTCTGGCACTCAAGGCCTTCCACACACAAATAATAGGAAAGATTTTGCAAATACAAACAGACAAGACCATAACCATGTTCTCCCTCCACGAACATGACCCACAATGTCATCTGTACTATCAAAGCTGGCGACAGACATCTGGTTCGGATGATTCCAAGAAACCGTATCTCTCACCTGGGAACAAAATATTGAAAGGGACATGCTCGGCAGGCACAAAGGAAGCTGACGCACATGGGAGCTGGATTAAAGGGCGGCAGGCTCGAATCTTGGGAACATTGGACTTAGACCTATTTGTAACACATACAAACGCTAAGTGCCAAAACTTTACATTCAGCTTTTCACACCGCCTGTTGCCCGAAAATGCTTTGTCGAATTTGTGAGGGGTCTTTGCTTACACTTTCCACTGTTTCCCCTGATCCTGTAAGTAATCAGCAAGTGCAGGGTCTTAAACAAGACTAATACTTATAGCCCTGCAGTGGTATGACAAGCATGGTCTCACGCTTGAAGATGATGTAAGTAAATATATCATGGCCTTTGTTATGTCGTAAGCGACTCGTATGATCATGAGACAATGCAATGCTGCTTCCTATGATCATGAGACAATGCAATGCTGCTGCCTATGATCATGAGACAACGCAACGCTGCTGCCTTGATCATGAGACAACGCAACGCTGCTTCCTACGATCATGAGTCAATGCAATGCTGCTGCCTATGATCATGAGTCAATGCTACGCTGCTTCCTAAGATCATGAGACAACGCAACGCTGCTTCCTACGATCATGAGTCAATGCAATGCTGCTGCCTATGATTATGAGTCAATGCTACGCTGCTTCCTAAGATCATGAGACAACGCGACGCTGCTGCCTATGATCATGAGTCAATGCAATGCTGCTGCCTATGATCATGAGTCAATGCAATGCTGCTGCCTATGATCAGGAGTCAATGCTACGCTGCTCCCTATGATCATGAGTCAATGCAATGCTGCTGCCTATGATCATGAGTCAATGCAATGCTGCTGCCTATGATCATGAGACAACGCAACGCTGCTGCTTCCTACGATCATGAGTCAACGCAATGCTGCTGCCTATGATCATGAGTCAATGCTACGCTGCTTCCTAAGATCATGAGACAACGCAACGCTGCTTCCTACGATCATGAGTCAATGCAATGCTGCTGCCTATGATTATGAGTCAATGCTACGCTGCTTCCTAAGATCATGAGACAACGCAACGCTGCTGCCTATGATCATGAGTCAATGCAATGCTGCTGCCTATGATCATGAGTCAATGCAATGCTGCTGCCTATGATCAGGAGTCAATGCTACGCTGCTCCCTATGATCATGAGTCAATGCAATGCTGCTGCCTATGATCATGAGACAACGCAACGCTGCTGCCTATGATCATGAGTCAATGCAATGCTGCTGCCTATGATCATGAGTCAATGCTACGCTGCTTCCTAAGATCATGAGACAACGCAACGCTGCTGCCTATGATCATGAGTCAATGCAATGCTGCTGCCTATGATCATGAGTCAATGCTACGCTGCTTCCTAAGATCATGAGACAACGCAATGCTGCTGCCTATGATCATGAGTCAATGCAATGCTGCTGCCTATGATCATGAGTCAATGCAATGCTGCTGCTGCCTATGATCATGAGTCAATGCTACGCTGCTTCCTAAGATCATGAGACAACGCAACGCTGCTGCCTATGATCATGAGTCAATGCAATGCTGCTGCCTATGATCATGAGTCAATGCTACGCTGCTTCCTAAGATCATGAGACAACGCAACGCTGCTGCCTATGATCATGAGTCAATGCAATGCTGCTGCCTATGATCATGAGTCAATGCAATGCTGCTGCCTATGATCATGAGTCAATGCTACGCTGCTTCCTAAGATCATGAGACAACGCAATGCTGCTGCCTATGATCATGAGTCAATGCAATGCTGCTGCCTATGATCATGAGTCGATGCTACGCTGCTTCCTAAGATCATGAGACAACGCAACGCTGCTGCCTATGATCATGAGTCAATGCAATGCTGCTGCCTATGATCATGAGTCAATGCAATGCTGCTGCCTATGATCATGAGTCAATGCTACGCTGCTTCCTAAGATCATGAGACAACGCAATGCTGCTGCCTATGATCATGAGTCAATGCAATGCTGCTGCCTATGATCATGAGTCAATGCTACGCTGCTTCCTAAGATCATGAGACAACGCAACGCTGCTGCCTATGATCATGAGTCAATGCAATGCTGCTGCCTATGATCATGAGTCAATGCAATGCTGCTGCCTATGATCATGAGACAACGCAACGCTGCTGCCTATGATCATGAGTCAATGCAATGCTGCTGCCTATGATCATGAGTCAATGCAATGCTGCTGCCTATGATCAGGAGTCAATGCTACACTGCTCCCTATGATCATGAGTCAATGCAATGCTGCTGCCTATGATCATGAGTCAATGCAATGCTGCTGCCTATGATCATGAGTCAATGCTACGCTGCTTCCTAAGATCATGAGACAACGCAATGCTGCTGCCTATGATCATGAGTCAATGCAATGCTGCTGCCTATGATCATGAGTCAATGCTACGCTGCTTCCTAAGATCATGAGACAACGCAACGCTGCTGCCTATGATCATGAGTCAATGCAATGCTGCTGCCTATGATCATGAGTCAATGCTACGCTGCTTCCTAAGATCATGAGACAACGCAACGCTGCTGCCTATGATCATGAGTCAATGCAATGCTGCTGCCTATGATCATGAGTCAATGCAATGCTGCTGCCTATGATCATGAGTCAATGCTACGCTGCTTCCTAAGATCATGAGACAACGCAACGCTGCTGCCTATGATCATGAGTCAATGCAATGCTGCTGCCTATGATCATGAGTCAATGCAATGCTGCTGCCTATGATCATGAGTCAATGCTATGCTGCTTCCTAAGATCATGAGACAACGCAATGCTGCTGCCTATGATCATGAGTCAATGCAATGCTGCTGCCTATGATCATGAGACAACGCAACGCTGCTGCCTATGATCATGAGTCAATGCAATGCTGCTGCCTATGATCATGAGACAACGCAACGCTGCTGCCTATGATCATGAGTCAATGCAATGCTGCTGCCTATGATCATGAGTCAATGCTACGCTGCTTCCTAAGATCATGAGACAACGCAATGCTGCTGCCTATGATCATGAGTCAATGCAATGCTGCTGCCTATGATCATGAGACAACGCAACGCTGCTGCCTATGATCATGAGTCAATGCAATGCTGCTGCCTATGATCATGAGTCAATGCTACGCTGCTTCCTAAGATCATGAGACAACGCAATGCTGCTGCCTATGATCATGAGACAACGCAATGCTGCTGCCTATGATCATGAGACAACGCAACGCTGCTTCCTAAGATCATGAGACAACGCAACGCTGCTGCCTAAGATCATGAGTCAATGCAATGCTGCTGCCTATGATCATGAGACAACGCAACGCTGCTGCCTAAGATCATGAGTCAATGCAATGCTGCTTCCTAAGATCATGAGACAACGCAATGCTGCTGCCTATGATCATGAGACAACGCAACGCTGCTTCCTAAGATCATGAGTCAATGCAATGCAATGCTGCTGCCTATGATCCAAGGCTCATTCATTTCCTGCATTCACATTTTCCCAGTACCAGCCTCTTATCCTTTAACTTAGCTCTCCTGTTGTTTCTGTTGCACTTATGGTCAATGCATAGTGAGGCTCCTTGTTGTTTGTGTTTAGAAACTGTTGATAAATCTGTATTTCTCCTCAAGTATGTCTTCCTCTCTCCTTTATGTTGCATACTTCACTTCTATTCCAATCCTCTGCACCAGTGTCACACTGTGAACAGTCTGCTCCCGTATGTTACCAGTCAGTTCATGGTGTTCTTCCTTCCTTCCTTCTGCACAGTGCTTTGAAACCCAGTTGGGTGGAATTTGCGCTTGATACAGGAACAAACAAAGGAAACCCATCTCTTTGTGCTGCCCTCCTCTTCCTAAGCAACCTTCCTGTGCACTCTCGACCTTGCCTTTCTCATTCTATATGTGAGCCCAGGACCACCAACATGGGGTATTCACTCCGCATATTGTGATAGTTTAATGCATATCCTTCCCTGAGATTGTGGCCTGACACCCCCAGCCTGGAGACTGGCACGTTTGGGGTAAGGGGTGCTCTCAACTTATCATACGTACAGCTCCCTTGACATCCCCGGATCTGTAATTAACAGGGCAGTGCTCTTTCTATAGCGTAAGACAAATGGCGGTGAGATCCCCAGCTCTGCCAGTGGGACAGATACTTCTTGGAGGTAGCCATATGCGTTCTGCTCTGCTTATTTATCCCTTCTTCTTTTTCTCCATCTGACATGTCTTCTTTCCCTCTGCAGTGAAGCCCCACATGCAACAAGGCCTGATCTCCGTTGCTGCTCGGACCGTTATCACTCACCTGGTCAACCACTTGGGCCATTATCCGATGAGTGGTGACCCCGCCATGCTCACCAGCCAGATCTGCGAGAACCATGACAACCTCTACAGTGAGAGTGGAGATTTGACCCCTGAACTCTTCCAGAGCCCCAACCTGCAACTCTTTGTTCTCAATGGCACTACCCTCCTCTCCTGCTTGCAGATCCGGGCTGAGGAGCCTGGGCCTGGTGGGGGACTCGCGTCCGGCCTCTCTTCCGCCAACTCCATTGTCAGGATTATCATGCGAGACCTATCTGGCAAGTACTCTTGGGAGGCAGCAATCTTGTACGGGACGCCCCCTCCAAGTAGTCCTCGGAAGCAGGCCTCTCTCTTGCCAGCGCACATTGAGGTGCCACAGGCTGAGCCGGCAGCCGTAGTCAGTTCAGAGGATGCCCCCTCTGTGGACAGTGGAGCCTCCCAGCCAAGGAGGAGAACCCGGGATGTAGTTCCGACATGGGACACGTTGTCTGATGAGGATGATGCACTTGACGTCCTTCTCCAATATGTGGGCACCACTGGGCCAGAGTGTCTGCAAAGAACTGGGGTCCCCTTAAATGTGCCTGCTCCTCCGCCCGCTTGCCTTTCAGAAAAGCTGGAAAATGACGTTATCAACGCGATTCTAAAGCAGGATGCGGAAGAGAGAGAGTTTGTGGAAAAGCGCTCTTGGGACCTGATCATGAGAGCGATGGAACAGGAGGAGCCGGTGCCACAGAAGCCACAGTCAGCCTTCTACTACTCCCGACTGCTGCTCAGCATCCTGGGGATGAACTCCTGGGACAAGAGGTGAGGCTTGGGAGAGGGGCGGTGCAGGTCAGAGGTGAGGCTTTGGAGAGGGGCGGTGCAGGTCAGAGGGGAGGCTTGGGAGAGGGGCTGTGCAGGTCAGAGGTGAGGCTTTGGAGAGGAGCTGTGCAGGTCAGAGGTGAGGCTTTGGAGAGGGGCTGTGCAGGTCAGAGGTGAGGCTTTAGAGAGGGGCTGTGCAGGTCAGAGGTGAGGCTTTGGAGAGGGGCGGTGCAGGTCAGAGGTGAGGCTTTGGAGAGGGGCGGTGCAGGTCAGAGGTGAGGCTTTGGAGAGGGGCATGCAGGTCAGAGGTGGAGCTTTGGAGAAGGGCTGTGCAGGTCAGAGGTGAGGCTTTGGAGAGGGGCTGTGCAGGTCAGAGGTGAGGCTTTGGAGAGGGGTGGTGCAGGTCAGAGGTGAGGCTTTGGAGAGGGCTGTGCAGGTCAGAGGTGAGGCTTTGGAGAGGAGTTGTGCAGGTCAGAGGTGAGGCTTGTGAGAGGGGCTGTGCAGGTTAGAGATGAGGCTTTGGAGAGGGGCTGTGCAGGTCAGAGGTAAGGCTTTGGAGAGGGGCGGTGCAGGTCAGAGGCGAGGCTTGGGAGAGGGGCTGTGCAGGTCAGAGGTGAGGCTTTTGAGAGGAGCGGTGCATGTCAGAGGTGAAGATTGGGAGAGGGGCGGTGCAGGTCAGAGGCGAGGCTTGGGAGAGGGGCTGTGCAGGTCAGAGGTGAGGCTTTGGAGAGGAGCGGTGCAGGTCAGAGGTGAGGCTTGGGAGAGGGGCTGTGCAGGTCAGAGGTGAGGCTTTGGAGAGGGGCTGTGCAGGTCAGAGGTGAGGCTTTGGAGAGGGGCGGTGCAGGTCAGAGGTGTGGTTTGGGAGAGGGGTTGTGCAGGTCAGAGGTGAGGCTTTGGAGAGGGGCTGTGCAGGACAGAGGTGAGGCTTTGGAGAGGGGCTGTGCAGGACAGAGGTGAGGCTTTGGGGACGGGCTGTGTAGGTCAGAGGTGAGGCTTTGGAGAGGGGCTGTGCAGGTCAGAGGTGAGGCTTTGGAGAGGGGCGTGCAGGTCAGAGGTGAGGCTTTGGAGAGGGGCGTGCAGGTCAGAGGTGAGGCTTTGGAGAGGGGCGGTGCAGGACAGAGGTGAGGCTTTGGAGAGGGGCTGTGCAGGTCAGAGGTGAGGCTTTGGAGAGGGGCGGTGCAGGTCAGAGGCGAGGCTTGGGAGAGGGGCTGTGCAGGTCAGAGGTGAGGCTTTGGAGAGGAGCGGTGCAGGTCAGAGGTGAGGCTTTGAAGAGGGGCGGTGCAGGTCAGAGGCGAGGCTTGGGAGAGGGGCTGTGCAGGTCAGAGGTGAGGCTTTGGAGAGGGGCTGTGCAGGTCAGAGGTGAGGCTTTGGAGAGGGGCTGTGCAGGTCAGAGGTGTGGTTTGGGAGAGGGGCTGTGCAGGTCAGAGGCGAGGCTTGGGAGAGGGGCTGTGCAGGTCAGAGGTTAGGCTTTGGAGAGGGGCTGTGCAGGTCAGAGGTGAGGCTTTGGAGAGGGGCGGTGCAGGTCAGAGGTGAGGCTTGAAAGAGGGGCTGTGCAGGTCAGAGGTGAGGCTTTGGAGAGGGGCTGTGCAGGTCAGAGGTGAGGCTTTGGAGAGGGGCGGTGCAGGTCAGAGGTGTGGTTTGGGAGAGGGGCTGTGCAGGTCAGAGGCGAGGCTTGGGAGAGGGGCTGTGCAGGTCAGAGGTGAGGCTTTGGAGAGGGGCTGTGCAGGTCAGAGGTGAGGCTTTGGAGAGGGGTGGTGCAGGTCAGAGGTGAGGCTTGGGAGAGGGGCTGTGCAGGTCAGAGGTGAGGCTTTGGAGAGGGGCTGTGCAGGTCAGAGGTGAGGCTTTGGAGAGGGGCTGTGCAGGTCAGAGGTGAGGCTTTGGAGAGGGGTGGTGCAGGTCAGACGTGAGGCTTGGGAGAGGGCTGTGCAGGTCAGAGGTGAGGCTTTGGAGAGGGGCGGTGCAGGTCAGAGGTGAGGCTTTGGAGAGGGGCGGTGCAGGTCAGAGGTGAGGCTTTGGAGAGGGGCTGTGCAGGTTAGAGGGGAGGCTTTGGAGAGGGGCTGTGCAGGTCAGAGATGAGGCTTTGGAGAGGGGCTGTGCAGGTCAGAGGTGAGGCTTTGGAGAGGGGCGGTGCAGGTCAGAGGTGAGGCTTTGGAGAGGGGCGGTGCAGGTCAGAGGTGAGGCTTTGGAGAGGGGCGGTGCAGGTCAGAGGCGAGGCTTGGGAGAGGGGCTGTGCAGGTCAGAGGCGAGGCTTGGGAGAGGGGCTGTGCAGGTCAGAGGTGAGGCTTTGGAGAGGGGCTGTGCAGGTCAGAGGTGAGGCTTTGGAGAGGGGTGGTGCAGGTCAGAGGTGAGGCTTTGGAGAGGGGTGGTGCAGGTCAGAGGTGAGGCTTTGGAGAGGGGTGGTGCAGGTCAGAGGTGAGGCTTGGGAGAGGGGCTGTGCAGGTCAGAGGTGAGGCTTTGGAGAGGGGTGGTGCAGGTCAGAGGTGAGGCTTGGGAGAGGGGCTGTGCAGGTCAGAGGTGAGGCTTTGGAGAGGGGCTGTGCAGGTCAGAGGTGAGGCTTTGGAGAGGGGCGGTGCAGGTCAGAGGTGTGGTTTGGGAGAGGGGTTGTGCAGGTCAGAGGTGAGGCTTTGGAGAGGGGCGGTGCAGGTCAGAGGTGAGGCTTTGGAGAGGGGCTGTGCAGGACAGAGGTGAGGCTTTGGAGAGGAGCGGTGCAGGTCAGAGGTGAGGCTTTGGAGAGGGGCGGTGCAGGTCAGAGGTGAGGCTTTGGAGAGGGGCGGTGCAGGTCAGAGGTGAGGCTTGGGAGAGGGGCTGTGCAGGTCAGAGGTGAGGCTTTGGAGAGGAGCGGTGCAGGTCCGAGGTGAGGCTTGGGAGAGGGGCTATGCAGGTCAGAGGTGAGGCTTGGGAGAGGGGCTGTGCAGGTCAGAGGTGAGGCTTTGGAGAGGGGCGGTGCAGGTCAGAGGTGTGGTTTGGGAGAGGGGCTGTGCAGGTCAGAGGCGAGGCTTGGGAGAGGGGCTGTACAGGTCAGAGGTGAGGCTTTGGAGAGGGGCTGTGCAGGTCAGAGGTGAGGCTTTGGAGAGGGGCTGTGCAGGTCAGAGGTGAGGCTTTGGAGAGGGGTGGTGCAGGTCAGACGTGAGGCTTGGGAGAGGGCTGTGCAGGTCAGAGATGAGGCTTTGGAGAGGGGCTGTGCAGGTCAGAGGTGAGGCTTTGGAGAGGGGCGGTGCAGGTCAGAGGTGAGGCTTTGGAGAGGGGCGGTGCAGGTCAGAGGCGAGGCTTGGGAGAGGGGCTGTGCAGGTCAGAGGCGAGGCTTGGGAGAGGGGCTGTGCAGGTCAGAGGTGAGGCTTTGGAGAGGGGCTGTGCAGGTCAGAGGTGAGGCTTTGGAGAGGGGCGGTGCAGGTCAGAGGTGAGGCTTGGGAGAGGGGCTGTGCAGGTCAGAGGTGAGGCTTTGGAGAGGGGCTGTGCAGGTCAGAGGTGAGGCTTTGGAGAGGGGTGGTGCAGGTCAGAGGTGAGGCTTGGGAGAGGGGCTGTGCAGGTCAGAGGTGAGGCTTTGGAGAGGGGCTGTGCAGGTCAGAGGTGAGGCTTTGGAGAGGGGCGGTGCAGGTCAGAGGTGTGGTTTGGGAGAGGGGTTGTGCAGGTCAGAGGTGAGGCTTTGGAGAGGGGCTGTGCAGGACAGAGGTGAGGCTTTGGAGAGGGGCGGTGCAGGACAGAGGTGAGGCTTTGGAGAGGGGCTGTGCAGGACAGAGGTGAGGCTTTGGAGAGGGGCTGTGCAGGACAGAGGTGAGGCTTTGGAGAGGGGCTGTGCAGGACAGAGGTGAGGCTTTGGAGAGGGGCTGTGCAGGACAGAGGTGAGGCTTTGGAGAGGGGCTGTGCAGGACAGAGGTGAGGCTTTGGAGAGGGGCGGTGCAGGTCAGAGGCGAGGCTTGGGAGAGGGGCTGTGCAGGTCAGAGGTGAGGCTTTGGAGAGGGGCTGTGCAGGACAGAGGTGAGGCTTTGGAGAGGGGCGGTGCAGGTCAGAGGCGAGGCTTGGGAGAGGGGCTGTGCAGGTCAGAGGTGAGGCTTTGGAGAGGAGCGGTGCAGGTCAGAGGTGAGGCTTGGGAGAGGGGCTGTGCAGGTCAGAGGTTAGGCTTTGGAGAGGGGCTGTGCAGGTCAGAGGTGAGGCTTGGGAGAGGGGCGGTGCAGGTCAGAGGTGAGGCTTTGGAGAGGGGTGGTGCAGGTCAGAGGTGAGGCTTGGGAGAGGGGCTGTGCAGGTCAGAGGTTAGGCTTTGGAGAGGGGCTGTGCAGGTCAGAGGTGAGGCTTTGGAGAGGGGCGGTGCAGGTCAGAGGTGTGGTTTAGGAGAGGGGCGGTGCAGGTCAGAGGTGAGGCTTTGGAGAGGGGTGGTGCAGGTCAGACGTGAGGCTTGGGAGAGGGCTGTGCAGGTCAGAGGTGAGGCTTTGGAGAGGGGCGGTGCAGGTCAGAGGTGAGGCTTTGGAGAGGGGCGGTGCAGGTCAGAGGTGAGGCTTTGGAGAGGGGCTGTGCAGGTTAGAGGTGATGCTTTGGAGAGGGGCTGTGCAGGTCAGAGATGAGGCTTTGGAGAGGGGCTATGCAGGTCAGAGGTGAGGCTTTGGAGAGGGGCGGTGCAGGTCAGAGGTGAGGCTTTGGAGAGGGGCTGTGCAGGTCAGAGGTGAGGTTTTGGAGAGGGGCGGTGCAGGTCAGAGGTGAGGCTTTGGAGACGGGCTGTGTAGGTCAGAGGTGAGGCTTTGGAGAGGGGCTGCGCAGGTCAGAGGTGAGGCTTTGGAGAGGGGCGGTGCAGGTCAGAGGTGAGGCTTTGGAGAGGGGCTGTGCAGGTCAGAGGTGAGGCTTTGGAGAGGGGCTGTGCAGGTCAGAGGTGAGGCTTTGGAGAGGGGTGGTGCAGGTCAGAGGTGAGGCTTTGGAGAGGGGCTGTGCAGGTCAGAGGTGAGGATTGTTGGAGAGATTCTACATCCTGGGGCAGGGATGAGGACTGTAAGCTTTGCCATCCTAGGGACAGCGGGAGGAATATATTGTGGGGTCCATGGTGAGGAATATGGGAGACTTCAACACACTGGGTGTTGGTTCTGAGGGCGGTGGTGGGGAGCGTGGGAGATCTTTACATACTAGGGTCAGAGGTTCAGAGGTGTGAGGAATGTGGCAGAGCTGCTACATCCTGTGGTCAGAGGTGAGGTTTGGGAGAGCTGCGCCTGAGGCTTGGGTTCTGACCTAGTTGGTGAGAAGTATGGAAGAGTTCAACATCCTGGATAGAGAAATTAAGACCCTGGGCGTGGGTTCTGAACTCCGTGCTGAGGAATGTGTGAAAGCTTTAACATTCTGCGCTTGGGTTCTGAGGGCAGAGACTGGGAATGTGGGAGAAGGTCTACATTCGGGCTATGGATCCTGCAGTCAGAGGTGAGGAGTGTGGGCGCGCGTCTACATCCAGGATGTGGGTTCTGAGGTTAGTGTTGAGAAAAGTGTGTGATTCTACATCCTGAGGTCAGAGGTAAATCTTGGGCTTGAACTCCTGGGACAAAAGGTTTAGCATCGGAGAGGGGCTGAACACCCTAGGGTCAGAGGTCAGGAATATGGGAGAACTTCTACACTCTCGAGTCATATGTAATGAATGTAAGCTTTGTACATCCAGAGGTCAGAGGTGAGGAATATGTGAGAACGTCTACATACTGAACATACGTCCTAAGGTCAGAGGTAAGAAATATAAGCTTCTGTATCCTAGGCTTGAACTCTGAGGATAAGAGGGGGAGTTTGTGAGAATTGCTTTACATCCTGAGGTCAGAGGTGAAAAACGTGAGAGACCTTCTGCATCCTGGGTGTCGAGGTCAGAGGTGAAAAACGTGAGAGACCTTCTGCATCCTGGGTGTCGGAAGTTAGGGGTGTAAGCTACATCTTGAGGGTTGGGTTCTGAGATTAGAAGGGATGCAGGAGAACGTCTACATACAGGATATATGTACTAAGGTCACAGGTAAGGAATTTAGGCTTCTACATTCTAGGCTTGAACTCCTGGGACAAGAGTTGAGGCTTGGGAGAAATGTTGTGCATCCTTACTGCAAAGGTAATTTTTGTGGGAGAGCTTCTGCATCCTGCGGTCAGAGGTGAGCAATGCAAAGTTCTAACTCCTGCACCTAGGTCCTAAAGTCAGAGGTGATGAAGTGGGAGAGTTTGATCATTATTGGCGTGGGTCCTAAGGTCTGGAGTAAGGAATGTTAGAGGCACATGAGCTGCAGAATACAACTTGTGCTTAGATCGCCCTCTGGTGTTGGGCTCAGATGTTTGTACTTTGTTGTCTTGGAAGAAGTCTTTGTAGTCACAAGATAGGTGACTCCTCCTTTGGACGATAGTGCGCATGGGCATCAACTCTATCCTTAGATGGGTTTTTTCTGCCATCGGGTTCGAATTGTAGTGTAGTTCCTATATTCCCAATAGGCTCTGTGCATTGGAATAGTATATACTATAGATATGACGTAGGACTGAGGTCGACTAGGTCTCTATCGAATATACTAAACTTAATAGTGAGTGCCAGCTAGCTGAGGTCACTAGAAACGTTCTCGAATAAACAAGAAGGCCTGAAATAGGTAGTGGTTTCTCCAAAGCCACCAGCTGCATGTCTTCTTGGCAATGACCTGGAAACATCAGCATGTAAATGTAAATGTATTGCAATTTATATAGCGCACGTATCACCCGAAGGCATCAAGGCGCTTGCCTTGGGAACCCGTCCTGGTATTCCCCTGTGAGATAACCCCAGCAGGGTATCCACAAGGTGAAAGCCAGGCATCCCGCCGCGAGGGGCCGTAGTGGAGATTAAGCAAGCTATTGCCCAGAGTCGCAGAGTGTGAACCCGTGAGTCGAGTAGGCACCGGAACGAGAATTATCGAGTCCGTGGAATTTTTGAGCCCAAGACCCGCCGAGGCGGGGAATTGAACCCTGGTCCAGGACCGATCTCAGCTTCCGGGTCTGCCGCCTCTAACCCCTGAGCCACACTTCATGGGCTGAGCATGGGCTGAGGCTGAACTGAAAACCCATGCAGCAATGCTGGATATCTCTAAATTGGTGTGTATAAAAATAAGAGCAAGAGACGGTGAAAAAGATATGTTGGAGCCTGAAAGTATAGCCCAACCTTCCAAGAGAAAAGGTAAGAAGACTGGGGAACTAGCTACTGTACAGCAAGAGGATCAGGACCCCTCTCCCCAGGGAGAGGATTTGTACACAACAGAGAGAAGCGAGCCCATGCCGCTTGACCCTTCCCAGGTTGCACTCTTAGGCCCATTGTGACCCTCTAATGAAGAGCTGCGCCTTGGACAACAGGACTGTCCAACTCTTGAAAACCTGAGGCAGCAGGCTGCTGTACAGGAGAAGGGAGATGTTAGTGGTACCTAGGTGTGGACATACTGGGTTCACTTGAACCTCCCACAGCATCAGGAAGCAAAGTCATTCTAGTGGTAGTTGATCATGCCACTATGTACCCCGAGGCAATTCCCCTTAGGGTTACTACAGATCCTGCAGTAGCCAAGGCCCTCATTGGTGTCTTTACCAGGGTAGGGGTTCCTAAGGAGGTGGTTTCAGACAGAGGTTCCAACTTCATGTCTGCTTACCTGAAACACATATGGAAAGATTGTGGAGTGCAGTACAAGTTTACTACATCCTATCACCCACAAATGTGTTGAGACATTGAAAGGCATGAATATGGAGCTTCCTGAAAAACTCAAAAGGAGATGGGGTGTCCTCTTACCAAGCCTGCTTTTCGCTTATAGAGAGATGCCACGGACGGGAGCAGGGCTTTCCCCCTTTGAACTTCTGTTTGGCCATCCTGTGAGGGGACCACTTTGTCTTGTGAAAGAGGGTTGGGAAAAGCCTCTCCAAGAACCCAAACAAGATATTGTGGACTATGTGCTGGCCTAAGGTCTAAAATGGCTGAGTACATGGAAAGGGCATTAAAGAATCTTGAGGCCAGCCAAGGGCTTCAGAAGCACTGGTATGACCAAAAAGCTGCCATGGTTGAATTTCACCCTGGGCAACAGGTGTGGGTTTTGGAGCCAGTGGCACCAAGGGCTCTCCAAGACAGCTGGAGTGGCCCTTACCCTATACTTGAAAAAAAGAGTGAGGTCACCTACTTGGTTCACCTGGGCACAAGCAGGACACCCAAAAGGGTTATCCATGTGAACGCCTTAAGCTTTTTAATGACAGGGCTCATGGTGACTGATGAGGAACAGGAAGCAGAGAGTGAACCTCTCCCTGATCTCCTTTCATACAGCCCAAAAGATGGGTCAGTGGATGGAGTTGTCTTTTCAGACACCCTCTCTGCCCAACAACAGAATGATTGCAAGCAAGTCTTGCAGCAGTATGCTAAGCTATTTTCCTTGACCTCTGGTCAGTTAAACTGTTGTACCCATGATATGTACACTGGTGACAGAGAGTCAAGAACAAGATCTATCGACAGTCAGACCAAGTCAAGGAAAGGATCAAGGCTGATTTCAGTAAGATGCTATAGTTAGGGGTTATTAAGCCCTCTGAGAGCCCCTGGGCCAGCCCCGTGGTTCTGGTCCCCAAACCTCATCCACAGGGTGGAAAGAGAGAAATGAGGTTTTGTGTGGACTATAGAGGGCTCAACTCTGTCACCAAGACAGATTCTCACCTGTTGAATTCAGTAAAATAAAGATGAATACTCCTTGTTGTAATGTTCATGTAGTATATTTAATTTTGGGATTAGATGGTCAGGTACAGCATTCAAGTAGAAATGTAATCTGAGCTCATAAATGACCCCAATAAGCATAACACCTACAAATCATCACCAAAATGAAAGCAAATGAGCACCTCAACGGAGGTTGAGTACAAAAGTGGCCCCAGTAAAGTAGGCAATAATAGAATCAATTATTTCAAAACACATCACTTGCAAATCCACACAGAAAAGAACCTGGAACAGCATACATACATAACCTAGAACCAGAATTATAAGCATTGAGCATATAAATCGATATTTAGCACATCACAGTACTTTAATCCTTTCCATGTGACCGCGATTCCCTTGGTGTGCTGTAAAAAGCACGAACAGGGGCGGCCCATGACGAACCCCACCCGTCATCAGCACACGAGCACCGTAGTGCATGACGGCTGCGGTTCGTCATCAGAATGGAAGGGGTTAAAGAAACTTCATGGCTGACACACCCACTGTAAATTAAAACAATAATAATAAAGCAGGCAAATCCTTCACGCAAAGTACTTGAATAATGCACTCAAGGATAAATTACAGCGCAAACAACACATTGCATAACTTAGGAAATATGCAGATTTGTTCACAACATCTTAAACATAACAAATCAAAATAATAAAAGTAGTCACCGTTTCTTCTCAGTTGAAAGTTGTACGAACTAAAATCCAAATCAGTTAAACAAGTTGAAACTGCTCTGTAGGACGGATTACGTCAAAATCCACAAGGTGGCAGTATTGTCAAAAATTTGATATTGAACTGTCTCTCTTGAAATTGAACTGTCTCTTGCAACCAAGTTAAGTATTCTGCGATCTCAAAGGCAAAACAAAGGTTGAAAGAGGAACTTTGTATAGTCATTCCCCTCAAGTCAAAGCACGCTGGCGAGTGAAATGCAAGCAGATAAATCTTGTACGCTAATCCTAAAATCACCTTAACTTATAGAAATGCCACGACATTTCGATTGCTGTTATGTGGTTGGCAGTCATGAACTCCTCTGCAGAATACCACGTAACACTACACCCTTGTGTCCTACTTCCAAGCACAATATGGCGGCACGTACCGGAGACGCACGCCGAGTGGCTCCAGTCACGCTGGAGTAGTGAGTCAACCAGCAGCTTGTGACATGGACGTCACAGAAGATCTCTTACAATGTGCCAGGAAGATCCCTCAAAGAACTGTATTCCAATTCCTCAAGGCTGTGAGGTACAAAGCCTTGAGCGCGTGCATGAACATTTAAGAATTGCGGTGGCAATTTTGAAAGATGCACTCACCGCTTACATTATCATGTGTTAATCCACACAAAGTGCAAAGTTTACAAGATGACGTAGTAATTAATACAAGGAGCTTCACCCAACTGTGGAAAAGCAGGTCAGCAGAAACGGCAAATGGAAGTGAAATATAAATGCAATTTTACTGGTCATAGACTACAACTCGTGAGACAAAGTGAATTCAAAACCCAAAACGCCGAATTTCTCCCAGTCCAAGTAGAGCACTTCAAAGTAATTAAGCCTTTAAACACCGGGTCGCACAAGTTGCGCAGGCAATAAACTGAAGTCACAAAGTGAGCTGACAATCTTTTAAAAAGCAGATTCCACAAATAGCGCAGGCGCTTTTTCATTTAAACAGGAGGACAGTCAGCAGCAGCAACGTTACTCACGTAAAACGCTGACACACTAGATGAAAACAGGGAGTCCTTTAACACCCTGGATGCTTGAGATATTTGCCTGCTGTGCTGGACCATAATAGAAATGGGTGTGGTCATGACGAGCTAAGCTCGTCATGAGCACAGAAGGGGTTGAGTTTGCTCTAGTGCCAGTACCAGATTATTTAGTAGTAGTATTACTTCAGCAAAGGTTAATACAATGCTCTGGGTTGAGACTGTCCGTTGGAACCAGACACTGGTGGGGCACCCAGACACAGGAAAGTAGTTTTAAAAGTTTCTCTTCTTGTCTTTGGCTGCAATGATTACCTCTTTAAATTCACTGAAGTCCTTTTTCACCTCGTCGCCAGTGTTGAATTCAGAAAAATAAAGATGAATACTCCTCATTGTAATGTTCATGTAGTATATTTATTCTTGGGATTAGAAGGTCAGGTATAGCATTCAAGTAGAAATGTAATATGGTAAGAAACCCCACCGGGAGCAGATAACTTCCTACTCAGCCTCCAGGAAACTGATAAATCCCTTGAACAGCAACAGGTAGAATCATGGATGACATCACAGAGACATGACATAGACAAGCAGACACTAACACTAAGGAGGGACAAAGAGGGAGGAAGAGCCGGATGTAACCTAACCCCAAGAGCAGATGAATTGATAGACAAATTGGGGGCAGCCAAATTTCTTAGTACCTTTGACTTAACTGCAGGGTACTGGCAGATTGACATGGCCCCAGGAGCAAAAGAGAAAACGGCATTCTCCACACCTGATGGGCGCTATCAGTTCACTGTGATGCCCTTTAGTTTAAAGAATGCCCCTGCCACCTTCCAGAGGTTGGTGAAGCAAGTCCTTGCTGTATTGGAGTCATTTAGTGCAGCTTATCTTTTTTTTTCTTTTTTTTTTCTCAAAAACATTTATTGCACCATCAAGTTACACAGCGGAACGCCTACAACCCAGTGGGCTGGCCGCTATAGCAGTCCGTAGGTCACATGGCAACAGTATCAAATCAGTAGTACATTCTTCAATATTGTAGTCAATAAGTCTGCTGCCAAAAAGAAGGGGTGTAGCACATGCATCTCAGAGAGTATTGGTTTTTGGTTTTTCATTTCTTTTTTCTTCCCCCCCCCCCTCCCCCCCCCCCCCCCCCTGAACAACAACAAATCAAAGTAACTGTTAGGAATAGTAATATGGTTGTGTGTGTGATAATACTGTTCTTTTGTAGCCACCTCACCGAAGTATCCCTTTCAGGTTTCCCTCTCATTCTCGCCAACCGCCCCCGACTACCATGCTTGTGCTAGAGTATACATCCCTCTCAAGTGGTGATCCGTGTGATCCCTCTGCTGCCTATCCTGCATGCTAATGTGGCGAGACGCCACTTCTCCGCCTTTGGTTCCCCTTTCTCACAAAACATCCAGAATACTAGCCCTCTATCTCTTCCTCGTCTAATTCATCTTGATCGTCCTCCGGCAAGGGATCACAAATCTCCCCTCTGTATACATTCCATTTGGTCCAGATTTTATTCCACTTCCCCGGGCAGGCACGGTTGGAGTATACCGCCCTTTCCGTTATCATTACTTTATCCATATTTAGACACCATAGTGACTTGGTTGGCACTTCCGCCACTCCCCATCTTTGTGCAATATCACGTTTCGCTATCATCAACCCCTCTGTAACCCAAAGTTGCCCATGTCTAGAAACATCTGTGGGTTCCCACACGTTTAAAAGGCATCTTTTCGGTTCTGGCAACAGTGATATTTGCCTCCAATATTCCTGAATCCGGGGGCAGTCCCATATGGTGTGAAAAAACGTGCCTTCCTCCCCACACCCACGAAGGCAGGAAGGGTGTTGTGTCCGGTTAATACGATGCAGCATTGTCCTCGTGTAGTATACCCTGTGTAGTATTTTCAACTGTACTAATCGCAGCCGCGCTGAGATGCCCACTTCCTTAGGTGAAGCTAGAGCTTCATTCCACTCCTGTTCGTCCATCTCACTGGTGTCCCCCTCCCACTTCGTCTTCAAGGATAGTGTTGGGTCTGGTAGGTTGTTGAGTAATTTGCGATATGTGAGAGATGTTGCGCGTTCGACCATAAAGTCAGTAAGGAGGCGGTCTTCCAGCGGGGAAGACTCGGGCAGGTCTGTGTCCGCGGGCAAGGCCGCTAGCAATGCGTGTTGGATCTGAATGTATCTGTAGAGCTCCCTGTCGCTGAGTTCGTATAGTTCTCTCAGTCTATGGAAGGGTATCACCCCTCCCCTTTCCCAAAGATCATCTACCGTGGAAATTCCTATTGTGTCCCAGTGTGTGAATCCCTTGCTGTTCCTCATGTTGCCAAGGACTCGAGAGTCCCACAGCGGGGTTAGCTTGGTGATCCTCCCCTTCCAACCCAAGGCCGCCGTCGCTGTATGCCAGATTGTTACCGTTAGTCTGGTGGGTCCCACTAATGCGCGAGTTTTGCGTTGGTCATATAATGGGGCCAGTAAACTGTTAGTGCCCAGTTGCGCCCTGTCTGCCTTGAATGCCGGCTCGGCCTGTAGAGCTTGGAGCCATTGGTTGATAGGTTTAAGGTGTGCCGCCCAGTAGTACAATTTTAGATTGGGTAAAGCAATACCACCGTCAAACCACCCTCTATGCAATTTGGATTGTGCGATACGGGCGGGGAGGTTCCCCCATAGGAGGTTAGATATCAATGCTGCAACCTTTTGGAAAAACCTCGGGGCTACCGGGTAGGGCGTATTTTCAAGGACGTATAAGAATCTTGGCTGGGCCATCATCTTATAAAGTGCAGCTCGCCCCAAAAGCGTCAGCGGGAGTCCCGACCAAAATTGAACGTCATGTTTGAGCCTGCCTAAGTGGGATTTCAGATTTTTGTCCATAAACTCCGCAGGGTCAGTGGTGACCTGAATGCCCAGGTACTTAAACGATGTACCAGCTATCTGCAAAGGACAGTCCGCGTCAAGGACCGGGGCCCGCCCCTTCAGGACATACAATTCTGATTTGCTCCAGTTTAGTGTGTACCCGGATATCCTTCTGTGGGTATCACAGAGGTGTAACAGAGCAGGGACTCCACTGTCAGGATTGGTTAGGTATACCAGCATGTCGTCTGCGTATAGGGACAGCCGATCCTCCCATCCCTCCTTCCAGCATATACCCTGAAGTTGGGGTGAAGTTCTAATTAGAGTGGCAAGGGGCTCCAGCGAGATTGCGAACAGTAACGGCGACAGGGGGCAGCCTTGTCTTGTGCCCCTGCCCAAAGGGAACTCCCGTGATATATGCCCATTGGCCACCACCCTCGCTACCGGGTCGGTGTATAACAATCTCACCCATGCAATAAAGCGGGGCCCGAATCCCAAGCGCGACAACGTCTCAAACAAGTATGCCCACTCCACAAGATCAAAGGCCATTTTAGCATCAAGTGCCAAGACCACTGCTTGATTCGTCACTGAGTCTGCCCGTGCCAGTACTCCGTGCAGTCTGCCTAAATTTAGCACTGTGTTGCGGTGAGGCATGAATCTGGACTGGTCCGGGTGTATAAGAGACGGTAAGTGGGGCAAAATTCTCGTTGCTAGGAGTTTGGCTAGAATTTTGGCTTCTTCATTAAGCAGCAATATGGGGCGGTAGGAGGAGCACTCGTCAGGTGGTTTGCCTGGTTTGGAGATGGCCACTATTGTCGCCGCTCTCTGATCCGGTGGAAGCGTACCTTTCCCCAGACATTCCTTGAACATCCCCAGCAGATGTGTACTGAGGGTCTCAGGCATCGCCTGATACCACTCCACAGGTATTCCGTTGGGTCCCAGTGCCTTACCCGGATTTAAAGCACGGATCGCCAGTTGTATTTCTTCAGCGGTAATGTCTGCTTCCAACTCTTTTGATATTTCCGGGGTCAACGTACTGACCTCGATTGGAGCTAATACTGCTCTGGCCATCTCGGGCGTTACTGTATGTTCAGGGGTGTATACCCGTTCGAAGTGGTCTGCGAGTAGTTCTACAATGTGTCCCGGGTTAGTGTGTACCCCCCGCGTTCATCTTTCAATCTTTGGATTCCCCTTGAATTCCCTTCTCTTTTATCGAGCCACGCCAGCATTCTCCCCGCCTTGTTGCCCACCTCATAGATCCTATTTTGAGTGTCAGCTAGGCTTTCCTTGACATGCATGCGCAGGTGATCGTTGTACAGCTGTTGTTGTAATGTAAGTGCGTGCAAGGTGGATGGAGTGGGATGCTGTTCATGAGTTGTAGTCAATTCCTGCAGGTTTAATTCCAGGTCAACTAGTTCCTGAGATCGTTTTCTTTTGTAGCCCGTGATAGAGTTTATGGCTTGACCCCTTAGAACCGTTTTATATGCCTCCCACAGGACCTCGGCGGAGCGCACCGAGTGGACATTTTCAGTGTAGTATTGTATCGTTGTCTTTTTAAGAGCCTTGCGAACCTGGGGGATCTTAAGGCTGGCGGCATGTATGGGGTATATGCGTTTGCGTGTTTGTTTTTGTGAGGAAAGTGTGAGAGTTAGTGGGGAGTGATCCGAGATCCCTCGAGGGCGAATTGCCATTGCATCTATATAGTGGAGACCATCTCCCAGGGTCAGGAAGTGATCGATTCTATACAGACTACCATGTACTGCGGAATGGAAAGTGTATTGCTTTTTATCGCGGGGTGAAGGTGTCTCCAAATATCGACTAGTCCCATGGCTGCCAGGAACTGCTGGAGGCGGGGGACCGCCCCACCCGTGGAGATTGGTGTGGAAAACCTGTCAAGTTGTGTATTCAGAATTGCGTTGAAGTCCTCCCCGAGGATAATCTCCCCCTCTGGGAGAGATAGAATAAAGTCACCCAGTTTAGGGAGGTGCACCGAGTGTAGCGCCGGCGGGATGTATACCGAAACTAGGTTAATGAGTGGTGGGTGTATAGTCGTGAAGGAGGATGTTGAGTGTCCTCGTGGAGGCTGTAGTTCCCTTTTCTTTCTTCCCCCCTGGGATTAACTCAGGTGGATGCCTAGTTTTTGTCTGTGACCTAATATACAAATTCCTAACTGTAGAAAAACAACCCTTCCCCCCCCCCCTCCCTGCATCCCTGCCTAACGGACTTTCAACTGCCCGCCCCCCCAACAAAGCAGAGAGCTTAACCCATCCCACAACCAGAGTACTTGCGTGAAGGGGGGAGAGAGTCTCCCCGAGCAGGCGGCATCCCTGCGTGCTTCTGGGGTAGCCATGCCAGAGTCCATGTGCAGCAGTTGAAATGATAAGTCAATGATCAGCGATTGTCACTAATACAGATCCCGGGGTAGGAGTTACTCCTCACCGCCCGCCCCTGCAAAGCCATGTGAGGGAGAGCTCTCCGTTCTCTCCCCTCGACCAGATGTTTGTGAGCCGTTCCTGCTGCCTCCTTTGCGTTCGTGATCCGGTCTATGAGTTCTACGCTGCCGGCCAACAGTGTGCCATCCCTCTAGCCAGTCCCGGGCAGTGTCCGGTGAGTCGAAAAACCACACCTTTTTGTCCGCTACTACTCTCAGCCGAGCCGGGAAGATCATTGAGTATGGCAGTTCCTTTTCCCTCAACGTTTTTTTCACTTCCAGGAACGTCCTCCTTTTCCTAGATACCTCAGCCGTATAGTCCGGGAAGAAAGCAATTCTCGAGTTCTGAATTTGAATGGCCGGCGCCACTCTCGCGGCTTGTAGTATGGCATCACGGTCCCTGAAGTTGAACAGTCTAGCCAGTATTGTTCGAGGCGGGCCTCCTGTCTTCGGTTTTCCCCCCGGAATTCGGTGGGACCTTTCTACGGAGAAGAAGTTCGAGAGTCCTTTGGGCTGGAGTTGGTTTTTGATCAGGACCTCCACATAGAGGTCCATTGCCCCCGCGTCTTCCGATTCCGGCACACCTAAAATTCGGACATTGTTGCGCCGGGAGCGGCCTTCCTGGTCATCCAGTTTGTCCCTGAGCAGTTTATCAGTTTGTAGTCGTTCCATCGCCGTTTGTAGTTCGGACACATCCTCGACCAGTGATTTAGTGACTACTTCGACCTGCTTGACCCTCTCATTTATTTTCTGGAGGTCTGCCCGTATCAAGGTGACTTCAGTGGCCGTGGCACCCACCGTCGCCTGCACCTGGGCCAATGCCGCCAGGACATCCTCAAGTGTGGCCTTTTTAGCCCCCTCAGTCTCCGTCGCTTTCCCGGCGTTCTTGCGTTGCTCCTGGGGCGGCGTCTGTCTTTCATACGCGAATTTGTCCAGCTTGGCCTGGGTAGTGCTGTTCTTGGGGCCCCTGTTTGATATAGTGCAGTTTTTATCAGCGTAACCAGATATTGCAGTGGGCCAGTGTTTGGGTCGAGCAGGAAGTCGGCTGTGCAGAGTCACGTAGGAGAGTCCACAGTGAGGGAGAGTAGTGTCCCCTCGCGGGCGTCCGGCAGCCGATTGTCCCCACAGGAGCGACTTACAGGGTATTATCAGAGTCTATGACAGTCTATGCGGCCTCTCACCCAGTAGCGCTATTAATTAGGCGGTCTGTTGAGCCCTCATATCAGCGTTGAGCCCGTTGAGAAGTCCGGCGGTGTGCTGTGGGTCGCGACTAGCCCTGGGCCATGCCTCTGCGTTTTGCCGAGCCTTAGCGCCCCCTCAGCATGCGTGTTGTCAGGGCCCCATCTGCTCCCAACAATGTCCTCCAGTGGAGTGCCTTATGAGCGCTCGTTGATGTCCCCCGGTTGTACTCCCGGGAAATTACAGTGATCGCCACTCCGTGTGAATGGCCGCTGCTGGGACTCGGGGTTGATACTCGTGTGCAGGGTTAAGATGGCGGCGTTGCGTCTGTAGTTCGCGGCACTTTCCGCGCCCCAGGCAGAGTCCTGCGTGTTTGTAGCGCAGTGACGGGTGTTGCAGGGCTTCGCTCGTGTAGTCGGGCCGCCGGAGGGAGTTTCGTGGACTTTCTGGTCAACGCGCCCGATGGGCCAGCGCTTCCTGCCACTCACCGCCGCTGCGAGGCCACTTCCGGCCGGCTATAGTCTTGCCGCGACTCCGCTGCTTACAGGCTGACTATAGGCCCTTCTCCGCTCCGGTCTCCTTCCAGCGTTTAGATGCGCGTTCAGGCCGTCGCCGACCCCAAAGTTTCTGCGTTGGTTGCCGCACGGCCTCCGGGTCCGGTCCTCCTCTTAAAGCTCGTGAAAAAAAGGATAATTATGACGGATTGTCGCGGGAAGCCGCCTCGTCTCGGGAGCCTCTCTAAGCTGCGGCCACCATCGTTGGCTGCTAGCCACGCCCCCCTAGTGCAGCTTATCTTAATGATATTGCTGTCTTTATTTCCACCTTGCAGGATCACCTGATCCTCTTTGGGAAGGTTTTAAAAGCCCTGCAAACTGCATGCCTAACTATCAAGTTATCCAAATGCCAGATAGGGCAGGGAACTGTGGTGTACTTCGGCCACCTTGTTGGTGGAGGCCAGGTACAGCCCTTACAGCCCAAGATCCAGGCCATCCTGGACTGGGCAGCTCCAACAATCCAGACCCAAGTCAGGGCATTCCTTGGCTTGACTGGGTACTACAGGAGGTTTGTGAAGGGATATGGGTCCATTGTGACCCCCCTCACAGAACTCACCTCCAAGAAAATGCCCAAAAAGGTTAACTGGACAGTTATTTTGTTGTGTAGTTCCTATTTTCCCAATAGGCTCTGCGCATTGGAATAACATAAACAGAAGTGTAGACGTAGAACTTAGGTCATCAAGGTCTCTACTGACTATGTTAGACTTAATTTAGGTTTTCCAGCTAGCTCAGAGGTCACTAGAAACTTTCTCGAATGAACAGGGAGGAGTGAACTTCCCTGATTAGACAAGAAGGGATTCAGTTTCTGACAACCGCATAAACATGACAACTTTGCTCCCTCAGATTAAAGAGTGTATCTCTAGAGTCGTGTGAAAACAATAGACAGCTATTTCACTCAGTCAGTCGTGCATGCTTAGTTCCACCAGATTGTAGAGAAATAGAGAGACGGGCGTTTTCAATAAAAGGTGTTATTTTATTGAGCAGTCTTCTTCCTCATGCAAGAGAAATGATTGCCACAATTGCAATACTTATAAAGTAAAGTGCGTACAGTAAAAGTAGTATTATGAAATAATACTGTAAAAGCATTGATATGGTTTCTTAGCCATATGATACTAAAAATTGATCAAATATATACATACATAAAAACATTGACTAACAAACTACTGGTGCTTCTAAGATACGCCTACCCGGTGTACCTGACCTAAGCCTAATACGTGGGAAGGAGTAAGTAAGTAGCAGTTTTAAGTTAAAGTTAAGTTATTTGCCTAGTATCGGAATCAAGAATTCTCTCTAAGGTTTTAATCAGCTCCGTACCTTGGTTATAGAATGAAGGAGGTCTTGTATCTCGTTTCTCAGGACTCGATCTCCCAGTAACCCGCGAGGGTGACTCGGGAACACCGGAGCTGGATTTTCTCGGCGTGAGAAAAGGCAGTTTCTCCAACGCGTCAAAGGGGAGGGGCGGTTTCCTTCGGCTCTCGCATCAGCTGGGCTTCGGCTAAGTAGATAACCACTCTGCTCCACACCACCGTGTGTTTGGTTAAGGCAACGTTGGTATATTTATACCTGAAAGGTGCCGGGTTTGACGTAAGGTTGGGCATAAAACGTCACTGAGAACTAACGGTTCTTTCTGGACTCCAGGAGTTCTTGTGCAAATCAAAACAAGAGCTGGGGGGGATTCCCGGGCTGCTGGAGGTTTGGTTTGTGTAGAGAACGCGTTGTGCTTTCCAGGAGGCTATGGGAGTAGCCTTGCCGTGCTTTTGACTGCATGTGCTATTACTTAATATGGATATGATTCTTATGCCTTTATAAGGATACTATTTATTATAAAAATACTAGTTGTCAAAAGGCTTTTGACACCTTGAAAGAAGCAATGTGCTCAGCACCCATTCTCAAAACTCCAAACTATGCCAAGCAGTTTATTGTGCAGACTGATGCCTCTGAGCTCGGGATAGGAGCAGTCCTATCCCAGACCAATGAAGACCAAAACCAACCTGTTGCTTTTATAAGCAGAAGGTTTCTCCCCAGGGAGCAGCGTTGAAGTGCCAATGAGAGGGATGCCTTGGGCTGTGGTTTGGTCACTGAAGAAGCTGAGATAATACTTGGTTGGTACTCACTTCCTAGTTCAAACTGATCAGACTGTGAAGAACCGGGTTTTAGAACCCAGCGGCGCCAGGGGCACGCCCAAAGTCTTTAGGTTCATCTGTCTTAGAATACAGAGACACAGGATGCTTCTCGGTGACGTCAAAGATCAAATTTATTGGCTGCAACCAGGAACAGAAGTCTAAGAAGTACGACACAAGTAGGTTCGTCAGAGACTGCTCAATTTTCGTATTGCGAGACATCGTCTTTTGTGCTAAAAATCACATTCCGGACAAACACCCACTATTTACAGTTTGTCCAATCATAGGTAACATTGCAAAAGGTATCGCATATCGACTTTTCAGTTGTCCAGCCCACCATCCATTACACGGGAAAACCCAACATTCTTTCTCGAACAGGCCGGACAAACCCATAATAAAGGAGCACAACCCATATCATAAATAGACCATAAAAGAAGGAACAGAAACAGATGAGAAGTAGGATAAGGGATGTGTGCGTGTGCAATAAACTCAACAATGTCCTGTTCTTTGATCCTTAATCTCGATCAACTACCGGACAAGGAACTGGCTTAACAAGGTTAGCTTCAGGCAACAGGGTCAGTTCACTCAAGTCATCTAGGAGTCAGCTAAAGTGTACGTGTACTAAAGACTCGTTCGGCCGTAGTCATCGGCCTATGTTAGGGCAACCACAAAATGGCTGCCATGCACAAAATGGAACCCAAGGGTTCAGAACGAAATCCCTAAATACGTAGTGAATTCATCGGTCTAGCATGGCGAAATCACTCGTACTTGCCGCACTCACTAGTTACGGTCCGCTACTATTAAATTCGTAACGAAACCATGACCTTCATGAAACAGGTTCAGAATTCACGGAACCTCAGACCCTCCTTTTGCCCTTACGTAGGCAATAACCTAAACTCACGTCAATCTGAATCCAGGTCTATATTCATCAAATCATCAAGATGTTGCTGGAGCATAATCCTATTACTCAGTAACTCTCTCGAGACAGGTCTCCTTGCACACGTAGTAGCACAAAGGCCACATATAGCAGGAGCACACTGTACACAAAGACAGAACAGGAAAAGAATAGCTAAAGCCATCCCAATGATCATCAGAATCTTCCATCCCCAAGTGGATAACAATCCCCAAAACCATCCCAACAACGACCAATCTCCTTTGTCCACATGTACAGACTCGGAGATCTTATGTAGCTTGGAAATGGCCTGGTACACTGTCGGAGCATTGTCTGGAATGAAAATGCAGCGGCTTGATTGAATCAATTTACATACCCCTCCTCTATCTGCAAGTATGACATCTAACGCAACTCGATTCTGCAACGTCATAAGACGATCCGATTGGAGCTCAGCAGTCTAATTACTAAGGGCACCGGCAGTCTCAACTATGGTGGACTCAACCACTCTCGTCAATTGCCGTATGTTCCTACTATTAACCATAGGTCCCCAAAACGGCAGGAAACCCTTAAGAAAATCTCCCAATTCTTGTCCTGCAGTATCTTCCTTACTGAAGACACCTCTAACTACTCTCGTTCTGTGGTAATCTGCGGCTGCAGTATACGTAGGGTTATTTAGACAGAACAAGGGAACCCAGGGCGCAATATACTAAGGACCTTGGGTGGGTACTTTTTTTCAAAGAACAGTGGTCCTTGGACTAAAGGGAAAATTGTTAAGACAATAAATATAGACTAAATAGGACTATATTTTTTTAAAGAGTTGTCCAGCCGGACAGTTTAATAACTTAATAAGGAAGATCACAAAGAAATATGACACACAGTGTGATGGAAGTGGGACACCAGCCGATGTCCGACTAACCCACTGGGGGCACAAACAAAACGTAAAAGTAACAGGCAAGGTTGGGTCATCTAGATATCATAAATCATAAATAGACAATCCACAAGTATACACATATGCATGAACAATTCTAGTCAACTATGCATTTAGTGCATTCAGGTCAACGACGTTTCGAACCATACACAATATCGGTTCATCTTCAGGACAGACAATGATTGCCTAAAGAAATTATTCTTTCAATTGACACCACGGTGGGGTGGGGCTGAAAATGGATTTCAGCACGAATTTCAGGGGTATATTATTGAGAAGGATCTTCGCGGGTGGCAAGGACCCCCACTGTGGACCTGCGTTACTGACCCTCCGATCGTCTGGTTCAAGGCATTGCCCTAACCGCTGAATTCCTCAAACTCGCCCGTTTCTTTCACCTTGACAATAATATACCCCTGAAATTCGTGCTGAAATCCATTTTCAGCCCCACCCCACCGTGGTGTCAATTGAAAGAATAATTTCTTTAGGCAATCATTGTCTTGAACTTGTGGATTGTCTATTTATGATTTATGATATCTAGATGACCCAACCTTGCCTGTTACTTTTACGTTTTGTTTGTGCCCCCAGTGGGTTAGTCGGACATCGGCTGGTGTCCCACTTCCATCACACTGTGTGTCATATTTCTTTGTGATCTTCCTTATTAAGTTATTAAACTGTCCGGCTGGACAACTCTTTAAAAAAATATAGTCCTATTTAGTCTATATTTATTGTCTTAACAATTTTCCCTTTAGTCTAAGGACCACTGTTCTTTGAAAAAAAGCAGTATACGTAGGGAGCAACAGAAATGAAACTTAACATGTTCCCGAAAAGTCAGGGGGCAACCATGTATATGCTCTATCATAGCAGACAAAATATGTACCCTTAGCTGCTAAAAACGGTGGGGAAGTCTGGGACGCAAAAACATACGTCTCCGTACAAATACTCTTCCCTAACTGAGCTCTCGGATTCTTGTCATTACCTTGCAGACAAAAATGACCACGATGGGGTACGATCCAAATCGGGGATGACCTTTTCCCTCGCTGCTTTTCACTCAGACTAATACCATATCCAGTCACATTCCATCCAATATAAGCTTGTGTCTCATCTCTAGGACTAGTCTCATAGGAATTAATTCCTCTAATCATATCTACTATTCCCTTCACAAGAGCACTATTGCTCGGATTATCTTTCATGGAACGCAGGGGATAGACTTCATGGGCATAAATGAACATCGTCCTATACGCCCACACAGATCCATTATAGCTGAATGGCAGGACCAAATAAGGGATACCTTTATCCGTAGTATGAGGCATAAGCCCACACACCCAACAGTTAGTGGTGTTCACTACTAACTGATGCTGATGCAGAAGTTGCACAAAGGAATTATTAACGAATTCTGATCTTCTAATTGATTCATGTTCAGGCAAAGGATGAAAAGAATGCGAAGAAATAGTAGGAAAAGACATAGGTTGTGTGGTGGGTGCAAACGTCACTTGGAAAGAGAAAACAACATATCCCACCAAAAACATCGCCATGCTAAGTAGCATAAAAAGACACGTTATCAAAAAACATTTGCTACTCATTAGTTTACACAGTCTTGTCTTAAAGTTAATTTCTACAACAGCTCTCTCGATCTCAAAAAACTCCATCCTCTAACCGTGCTGTTCGCGGCAGTTGGTTCTCTTCGGCTCAGATGTACGTCTGTAAGTCCAGGGATCGCCCTAGAACAAACCAGAACCGTCTACCTTATGTCTACACGGCTGTACACTCCAAGGCTTTATACCCCGACCCTACAGCTGAACTCGGATGGCGGTTCGAAAAAGAAAAATAGGTCAAAACAGCTTTTTAGATGAGAGAGCGTACTTTTAAAAGCAAAAAGGAATTATCTCTTTATTAGTCAATCATTTCTCTGTCGTAGATTATAGCGGCCTTTACCAGGCAATGTCTGATCACGAAACAACAACTCAGGCTCAGTAGTGTCTAGTCTCAAAGAAGGGGACACAGGTTCTTGCAAAATATTGTCGTCCTCACGCTCAGAGCTTGTCCCAACCGTCACTGAATGGAACAAACTTTGGCACAGTCTCAGTCTGAATACCAACACCTTCCTGGACCCACTGGTCGTACGACAGAGGCAAAGTAACCCTCTTACAATGTACGCCATGGATCCAGTTCTTCTTGCCGTGCACTCTCACTGCGGTACGCGTCGACAAAAGGACTTGATGGGGTCCAGTCCAGCGGGGCTGATTGTTCTTTGTCCGCTGAAAGTTTCGCACCAATATCCATGAACCAGGATCAATGGCGTGCCCTGGATCTTCAGATGCTTGTGGAAGTGTATCATAAACCTGTTGGTGTAAGACACGCAATTTAGCCGTCAAATCATACAAATAGTCGATCAGCACAGGATGTTTAATCTCGCTAAACATTGTCGTCCTCGGCACTCCCCATATGTTTGCCGGGCGACCGAACACAATCTCGTAGGGGTTAAGGCCCACTCGAGAATGTACTGTAGTTCTAGTTGACAAGAGTGCCAATGGCAAAGCATCAGGCCATTGGAGACCAGAGCGCACCTGAATCTTGGCTAACTTCAGCTTCAGAGTGCCATTGTAACATTCGACTAAACCAGCTGATTGGGGGTGATTTGCAGCATGAAATTTCTGCCTAATGCCCAAACCCTTGCACACTCTCTTCATAACCGAGCCCACAAATTCACTTCCATTATCACTCCACACCATCCTTGGCAATCCAAATCTAGGGAAAAATTCATTGAGTAAGACCTTTGCTGTGGATAAGGCAGTATTATCTTTTAGGGGGTAAGCCTCTACCCATCTTGAAAAGGCACAAACAACCACAAGGACATATTTTAAGTTATTACATCTCTCCATATGGATAAAATCCAATTGCAGCACCTCGAACGGATACGTCGGAGGCGCAAAGTGACCGACTGGAGTTGGAGTTTCCTTGCCAGGATTATACATCAGACAAACCATACAATTATTGACCAGATTCTCCGCACACTTAGGAATTCCAGCATTCTGCCATACTGGAGCCAACAACGTACAAATCCCTTTGGCACTAATGTGAGCCATTCCATGCGCCATTGTAACCACTGAGAGCACATACGCATCAGGTAACAACCATCGCTGATGCTCCGACAACTCAAGCCAACAACCAGTTGAATCCAATTTTTCCGTAATCTCTCTCCATACACTCAATTCTTCCTCCGTAGCTTCAGCCTGAATTGACTTCACACTCTCTATCGTATCTTCACACATTCCTCTATCCGGAACCCATCTCGCTGGACCCGCAACATACTTTCGACTCATTACATCTTTCGCCGTCTCTTTCACAACTTCATCAGCAAACGCATTACCACGACCAACGTCATCGGTAACCTTCTTATGTGCTCTGCATTTCACGATCGCAACTTGTATCGGCGACATAAGTGATTCAAGAAGTTCATTCACCAACTGACCATGCTGAATTTTCGTACCATGAGAAGTGAGGAACCCACGCTCTTTCCACAAACGCCCGAAACTATGAACAACACCAAACGCATACTGGCTATCGGTATACACAGTCACTCTCTTTCCTTTCGACAACACACACGCTCTCGTCAGTGCAATCAACTCTGCTGCTTGAGCTGAATTTTGTGGGATACATGCAGCTTCAACAATCGCATGCAAAGTCGTAACCGCTATGCTGCAGTCGTTTCACCATTCGGAAGCTTAAAGCATGAACCATCTACCCATAAGGTACCGTCAGACTTCAAAAGAAGAGTGTCTTTCAAATCAATTCTACCCTTTGTTTCTTCCTCTGTCCTAAGAAAGCAATCATGCCGTTCCTGAACATCCGTCTCTACAGAAATCGGCAACAACGTAGCTGGATTCAACGTGTTGCCTCGCTTTATATGCACATGACTCGCCAAAAGCGTCAACTCGTACCCTGACAATCGAGCACTAGTCAAGTGCTGTGTTTTAGTCCTGTTTAATAAAGTATCTACTGCATGTGGAACCATCACAATCAACGTATTATCCATTACCAAACCAGCAGACTGTCGAATAGTAACAGCTGCTGCTGCTGTAGATCTCAAACAACTCGGCAACGCTCTAGCTACCGGATCCAAAGTCGACGAGAAATACGCACATGGACGCTGTTTATCGCCAAACTGCTGTGTCAGGACTGCAATGCACTTCCCTCTCTCTCATGGACATAAAGTGTAAAAGGCTTACTGTAGTCAGGAGTACCCAACACAGGAGCCGAACACAATGCATTACGCAGTTCAGAAAAACTCTTCTGACATTCGTCGGACCAAGGAAGAGGATTCGGAGTATCCTTAAGAGTAAGTGCTAACAAAGGTTTCGCAAGCAACGAAAAGTGTGGAATCCATTGTCTACAATACGAAGTAATACCCAAGAAAGCACGCACTTCTCTCTGTTTAGTTGGCACATTCATTTTCGCAATCGCTTGAATTCGTTCTGGGGTCAACCTTCTTCCCTCCTTTGATAAGAGATGACTTAAGTAGGTCACTTCTAGTCGACAATACTGTAACTTCGAAAGTGACACTTTATGATGTAGGTCAGACAAATGTCGCAACAACAAAAGAGTAGCTTCTTTACAAATTTCCTCATCATCAGCAGCAACTAACAAATAGTCTACATACTGAGCAAGAGCAGCACCAGCAGGCAAGACAATCGTATCAAGCTGTGTTTTCAAAGCCTGACTATAGATGGATGGACTTTCACAATAGCCTTGAGGAGCGCACTTAAACCGGAAACTTCGACCTCCTAAAGAGAAGCCAAAAATATCTCTACTCTCCTCGGCAATCGGGATGCTGAAGTAAGCATTCTTCAGATCAATCACCGAAAACCAGGTAGCTGAATCAGGAATCATAGTCAGCAAAGCAGTAATGTGTGGAACAAACGGAAACTGTGGCACAACAATCTCGTTCACTTCTCGAAGATCGATCACAAACCTATACACAGGCGGCTGAGAAGAATCAGTACGCTTCAGAACAGGCAAAACCGGACTATTGCACACATTATCTCTCGTCTCTTCAATCACACCTTTCTCAATCAGATCATAGATGATCGCTAAGAGTGCTCTTTCACCATCACTAGAGATCCTATATTGGGGAATACGTGGCAATCTAGCATTCGCTTTCAGCGTCACAAAGTATGGTGGGGACTCCAAAAGACCCACATCATTAGGACCAGTAGCCCAAAGAGTATCAGGGAGAGAACGCAATTCCAATGGAAGCCGATCTTTAGACAAATACATCGGAGAGATCACTCTCTTACCCAATGTAAGCTGTACTCCTGAAGGAGAACAATGCAATGTTGCATACAATCTCTTCAACAAATCCAAACCCAACAAATTCTCACCACAACCTGTTGTCAGAATGAGGGGTGCTTCTAATTCACAAGGTCCAACCTAAAGGGACAAAGGACTAGAAACTGAATTACGAACTGGGACGCCAGAAAAACCTACCGAAACATTCGTCAAGCCAGACAAAGGTGCGCCGGGGAGTTTAGAGTGCATGATAGAACCCTTCGCTGCACCAGTATCCAACAGAAAAGGCTCTGACACACCTGATGTAATCACTTCAACATAAGGTCCACTCTGATCTACTGGAACTGACACTACTCCATCTCTTCGTCTATGGCTGTCCTAGCAATCATTACCGTCAGCATTCTCACTCTCAACATAGTAATCATCAGCATAGTACTGAGTCGATCTACCGGACGCAACATTCTGCTGATCAAAGCAATTCATAGTATTCTGTGGAGGAAAGGATCGTGCATTCTGGGGGAACACACCACGTCCTCTACCTCTAGGAGCTTGTTGAACACCTCGACCTCTCACACCAGAAGCACCATTCGTACGCTGCAACAGAACCGGACAACTACTCTTGAAGTGGCCTCCTTCTTTACAATACGCACACTGATTAGGGCCTACAGGAACACGCTGCTGAAAAGACTCGGGCCTTTGAGATCCTCTCTGAAACTGCTGAAGTTGCTGAAACTCCCGCTGATAATAACGGGGCGGATACGCCTGTTGCAAAAGAACCTTAGTCTTTAAATCCTTAGTCTTTCTCTCTGCTGTCTCTTTCTCATCCTTATCCCTATTCTCATAATATTGTGCAGTAGCCAATATCTGGGCCGACGAAGAAACAGCCCATGAACTCTCTGAATCCTTCAACTTATTACACAACTCGGGAAGCAAATTATGAACAAACTTATCTACGAACAACCTTTGGCCACCTTCCGTACTCATATCTTGACCACTGTGATCTATAAACGTCTCTTCAAACCTAGTGAAGAAATCAGACACACTTTCATCTTTCTTCTGCTTGCATGCAGACAATTTATTCCAATTGACTCGCATAGCAGGCATCAGAGTCTTCATATAATTAATAATCCTACCAGGGAGTTCCCCAACTAAAGCTTCAGGTTTAGCTCCACCACCTTGATGACCATCTGCAACAAGTAACATTAGCCCATGTATCACCTAACTCTTGCGCATGATCCACATGACGAATCGTTGACCCACAAAGGTTGAGGAACCACATTACCAAACAACATGTCTATATCTGCTAAATTCATGATGCATGCGTCAGCTGTCTGTGACAACTCTTTGTAATAGCCTGCGGGATTCTTTCGGGGATCAGGTAGAGTCTGCTTAAGGGCCAAGACTTCAGCTCTCTTCCACGGAACATGTACCCAAACACGCTAAAAATGAGCTTCTACAGCTGGGGGATTATTATTCGCACCAGCAGGTACTGCTTCTTTCCATACCGGAGGAACCTCTCTCTATTGGACCTCAGTGCTGCCTTCGATACGGTGTCACATGAGGTCCTCTTGACGAGATTGGAGGAAATTGGAGTCACAGGGGCAGCCTTGGGATGGTTCAGAGACTTCCTGTTTAACAGGTCCTTCAGAGTCTCTACCCCCCCTTACATCTCGAAGGAGCATAGCATTGGACAGGGAGTGCCGCAGGGCTCGTCCCTTAGCCCTACCCTGTTCAATATCTATGTTCGCCCGTTGGCGGAGGTGGCTAGAAGGAATGGAATGGCACTGGTATCATATGCAGATGATACCCAGTTGGTGGTGGCTTCGAATAACAACAGTGGTCTGGAAGCCCATCACTTTAAACAGACACTTATTGACATCACCAACTGGATGACGGCGAATTTTCTCCAATTAAACGCCGGAAAAACCGAGATTCTCCTCCTGGGAAAAAACACTGCATCCTGGGGAGATAACTGGTGGCCTGACATCCTAGGTCCACCCCCCAAGCCAAAAGACTGTGTTAAAAATCTGGGTGTGTGGGTCGACTCGGCTCTAAAATTTACCATCCATACCAAGAAAGTGGCTGCCACGTGCTTCGGCATTTTACGCAACATCAGGCCCAATCTGAAGTTCTTTGACTGCCGCACCCGCCAGCTCATTGTTCAGGCGACGATCCTTTCTAGACTGGACTATGCCAGTTCTCTCCTTTTGGGAGCGAATCTGGCTGAAACCACCAGATTGCAGAGAGTCCAGAATGCGGCTGCCAGGGCTTTGGTCGGCCTCCCTCGCCATTCTTCAGTCTCAGGAACCTTAAGAAAACTGCATTGGCTCCCGGTGGGAAAAAGGATCCAGTTCAAGGCTCTATGTTTAGCCTTCAAAATCCTTAAAACCGCCTCTCCCCCATTGCTGAGCCCCCTTTTGTCTGAGTACACCCCTAGAAGATCGCTCCGCTCTGAGGGACAACATCTAGCGACCATTCCCCGCACTAGACTGGCCAGAGTTGGTGGCCGATCCTTCAGTTTCCTTGCTGCCAAGCTATGGAACAGTTAGCCTGAAACCATACGGGGGATGCAAGACCTCTTAGCCTTTAGAAAGGCCATCAAAACCCATCTTTTCCAATAATCTGTCTTCTATCTGTGCACCTTCACTCTGCATTTGGTCTGCTCGCAGCGCCGGGACGCCCCTTGGCTGGGGCAGCCGTGCGCTATACAAATTTCCATAACATTAACATAACATTAACATTGGATACTGTCTCACTTTTTTCCTAACAGAAGGATCAGGCTCAAACAACGACTGAGAAGGACACTCGCTCCTAAACGCAAGCAACGTCGCAACTGCTTTCTCAACATCGGAACCCACTATCGTTCCTTTCTCAAACTCGGACTGTACATTAAACAACTCCAATGGGGTCTGACCCAACTCACCATCTTCCCATTCCTCACGGGGGAAAGTACACATGATATCGAAGACATACCTCTGCTTCGGTGCTTCCTATTGTCGGAAGACATCCATAACCGTCCTGACTTCGTCAGAAGCGGTCGCTCCCCACGGCCCCTGGTCTCTTGTGGTTACCGCTGTGCTACTCTGCTGCCTGGCTATCGCTGTGGTGCTCTGCTGCCTGGGTATCGTTGCGCTGCTCTGCTGCCCTGAATTTGTTGTAATTTACTGTGCCTGCTCGCATTGCTTGACTAAATTACCCTGCCTCTATCAATTGCCCGCTTTGCCCTGACTAGCGCTCGCATTACCAGATTGAATAAATTAATTGTGCCTTATTTCGTTAGTGCCTCTCTGACCACAGCGTTATTTGTTATTTTCCCCAACCGGTCCCGGTTTCGCTTCTGCCGCCATTTTTGTTGTTGTTGTGCCTCAGAGCCCGCCCTCTCCACAACGCTCCCGCCTCCCAGCTGCTCCTCCCTCGCCCCTCCCCCCTCCACTATCTACATATGACACACGTTTGCGCGCAGCGTTCATGCGCAGCGGTCACGCCCCATGCGCGCCGAAGGTGCGCCAAAGGTAAGCCCGTCTACTCCCGTCCGCTCCTGGACCGCGCCCAGCGCCAGACCCCCTGGCCCTCGCAAACCCCATTCCACCCATTTAACTTATGACTCCGCTACTCTCCTAGCCCTTAACCCCGGTCGCACCCCACAATGCTGCGTGGCTACCCCAGGGCACACCCACGGACCATTCGCCTGCCACTCCTGCAAGTTCGCCTGCATCAGGACCCATTCCAAAACCTCCCCCTCCAAACACAACTCCGACTCTAACCACCTGAAGTGTATCCTGCTGAACACCCGATCGATCCACAAACATGCCACGGAATTCTGGGACCTACTAGACACTACATCACTGGACGTCGCCTTCCTTACAGAAACCTGGATGAATGCCTCATCAGCACCCGACATCGCCATAGCCATCCCGGACATCTACAAGATCATCCGAAAAGACCGCACCAACCAAATAGGAGGAGGCATCGCCATTGCCCATAAGAACACCATCCGAATCACGACCAGCTCCGACGATAACCTCGCGACTGCCGAACACCTTCACTTCCAGATCCACACCGACCCCAGGACCACACTTAGAGGCACCCTCATCTACAGACCACCAGGATCCCGCACACAATTCAATGAAGACATCACTGACTTCATCAGCCCACATGCCCTCATCTCCGAGAACTACATTCTACTGGGAGACCTCAACTTCCACTTGGAAAAGAATAACGACAGCAACACCACCACCCTTCTGGACAACCTAGCCAATCTCGGACTCAAACAACTTGTTGACACCTCCACCCACTTAGCCGGACACACGCTCGACCCTATCTTCACCTCCAGCAAACACATCTCCTTCGATCACACCACAGCTCTCCATTGGACGGACCACAGCTGCGTTCACTTCAGCTATAAAAAGACAACAGCCCACATCCCACCACAACCTATTCCTCGAAGAAACTGGAACAAAATCACCACCGACCAACTCTTCACATCGCTTAACCAATACCCCCCCGCCATATCATCGGACCCAAACCAAGCTGCCACCAAACTCACACAATGGATCACCCACAGCGCTGACGAATTAGCACCCTTGAAAAACCACCAGATCAAACAAGGTAATAAAAAGGCCCCCTGGTTCAACAATGAACTTAAGAAATCCAAGACGTTATGTCGTACCCTCGAGAAAACCTGGAGAAAAAACCCAACAACTAACAACCTGACCACCTTCAAGGACGCCACCCGCAAACACCACCAATTGATCCGATCCACCAAGAAATCAGCATTCAAGGATCGACTCGACAACAACGCCCAAAACAGCAAGGAACTATTCAACATCGTCAAAGAATTTACCAACCCCACCGCTGGCACCAACGACATCACTCCCTCCCAAGACCTCTGCGACTCTCTATCCTCTTTCTTCCACAACAAGATCGCCGACATTCATAACAGCTTTGAAAACCTATCCGAAGAACAACCCACTCCAACCAACTCCGAACCAAAACAGCACTCTCATAACCTTTACGCCTGGAACCCAATCACTACTGAAGACACCATCCGTCTGATGAACTCCATCCACTCAGGTTCACCAACTGACCCATGCCCCCACCACATCTTCAACAAAGCAGACTCCATCATCGCACCCCATCTCTGTGATGTCATCAACTGCTCCCTCAACTCCGCTACCTTCCCAGAAAGCTGGAAACATGCCAAACTCAGCGCCCTTCTGAAGAAACCCACAGCGGACCCCTCTGAACTTAAGAACTACCGCCCCATCTCACTCCTCCCCTTCCCAGCCAAAGTCATCGAGAAAGCAGTCAACAGCCAGCTCGCCGCCTTCCTTGAATCCAACAATTCACTCGACCCCTCGCAGTCCGGCTTTCGAGCCAAACACAGCACCGAAACCGCCCTCATCGCTGCTACGGATGACATCCGAACGCTACTGGACAACGGAGAATCAGTGGCCCTCATCCTACATGACCTCTCCGCCGCCTTCGACACAGTCTGTCACTACACCCTCATACAACGCCTCAGCAATGTCGGAATACAAGGAAAAGCGTTGGACTGGATCATCTCGTTCCTCGCCGGAAGAACCCAGAGAGTCCGCCTCCCCCCATTCAAATCAGAGGCCACCGAAGTCATTTGCGGCGTACCACAAGGATCATCACTCAGTCCCACCCTCTTCAACGTGTACATGAGTCCCCTCGCATCCATCGCACGCCAACACAACCTCAACATCATCTCCTACGCTGAAGACACCCAGCTAATCCTCTCCCTCACCAAAGACCCCAACACCGCCAAAACCAATCTACACAAAGGAATGAAAGAAGTAGCCGAATGGATGAAAAACAGCCGTTTAAAACTAAACTCGGACAAAACGGAAGTCCTCATCTTAGGTTCGCCCCCCTCTGCTTGGGACGACTCATGGTGGCCACCGGCTCTGGGCACAGCACCCATACCGACAGATCACGCACGGAACCTGGGCTTCATCCTAGACTCCTCCCTCTCGATGACCAGACAAGTCAACGCTGTTTCATCATCAGGCTTCAACATCCTACGCATGCTCAAAAAAATCTTCCTCTGGATCCCCACCGAAACAAGAAAAACAGTCACCCACGCACTAGTCACTAGCCGACTAGATTATGGAAACACCCTTTACGCCGGAACCACAGCCAAACTACAGAAAAAACTCCAACGCATCCAAAACGCCTCAGCCAGACTCATACTGGACATCCCCCGTCAAGCCCACATTTCCGGTCACCTGAAAGATCTCCACTGGCTTCCCGTCAACAAGAGAGTAACGTTCCGTCTCCTCACCCACGCACAGAAGGCCCTCCACGACCTAGGACCCGAATGCCTCAACAAACGACTGTCCTTCTACACACCCACCCGCCAACTTTGTTCATCCAATCAAGCCCTCGCCGCAATTCCGCGCATCAATAGATCCACCATGGGAGGAAGATCTTTCTCCTACCTAGCGGCCAAAACCTGGAATTCTCTCCCCACCCACCTCCGCCTTACACAGAACCACCTCTGCTTTAGAAAGCCGCTAAAAACCTGGCTATTCGATAAGTAATGCACCCACCCTCCCCCAAGCGCCTTGAGACCCTCTGGGTGAGTAGTGCGCTATACAAATCACTGAACTTGAACTTGAACCGACTCTAAATCATATCTCGAAGAATTAGTAACCCATTTACGAGCCAAATGATCCAACACTGCCCGCTCTTCGGGACCAGGAAACTGGCTACGGAACTGTTTGCGCTCAGAAACAGAGGTCACATTCAATGACCCAAAGAAAGGAGACAAAAGACCAGTAACAGTATCGGTCATTCTCTGTCGAACAGAAGGAAAAGCTGTCATAAGGACAGGAGGCAAAGCGGGCTGAGATAAAACAAACGTAGGAGTAGTAACAGAAGAAGTAGCAAGTACAGGAGAAAAAGTCGTAGGAATTTGAGGCGGAACTGATAGCAAAGTCTTCGGCCCTAGAGAAGGCTGCGCCAAAGGAGAAGGAATCATCTGAAGAGGTGCTGGTGGCTGTGCAACAACAGGAGGCTGAACAGCTGGAGGTTGCAAAGGTGCCGTAGCACTCTGCACATAAGGGGGTGGCGAACTCAACAAATGTGACATCAAAGGATCCTTTTCAGGGTCCTTCGTTGCACTTGGTAGAAGAGGTGATAAAGTTGGATAACATTTATCGATGGCCATTTTATGTTGCCTATGCAATTCTTCACTTGCTTGTTCTTCTTCATTTTCTTTAAACTGCCTAGCAGCTTGCATTATCGATATACCCTTCTCTCTTTTATCTCTCTTCATTTGATTAATTGCTTTCTGTTTGGCTTCCTTACGCCAGAGGCGGAAAGAGTCAAACATCGCCGGCAGGGCTTAATTCTTAAATAGTTTAACTTCCAGACTATTTAAATCTGTCATAGCTACCATGTTGGGGCCATTTTAAAACACCATCTTTCCTAGTGTATCTGACCCACAATTAATTATACGTAATGGGGCCCACGCCTTGTTTAGAATAGAGCTCATAAGTCGGAGTTCCAACCGGAGGTATCGGACACGAGTCCTCCAATCGGGAATCCCTGTTACAACTACAACAAAATATCTTTCCAAGTTTGCTAAGACCAGGCATCTTCGCTCACTAATCTAGCTTCAAACTTCAAGGGATTACCAAAAACGATGGTCTCGCAAATATACGAGTCCCTCTGCGTTGGCACTTGCAAGTTCCAAATCAAAGATCCTGAACGAAACCCAAAACTAAGGACTGAGAGCGACCCACTTATACTTAACTGAAGTATCAATCATGTCACCAGAAGACCCGTCTATCGTCTCGCTCTACAAATCGTCACAAAGGGTCCAAGACAGGGCGACCGTCAGGGCAGCAGTCCTTCGTAGCCGTCTGAAAGCGGGAAGCCTTGCAGCAAAAACCTTCAGTCCACGTTCGACATGCAGGGGTCGATGAAGTGGGGCCGTCTTCCAGAATTTCCTCACGAAGCTCCTCACGATCTTCAGGCTAAGACCGTTACCACTGAAGTAGCCCCACTTTGGGCGCCAACTGAAGAACCGGGTTTTAGAACCCAGTGGCACCAGGAACACGCCCAAAGTTTTCGGGTTCACCTGTCTTAGAATACAGAGACACAGGATACTTCTCGGTGACGTCAAAGATCAAATTTATTGGCTGCAACCAGGAACAGAAGTCTACGAAGTACGACACAAGTAGGTTCGTCAGAGACTGCTCACTTTTCGTATTGGGAGACATCGTCTTTTATGCTAAAAATCACATTCCGGACAAACACCCACTATTTACAGTTTGTCCAATCATAGGTAACATTGCAAAAGGTATCGCATATCGACAAACCCACTTTTCAGTTGTCCAGCCCACCATCCATTACACCGGAAAGCCCAACATTCTTTCTCGAACAGGCCGGACAAACCCATAATAAAGGAGCACAACCCATATCATAAATAGACCATAAAAGAAGGAACCGAAACAGATGAGAAGTAGGATAAGGGGTGTGTGTGTGTGCAATAAACTCAACAATGTCCTGTTCTTTGATCCTTAATCTCGATCAACTACCGGACAATGAACTGGCTTAACAAGGTTAGCTTCAGGCAACGGGGTCAGTTCACTCAGGTCATCTAGGAGTCAGCTAAAGTGTGCGTGTACTAAAGACTCGTTCGGCCGTAGTCATCGGCCTATGTGAGGGCAACCACAAAATGGCTGCCATGCACAAAATGGAACCCAAGGTTTCAGAACGAAATCATTAAATACGTAGTGAATTCATCGGTCTAGCATGGCGAAATCACTCGTACTTGCCGCACTCACTAGTTACGGTCCGCTACTAATTCGTAACAAAACCATGACCTTCATGAAACTGGTTCAGAATTCACGGAACCTTAACGGCTAATGCAGAGAAAAGGTAAAAAATTCTAAACTGTTGAGGTATTCCATCTCCCTACAGGGCACGGGCTTTGTAGTGGAACACAGACCTGGGACTGCCCATGGAGATGGACTTTACAGGTTCTTCCACTTTGAAAATGAAGACTCTCTAGGGAAAGGTTAGTCTCATCCTCTTTCTTGTATGGTATGCCCCCTTCTTTTTGCTGAATTGCTGATGTGCTTTGACTGAGTGTGCTCTGGGCTCCTGCTAACCAGGTACCCAGGGCTGATTATTTTCCCTGAAACTGCATTGAAGCCTAAACCCAATTGGCATCTTTGGCCACAAGCCGGCCCCTAGTAAATGGTACTGGGGTGCTTTGAAGCTGTGAGGGCAAAACGTACCTTTTTGAATTTGCAGCCTCAGGACCCTTGCTCCAGCTCCCGGTGCTGGTCTCCCCCCGCCGCCGCAGCCTCTGTCATCCTAGCGCGGCTGCAGAGTGGGGGAGACTACATTTCCTAGGAGTCTTTGCGGCAGGAAACCGCAGCCGCACACGCCCATTCCGCGCCCGGAGGTGCTTAAGGACTGCAGAGAGCCCCCGCGTCTCAGGACGTGCGCGGGCGTCGCCGGGCAAAGCGCTGGCCGTCTGTGACCGTCTGTGGCCGAAGGAGGCTGGGCTGGGCCACCCTTCTAAGCCCCCCGGAAGAGACTACCTGAGGGCTGGAACTCCAACTTATGTGGTAACTCCCACAAATCTTTCTAAACAGTCGAAGCTTGCCCCGACAATCGTTTGTTTTATTAGAAGCCTTTCTTTTGGGCCTTACTTCCTATTATCTTTTATTGTTTCTTTTAAATGTGCATTGTAATTCGTACCTGATAATTTGCGATTTTTGGGTAAATACTTTTGTCCAAGTTTTTATGATAAGTAACATGGGTAAAAATAGTAAGCCCACGGCTGCCCGCACAATCATTAGGTAACTAGCAGCAACAACCCAACCACTCCCGAGCCTTACAGCTATTGATAAAATGCTCCACAAAACAATAAGGGTAGTGGCAAAAGCCATAGAAAATACTGTAAGGCGACTCTCAATCACCCCTGCTATGCCCCCCTTTCTGCCTTTGGGGGATTGCTCTGTAGCTACAGCCAACCCCGCTGAATTCACGTCATACCTCATGCCCTCTTTTTCAGACCTACCTTGTGCTCAGATTGTGCCTGACGTGAATGCTTCTAGAGAAGTTGTTCTGCCTCCACCTCCTTTGGCATGTTCTAAGGTTCGCAAACCTCGTGCTAGAACAAAAAAGTCTAAACCTGTTAAAATTTGGCTAAAAGAATTGCATCCACACCCGATCCTGTACAGACGGACCCCGGCCCTCTATTTTCCACCACAGGACCTCCCGTCTGGGCTACCCATTTATTAATTGACTTCCAGACTCATATGGAACAGCTTATCAATACTCACTTCAAATCCCTATCTACTAGGATTGATAGACTAGTTTCACTGATAAATAACAACGGTCTAGGGAGAGCACAGCCAAGCTCGTCAATGGGGAATCCCGCTTGTATAGGGGCTTCAGGAGTAACTAAGCCTTCTCCTAAGGGCTTAACCCAAGGTGCTAGCATTTGCCCAGACATCCCCTCACAGGATTTGGCCCCTCTAAGTATGTTGAAACCTACCCTAGCCCAGATTGGCCCTAGTCAAACCACTTGTCCTAATTTGACATCAGCCGTACCTGGTTCGCATCCCTGTGGATCATTCTCCACCCCAAAAACTTCTGGAACCCTGAGCGCAGAGTCGGTTAGGCCCCTACACAATCCTCCACTGAAATCTGGTGAAAATGGACCCTTAAAACCTCCTCCTCGCCCCCAGTTACCCCCTGAAGCATCGTCGTATGTGGTGGTGCTTATGGGAGTATCCCCACTTGCCAGCGACCGGGGGAAACCTATCCTGAGCTAAAGAATAAAGTCATCTTCTGGCTAAGCAGACATAGACCTTTAATGGGAGCTGGCCAGGGGGAGATTTTGTTTGCGCGAAGAGTCAGCTGGCTGGGGATTAGACACGGACATCTGTAGTGATTGCATAATCATCAACTTTAGGGATCCCAGAGCAGGTGGACACACATTAGCTAATGGAGGGCCTTTTAATGTGGGCACTATTAACACTTACTACAACAAAAGGTATCCAGGAGTCACACCCATGTTTTTGTACTTTAGACTGACCACCATACGACCAATAAATTAAATTGTTAGTTAAATACCATGTGTATGTGTACTTTTCTCAGTTGTAAATATCACACCAACACCATACTGACACCACCCAGCAAAACAACTAGCATCAGTCTCCTTACTCACACAGTCCTCACTTTCCAACTAGTGTGACTGCCTTCATACTAACTCCTGGGTAAGGAGAACCGAAATGATGTGATAGTGGTGGTACAGAACGGCAACTGATGGGAAAAATTCCTACCTTGGTTGTATGTCAAATGTATGAGTGGTTGAATGGTGTTTACATACACATGGTATTTAACTCACAATTTAATTTATTGGTCGTATGGTGGTCAGTCTAAAGTACAAAAACATGGGTGTGACTCCTGGATACCTTTTGTTGTAGTTAGTCTAATGTTAGGGGCATGTGTCCAGTTCAGAGTCATTAAACTAGCCCTTAGACCCTCATTTACATAGTGTGTGTTTTGCACTATTAGCACTTGCCATCTGGGGTATTTCTATTCACGAATGTTAGTATCGGGTAGGCCAGAACCATCTTATTTCCATCAAGGAGGACATGAATTCGATTACAACATCCCAGTGGGAAATAGATATAGTGCATTGAGCAACATAGACTGACTATTAGCATCACCGCGTGCAGATGGAATGCTTTGAAATCGATCTGAGAGCCAGGTTGTGGAGGGCTCCAGTATAGAGATGGGGTTCCCTGAGCAGGCTATTAGTATTAAGGGGGGTAGTTGTACCACATCCTTATCTTTCCAAAACTCTGGTATAACAGGAGGTGTAAATGAGTCGGACATTCAAATATATATAACACCTCCACCCTCTATTGTGTTTCCACTCACTGAGGACTCCTCAGGGCAAGTGGTGCCACGTAAACTACTTATTGGGTCTTGGAACATAGCAGGGATGGGGTCTAAGCTCACTATAATCCGAGTCGTTCCCTCCGATCCTCACAAGAAAACTTCATGACCTCTACCAAGTTCAACCTGAAATCTAAAGGCGGTAAAACCCTCAGTACCCTGGCTATTAGAGCCTGGAACAGCATGCCAAGACATCTCAGACTTCCGACGCTCGAGAAACCTTTTAGGAAACTCCTCAAAACTTGGATTTTTAATCTCTCCGATGACTGGACAAAAGCTTCAATCTAGCCTCCCCCCATACCACTCTGTGATCTGGTCTCAAGGACTTACAGCGCCATGATGCTCCTTCCGGAGCGAACGCTGCGCTTTATAAATACCCCTCCAAATATCCAAATATCCAAATAACCCAGAGTGGTGAGAGCTGATGGATAGCTACGACTTATGTCTGTTTCAAGAGACCTGGCTGCTGTCTGCTCCTGTTAGGGCAGGATACGCGTCCTACCATTTACCGGCAGTGCAGGGGCCCAGGGGAAGACCCTCAAGAGGGTTATGTATCTGGGTTGCTTCCCATCTAGGTTGCTCAGTTAAGATAATAGATTCTCATTGCCCGGACATTCTATACAAAGTACTCAACTTTTTGGATGGTCTGTCGTTGGCAGTGATTAACATTTATTTACGGCCCCAACAGCATCAGTTGGGTCTATCAATCTTGGATGCCCTAGAGGTTCTCCTTCACTCTTTTCCCCCATCGTACCACCAAATCATCGGCGCAAACTTTAACTGTGATTTTGAACCACTCTTGGGGATTCCCTCGGTAACCTCGGACGAGGATGAAAATTGGCTGATCCCGGAGTGTACCATGTACCCCGTAAAGCGCTTACTGACCCTGGACCTTGTGATCAACAAGTTGGTTGTTTCTCATTCTCTTAGGGCCTGTAATGGCAGACTTCTTCCAGATGTTCCGGGTTCAAGTACCTTTAATAGACCAGGGAAAAGTACAACTATAGATTACATCCTCGTAAACATAGAATTCTGGGCCCGATGGAGCGCTTTTTCTGTCATCCCAAGGGTCGATAGTGACCATAACTTACTGTCACTAGAATTATTAAAAACCTTGGGGCATCGTAACGAACTGGGGGGAGCAGAGCCTACCATTAACTCAAACCTGGTTACAGCAGCAGGTGGTAGACTAATCAGGTGGGCGAAGGTCGCGTTAGCGCCCGACAAGCTAGCAGAATTATATCGCCATGTGGCACGCTCGCTAACAGAGGTCTTTTACCTCTTGAGCTCTGATTGTGATTCCCCCTAGCTCCACCTTCAGGGCTTGCAGTGTATTCACAACAAGCTTCTCTGTTCCCTGGCCGGCTACTTTTATACCACCGACACTAAGAGGCCAAGGGCAAACAAGCGCGACCACTGGTTTAATAAAAACTGTAGGCTGGCTAAAAATAACCTGATAAAGGAGGTAAAATAGGGGTCCCAGTCGAGCATTAGAAATGCAAGGGAAATATATAAAAGTATGATCAAGGAGGCCAGGTCTGAGTGGGAGGCCATAAGGTGGGAAAGTATAAAAGCAGCCCTGGAAGCTCGTGACTATGGGTCTTTTTGGAACCTTGTCGAGTTGGATCGGTTGTAGGTACATCTGCCATCATTCTTAACCTTATTGAAGAGGTTTGGCTAGATCACTTTAAGCCCCTGTATTCACTCAACAATCCTGAATCCCGAGTAGATCTAGCGACCCAAATTAGAACTCCGGATCCAGCGCACCCGGAGGCTCTGGACCTTGATTGCCCACCCTGTACCCTGCTTGAAGTTCAGGCGGCCCTCAGTAGTTTGATGCTGGGGAAAGCTCCGGGTCTTGATAGGATCCCTGGTGACCTATATCGAAGTGAACAAAAGGTTTGGGCCCCCTACATCTGGGTTTATTTTAATGCTTTCCTACAGAGCTTGGAGATTCCCTCAACTTGGCTGGGAGCTGAAATTATTCCCATACATAAAAAAGCTTCCCCTCTCGACCCGGCCAACTACCGCCCCATAAGTTTGATCGACGTCCTCCAGAAATTATTCGCCCGCTTCCTTTTAATAAGGTTGCAGAGTTGGATGGACGAACATCACATCCTAACCTCCCTCCAAGCGGGCTTCCGCGCAAAGGTTTCCACCATTGACCAACTGTTTAGATTACAGTTGGTCTACTGGAAGACGGTTTCTATTGGGGCGGGTAGTTTGTATTTGATTTTTGTGGACCTCCGGTCCGCATTTGACCTGGTCTGAAGGGATAAGCTCTGGGCAATACTATTGGAGATGGGCGCTCCGGCCTACCTGTGCGAGCTACTCAAACGCATGCACCTTGGTACATACGCAAGGATGAGATATGGGAGGAGTGGTGAGCTGTCGGCTCCGTTCCCGGTGGAAAAGGGAGTGAGGCAGGGGTGCGTTTTGGCCCCCACGCTCTTCTCTCTCTTCCTCAACGGGCTGATAGACCACCTACTGAAAGCAAGAGACCTGGACTCTCCAAGCTTAGCGGGGCACAAGATACCTGCCCTAATGTTTGCTGATGACACCTTTCTATTGTCAAAATCATCCACGGGCATTCAGCGTACATTAGAGGCATTCTGCTCCTTCTGTAGCCTGAGGAACTTGGAGATCAACCTCTCTAAAACAACGTTCATGGTCTATAACACCAAACTAGCCAATTGCCCTCATCCCCACATGAACGGAACGGTGCTGGATCGAGTATCTACCTTCGATTATCTGGGGGTCACACTTGACAGAATGGATTGGGGGTCGCATGTGGTCAAGGCCAACCTGAAACTGGCCCAATCATTTGGCGGTATTCTAAAGGTTTTTAACGACACTACTTCTAAACTGGTGAGTCCGCCTATGGAAATCTATAAAGCCCAGGCGAGAGGGGGAGCACTTTATGGTGCAGATTTATGGGGAATGCTAGTGCTGCCCCTTATCCCTTACTGAGAACAGTTTTATCAGGCGTCTCGTGAGACTTCCTATGAGTACCCCCATGACTCCCCTTCGGCTGGATTTTGGTTTGGTTCCTATCCAGGAGACTGTCTCAAACAGTCGACCCCCGAGCTCTTGAGCTATAGGGAGGATCTGGGAGACCTTTTGTCCAGGGGGTGTACAGGGAAAATTCCCTGGTTAAACCACATCAAGCAACTCTGCCTCGCTCTAGGCAGGGGGGATATGTGGTCATCCCCCGAGGAGACTTGCGCCTTGTAATCTAAGAAATCATTGAGTATGGCCCTAAAGCTGGGTAGGCTGACTAACACCTTTCTGGATATCAAGGCCCATCCTCACTTTGAATTTTTTTGGGATGATATCCACCCACCCCTGGCTAAGAAATTATATATCCAGTTTAGATATGGTTCATTGCCTCTTAGGGGCGTAACACACAAGTGGTCAAATGCCCTATATACCGTGAGTTCCTGCCCAGGGTGTGCAAGTAGCAGAGAGACAGATTGGCATGTTCTGCTCTTCTGCCCCTTCTACACCAAGGCAAGAGTGAAATGGATCATTACACTTTGTAAGTCCAGGGGCCTTAGGGACTAAAGGGAGGTATTCAGAATCCTTAAATATGACACCACCCCTCTGATAGTGTTTGCAACTGTGAGATTTCTCCTGTCCATGTGGTACTCGAGGTGTGCAATACTAAAAACCGAAAGTCCACAAATTACCATCCCAGCGGTAGAATAAACATTGCAATGAATGTGGTTCCTTATACGCACTTTGGCTAGGATTGTTTATTGGGAGTGCTATTTCTTGTTTTAACGCACCTAAACACATTTTATAACTCTTTTTAACTATTCTATGAATTTTCTGTATGCTTGGACTTTAATGTACGATCTTTTAAGCATTCTTACTTTTCAGCTCTACTTGTGTATTTTTATCCGAAATATGTACATATGTCTTCTTATGGTTTTCTACCGATAATAAAAGCTTTTGACTGACTGTAAATGGTACCACAGGTACCCAGGGCACTGTGACCAGAGAAGGCCTCTAAGGGCAGCAGCACGTATTGTGCCATCCTTAGAGGTCCTGTACCTTCACACTCCACACTGCCTTTGCAGGCTGTGTGTTTTGGTGCAGAACAAAGTGAATAGAGGACATGGCACACATCTGTGAGCCATGCCTACAACCCACTCCCCTGGCATAGATCAGTCACCCCTCTAGCTGGGTGCACTACACCAGTGGTGAGGGTACAGGTGCATGAGCCCTGTACCCCTACAGTGTCTAAGTCCATTCTTAGACATTGTAAGTGCAGTGCTGCCATTATGAGTATATGGTGCTGGGAGTTTGTCATTACGAACTCCACAGCACCATAATGGCTACACTGAAAACTGAGAAGTTTGGTATCAAACTTCTCAGCCCATTAAACCCACACTGATGCCAGTGTGGGATTTAAGGTAAAAGGCACACAGAGGGCATCTTAGAGATACCCCCTGAAAACTAACCCACCACTAGTGTCCAGGCTGAGTGGCTGCTTTCAGCTGCCACCACCAGACATGTTTCTGGACCCCTAGGTCGAAAGCCTGCTGCTCTCGGTGCCTGAAACAATGCACATCCGGGGACGGGGTGCCAAGCCTCCTCCCCCAGAATGGGCAGGGTTCACGAAAGGGAAACTTCAAAGGCTTGCCGCCTTTGTGAGCTTTCCCAGGCCACTTGCTGCTTTCATCAACTGATCCCCAGTGGTTCTGAACCCCACTTTGGGTGGTAGAAACGGCAGGAAAAACAAGTGAGGAAGAGCGGTTTGTCCACCTCTGCCAACTCCACCCCTCAGGTGGGGGAGGCGAGGTGAAGCACAACTCTCAGTCCCAGCCATCTTGCAGATGGGGGGAATCAGCCAACCAGGGACAGACGTATGCCCCCCTCCCAGTGGAGGGTGACATAATAGGGGTTTACCCACCCCAGGGAAGGGACCCATTGGTCCCAAACTTTTACCTACCTATAACGCCCCTAAATCTAGTCTTTAGGGGCACCCCTGAACCTTGCTCCCTCAGACCAGAAGACCCCTAGATCCGGTGACCCCTGACCTGCCTCAAGCCTCCAGCAGACGCCTGCAGCCTAAATCCGAAAGGTTCCCCCAACCGTGACCATGAGCTGGTAAGAAGATCTGAGCCTAAAAGGCACCCCTGCACCGGATGCCCCACGGCCTTGGGTGGCCAAACAGACGGTGCCTAACAAACCCCCAAGATCCCAACTTAACTCTCGAAGTGGTGGTCGCTCCCAGGAGTCCTTCGTTCACGAGCCTGTAGTGCCTTTGCAAACCAGAGGTTCCCCATTGCAAACAACAGGGCGCCCGACATCGAAACAGCACCCTGCACCCGGCTGCCCATGTGCCGCTGAGGGTGCACCTTTGTATGTATGTATGTATGTGTGTTCTTAACTTGACTTACCCTAGGGCATCTCGGCGCTTGCCTTGGGAACCCGTCCCGGCTTTTCCCTGCGAGATAATCCGTACTGGGCATCCCCAAGGTGAAAGCCAGGCATCCCGTCGCGGGGGGCCGTTGTGGAGATTAAGCAAGCTAATGCCCAGAGTTGCAGAATGTGAACCCGTGGTTAGAGTGGGCACCGAAGCGAGAATTATCGAGTCCGTGGACAATTGGGCTCAAGACCCTGCCGCGTCGGGAATTGAACCCTGGTCCCGGGTCTGATCTCTGCTTCAGGGTATGCCTCCTCTAACCAGTGAGCCACACTTCTCCACTTTTGTGCACCTTTGGTGCTACTTTGTTTCCCCATTTGCCCTGAGCTAAAGTCCAGGAGCTTTGCTCCCTCAACCAAGTGGCCTGCTCGTCAGCAGCCACCAACCAGAGGCCCCCTATCTCCCATTGGATAACATTTGGCATCAGCACTCTGCATCCGGCCGCCCTAGTGCAGCTGAGGGTGTAACAAGAGTGCATCACTGACCCTGGGGGTCCCCTGAGTTTACCCCAAGAACCCTTAAAAACCACCCTCACCCGCAAGCCCCCTTTGTGTCTACCCGATTTACTCCCTATGCCCTAAACTGTACCCCACTGATTAAAATGAAAACCCCAGAGCCTTTGTGAGTACAGCTTCTTTGATGTTATAGTCCATGATGTGGTCACTAATATATTGTGGGGTCTAGCACCAGGCTTAGAAGAAGGGATTTGATGGGCTCATAATGTAGGTAAAACTTCAGGAGCTTGATGATGCACTTCTTCTTAGGTTCGTCACAAAACTTATCATATTTTGGCTGTGTTCTGCCTCCTCAGGAACCCACCACCCACATATTGGTTTTCCATGAATGACTTTCAAGAGTTTCAATAGAGGGCTTTATTTAGAATGCACTAAAGATTTAACAAAGTAAATCAGCCAGTCCAAGGCAATAACTGTAGCAGCATTGCACAGCACATAGTGGTACCCTAGTTATAACTCTATTAGCATAACGCTCTTTTGCCTTTCTTAGCGTGTTAGATTAATCAGTGTGTAGCACAATCGGGGGGTGCTGGTGTCTCTTGTGGAATGCCGAACACCACTTCACAGACATACAACTCCCCCCACCTCCCCCCACGTAAATTGTTTTCCACAAAAAATACGGTACCTCTTTATTGACTGAAATTTTTAGCGCAGGGACACGCCGGTGAGCGTAACTAAGCGCTTTATAAAATTCCAAAATAAATATGAGGATTATATAACGTCAAGAGAAGCCTGCAAAGGAAAACGAGGCAGCAAGTTTGGTCCAGGCTTACTGCAGATTGATTATTTGTAACCTCCAGTTTGTGGGATTCCCCAAGAGGCACAAGCACGCCCCCTGCTTTTATAGTCCATCGATGCCAAGCAAGCAGTCCTGTAGTATCAAGGCATAAATGGACCACAATTAAGTCTTGTCTTGCCTAAACCTCTATATTGAAACTGAAACTGTTTGCAACTTTTGTCCACAATGCATGCCTTCTCAGCCCGTTCAAATAGACTGAAAGCGCCAGTGGTAATACTGTTTCGACTGCAAAAGAAAGAAACTTGAACTTCATGTGACGTTTGACACGGATACAGTGAAGACTCCAGGAGACTAAACCATTTCAAAGCAGTAGGATTTGATAGTATATCCATGCCTGTGTTGAACCACACTATTCCCGAGCTTTTGCATATCCCCGGCCCCCTTTTCTTCACAGGCCAGGTGTCTCAAACCCAGGGTTCCAGCCAAGGAAATGGAGTGAGTGCTGCAGCATGTAGGACTTTTGCCACAAGTCGTACCATTCCGAATATTCAGAGAAGGTGGTCTTTGCAAGAAACTTTGTGCTTTGTGTTGCAATAGTAGGAAGAAATCCAGACAGCTCTTGACAAGTCACTACAATCCATGTTGTCTATTCACTATTTACTACCGGGCGGGGAACTGCTGAATTAGGCAGGCAGCCTTGCAGGATTACCCAGCATCCCTCTCAAACTGACTGCAGTAAGAAACCAGAACAAATCTGTATGTGGCTGAAAGAAACCTATGTTCGAGGCATATGAGCTGCAGACTGTACACTTAGCATTAGATCGCCACCTGGTGTTGGGCTCGGATGATTGCATGTTGTTGTTGTCTTGGAAGAAGTCTTTGTAGTCACGAGATAGGTGACTGCTCCCTTGGACGATAGTGCGCATGGGCATCGGCTCCATCCTTAGAATGTTTTTTTCCGCCACTGGGTTCGGATGAAACTTTTCTGCTCCGGCTAGAAATAGACTTTTCAAGCACTTCGAAGCGTAAAAAACTTCCTAAAAACTTACCAAACTACTTTCGATATCGACTAACATTGTTTCAACTTCATCACCTCGATTCCAGTCGTTCACGCAGGTTGTTGGGCCTATCCACGCCGTGAGGCCTACACCTCATGGAAAGGACGCCATTCAAGAAATGCCCCGAGTGTGGAGCAAAATTTCCACACAGTGACCACCACGAGGTCTGCAACTTGTGCTTATCGCCAGAACACGACGAATCGAACTGTACAGCCTGTGCGTCCTTTCTATCCAAGAAAACCATCCAAGATCGAAGGGCCCATCGACACGACATGCAGAGATCGGCTCCTGAACCAGTGGATATCTTCGACGAGGAGGTTCCACTCGTTCCCGAAGAAAATTCAGATGATCTCCAGATCGCATCAGAGGCAGACAACTCAGATGACTCCATACCATCGGGTCAGCGTGTGAGTACTACTGCCCCTGCACCACACATAGCACCCAGATCGAAGGCAAAGGTCAACACTCCGCCTCCGGGGCCCAGTCCCGACCGAAAAACCACTTCGAAAGCCCCGCCATCGAGCCCGGCTCCGAAGAAAATAACTAAGCCTTCCGGTAGCTTGGTACCGAGCAAGCCACACGTGCCGATCCCACAAGCTCCCTCGGCACCGAAACCGAAAGAAGTTGACTTCTAAAGACAAAGGTATGAAGCTAGCGTCCAACGCCTCGAAGCCGACGAGACCAACTTCCACTCCGAAACCATCGTCTTCGGTACCGAAACCGACAAGGCCTGATTCCGATGCGGCCGCACCATCGAAACAGCCTACGACACCGAAAACAACACTGGTGCCGAAAACTGAGCCAAGGGACATTGTAACTCCTCCTAAGGCTAAAAACAAACAACAACCTCGCCCGAACCGAAAAAATCGGCGCCGACAAAGGTTACACAAGGAGAAGACCTCTTCCACCCAGATCCTCTGCAAAAGAAGATCTACATTGACCCAAAGACAGGTCATGTATCCACTACACCACACAAGAAGAGGAAGGCAGATGCAATACCCACACCTGTAGTTCCTGCCAAGAAGAAGGACTCTGCCACATCTCCTATGCACCCTTCTTCTCCTGTACTTCCTTCTCTTTCATCAACTCACCACGGGTATCTCCGTCACATTCTCCTCTTTTATCCTCACACTCACCTCAAAATGATGATGAGTATAGTTTAGGGAGAGGGATAGACCCAGATGAGCCTTTCCCATACCCTGCAGATGATGCAGACTGGGAGTACCCAAACCCACAGGATGTGCTAGATCATCCTGACCCACAGTCATACCCTTCTCCCCCAGAAGATAACATTGGGTTTGGTCACCTGCTGAATCGAGCTGCCATTTACCATGGGGTCACTAAGCATTCTAATGAGGCAGAGGAAGACTTTCTCTTAGACACATTTGAACAATCACAAAGGTCTGTTCAAATTCTTCCCATGATTAAAGGGGTCATCAAACATGCTCCACAGATATTTAAAGACCCTGTACGTACTAGGATCCTAAACTCTAGAATTGAGAAAAAATATAGGCCTGCACCTGCAGATCCAGCCTACATTAAAGGACAACTACTATTAGATTCACTAGTTGTGTCAAATGCTAGAAAAAGGGCAAACTCGCAAACTTCAGGTGAGGCACCCCCACCTGACAGAATCCAAAGTAATAGATGCTTCAGGCAAAAGAATAGCTGCGCATGCTACCAACATATGGCGTATAGCTAATACACAAGCCCTCCTTGCACGATACGATAGGGCGCATTATGATCAGTTAGAGAAACTATTAGACCATCTACCTGATCAATATAAGGCACAGGCAACTGATCTTATACAAGAAGGGAAACTAATTTCTAATGCCTCAATCAACTAGATGTAGCAGACACTGCATCTAGAGCTGTAAATACTAGTGTCGTACTTAGGAGACGTGCGTGGCTACGCATTTCAGGGTTTAAACAGGAATTACAAAGTACTATTTTAAATCAACCATTTAATCAAAACTAATTGTTTGGACCAGAAGTAGACACAGCACTTGAAAAGATGAAGGATACAGAAACTGCCAAATCTACGGGAGCTTTACAGTCCACACAAACTAGAGGCTCCTTTCATCGCTCCTTCTATAGAGGGGGCTCCAAACAAACCGGTGCAAACAATACAACATCCTTCAAATCTAACACACAAACATCCTCTAACAAGGGATATTTTAGAGGAGCATATAGAGGAAATAATAACAAGGGAAGAGGTCGGGGTAACAACAATAATCAAACCTCTTCCACTACAAAACAGTGACTTCCCTCTGCTCCCCCAACAGCATTCCACTCCTGTGGGGGGGGGCAGATTAACACAATTCCTGCCTGTCTGGAACTCAATAACAACAGACAAGGGGGTGAGACAGATTATCTAGGATGCCTACTGCCTAGAACTCACAGCAACCCCTCCACACATACCATCCAGGCAGCGTCCAATGTCTACAGAACACCTTACTCTGCCAAAACAAGAAGTTCTGTCACTTCTACAAAAAGACGCAATACAATTAGTTCCTTTACAAGAACAAGGAACAGGGGTTTACTCGCTGTAATTTCTAATTCCCAAGAAGGACGGGACACTAAGGCCAATTCTCAACCTCAGACCCCTCAATCAGTATATACAATCAGATCATTTTCATATGATCACTCTACAACAAGTGCTTCCACTGCTGCAACACGGCGATTTCCTTACAACACTAGACCTAAAGGACGCCTACTTCCACATTCCTATACATCCTGCTCACCGAAAGTATCTAAGGTTTGTACTGGAAGGACATTATCAGTTCAAAGTCCTTCCATTCGGAGTGACAACGGCACCACGAGTATTCACAAAGTGCCTAGCAGTAGTAGCAGCACATCTCAGGAGACAACAAATACATGTCTTCCCTGATCTAGACGATTGGCTCATAAAAGCCAAGTCATTCAATCAGTGTTTCCAACACACACAACAGACAATTCAAACGTTGCACGACTTAGGGTTCACAATAAACTACACCAAGTCGCACCTGCAACCGTTTCGTATACATCAGTATCTAGGGGCTACAATAAATACGTCTACAGCTCTAGCGTATCCCAGTCCTGCAAGGAACATAGCATTCAAGCCTTAGTCACAACCTTTCAACACCAGCACTGTTTGCAAGCCAGAGTGTTCATAAGATAAATAGGCACGATGGCATCTTGCATCTTCATAGTACCATATGCAAGACTGCGAATGCGTCCGTTACAGGAATGTCTAGTACAACAGTGGAGCCAGGCTCAAGGTCAACTAACAGACCTGGTGTTGGTAGACACATAGCGCACATCTCTCTCTGCAGTGGTGGTACACCAAAAACTAGACAAAAGGGCGGCCGTTCCTCGAACCTGTTCCACAACTAGTGCTTATAGCAAACGCATCTCTCAGAGGATGGGGAGCCCTTCTCCTACATCATACAACTCAAGGACAATGGAACAGTCAACAAAAATTGTTCCATATCAACCATCTAGAGCTGCTAGCAATATTCTTAGCACTCAAAACATTTCAAGTACAGTTACAAAACAAAGCTGTCTTAATCCGGACGGACAACATGACAGCCATGTATCATATACGAAAACAGGGGGGGACACACTCTTAACAACAGTCCCAGCTCGCACAAAGCATTTGGAGAGGGGCCAATCCACAAAACACATATTTATTTATTTATTAATAATATTTATAGAGCGCGAACAAAGGCCCATGGGCGTCTCGGCTCTAAGATATCTGTAATATTTAACCAGAGAGGGGGAACTGAGTTTAGTGATTAAAAAGCCAAGTCTTGAGTTGTTTGCGAAAGGACCAGAGTGAGGGACTTGTTTTAATCGAATGAGGCAGCGTATTCCATAGCTTTGGGGCTGACACCAGAAATCTTCTATCTCCCCAAGAAACAGTTTTGGTACGAGGAACCAAAAAGTAATTTAAACTGGAGGAACGTAGTGTTCTGGGGGGACAATAAGAGGTCAGATTTTGAATGAGAAAGCCTGGTCCCAGGTTATGCAAGGCCTTGTACACAATGCAAAGAGTTTTAAATGTTATTCTATTTCTGATGGGTAACCAATGGAAGTCTCTGATGGTGTCCGAAGCGGATTGATATTTGAGGATTCTTCCCAGGAGCCTGGCGGCTGAGTTTTGTATAATTTGCATTTTGTTTAGGACTCCTTCTTGTGCATTTAGGAACAGTGCATTACAGTAATCCAAGGTGGACAATACGAGGGAAGTTACCAGGGTTTTGCCAGCTGAATCGGGAAGGGAAGGAAGATTTTTTTTGAGGAGTTTCAATTTGTGGAAAGCAGAGGAGGTAATCTGATTGGCATGTAGATAAAAAGTGAGGCGGTCATCGAAAATGACTCCCAAATTCCTCACCTTGCTAACAGGCTCAGGGGGAGGGCCTAATGATGAGGGCCACCAACGGGAGGACCATTCCGGGTTCAGCTGTCCGAAGATGACTACTTCCGTCTTGTCGGAATTTAATTTTAGGCAATTGGAAGCCATCCAGCTCCCAATTGCCACCATGCCCAGTTTGAGATCATCAGCTATTTTATGGCCATTATTCTTAATGGCAAGGACCAACTGAGTGTCGTCTGCATAGGAGGTAAGGCTCATCCCATGTGCACGAATGATATTGGCTAGGTCTGACACATAGATGTTAAAAAGTGTCGGACTTAGGGATGAGCCTTGAGGTACTCCACATGGCAGAGACAGGGTGGAGGAACGGAAGGATCCCATTGTGACCACCTGAGTCCTGTCAGCCAGAAAGGAGGCCTGAAGTTTCCTGGCATTATTTTGGACACCCATGTTTTGGACACGGTCGATCAAAATAGTATGATCGACCGTGTCGAAAGCCGCCGATAAATCAAGCAGTATTAAAACTTCTGTGCCCCCGGCGTCACGGATGGATCTAATATCGTCCGCGGCTTTAATCAAAGCCGTCTCCATCCCATGGTATTGGCGAAAGCCAAACTGGGATTCGTCAAGAAGATGATGTTCCTCTATGAAGGCCGAGAGTTGTAGATTCAGTGCTTTTTCAGCTATTTTTGCCAAGGCTGGTAGGCTAGCGATAGGACGGTAGCTCTTTGGTTCTTCCATATCAAGATGTGGCTTCTTTAAAAGTGGTTTGATGAGATTCTTTTTTTAAATGGCTGGATAGATGCCTGTACTGAACATGGCATTGTAAATTGAAGTGATGGCAGGAAGGACCACTTCAATAACAGGTAGTAATACTTTAAGACACATGGGTCAAGTGCAGAGCCTGATCTAATGGTGGATATAATGTCCGCGATCTGGAAACTGCTGACTTCTGCAAACTGAGAAAGAATGGGACCAGTACGGGCGACGGTCAACGAATTAGATGGGATTTTGGTGTTATTGGCAAAGGCAGAATAGATGTCGTTGACCTTACTAAAAAAGAAACTGGCAAGGGCGTCGCAGAGAGATTGAGAGGGAGGTGGAGTCAGGTTAGGGAAGTAACCTGCTAGCTGTTTGGTGGTTTCGTACAGTGCCTTGTTGGAATTTTTGGCCAATTCGATTCTGTCACTAAATAACTTTTTCTTGGCCTCACTAATCATAGTTTTGTATTTAGCCACCGTTTCTTTATACTTAATTTTGGCCTCTATAGAGTAGTCTTTTCACCAGTGCCTCTCTTTGTTCCTGCACTGTTGTTTCTGTATTCTTAAAACCTCCGAATACCAGGGGGCCGACGGGGCAGATCTGTTACGAGATCGTTGTTTAACCGGGGCCAGAGAGGTGGCCGCAGAGCCCACCCACTCATAAAATTGAGTAGTGGCAGTGTTACGGTCGGCTGATAAAGAGGGGTTGGAATTGGTCAAGAGTTTTTCCACGCTGGAACAATCAATGTCGTTCCACGCCAGGAAGGACTGACGAGGATTAGAGGGTAGTGTAGAGGCACCAGTATCATGGGTGGTCAGTGAAGCCAAGATAACATGGTGGTCAGACCAAGCAAGAGGAAGAATTTGAGAAACGTGTAAATCCACTAAATTAGTGAAAATGCCATCCAGTATATGGCCCCCATCATGAGTGGGTGACTTGACCAGCAGTGGGAGACCAAAGGTTGTCATATCAGCCAAAAGTGCAGCGGTGTCTTTATCCTCCGCTTTGTCAAAATGAAAGTTAAAGTCGCCGAGGACAGTTAGGGAGCTGTCAAGGGCTGATGATTCCAGGATGGACCTAAGATCAGAAATGAATCCGGTCCTCGACCCGGGTGGACGATACAAAAGGATCCCTTTGAAATTGTAGGAGGGAGTCAACTTGATGGAGAATTGTAGGACTTCACAAGAAAGCAACGGGATCATGTTAGTTCTGACAGTGAATGCGTCGCGTGCGATGACCGCAATCCCACCGCCTTTCTTGCGCTGTCTATCCAATCTATGGATAGAGAAGCCTTTAGGAACTGCGATCACTATGTCTGGATCGGACGAACTGTCCATCCAAGTTTCTGTCATAAATAAAATGTCTAAATCTTTATCCTCTATCAAGTCAGCTATGTCCTGTTGGTGCTTCCCTAGCGAGCGGACATTGATGAGGGCGAATAAATAGGATTTAGATGATTTAGCCTTGGTAGTGGGGGGAGGAATCAAGTTGAGGGGTATTAAAGAATTACAACAAGGACAGAGTTGGGCAGAAACCCCATCAAAGAGCAGCGGGTCAAGTGAAAGACATGACTGATGTTGGGGGGACGCAAGTGCAGTAGCATATTAGATGTATATGTTCCTCGTGGGGCAAGGGGGTCAGGACCAGGGGGCGTGGCCCTTGGCCCGGTCCAGGCGCAGACGGGCTCGCCTTTGGGGTGCCTTCAGCGCGCCGCCAACGCGCCCGCTGCGCCCGCCCGCTGCGCGGACGGGTGGGTCTGTTGTTTTTATCCGTGGTTGGGGTGGGTGGGAGGAACGATCAGCTAGACCGCCAGCCTTCCCCTGCCCAAGATGGCGGCTAAAGTGGTTGGACTGAGTAACCAGCGCCTGGTAAAGGCGGCGCTGTGTCAGGCAGGTCGAGAAGCAACCTCGGGCGACGCAAATCTCGCACCAAGGTGGGGACTACTATATTAAAACTGCAAACTAAAATATATACAGTTGTTAAAAGAATCGTTATTTTTAAGTCAATAACAGGCACGCTATAAAATAGGAGCACAAAAGAGTGCAGAGGTCCCCCGGCTTCCGCCTCAGGGGTGAAATAAACAAATACCACGGGGAGAGTAAAGAAACACCCTTAAGTATCCTTGGAGGGCGGGAGGAACGATCAGCTAGACCGCCAGCCTTCCCCTGCCCAAGATGGCGGCTAAAGTGGTTGGACTGAGTAACCAGCGCCTGGTAACGGCGACGCTGTGTCAGGCAGGTCGGGAAGCAACCTCAGGCGACCCAAATCGCGCAGCAAGGTGGGGACTACTATATTAAAACTGCAAACTAAAATATATACAGTTGTTAAAAGAATCGTTATTTTGAAGTCAATAACAGGCGCGCTATAAAATAGGAGCACAAGAGAGCGCAGAGGTCCCCCGGCTTCCGCCTCAGGGGTGAAATAAACAAATACCACGGGGAGAGTAAAGAAATGCCCTTAAGTATCCTGGGAGGGCGGGAAGAACGATCAGCTAGACCGCCAGCCTTCCCCTGCCCAAGATGGCGGCTAAAGTGGTTGGACTGAGTAACCAGCGCCTGGTAACGGCGGCGCTGTGTCAGGCAGGTCGGGAAGCAACCTCGGGCTACGCAAATCTCGCACCAAGGTGGGGACTACTATATTAAAACTGCAAACTAAAATATATACAGTTGTTAAAAGAATCGTTATTTTTAAGTCAATAACAGGCACGCTATAAAATAGGAGCACAAGAGAGTGCAGAGGTCCTCCGGCTTCCGCCTCAGGGGTGAAATAAACAAATACCACGGGGAGAGTAAAGAAACACCCTTAAGTATCCTGGGAGGGCGGGAGGAACGATCAGCTAGACCGCCAGCCTTCCCCTGCCCAAGATGGCAGCTAAAGTGGTTGGACTGAGTAACCAGCGCCTGGTAACGGCGACGCTGTGTCAGGCAGGTCGGGAAGCAACCTCGGGCGACGCAAATCTCGCACCAAGGTGGGGACTACTATATTAAAACTGCAAACTAAAATATATACAGTTGTTAAAAGAATCGTTATTTTTAAGTCAATAACAGGCGCGCTATAAAATAGGAGCACAAGAGAGCGCAGAGGTCCCCCGGCTTCTGCCTCAGGGGTGAAATAAACAAATATCTGTAGGCAGAACACCTTCCTGGAGTTCACAATCAGATAGCAGACCTGTTGAGTCGGCAGACGCAACAAATTCACGAATGGGAATTACATCCGCAGGTTCTTCAACCATTCTTTCACAAGTGGGGTCATCCAGACATAGATCTGTTCGCCACACACAAAAACGCAAAATGCCCAACCTTCGCCACCAGGTTTCCACACCCGCTGTCCAAGGGCAATGCGATATGGATGAACTGGTCAGGCAGATTTGCATACGCTTTTCCGCCAGTACCACTAATACCATTAGTGGTACGCAAGCTCAGACAACAGTCACTCAAACTAATCCTAGAAGCTCCCACATGGGCACGCCAACCGTGGTACACCACACTGCTAGAACTCTCTCTAGTTCCACACCAACGCAGAACCATGGAGACATCCGACATCCAGACCCAAATCAACTGAATCTGGCGATCTGGCTCCTGAAATTTTAGAGTTTGGTTATCTTAACCTATCACCAGACTGTATGAACATCATTAAAGAAGCTAGGAGACCTACTACCTGAGTGTGCTAAGAGGCTAAATGGAAGAGATTTGCCATTTACTGCAACAATAACCAAATTGACCCTCTGGATGTTTCCATCCAGAATATCATTTGCTACCTTTTACATTTACAAAGGTGTAACTTGGCATACACATATTCATCCATGCAAGAAAGGTGAATGAAGATTAGTGCACAGCCTACTAGTTCGTTTATGTTAAATGTAAATTAGGTTTGTTTGTGGGTGCTGCCTGGGTGACGTCTCTTGTCTGGGACGTCTTATCAAGAACTCCAGAAAGCGGACAAAGAGCAACCAAATACAAGAAGCGTGACATCCAAACAGAAAGACAAGAAAAAGACCACAATAAAGACCAACTAGTGATTAATATTTCTGACTACATATTATCTAATAAGGAACTAACACTGCTACAAAAAGGGACATCTTTTGTCCCTACCACACAGACAAACACTCTAGAATTAGAGATCAGCTTATTTAAATTGATGCAGAAACTCAGACTACAGCACTTTTTTGACAATATTACTCTAAAAACTACCACACAGGAACCGGACCAATTAAAAGGTCTGAGACCGAAAAGTTCTTTTTTGGCTCCAATGAGTCACAACACTTTAGACTTGTTTGCGATCCTTGTGAAACAAGATTTAATGAAACTGAAATGTCAACAAACCACCAAAAAGAACATTACTAATAAAGATTTCAATATTTTAAAAAAAGTTGGCTAACAACAAAGCAATCGTCTGTGTCAAAGCAGACAAAGGGGGAGGCTTGGTAATAATGAATTCCACTATGTATGAAACAAAAGTCAGAGATCATATTTCAGATTTAACAACATATGCTGTATTGGACCAGAACCCTACTAACGAGTACATGAAAACTTTAATAGAAATTATACAAAGGGCAAAAGACAATGGAGTCATTAACGGAAGGACAAAGACCTTTTTGATAAAACAGCATCCTAGAAGTCCGTCATTTTACATGATGCCGAACATTCATAAGAACCTCGAGGACCATCCTTAAGACCCATCGTTTCTACGAGAGGAAGTTTACATGAACCAATTGGTCGGTTCTTAGATAAATATCTTCAACCTACAGTTAAAAAAAATTACCACCTAAATCAAAGACACAACCGATTTTTTTTTTTTTATCAAAACTCAATTCAGTAGTGATTAAACAAGATGAACCACTGATACTTTGTACGGCATATATAAAATCACTTTGTACCTCAATTCCACATGGTTCTGGATTAGAAGCCATGGAACAGGCGATACTAACAACTGATTATGACTTACCATTGCAAACTTTTCTGATGGAATTAATGGTCTTCACCCTATATCAAAGTTACTTCAAGCATGACAATAAATGGAATTGGTAGGGACCTCCATGGGGAATTGCGAGGCTCCTGTGTACGCAAACATTTACATGAAAATGTATGAAGAGAACAACATATTGAACAATGTCAACTGGACATCCAACCTCAAAATGCTTGTGAGATACATTGATGACATTTTTATTATATGGTCGAACACCAAAGAGAAATTGGAAGAAGCACTCACGAACCTGAATTTAGTTGATGAAACAATTCAACTCACGTGGGAAATTTCGAACCAAACCATAACCTTTTTAGATGTTCAAATCACATCATCGACAGAAGGAATTGAAACTGGTATATACCGCAAGACTACAGATAGGAACAATACCTTACATTATAACAGTTTTCATCAAGTGGCCCTCAAACGACACTTACCCCTCTCACAAATGATGAGAGTTAAAAGAATTACATCAATATGGGAGAGAGGTTTGAAAAAAGAGGTTATCCTAAAGAAATTATTATCACTACTAAACATAGAGTTAACAACATTCAAAGAAATGATTTACTTAAGGCGCGATCAAAAATGAAAGAAACAAGAACGACTATGGTGTCGAAATATTCAACTTCAAGCATGAAGTTTAAGAAAATTATTAAGTCATTGGGGAATCCTAAAAGCAGAACCAGATTTTAATTATATATTTGAGAAACCTCCAATTTTTGCTTTCACCAGAGGAAAAAATGTGGGCGAATTACTCAAGACCCAAACCGAAACATCCATCATTTACCGAGGAACTAAACCTTGTTTACACTGTGGTAACTGTAATAACATTATTAAAGGTAACACCATCAAACTACGAGTTAACGCCACTTGTGATACACCAAATGTGATTTATATGTTAAAATGCCCGTGTGGCAAAGTTTACATTGGGAAGACTGTGAGAAAGATAAAAACAAGGAGAAATTAACATAAATCGAACATAAGAACCCACAATCAGAAGTCTTCCGTAGCACTCCATTTTTGTGAAGATTCTTATCTTAGAAACGGTACTGAAAAGAGAAGGTGTGGACAATAACCAACCGCTACTTCAGAGGGAAAATCATTGGATTTATATGATGAACTCTAACAAACCTTTTGGTTTAAATGATCGCATAGAATTTTCATGCTATTTATAAATATGTGTAATTCTACTACATGTAGGTGTTTCCTACATATTCTTTGAACCTGTTTCATGATGATTTTTGGCACATCCTATAGGGTTACTGTGAACATTTTTTAATCATTGAATTAGATTTTGATAGTTGTCCATCTTTCATGTTTCACTTATTGTACACAACTTTATTCTCTACATTGTTTTTACACACTTAGTCTTCACAATATTCAAACATAACGTAGTCTTTCCTTCACCTTCACGAGCACGTGATCGGCACTCGGTAACCTATCAGAGCGCTTCCTTTCCGCTTTTTGAGCATAACAAACATGCACGCTGTGAACTCGGCGTTCGCGTAACAGACAGGAATAGGAAGAGGCACCACGCGTCTCAAAAGTAAGTTCTGGCACACAACGAACGTGATATTAGAGAAGTTTGAAGCTTGTTAAGTTAGATGCTAATCACAGCGTTTTTTTCAGTATTTCCCAGAATCGTGAACACTAAAATATGGTAGCCTACTTTCTATCTTTGACATGTAAGTATGCGCCAGACTGTGTGAGTCATTTTGTTTTAAAGCACCTCTTTTCACTCTTCACTCGGGCATTTCGCAGTACTATCACGGGGCACAGACTCACGAACGCGATGCAATTATGAGGTTGCACGAAAAGAACAAATATAGTTATTTCGTTTTTTTGTTAACAGATAGGATGTTATTGTCAGTTGTGAAATGTTCTGTTTATTCATCTTTTCTAGCACATGCTCCCTGATGAAGGGCTATCTAATGCCCGAAATGCATTGGAGGAAATAATGAGAGGCATTGATGTCATGTAAATATACTACGTACAATGAAATGAATAGAATTTCATGAAGAAAGAGAAACATAGGAATTTGTGAACAAAAAATAAAAAACTTTCTCAATGAGCATATTGTCAAGACTATTATGATTTAACCTAAAAGGAATCCTTGATTCACTACCAGGGAGAGAAGGTGTGCACCAGGGGATGCGACTAATGTTCAATTGGAAGCACTATTTCTGGATATTCATCCATACGCCAGCACCTTGCAGCAATTGCAGCATATTAACAAAACAGACATCTGTCTCTCTTCAGAGTACCTGCAATTAAGGCATTTATGGAAGGATTAAAAAGAATCATCCCACCCAGGTTGCCACCTTTGTCCGGTGTTGAACCTAAACGTTCTTACAAGGCTCATGGGACCCCCTTTCGAGCCTCCACTTAAATGTGAACTGCAATTTCTCACGTGGAAAACAGCTTTCCATATTGCTATTACCTCTCTTAGACGAGTAGGTGAGATACAAGTTTTCACAATACAAGAACCTTTTTTACATATACATAGTTATAAAATGGTTCTAAGAACTAATCCGAAATTCCTTCCAAAAGTCATTACTCCTTTTCATTTAAATCAATCTGTAGAGTTACCTGTGTTTTTCCAAACCCCAGACTCTGTAGCAGAAAGGGATTTACACACACTAGATGTTAGAAGAGCTCTTCTCTACTATATAGATAGAACTAAGCCTTTTCGAAAAACAAAACAACTGTTTGTGTCTTTCTCTCCACCTCATAAAGCCAACCCCGTCTCTAAAGGTGGAATTGCAAGGTGGATTGTAAAATGTATACAAATATGCTATCAAAAAGCAAAACGTACATTAACAGTTCCTCCTAGAGCGCACTCCACATGCAAACTAGGAGCCTCTATGGCTTTTTTAGGAAACATACTCCTAGAGGACATATGCACGGCGGCAACATGGTCTACAACACACACCTTCACTAAACACTACTGTGTTGATGTGCAAGCTAAGCAGCAATCTGCAGTAGGCCAAGCTGTCCTTAAAACTCTCTTTCAAACTACTGCAACGGATACAGGTGGCCACCGCTAGGGGAGACACTGCTGCACAATCGATGCGAAGTGTACAAACTGCAGCTCATATGCCTCAAACGGAAAATGCTACTTACCAGTATGCATCTGTTCTTGGCATGTAGAGCAGCAGAGTTGTACACGCCCTACCGCCTCCCCGGGACCTGTATCCGTTCCAGTTTGATCTTACTTAGATGCACACGCATGGACATCCTTTTCTTTACTTCTACTAACTCCATCATGGCGAAAAACAATCTAAGGATGGAGCTGATGCCCATACGCACTATCGTCCAAGGGAGGAGTCGCCTATCTCGTGACTACAAAGACTTCTTCCAAGACGACAACAACATGCAATCATCGGAGCCCAACACCAGGTGGCGATCTAATGCGAAGTGTACAACTCTGCAGCTCTACATGCTAAGAACAGATGCATACTCGTAAGTAGCATTTTCTTTTTCAACATCGGCAGTGGCTATTTGTGGGGTTGCTATGAGGAAAAACACAGCTAAAACCAATAGGTAGTTGTATTGCGGATAGTGGGGTAAATGTCTAATACTTTCATTAAAATCTAATCGTCATCAGATTAATGAAGTATCCTACAATGGCCCAGTACTGGATGACCCATCGTTTTTACAGGTATTCGGCTAGCAACTGGCCCATTTGACTGGTTGGTTTCTATAGGCAGAGACTTCAGTTTTCTCCCTAATACTGTGTATCTGCTTCACCTAATCCTGCATTCGTACAATTCAAGCCTGAGATTAAACGTGTTCCAGCGTGTTATGACAGCTTTGAGCTCGGTTGATTGGGGGCATAGACATCCTCAAGTATGTGGACTATCCTCTTGCTTCTCACCACAATTTGAGACTGGTTTACGGATTGATTATTTATTTGTTTCCTGCATATTATAGGTGCCAAAGTGACATACGAAGTAGCACCCTTCTCAGACCAGAGATAGTGGCATTTGTTTGCTAAATAATATTACAGCTGACCATTCAGTAGCATGGGAAGCATTTAACATAGCAGTATAAACAATGCATTATTCAACATGCCTGTGTTCACAAGATCAAGGCGGACACTGTTGCTTTTCCAACAAATTTTAATGCAGGCAGTAAATTTATATTCTAAATGTCATTTTCAAGAGATTCTAGCTGATGTAGGTGCCTGTAAGACAACCATTAAGAAATATTTTATTCAAAAAGCCATAATAAAAGATCGGATATATAATACACAACTTTATGAGGAAGGAGAAAAAATGGAAAATGGATTACCTGGCAGATAAGTAAAAAAGGCAGTAAATATTTAATGAAACCGGAAACCAAAACTATAGTTTGATGAAGAAATAATATCTTCTCTATTTCTTCGACATTAACAGTCAGTTTACAAAAAGGACTAACCTCAGCTCAGTGAGGAGTGAATAACTTTGTTTTTCTCCTCCTTCTTTCTCCCTTTGCCATCTGTCTTCTGATGAATCTGATCATCTTTCTGAGCAATCTCCATAGATGAGGTCACAAAAGCTGTGTCCTAATTGACAAGAGGTGAAGTCGCTTGCATTCACTATGGGGTTTTATAACATCTTTTAGTCTGTGCTGATCCGCAACCCCTTACTCAGCTTCTGAATCATATATTTCTTGATGGAGAAATCCCTCCATGTTTTGGGAAGGGCATTATTATCCGGACCCCATTTTAAAACTAGGCTAAAACAGGTTTATCTTGGCTCATATTGTCCACTTACATTACTTAATATCGATGAAAACATTTTGGCAAAAAAAAATTCTATTACTTATTACAAGTAGCCCCTTTCTTAATACACAGCCATCAGTGTTTTTTTTAAACAGACTGTAATATAGTAGCTAATACTCACTTCCTAGTTGAAGGTGAAGATTATATCAACATGTTTAAACCACTGCTGATGCTGAGAAGGCTTTTAACCTGGTGAATGGTGATTTTTAAAATATATATTTTTTTTATTCCCTAGTTTTCCATTTTTTCGGCCCAGTTCACCAGATTAATAGCCTCTCTCTGTAACATGGCTACTATGAATATTACTACTCGTAACAAGTCATTATGCAGGGTAGCACCAAAAAGAGGGGTGCGTCAGAGTTGTCCACGTTACCTGTTTTTTTGCATTATTTATGGAACCGTTAGCAGTATATGTTCATACTCATTTACCAATATCTCCTCCGATCACAGGTTTTGCAATTAGAAAATTACATGGTTACATTGTGTTATATTTAGCAGCAAGCTCTAAAAACATTAGCAGTGACTAATAAGTGGTCTGAAAGTATAGTTAGCTGCATGGATATGGTAGAAACTTAGGTTTTATTATTCAGTGCTTCAAGGGATATTCTTCCACCCTTCATTCAAAATCCTGTGAAATGGAATAATTTCCCTCTTTCAATAATAGTTAATATTGCTCTCAGTAAAACGTCCTAACCGCTTTTTGTTTTTTTTGTTTGAATATTGTCAACAAATATATCGAGTTTACATACAAAACTGTCAAAAATATTGCAGAATAGTATATTGTCAAAAAAGTATAACAATATATTAATATATATTGAATATATGTAATGTATTTAGAATGGTAAACTTCTAAATATTATACTTAAAAATAGTTTGGATTATTAATTTAAATTAAACATGTAAATACATAAATTAAGAAATATTAACAATATTTTAACAATTTAAAAAAATACATAAAACATATTGACAATAATTTTATAGGTAATAACAAACCTGTATCTTACAAAAGTTAATCTCAAACTTAAAGTAAATTAATATAAAGAATTAAAATAACATTTAAATAAGAATATATTTTTAAATAAATAATGTGGACATTAATGAAAAAGTAAAACAAACCTAAAAAATAATCAGAAATGGATGTTGAAGTTTTAAGAAGTTAGATTTACCATTGTAACTCCAGTTTAAGCAAACATTGGGAAAGAATCGGATTTACAAGGGATTAGGTTTACTATTTCCACTTCAATGCAGGCAAAATCAGGGAAATTCTCACTCCTGTCTAAGAACCAGTGGTGAAATTGTTGGACTTTGAAGGGTGTTGCATTCATTGTTTCCACCCCAACATAAGCAAAAGCAGGGAAAGTGTTGAACTTTGGAGGAGTTAGATATAAAATGCCCATGAATCAATGTAATAAAAATATATACATGCATAAAAGAAAATATTTAAAGTTCGAATATCGCATTATTGATAAATAATATTAAATGTAATAGAAACAAAAAAAATCATTATCTTAAATTAACAAATAGAAAGCAAATACATATTTTAATTAGGTGCCTCCTTACTACCAAAAACCTTATTAAAAAAACAAACTCATTGTTAATATTAAATGAGTTCTTAATTTAAACAATTAAAACAAATAATGAATACAGAAATAATTTTCAATTTTTTATTGATGAATCCAGTAATCAACAAATTAGCAATTAAACAAATAATTAACATAATTAGAACTACCTACAAATATTTTAGCATAGAAAAAGAAATTGTAAATAAAAACTTTTATATGTAAATATCTTCCTACCCTAATTCGCTACACACTTAAAGACCCACTACTAAATGAAAAATGACTAATTAAACTGTATGAAATGTAAATGTCTCCCTTAAGATCGCAAACTATACTCAAAGAACAATAAGTTGATGTACATATTTACTTACCCATTCATTATTTAGCATACAAATAAAATTACAACTTTTTAAATAACCTACCACTCTAATCCCCTACACACAAAACAGTCTGCTACTAAATTAGAAACCACTAATTAAATGTAAAACCAAATTACACATTAAAAATGACAAACTGTATTAAAAATGATCATAATAGCAATTTCTAAAATGTATATGAAATTAATGAAAAACAATATTTAATGCAACTATAAAAAGTAAACATTATATAGAACATGTTTTAAAGTGATATTATATACTCCACTAAAAAGATAGTCTTTCTATATTCTGCCCCAGAATTTTTTTTTACTTGCCAACATTTTTTATACAATATTCTTGTACCAAAATATTTTTTTCCGATGAGTTATGTCATTCACCAGTTAATGTTTCTTTCTTTGTCCAGATTAAAGTATCTAAAAATAGGAACCAAAATCGGCTGCACACATCGTTAATTCAGAAGATACTTGATGAGACTATCTTGGATAGAATATTTAAGCTTTTTTCTGTTGTTACTTCTTAAATGGTTTAATGCTGGTCTTAATTGGGTATTTTTAAGCTCATCGATCAATTTCTTTTCAAGATTACCTTAGGACAATTTCAGGTTTTCAATACCTAGATGTGGTCCCAAAGCGCTGGCAAAATTGATCTATGTCCAGCTGAGCCATTTGATTTAGCTCCTTCTGACTGAGTCAGTTATATCAACCAAATAAATAACTGCTCGACTATGGACACTGGAACCAATACATTTCAGATTGGGGTGCTAAAGTAAGGTTTTAATGCGAGAACCCTTTTCTGAAATTCTCTGCATCCAGGGAAAATAGCTCAAGTCAAGTGGCATAATTCTTACTGATACCGATTGGTTGAAAATTAATAATTTTTCTTTTTTTGCATTCAGTAGCTTTAATTTTCATTGGATGTCATTTTTAATACATGGATGCTGTATTATACCCCACTCAAGCATGATAAATATTCCTTTTGATTTCCAGTCACTGTTGGCCAAGAATTCCAAATGGTTTTCTATCGAAATGGAAGCATGTGCTTTTGAATGCCCTCACTTAAATAAGGAATCAGGAATATTATTTTAGTTTTCTTAGCCATCAATTGAAGCTAAAATGTATACCATCTCCAAAATACGTTTGTTTCATGGTCCTGGTGGAAATATTTAAACAAAAGAAGGTTAACTTATGAATGTGTTTTGTGCTCTACAGATTGCCCAATCTCTAATAACTTTATGAAAATCTCTCAACTTCGCAACATGTGAATAAAGGTGTAAAAAATTGCAAGGGTAGTAAATATAAGCAGGCTATATTTCATTGCAGTCACAAGGAATATTTGTACAACATTTTTTCCTACCACAATGTAAATGTCATTTGAGTCACATTTTTGTGGTACTTCTTTCTATATGTATTCACTACATTTTGGTTTTGTTCCTGATTGTTATTAAAAACTGAGAATTGCTTGGCCCTGTCAGTCTAAATATTGTTTGTCTGCACGCGCCTCCTAGGCCTTCTACTGTCTTAATACCAGTTCTTTTGAATCTGTCTCTTCTAGGAGGAGTTTTCATCTTCTAAAGAAAAACGAGAAGCTGCTCCGGGAGCTTAGGAACCTGGATTCCAGGCAATGGTGAGAGTTGATGGTGGTTTTATTGTGCTGCGAAGCATGGAATTGGTACTTGCCCATAAAAATGTATTCACTCATTGAAATGTATTATGTATCTGTGCATTGGTGAACCCCTTTAAGGTCGATCGGTGTTCCAGGCTGTTTAGTGGATTTGTATACTAGTAACGGTGTGGTGCCAACTCCCCTTGACCCTTTGATAGGCACAGTTGCGTGGACCCAGGCCATCTTAGCACTGCAAGTGGAGCCGAAATCACTAGTCATCACTGCTAAACATCACTGCTAGAGGAGAAATATCAGATTCTATTCCCTTTTACTGCGGCAGAGCGAGTTACCCATCTCTTCTTGTAGCAGGGATTCCAGTCTCCTATAGAACTGTGCATAGAGATTTGGAACCTCAGTGAATTAGGATGGCCCAAAACTCACCTTAGTATCCAAAATCCCCTTACCGAGCTAGCTACAGTGTCTCACTGGTCATAACAAACTCCCAATGTTTAGACAAACCAGAACATGAACTTCGAATACCTCAGGTCACGTGGAACACATAGACACTCTTTCGTTATATAATCATTTCAAACCAGAACGTGGAGTAAATGAGGACACGTGCATATTTGAAATATTTATTTACTAATGCAGGGTTCTCAAACGCAGTATCTTAGGTAATACAAGCAAACATATTATAACGAGCAAAGTTATCAGCATAGTTATTAGTCCATAAAAAGCGAAAGGTGACAACATGCTAAAATGTTGAAATGAATAGGAGTTAACAACACCTAATTCTCACCCTCCCTAACTAGCATATTATATTATATCTAAGAAGGTCTCTTTGGGCTTTAGCAGGGCGGCCCCATACCTCAATCTCTCAGTGGCAGAGGATCTCATCATCTTCCACCAGCTCTCTGCATGCGAAGCACCATCAAGTGTGTTTATCTGTTCTTGTGCAGAGCTATATAAAATGCACCTAAAGCCAGATTTGCCAGCAGCTGCATTTATGTTATGTCTAGGGAAGTGCGAAGATCAGACCTTACAATAACACTGTGTTTACTCATCCTTCAAGGCTTCAGCACTCACTGTACAGACACCGTTATGCTAAGCAATGTTATCAGAGCAATGACATATTATTCTCGTATAAATCACAACGCCCTTTCTAGACTGAAAGCTAAAGCAACAATTATGTGTCGTGTGCAGAAGCAGCAAAAAGGTAAAATGGTGTTTAAACATTTAATAAGCTCATGCTAACATAGCACGGTATATAGGTAAGCAGTAACTATATGACATTCTGTTGGAGCTTTAATGATACTTGTCTGTTTTACAGCAGGGAGACGCATAAAATTGCTGTGTTCTATGTGGGAGCGGGCCAGGAAGACAAGCTGTCCATCCTTTCGAACACTGCTGGCAGTAAGGCCTATGAGGACTTTGTGGCCGGCCTCGGCTGGGAGGTGAGTGCATGATCAAGTGCAAGTGGTATTTATGCTGAATGTGTGAGATCAGACGCCCTGCGTTGGCGTTTGTAGATGCACAGTGTTGTGCCGCTGGGCCTTTAGCATATGACGTATGCAGCTGCACTGTCTTGCTGCTCTCCCTTTATAGACTGGTGTATGTAGATGCAGTATTTTCGCCCTCCCATTAGCGACTGGTGTTTGTAGCTGCACAGTATTGTGTCGCCCTCCCGTTAGAGGCTGTTGTATGTGCGTGCAGTGTCGTGCCAACCTAACGTTGAAGACTGGTTTATGTAGGTGCAGTGCTGATCTACCCTCCCTTTAGAGACTGGTGTGTGTAGCTTGCCAGTGTTCGGTCCTCCCGTTTGAGACAGGTGTATGTAGCTGCACAGTGCTGTGCTGTCCTCCTGTTAGATGCTGTTGTATGTACGTGCAGTGTCGTGATAACCTACCGTTAGAGACTGGTGTATGTAGGAGCAGTGTCGTCTCTTCCTGTTGGAGACTGGTGTATGTAGGTGCACAGTGTTGTGCCACTCTGCTGTTAGGTACGGAAGTAAGTAGGTCAGTGTTGTGTGCCCTTCCATTAGGGACTGATGTATGTATGTGGAATGTCGTGCCACCCTGCCATTAGGGACGGCTATATTTAGGTGCACAGTGTCATGCCACTCTCCTCCTAGGGACTGGTGTATGTAGCTGCACAGTGTCACGCCCTCCTGCTGTTAGGGACTGGTGTATGTAGCTGCACAGTGTCACGCCCTCCTGCTGTTAGGGACTGATGTATGTAGGTGCAAAGTGTCACACCCTCCTGCTGTTAAGGACTGGTGTATGTAGCTGCACAGTGTCACGCCCTCCTTCTGTTAGGGGCTGGTGTATGTAGCTGCACAGTGTCACGCCCTCCTGCTGTTAGGGACTGGTGTATGTAGCTGCACAGTGTCACGCCCTCCTGCTGTTAGGGACTGGTGTATGTAGCTGCACAGTGTCACGCCCTCCTGCTGTTAAGGACTGATGTATGTAGCTGCACAGTGTTGTGCTGCTCTGTCATTAAAGACTATGTAGGGACAGTGTATCAGGGATGCCTGTGAATGCTGAGGGTGCTTCGGATCAAGATGTTTGGGTTATATATGGGTTGTTGGTCAGGAGGAGGTGGTTGTGAATGAGTTGTTGGTCAGGAGGATGGGGATGTGAATGGGTTGTTGGACAGTAAGATGGGTTTGTTTAGATTCGTACGGAGCATGAGGTTGTGAATGAGTTTTTGGTCACGGTGTTTGGGTTGTGAGTGAGTTGCTGGTCAGGAGGAAGGGTTTGTCTAGATTCGTACAGAGCATGTGGCTGTGAATGGGTTGCTGGTCAGTAAGATGGGTTTGTTTGGATTTGTACGGAGCATGAGGTTGTGAATGAGTTTTTGGTCACGGTGTTTGGGTTGTGAGTGAGTTGCTGGTCAGGAGGAAGGGTTTGTCTAGATTCGTACAGAGCATGTGGCTGCGAATGGGTTGTTGGTCAGTAAGATGGGTCTGTCTGGGTTCGTACGGAGGATGGGGCTGTGAATGGGTTGCTGGTCAGTACGATGGGTTTGTTTGGATCCGTACGGAGCATGAGGTTGTGAATGAGTTTTTGGTAACGGTGTTTGGGTTGTGAGTGAGTTGCTGGTCAGGAGGAAGGGTTTGTCTAGATTCGTACAGAGCATGTGGCTGTGAATGGGTTGCTGGTCAGTAAGATGGGTTTGTTTGGATTTGTACGGAGCATGAGGTTGTGAATGAGTTTTTGGTCACGTGTTTGGGTTGTGAATGGTTTGCTGGTCCGGAGGAGGAGGTTGTGAATGGGTTGTTGGTCAGGAGGATGGGGATGTGAATGGGTTGTTGGACAGTAAGATGGGTTTGTTTGGATTCGTACGGAGCATGAGGTTGTGAATGAGTTTTTGGTCACGGTGTTTGGGTTGTGAGTGAGTTGCTGGTCAGGAGGAAGGGTTTGTCTAGATTCGTACGGCGCATGTGGCTGTGAATGGGTTGCTGGTCAGTAAGATGGGTTTGTTTGGATTAGTACGGAGCATGAGGTTGTGAATGAGTTTTTGGTCACGGTGTTTGGGTTGTGAATGGTTTGCCGGTCCGGAGGAGGAGGTTGTGAATGGGTTGTTGGTCAGGAGGATGGGGATGTGAATGAGTTGTTGGACAGTAAGATGGGTTTGTTTGGATTCGTACGGAGCATGAGGTTGTGAATGAGTTTTTGGTCACGGTGTTTGGGTTGTGAGTGAGTTGCTGGTCAGGAGGAAGGGTTTGTCTAGATTCGTACGGCGCATGTGGCTGTGAATGGGTTGCTGGTCAGTAAGATGGGTTTGTTTGGATTAGTACGGAGCATGAGGTTGTGAATGAGTTTTTGGTCACGGTGTTTGGGTTGTGAGTGGGTTGCTGGTCAGGAGGAGGGGTTTGTCTGGGTTCGTACGGAGGATGGGGTTGTGAATGGGTTGTTGGACAGTACGATGAGTTTGTTTGGATTAGTACGGAGCATGAGGTTGTGAATGAGTTTTTGGTCACGGTGTTTGGGTTGTGAGTGGGTTGCTGGTCAGGAGGAGGGGTTTGTCTGGGTTCGTACGGAGGATGGCGTTGTGAATGTGTTGTTGGACAGTACGATGAGTTTGTTTGGATTCGTAAGGAGCATGAGGTTGTGAATGAGTTTTTGGTCACGGGGTTTGGGTTGTGAATGGTTTGCTGGTCAGGAGGAGGAGGTTGTGAATGGGTTGTTGGTCAGGAGGAGGAGGTGGTGGATGAGTTGTACTTCACAATGACGAGGTTGTGAATGGGTTTTCGATCAGGAGGATGACGTTGTGAATGGGTTGTTGGTCAGTAAGATGGGTTTGTTTGGATTTGTATGGAGCATGAGGTTGTGAATGAGTTTTTGGTCACGGTGTTTGGGTTGTGAATGGGTTGCTGGTCATGAGGCTAGGGTTGTGAGTGGGTTGTACGTGAGGACTGTACTTCCCAGTTGGATATCACTGGTTGTGATTCTTGTAAGTGATGGTGATCTTTTTTCAGGGATAAATAAATTGGGAGTGTGAAACCGAAAAATGGGTCTCCAAAATCATTGAAGGCAAATACGTTGGATACATCTAAGCTGAAAAGTATTAATTCTTATATAATTATGCATTGTTTGCATTTTTTATGGGTTTGATAACCCAAATAAGCTTTAATAATAAAAAGAAGTGTAAAGGTTACCTTTTTATTGTTAATCCTAGGTTTCATTATTAGATTATGGGCAGGGCATAGCATTATGAAAAGGGTTTGCGTTAGGACAAGGGTTTATTTTAGGAATTGGGCTCCAGATGAAATTACTATAAAAGTAAGGTTTAGGGTGAGTTACAGGTGAAGGGATGGGGCTTGAGAGAGGAATAGGGCTCTTGTTAGGGTTATAATAAAAGTAAGGATTGTGCTGAGAGACAAATTAGGGTTTAGAGTTTGAGTAAGTGATAGGCCGTAGGAAAGCAAAAGGACTTGCGTTAGGGATATAATTTGGGTCCAGTGGACAATGATTGGGTGAACTCCAAGAAAACAGTATAATGAAAATAAGAAATACTATAATTATCCTGGATTCCCGGACAATAATGTCTTGAGCATCTGGAAGATTGATATCGAGACCACTTTGATTCTGATGTTTCTCCTCCCGTGCTTTCCCCCAGACCATTTTTTTCTTGAAACAACATTTGGGCTACCCAGTGACTGATCGTTAGAGGTGCAGTGCTTGTCAGTGGATTGTCTTTGATTGTTTCTGTGCTTTTCCTGTAGGTAAATCTGACCAATCACTGTGGATTCCTTGGGGGGCTGCAGAAAAACCGAACCTCGGGCCTCAGCACTCCATACTTCGCAACCTCTACGGTCGAGGTCATGTTCCATGTCTCGACCAGAATGCCATCCGACTCCGACGACTCACTGACCAAGAAGGTACCATACAGCCGGGGGATCTATGCATAGGAGCTCAAGAGGGCAGTGACAACTCCTGATGGCAGCATTGACTGAGAGATAATGTGGCAGGGTGCGATGAGTGCGGGTGGGACGAGGGAGTCACAATGTTCTCTGAGGACCATACAGGCAGTGTATTATGGGCTTTCTGATGTGTTGTTGAATCTTCTAAGGACCAAAATATGAGAGGTGGAGTCTTGGTGTACCAAGAAAGTGTGCAAAGAAAGATGGAGGGCTGAGGTTCTTTTGGGCAGTGTGTAGAATCCTGCTCATTTGGTGTTCTGACATTGAATGTGCTCATGGGTGGGGTGGTGTGGAGAGGCATTCAATGTGCTTAGGGGTGTGTAGGCATAGCCCGGGATCTGGCTGGGCAGGCATTCATTCCGGATATGGGCCTGCTAGTATAGCTGGGGGTTCAGTGTGTGCATGGGCAGGTCCGGGTGGCTTGGGTATTCCATGTGATCATGATCTGACATTGCTGGGGTTTCTGTGGGATAGTGAGGGTTCCTGTTTAGCTCGGTGTGCACAATTGTCCTGGGTTGGTGAGGGTGGCACAACATTTGGTGTACTTATGAGAGCGCCTAGTTGATGAGGGTTCTGTAGGATAGTGAACAATGTTGGCACAGGCATTGACTATGCTGCCGGGTGGCAGAACACTCATTAAGCACTTCTGAGAATATGGGTGGCCAGGCGTTCACTGTGGCTGGACCTGTGGCCTGGTGGTATTTACTGTGCTCTTTGGTTGATCTGGGTGACTGCGCATCCAGTGTACACATATGCGAGTGTAAATAGAGACCTAGCAAAGTTTGTTTGCGGCATGGTTGGAAGAGTACCATATGGTAACAGATTGTTCGAGGCATGTGGGCTGCTAAATTCACATCTATTGCATAGATCGCCGCCTAGTGTTGGGTCCGGATGATTGCACCTTGTTGTCCTGGAAGAGTCTTCGAAGTATCACGAGATAGGTGGCTCCTCCCCTGGACTACAGTGCGCATGGGCATCGACTCCATCCCCAGATTGTTTTTTTCCGCCATTGGGTTCGGATGTGATTTCGACGTCTCCTGTTCGGAATCGATAAAACAACTTTATTAAGGCCAAAAGGCTTTACTCACTCGTCGGTATTGTTCGCGTTCGGTCTCGTGTTCATTCCTACTCTTAGAGTGGGATTTCGTGTGAGTCGGTGACTCTTCGATCATCGAGGCCCTGTCGACGCAGCAAGACCCCGGCGTTGATAAGATGGAACAGAGTCCGTTCAAGTACTGCCCGTGTGTGGTTCGAAGTACCCACACATCGACATGCACCCAGTGTGCAACAAGTGCCTGTCGCCGGACCATGACGAGGCCAACTGTATGGCCTGTTCGAGATTCCGGTCGAAGAAGACCATCAAGCTTCGGCGCGTGGCGCGCCTTGAGGCCCAGCGATCGGCTCCGGTGCCAGCGGACATCTTCGGCGACCCCGCGGCAGATGAGCAGGAGCTTCACCTGCAGATTTCGCCGGCATCGGCGGAGGTCGAGACCGACTACGGAGAAGCGGTCGAGGACCACGACCTCGAGGAAGACATCGAGGAGGTAGGGGACGACGGAGAACCTTTTGGGGCCATGGAAGATAGCTCGGAGGACGAGCTATGCCCCGTCCCAACTTTTACAACGGCTCAGGTCACGGGATCGCCACAAGGCCTTACCCACGACCATACGCCTCGATCCTCCGCCCCGCCTGTCGGCCCGGCTATGGTCACCTCTGCGGAGCCGCCATTACAGAAAACGAAACCGAAAGTGAAACCTTCGGGTTTGACCAAAACCAAGATGGACGCCACTCCATCGACACCGAAGACGTCTGCTACGTCATCGACGCCGTCATCCTCGAAGGCGTCTGCTACGTCATCGACGCCATCTTCTTCGGAAATCTCAAGGCCGAAAAAGACTGTTGATGCGGCTAAGGTTCCAAAAGTGGTTGAGCAGCAAAGCTCAAAGAAGGCCTCGGTGCCGCCTAAAGTCAAGCCCACCGCGTCGGCCGACAAACCGGTCGGCGAAGCCAAAAGGGGCGCCGTGCCGAAGCCAGGTGTCCCGGCACCAAAAGGAAAGTCGGTCGATCAGAAGACATCGACAGCGACGCATGGAGCCGTAGGCGGCGGCGAGAGCTCGGCCGACGGCGCATCGGCAGCTCCAACGCCTAAAAAGGCGTCATCCACGCTCCAGTCTTCCCCAGGGGGTGGATCAAAATCGACAGTCGGATCGACGAAGCCGTCCGCTTCTTTTACGAAGCAGGTACAAGACTCCCTCAAACGGATTCGGGACAAAGAATCCACGTCGGGCCCGAAGACGCCCTCGGAGACTACTCCGGTTGTACCAAAGAAGCAAGCCTCGATGCCGCTTCACTTTACCTTGCCACCAAAGGTGGTGCCAAAGGCTTTTGCGCCTCGATCGGTGCCCAAGGACTCGGTCGAAGGGCGGCATACTCAACCAAGTGGCGGTTCTGATCGTCAGCCCTTGTTGGATGACGAGTCGGAACACTTTATCGATGCTGACACTGGGAAACTGACCCTCAAGAAGAGAAAGATTACTTCACAGCCTCTGGAGCCGTTTGTAATCCCTCTAAAGAAGAAGAAGCCACTCCCGGGGTCCCCTCAACTGGTGGAGCCTATTTACCAGCCAACCGGAAGTCCAACACCGTCACCCACTTGTTCAGATAGTGGCGAGGGCGAACAGGATGAACAGTATACCTTCCCTGACAACGCTGACCCTGATGAACAACAGGACTCATGGTTGCCCGCAGGGGATCAGGGGGACCACCAGCCTATATCTGACCCGCAAGCCTACGGGCCTAAAACTTCTCCAACAGAAGATTCAACAGCATTCAATGCCTTAATCGAAAGGGCAGCTGCAAACCACAATGTAGAGATGCATGCTGACCCGGTAGAGGTGGACTTTCTATTCGACACTTTCTCTACTGCCGAAAAAGACTGTAAAAACACTTCCTATGCTTAAAGGAATGATGAAACATGCCACTGACATTTTCAAAGACACTACTAGGGCACGAGTGGTGAATCCTAGAATTGAGAAAAAGTACAGACCGGCACCTGGGGACCCAACTTTCATTCGGGGCCAGTTGCCTCTGGACTCTTTGGTGGTCTCTAATGCACGCAAAAGGGCGAACTCGCAGTCAACGGGTGAATCTCCTCCCCCGGACAAAGAGTCTAAAGTGCTGGAGGCGTCCGGGAAAAGGGTGGCAGCGCAGGCAGCCAACATATGGCGCATCTCGAACACACAAGCTCTGTTGGCCAGATACGACAGGGCACACTACGATACATTAGAGCAGCTTCTACAACACCTCCCTGATGAGTTTAAAGAGGGTGCGGAGATGCTCATCCAAGAGGGCAAGCTCATCTCCAACGCTGCGATTAAGTGTGCGCTAGACGTTGCGGATACGGCAGCAAGAGCCATCAACACTAGTGTGATGTTGAAACGCCAAGCATGGCTCCGCATCTCAGGGTTTAAGCCAGAGATACAAACGACTATACTCAATCAGCCTGTTAATCCAGACAGACTGTTTGGCCCGGAGGTGGACACCACACTTGAAAAAATTAAAAAGGACACTGAGACTGCGAAATCTATGGGTGCACTCCAGTCTCAGCAGTTTAGGGGAAGCACTTTTCGTCGCTCAGGCAATCGAGGTGTTACCAGAGGACACGTGGCACAGCAGGCGCAATTTACTAAGGGTGGTGCGCAATCCTCATACACTAAACAGAGTAGGGGTGGTTACAGAGGAAACAACACCAAGGGCAGAGGCAACAACAGTTCCCGCTCCTCCGCCGCCAACAAACAGTGACTCCCTGTCACTGCCCCCCGACCATCTAACACCTGTCGGGGGGAGACTCCAACGGTTCCTGCCTGCCTGGAGGTCCATCACCACGGACAGGTGGGTAAGGAAACTTATCCAGTTCGTTTATTGTCTGGAGCTAACGTCCACTCCACCCACCATTCCCCCAAGGCACCGTCCTATGTCAGCAGAGCACTTGCACTTATTGCAGCAGGAAGTTCTTGCGATGCTGCAAAAAGGCGCCATAGAGCTCGTGCCAGTAGAAGAACAGGGCACAGGTGTTTATTCCCTGTACTTCTTAATACCAAAAAAGGACGGCTCACTCAGACCCATGTTGGACCCACGCCCGCTGAACATGTATATTCTTTCAGAACACTTCCACATGTTGACGTTGCAGCAAGTCCTTCCACTGTTAAAAGAGGGAGACTTCCTCGCAACCTTGGATCTCAAAGACGCTTACTTTCACATACCACTCCATCCATCCCACAGAAAGTACCTCAGGTTCACCATTCAAAACAGGCATTACCAGTTCAAAGTGCTACCCTTCGGAGTGACCACTGCCCCCAGAGTGTTCACGAAGTGTCTGGCGACCGTGGCGGCGCACCTCAGGAGGCAGAACATACATGTCTACCCCTACCTAGACGACTGGCTGGTTCAGGCCAAGTCAGCTCAGCAGTGCGCCGCGGACATGTCCAGCACTATTCACATTCTTCACAGTCTGGGGTTTTCGCTCAACTATCCGAAGTCGCACCTTCAACCTGCCCATGTGAGGCAGTACTTGGGCGCGACAATCAATACTCTAACTGCTACAGCTCAGCCAAATCCAGCGAGGATCACCAGTATCCAGTCGCTCATTCAGAAGTTCAGGCCGCAACACTCACTCCCAGCGAGAGTGTTTATGCAGTTGATAGGCATGATGGCCTCCTGCATCTTCATAGTCCCGCACGCAAGGTTACATATGCGTCCTCTCCAGGAGTGCTTGGCACACCAGTGGACTCAGGCTCAAGGACAGTTGAAAGACCTAGTGTTGGTAACCGGTCGGGCATACAACTCTCTGCAGTGGTGGACTCCACACAACCTTTGCAAGGGCCGACCGTTCCAAGAGCCTGTGCCACAAATTATCCTGACAACGGACGCGTCTCTCCAGGGATGGGGAGCGCATGTACTCCATTACACAGTGCAGGGACTATGGTCGACACAACAGAAGAGGATGCACATCAACTACTTGGAGCTGATGGCGATCTTCATGGCACTGAAGTCATTCAAAGTACATCTGTGCAACAAGGTCGTGTTGATCCGAACGGACAACATGACGGCGATGTACTATATCCAGAAGCAGGGAGGAACACACTCTCCACAGCTGTCTCATCTGGCTCAGAGCATGTGGAAGTGGGCCATTCAGAGGAACATCTTCCTCATGGCAGAACACCTCCCAGGCAAGGACAATCAGATGGCCGATCTGCTCAGCAGGTACAGCCACCAACTGCACGAGTGGGAGATACATCCATCAGTACTCCACCCGTACTTCCAGCAGTGGGGTCATCCAGAGATAGACCTGTTTGCCACAAGGGAGAGCGCAAAATGCCCAAGCTTCGCCGCCAGGTTCCCACACCCTCAATCGCAGGGCAATGCGATATGGATGAACTGGTCAGGCAAATTTGCGTACGCTTTTCCCCCAGCACCTCTCATACCGCTGGTGGCAAGGAAGCTGCTGCAACACTCGATGACACTCATCCTGGTTGCTCCAACGTGGGCACGCCAACCATGGTACACCACATTCCTGGAGCTCTCCGTGGTACCGGATCAAAGACTACGCCTCACACCCAGGCTCTTGATGCAGAACCATGGCGACATTCAGCACCCGGATCCGCAACAGCTCAACCTGGCGATCTGGCTCCTGAAGTCCTAGAGTTTGGCTACCTTGATTTGCCTCCGGAATGCATGGACATTATCCGGGAGGCAAGAAGGCCCACTACCAGAGCTTGCTATGCAGCTAAATGTCAAGTCAAGTCAAGTCAAAGAATTTATATAGCGCACTACATACCCAGAGGGTCTCAAGGCGCTTAGGAAGGGGAGGAGGATTACTTGTCAAATATCCATGTTTTAAGTTGCTTTCTGAATGCTAGGTGGTTCTGGGTAAGGCGAAGGTAAGTGGGGAGTGAGTTCCATGTTCTAGCAGCCAGGTATGAGAAGGATCTGCCACCCATGGTGGTCTTGTTGATGCGAGGTACAGTGGCGAGGGCTTGGCTGGAAGAACGTAGTTGGCGGGAGGGGGTGTAGAAGGACAGTCGTGAGTTGAGACATTCTGGTCCGATGTCGTAGAGTGATTTGTGTGCGTGGGTTAGCAGTCGGAAAGTGATTCTCTTATTGACGGGTAGCCAGTGGAGGTCTTTCAGGTGACCAGAGATGTGTTCGTTGCGTGGGATGTCTAATATGATCCTGGCTGAGGCGTTTTGGATTCGTTGGAGTTTCTTCTGGAGTTTAGCGGTGGTACCTGCGTAGAGGGTGTTTCCGTAGTCCAGTCGGCTCGTGACCAGAGCATGGGTGACAGTTTTCCTGGTTTCGGTGGGGATCCAGCGAAATGTTTTTTTGAGCATGCGAAGAATGTTGAAGCAGGATGAGGATACGGCGCTGACTTGTCTATTCATAGAGAGTGAAGAATCCAGGATGACGCCTAGGTTCCGTGCGTGGTCTGTCGGGATGGGTGCTTTTCCAAGGGCTTCCGGCCACCAAGAGTCATCCCATGCAGAGGGGGATGTACCTAAGATGAGGACTTCTGTTTTATCTGAGTTCCGTTTCAGACGGCTGTGTTTCATCCATTCTGCAACTTCTTTCATTCCTTCGTGTAGGTTAGTTTTGGCGGTGCTGGGGTCATTGATGAGAGAAAGGATTCGTTGAGTGTCATCCGCGTAAGAGATGATGTTGAGGTTGTGTTGGCGGGCGATGGCCGCGAGGGGGCTCATGTATACGTTGAAGAGGGTGGGGCTGAGTGAGGATCCTTGTGGTACGCCACAGATGACTTCAGTGGCCTCGGACTTGAATGGTGGAAGGCGGACTCTCTGGGTTCTTCCGGTGAGGAACGAGGTGATCCATTCTAGTGCTTTTCCTTAGATTCCGATGTTTTTGAGGCGTTGTAAAAGGGTGCTGTGGCAGACTGTGTCGAATGCTGCAGAGAGGTCGAGGAGGATGAGGGCGACTGTGTCTCCATTGTCCAGTAGAGTTCGAATGTCGTCTGTTGCTGCGATGAGGGCGGTCTCAGTGCTGTGTTTTGCTCGGAAGCCAGATTGTGAGGAGTCGAGGGATTTGTTGGCTTCGAGGAAAGCGGCGAGTTGGTTGTTGACAGCTTTCTCGATGACTTTGGCCGGGAATGGAAGGAGCGAAATGGGGCGGTAATTTTTGAGTTCGGTGGGGTCCGCTGTGGGTTTTTTCAGAAGGGCGGTGAGTTCAGAGTGTTTCCAGTTTTCCGGGAAGGTGGCGGAGTTGAAGGAGCAATTGATGACGTCTCGGAGGTGCGGTGCTATGACGGAGTCTGCTTTGTTGAAGATGTGGTGAGGGCATGGGTCTGTGGGGGATCCTGAGTGGATGGAGTTCATTAGGCGGATGGTGTCCTCAGTGGAGATTGGGTTCCAGTCGTTAAGGGTGTTCACGGGGGAAGAGTGTTCAGCATAAGGTTGGGTGGGTTGGTCTCCGGGTTGGTTGTCGAAGCTGTTGTGGATGTCTGCAATCTTGTTGTGGAAGAATGAGGCTAGGGAGTCGCAGAGGGCTTGAGAGGGGGTGATGTCGTTGGAGTTGGCCGAGGGATTGGAAAATTCCTTGACGATGTTGAAAAGTTCCTTGCTGTTGTGGGCGTTGTTGTCAAGTCGATCCTTGAATGCTGTTTTCTTGGCCTTTCGGATTAGTTGGTGGTGAGTGTGGGTGGCGTTTTTGAAGGCGTCCTTGGTGCTAGTGGTTGGGTCTTTTTTCCAGGCCTTTTCAAGGGAGCGGCAGAGTTTCTTGGACTTCTTAAGATCATCGTTGAACCATGAGGCCTTCTTGTTGCCAGGTTTGCTTTGGCGTTTTTTCAGTGGTGCTAAGGTGTCGGTGGTGTTGGATAACCATAGGGTGAAGTTGGCGGCGGCTTGGTCTGGGTTAGAAGAGTGGGCTGGGGTGTTTAGAAGGAGTGATGAGGAGATCTGGTCGGTGGTGATTTTGTTCCAGTTTCTTTGCAGAGTTGGTTGGAGGTGGTTGATGGGTTTTGGCTTGTTGTAGGTGAAGTGAACGCAGCTGTGGTCAGTCCAGAGGAGATCCGTAGTGTGGCTGAAGGAGACATGATTGCTGGAGGTGAAGATGGGGTCGAGAGTGTGACCTGCGATGTGGGTGGGGGAAGTGACCAGTTGTTTAAGTCCGAGGTTGGCGAGGTTGTCCAAGAGGGTGGTGGTGTTGCGGTCGTTGATCTTTTCAAGGTGAAAGTTGAGGTCTCCCAGAAGGATGTAGTCTTTTGAGGGGAGCGCGTGAGGAGAGATGAAGTCCGTGATGTCTTCACTAAATTTTGCGCGGGGTCCTGGTGGTCTGTAGAGGAGGGTGCCTCTGAGTGTGGTCTTGGGGTCGATGTGGATCTGGAAGTGAAGGTGTTCGGAGTTGGCGAGGTTGGCAACAGAGCTGGTTGAGATGCGGATTGATTTCTTATGGACGATAGCGATTCCTCCTCCTGTGTGGCCGGTACGGTCCTTGCGAGTGATCTTATAGTCTTCAGGGATGGCGATGGTGATGTCTGGGGCGGAGGAAGCGTTCATCCATGTTTCTGTTAGGAAGGCGATGTCCGGAGAGATGGTGTCTAGTAGATTCCATAGGTCAATGGGGTGTCTGTGGACCGAGCGGGTGTTGAGAAGGATGCATTGTAGGTGGGTGGGGTCGGGAATCTGTGGTGTGGTCGTAGTGGAGATGTTGTCGGTGCCGCTGAATTTGCAGGAGTAGCAGGAGAAAGGTCCAGGAGCGGCTTGGACGCAGTTGGGGGCGCGACCGGGGTTAAGGGCTAGGAGGGTGGCGGCATCGTAGTAATGGAAGAGGTTTGTCAGGTTTTTCAGGTTTTAAAGTCTTTATTTCGATTTTTAACAAATCATAAAAGACACATTAAAATACAAAAGAGTATTACTAATTCAATTTAGAACATCCACAGAAAAACAGTACTTTAAGGAATATTTAAACACTAACAAACAATATACAAATAAGTATACAAATAAAAAAAAAAACATTTCATGACAAAAATGGATAAAACAGGATTAAATTTCAATTAATGAATAAAGAAACCTGAGTATTTCATATAAGAATAAGAATAAAAGTCATTGCATTAAAAGTCAACATTGCAGTTCAGAATTACAAAAAAAGAAACAAGGAATGCAGATAATGAAACTTGGCACTAATGCATACTGGTTTTTAGCCTTAGAAGCCAAGCCCATCCCAGGTACTTTGCCAAAGTTACCACAAAGAGTTCTGAGGTGTTAGTCCTAAGCACCCATATGCCTTCCATCGCTGTTTTAAATGGTAGTTTTTGAAACAAAGGTTTTAACCATTTCTTTCGGGGTGCATCGTACCTTGGGCAGGCAAAAAGAAAATGACCTTCAGATTCAACATGACCTGGGCAATATGTACAATTGGGCGATATCCCTGTAGACCGTTTGTTCAGAAAGGTGTTTAAGGGCAAAGCGCCCACTCTAAACTGATGGTACAACTTCTTATCCAACGGTCGAGATATAACATCCCAGTATGGCTCTCTCGATAGGTCAAGTTTGAATGTCAAAAACCTGCCTGTAAGGCCGTTTTTGTTGGATAGCAGGACTCTTTTTAGGCGGGTTGTGGCCCAATATAGTGATTTAAATTCGTCTTTGGGTGGGAAAACGTTAGATTGTGGGGATGTCCAGAGATGTTCCAAGCCCATGTCTTTAAGAATGGATTTAACTGCAGAAAGCCATGGTATTTTCCCTGAACCCCTGATAGTCCTAACTTCCGACAGTTCTTTTGCGAAGAGGGATAGATCTGGGGATGTCCATATCCGTCTCCACAATGCCACTAACCTAAATCTTGCCATCTCATTAATAGGTGGGGAACCAAGGTCCAAACAGAGAGGGATCAAGGGTGTAGACTGTGGGAGACCCACTAAATTTCGAAAGGAATCTACAGTGGGTTTTGAACAGGTTAGACAAGTCCATGTGGCCCCATAGATCCGCGCCATATAAGATGGCTGTAGAGATTTTAACGTCATAGATCTTAAGGGCCGGTAGGACCCGTTTTGTGATTGATTCCTTCTGCTCTTTAACGAGGCAACCAGTTAGCCTGGCAAGTTTAAGATGTTGCATATTAATCTGGTCTTTCCATCTTAAACGGCTATCAAGGGTAACCCCTAAATAGGTCATGGTATCGACCTGTTCGAGGTTTACTCCATTCAACTTCACTGAACTTCGGACTAAATGGTTTTTTGTAAAAACAATAAATTTTGTTTTCCCCACATTGACTACCAAATTATTGATGGCACAGTACTCCTCAAAGCGGTCAAGAGCCCGCTGGAGTCCGCCGCGTGTTTTTGAGAGGATTAGAGTGTCATGTGCGAAGATGAGTAAAGGGAACCTCATCCCTGCCAGCATTGGTGCATCAGTGGGGGTATCCATGAAAAATTTAACAACTTGATCGATAAAAAGGAGGAAGAGGGTAGGGGCCAGGACACACCCCTGGCGGACACCTCGAGTTACGGGGAATGTTTCCGTCACTTGTCCCTGACACCCCCACCTCACCCTCGCAAAGTTGTCCTCATGGAGTCTTACAATGAGGTCCATTAATTCTAGTGGGCACCCCAGATTTTTCAGCACACCCCATAGCCTGTCCCTAGGCACCAGATCGAAGGCGGACTTCAGATCAATGACTGCAGCATAGATGGTGCCACCACCCAACCACACCTCCTTCCAATAGATCAGGCAGAATCTAAAAACCTGATCTATGGTGCTCATTCCCGATCTGAAGCCCGCCTGCATGGGTGACAGAATATTCTCCGTTTCGATCCATCCCTGGACCCGTCCTAGAACCATACGCGCCACTATTTTTTTAATCGAATCGATTAAACTAATAGGGCGGTAGTTGCCTGGAATGGATTTATCACCCTTCTTGTAAATTGGGACAATTTCGGCCCCTTTCCAAGATTTCGGGACTGTAGCTCCAAGGGCCAAAGTGTTAGCTATCCTGGTAATATACGGGAGCCACAGAGTGGGATTAGATTTAAATAGATCAGCCGGGATCAGATCCATACCGGGGGCTTTACCTCGAAGAGTAAGTGCCAACGCCAACTCAACCTCAGCAACCGTAAAGGTGAGTTTTTCACTTTGTGGGGTCGGCAAGAGTGCATTGCCTAAGGGATTTATAGCCTCATCATCACCAGCTCTAAATTGGGCCGAATAAAATGATACCCAATCCTCCAGAGGCACATTGTTTCCCGGGGTAGAAGAGTCTATATTTTTACCCCATTTAACCAAATCCCAAAACCTTTTCTGATTGTTAGTGGAAGAGGCCTCCAAGAGATCTGACCAGAACTCATCCTCCCACTCCCGTTTAGCTTTGCTAAGGGTTTTTTTGTAGTGAAGTCTAGCAGCCCTCACTCCACCCATGTCCCGTGATTTAATGGCTGTAATGAGAGCTGCATGTGCCTCTCTACATTTCTTATTATACCATTTTTGGGGCAAAGGGTTAGTTTTAGTAGTAACATTCCCACATGGTTTGGATAGCAGGGTTTTTAAGCGGTCAAAACAATCAATATGGACACCCATCACATTATTGGCTGATCCAGTATCCACCCCTGACATATCTATTTGCAACATTTCATTAAATGCATTCTCCACTACAACATTGATATTATTTAGTAAACACTCATCTACCATGACCCGTGACCACTTCAATCTCCTCCTGTCGTTGGTAAGTTGGGCGTCCCCTGTATAGGTAGCAGATGGCTCCTCGTGTCTATTTAGACCCGGTAACTTCAACGATAAAGACAGTGGATTGTGATCACTTTCCGGGCGCTCTAATACTGCCATGTCAATTAGCAAAGCCCAATGTTCCATGTCCAGTAAAATATAGTCAATGCGGTTCTGCCTCTGGCCATTATCGAAAGTACAATTTCCCTTCACATCCGAGACGGAGCGGCCATTACATGCACGGAACCCATTTTGTAAACAAAAAGCCATCCAGGACACTGCAGCCTCTGTTGCTTTAGCCCTCTTCTCCACTTGTAAGTCCGGGATACCCCATACCGAATCGTCTGCCATGGTCCAGGTATCTCCCATATCTAGCACAGGTTCCATAGTACAGTTTAGATCGCCAGCAAGAATGGTAGTAATGCCTCTGTCCATTTTCGTAATCCTATGATCAACTAGGTTCAACAAGGGTGGGCTTCGACCGCCAGACAGACCTCTAGCATAAATATTAATAATGTTCATGATTTGCTTGTTCCCTTTGTTTATTATGATGGAGAGGAGATCCTGACTCTCCACCGGGTACTCCGTTGGATAGAGACCCAGGGATTGTTTTACCCAGATGAACAAGCCACCTGCGGCCCGCCCTTTACCTCCTTTGATTGCGGGTTTGAAGAAGTTAATGTAACCTAACTTATGAACAGGCTCCGTTGCCCATGTTTCCTGCAACAGGATAATATCATAATTGTCCATAAAGTTTGACCAATCCATAGACGCAAGGCGCGCCTTAATGCCCGCTATGTTCCAGGACAAAATTTTCAAATGATCTTTCAAGTTGTCTGGCAGCAGAGGTTGTAGGGGCAGTACAGATCCGTGAGACGCCCCTGTATCATCATTAACCACTAAGTACTTAACACAATCAGATGGGACTTTGATTTTGTCCTTGGTCAAGGACCCCATATTATCTTCAATGGGCTCTTGGGCTACCACACTACCAATCAAAGACTCATTAGATGGATCATTGAGTCAATCTATAGCTTCAAGGCCAGAAAGGGGGCCAAAATGATTAAAAAGGAAGGGGCGCTGGCAGTCAAGCGGGGTTAATGCCAGGGGATGTCTTGCAGCAGGACCTTTACGAAACAAAGGGTAAGATTGAAAGGGTATTTGCCTGCGCGGGTAAAAGTAGGATAAAGCTAGTGTTTGTACATCACCCTGCCTTGCAAACCTGGGTTCTCGTTTAATAGCATCTACCACCCATGAATCTTTGAACGAGATAAGGATGCAATCTCCTTCTAAGTCTTTTACCTCCGGCCCCACCCAATCTACTCTCCTCACATACAATATCTCCGTGGGGGTGGAGGGGGGTAGCGGGCGATTTTTGTTCAACCAGAAGGTGACTTTATTGCGAAGGTCGCCATAAGATTCCCTAGCACCCGGCCTTAATGGTGCTACGCCTGTTAAAACGATGGTGTGTAGGGCTGCTTCAGGTGGTAGATCAACACTGGGAGTGTTTGGTCTTTTACGCCCCCCCTCCCTGTGATTGGTGGAAGCAGTGTGTTGGGCTCTTGAGGTACTTGGGGGAGGAAGATTTGAATTAGGTTGTGAGGGAGGACCCATAGTTTGGCGCCCACCAGCATTTTGTCTAGCCACTGGTTTCGATTGGGGCTTTAGAACCTGAGTGTGAGTGCTAGCTCCTAATTTGGGAGAAGTGGTAGAGGTGGTATTGGTTTTTTGACCCCCTTTAGATATGGTGTTATTCGTTCCTATGGTTTTGTTAGGGAGATTTTTACCCTTTTCCATATTGTTGTTACTGATAACCTTACTAGATGCCTTACTGGGTGCTGGTGTATTAATAGCACCCATATTGTTTGAGCCAAGTAATGCTTGAAGCATCGTATGGTTTGAATGGATCAAATCCTCCATACTATCGATTTTAGAGGTCATGAGCCTAGTCCGCTCCAGGACTGGTAAGAGTAATGTTTTAAACATGGCCTCCATTTTTGCCAATAGAACCTCATCACTGTTGAGGCACATGGGACAAGTAGTTGAGGAGCCCAAAGCTAAAAGAGAGGGGCATAGCATGTTATTAGGCACAGAGGATATTAAGGGGTTTGGGTGAGGCTCGTACCCCTGGCACCATTCCCCTTGGACTTTGTTTACTTCACTGGTTTTTAGGTTTCTTTCCCCTGACATTCTAGAGTCCCGTTTTCTCTTTTTGGTATTGGGGCCAGGATTGGATATAGGGGGAATAACATTTTCAACAGGGTTCGACATGTTGGACTGGTTGAGGAGAGGAGATCCAGAGAGCTGGCTAAAATCCTGCTCCTCACTAATCACGGAATCATTATCCTCCTCCCCGTCCCCCTGTGTGTCTTTGGAAGCATTTATACTATTCCTTTCTTCCTTCGTTTTATCCCTTATTGGGCTACCCCAATATTTTCTAAGTGGACTATTGCGTCCGTAGAGGTAGTATGGACACAATTGAAGGCAGCATGGGGTGCAGAGGGTGCAGGGGAGATAGATGTGGCTAAAGCCCCCAGTGAGGATCGCTTTCCACTAATTAGGTCTATTGACAATCTTTTCTCAACCATGGCGATTTCCTTTTCCAGGATACCAGTGGCCCGTGTTATAAAAGCGTCCAGGGGACCCGAAACGACACCCTTGGTGGTATTAATTTGGACAGAACGTTCCTTCCCTGATCTTAACGGCATTTTCTATGGTCTTCTTGGCGTCCAGGGGGAGTGGGCCTAGGCCGGACTCTGCCGTACTCGAACGGCCTCAAACGGCCCGCTCTTTGCCCGGTCTTCGCCCCGGCCGTTGCCCCGCGCGTGTCCCGCGTGCGCGTTGCTTTGGCTGCTTATCAGGGAGAGGAGCAGGAGGAGGGGGCGGGAAGAGGACCAGCTGCGGCCGATCAGCGCCGCTGAGCATGCTGGTCCTCGCAGTCCCGCCTCTGTCCTTGGGGTCAGCTGCAATGTCCCTTGAAGCGCGTTGGTGCTCCGGTGCACGAGTGAAGACCCAGGGGCTGGCTCCTAGCAAAGTCTCTTGCCTACGAGCGGCTCCCGCGAAGCGGGGGCCGCGAGGCGTAGCGAAGTGGCCAGAGAGGCGGACAGGCAAACAGGCGAAGCACTCCCAACAAGGTCAGTGGTGAATCCCAGGAAACTCTCACTCCGTGGCGATTTTAACTGGAGGAGGGGGCGGGAAGAGGACCAGCTGCGGCCGATCAGCGCCGCTGAGCACGCTGGTCCTCGCAGTCCCGCCTCTGTCCTTGGGGTCAGCTGCAATGTCCCTTGAAGTGCGTTGGTGCTCCGGTGCACTAGTGAAGACCCAGGGGCTGGCTCCTATCAAAGTCTCTTGCCTACGAGCGGCTCCCGCGAAGCGGGGGCCGCGAGGCGTAGCGAAGTGGCCAGAGAGGCGGACAGGCAAACAGGCGAAGCACTCCCAACAAGGTCAGTGGTGAATTCCAAGAAACTCTCACTCCGTGGCGATTTTAACTGGAGGAGGGGGCGGGAAGAGGACCAGCTGCGGCCGATCAGCGCCGCTGAGCACGCTGGTCCTCGCAGTCCCGCCTCTGTCCTTGGGGTCAGCTGCAATGTCCCTTGAAGCGCGTTGGTGCTCCGGTGCACGAGTGGAGACCCAGAGGCTGGCTCCTAGCAAAGTCTCTTGCCTACGAGCGGCTCCCGCGAAGCGGGGGCCGCGAGGCGTAGCGAAGTGGCCAGAGAGGCGGACAGGCAAACAGGCGAAGCACTCCCAACAAGGTCAGTGGTGAATCCGTCAGTCAGTTGCACATAGTTACAGACATTAGTCACTACTTCGAGGTAGCTACTGCCTTCCTCTCCTCCCCTGAGTTTCGGTCGATCTCGCAAACACGTTTTTTTCTTACAAAAGTGCTTTTGCAAACGATAAAGCCTGCTCCCAACTGTGCCTGAGAACCCTTCAAAAGAAAAGTGTTCAGCGGTTTGTCATTTACTGTACAAACAATCATATCAACCCGCTAGATGCATCCATTCCTAATATTATCTGCTATTTGTTACATCTTTACAAATGTAATCTGGCCTATGCTTCCATTCGGATACACTTATCCGCCATAGCGGCTTATCTCCAGAACAGGCAGCACCTCTCTGTTTTTAGGGTGCCTGCCATTAAAGCTTTCCTTGAAGGGCTGAAACGAGTCATCCCCCCCAGGACCCCACCAGCTCCTGTGTGGAACCTCAATGTGGTCCTCACCAGATTAATGGGACCACCGTTCGAGCCCCTACATTCCTGTGAGATTCAATTCCTCACGTGGAAAGTAGCCTTTCTCATTGCCATCACGTCTCTACGGCGCGTCAGTGAGCTACAGGCGCTCACAGTACAAGAGCCATTCATTCAGATTCATCATAATAGGGTGGTGCTGCGCACTAATCCTAAATTTCTCCCTAAAGTGGTGTCACGGTTTCATGTTAATCAGACCATTGAACTGCCCACATTCTTTCAGAACCCCGAAACAGTGGCAGAAAGAATGCTTCACACGCTTGATGTCAAACGAGCGTTAATGTACTACATTGACAGGACCAAACACTTTAGGAAAACACAACAATTGTTTGTTGCCTTTTCAGCCCAGCACAAAGGCAACCCCATTTCCAAAGCTGGAATAGCCAGGTGGATCGTTAAGTGTATCCAGATTTGCAACCATAAGGCTAAGCGCACCTTAACGGTCCCCCCCCAGGGCCCACTCAACACGCAAGTTAGGGGCCTCCATGGCTTTCCTGGGTAATATTCCTTTGGAAGATATTTGTAGAGCAGCCACATGGATTACACCACACACGTTTACTAAACATTATTGCGTGGATGTGCATTCTAAACAGCAGGCAGCTGTAGGACAGGCTGTTCTTAAATCTCTTTTTCAAACTTCTGCAGCCGGCACGGGCGGCCGCCGTTAATGGAGGAACTGCTATGTATTCTATGCAATAGATGTGAATTTAGCAGCCCACATGCCTCAAACTGAATATGCTACTTACCAGTATGCATCTGTTCTTGGCATGTAGGGCTGCTAACATTCACATCGCCCGCCCTCCTCCCCGGCACCCGTAGAGGCTGCAGACCATTCTTGTATTCATTCATTAGCATGGACATCAATTACGCTATTTCACTCCATCTCTAACACAATGGCTAAAAACAATCTGGGGATGGAGTCGATGCCCATGCGCACTGTAGTCCAGGGGAGGAGCCACCTATCTCGTGATACTTCGAAGACTCTTCCAGGACAACAAGGTACAATCATCCGGACCCAACACTAGGCGGCGATCTATGCAATAGATGTGAATGTTAGCAGCCCTACATGCCAAGAACAGATGCATACTGGTAAGTAGCATATTCAGCTTCCAGCAAGTTTCTGCGTAATGCATCCGTCTCGCTCTATAATCTGGAAAGAGGCTCGCCGATGGAGGTCCTCAGGCTACGGCCGCAGCTGGCACAAGTAGAGGCTAATGCCTGGGTTCTGTGCAGGTCTGCAGGGCTCCAGCATAGACGCAAGCTTCTAGCTCCTGGCAAGCACTCTTCTGAGCTTCCACTGAGACCGGGGTTTAGACCATGGGGTCCGAGATCAAGGTCCACTTCGGTGTAGTCTCAAGGGCGGTGCAGGCCAACCAACGGGCACAGTTCATTGCTGGCACAGTCTGCTCAGGCGTTGTTGCACCGGCACAATATTATCTGGTACACTTCATTGAGGCAGCAGGACAGTTCGCTCGGACATACTCTGTTGATCCAGTGGCATAGTTCTTTGGGGCCACGGTTCCTTACTGGTACCGTGTGTCCAGTCCTTTGAAAACTCAGATCACTCTCCTCAGCCTTCCTGTTCAGATAGCTCCTCACAACATTTGGGTTCAAGCTGCTTCCATCCCTCCCTGGACAGTCGCACCTCCTGCAGGGTTGGCAGGCCTCTTCCTTCTCTCTGACGGCAGGCGGACTTCCATGCGTTTACGTCTGGGGAATAGTTTCTTCCTGCTACTCAAGACTCTATGGTGATGTCTGTTCATCTCTGCGGAGCTGGCTGTCAGGCAGGCACTAGCTTCGGTTGCACAGCTGTCCTCTCAATGCTCTGCGGAGCTGGCTGTCCGGCAAGCACTAGCTCTGGTTGTACAGCCGTCCTCTCAATGCTCTGCGGAGCTGGCTGTCCGGCAAGCACTAGCTCTGGTTTTACAGCCGTCCTCTCAATGCTCTGCGGAGCTGGCTGTCCGGCAAGCACTAGCTCTGGTTGTACAGCCGTCCTCTCAATGCTCTGCGGAGCTGGCTGTCAGGCAGACACTAGCTCTGGTTCCAAAGCCGTCCTCTGAATGCTCTGCGGAGCGCCCCATTCCGTGGTCAATAAGAGTTTGGAACTGAAACAAGTGAGTCAGTGGCTCCCACTTTTGTTCAGTGAAAGTTGACAGAATGTGGATTTTCCATCTGCATTTTCAAAACCCAGGGTTAGTTGGGGGTGGTTTTTATTTCGAGTGTCCTCTCCAAATTGTTCCCCAGACACAGTCTTTGTGTAGAGTTGTCAGGAGAGATAAAAGTAGGCCTCACCTAAAGGGTGAACAGCGGAGACTGCAGTCTCACCCTTCACCAAGTGCTTAGGAGGACTAATTAGCCGCTCTTCTCAGCAAGAAGACCTAATCGAATTTCTAATTGAGGCATGTCTTTTCTTTCCCCACTACAATGTGTAGGTCTTCTCCCTCCCTCCAGCTTCAGTAATACCAGCGATCCACTTCCATGTTAGGGAAACAGCCTCACCTCCTCCTTATACAGCAGAACAGAGCATGGGCTTCAAAAATGGAACCCTCAGGCCTCCATTACTCGGGTTGACTCATATACATAATACATGTACCACACAGACGCCACACACACAAGCATAACATGCATTTCAATGTTACCAATAGAATCTGGGTTAGCACAAAGAAGACATTTACATGAGTGGGCCACTGATAAAAAGGTGCGATCACAGCTATGGATTCACAAAACACGATACACTGCCACCACCTCTCTGTGTGCTAACCCCCAGGACAGGGACAGTAATCAAGTGTCACTAGAATGAGGACACACTTTTTTTACAGAGTTTTATATAGCGCAAACTTGACTCGAATCGGGTATCAGAGCCCTTTACATAGCACCAGTTGCGTTACATGAGGACACATTCATTTGTGTTCGGCACGGGGAGATTAAGTGATTTGCCCAGAATCACAGGTTGTTCAGCGCCATTGCCGAGACTCAAACCCAGTTCCCCAGATTTGAGGTCGACCGCTCTAGCCATTAGGCCAACTCCTCTCCCCTTGGTACTTGATGTGCCCCTCCAGGTTACAGGAAGAGGTTCATGACCTCACTCACGTCAACGGACAGACATAGGCCTCTCTATACACACTAGATATTTGTGGGGCTATGGGTAAAAATCAAAAACTACCAAATAATCACAGTTGGGCACTCAGAGAAGGGGAAGATGACTACATCGTGCAGGGGACATTCCTATCCCGACACCTCGCTTGGAGGCCAGTCCTTGTCCTCATGCATACGTTGCCTCAGGTAGAGGGGCTGTCCTCATGCTTGTGTTGCCTTGCTTGGAGCGCCCCTCAGCTGTGGTCCTCTAGTATCAAGTGGAAAGTGTGTGTCATGAATGTTGTGTTCTCTGCTCTCTATTGTGACCTCAACATGTAATGTGACCTGATAAGAGCTTAAAATCACATTACATATTTGTGCTAAATATCTTCGCATCAGCAAACTTTTTGTAACATGACTTTTGTAAGCGCATCTGCTACCCAACATGGCCATTCTGGCGCTACAACATGGACGAGTCTGGAAACAGGTTGCGTATGCAAAGTCTGGCCTAAGATCGATTGAAAAGCCAAGTTTTCTGAAAGACGACTCTGAGATAGAACCATGTGTATTGACAGGCAAAAAGCATTACATTGCTTGAAATCAAGCAGGGCAAAGGAGAGGACTCGAATGCCTGCTCTTACAAGGCAGGAGGGAGGGGTGCAAATCAGTTGTGCTCCAAAGTATCTCAGTAATAGTCGATTGATAGAGTTGGATGCATTTTTGTATGTGGGTCGAACCACTATTAGTGAGGGCTGTTAAACCAGACACCGCCATAAGGAAACCTCGCTTGTGTATTGGAAGCCAATGTACCTGTCTAATATGAGCCAAGATCCAAGGCCTGCAATAAAACGCTGAACTTCTTGCGACCGTTGCAAGAGGTAAGACGTATAAAGAGGTGCAATAGTCTAATCTACAGGTATAGGAAAGTGCCCCTTTTTGCATGATTGCCCCCACTTTTTGCCTAATGTTGATGTACTTTGAGTGTAATATGGGTTCCTGCCAGCCGGGTACACAGGGCCTATGTTCTTTCCCTAAACTGTGCTGTTGCAAAACTCAATTGGCAACTCTCTGGCCACATGTAAGTCCCTTGTAAAAGGTTCCGTAGGTACCAAGGGCACTGTGACTAGAGAGGGCCTCTAAGAGCTGCAGCACTTATTGTGCCACCCTTATTTTTATTTTTTTAATTTGTATAGCGCTATATATACCCGGAGGTGTCTAGGTGCTTAATCAGCATACATATGATAGATTTTACAGTGGAGCCACCATAATATTAATATTTATATAATAAAAACATTACTGTTCAGTAAAAGCATGAGCACAGTATAATCTAGCTATGACCTCAGTTTCCATCTTGCTAAGTTATTGTTTGTTACCATCTTTCCAGGCGCTTAGAGACCTGCAGGTGATTAGGCGCGATATAAAACCACAATAACAATAACAATAACAATATAGCCAGGTTTTCAATCCCTTTCGAAATTTAAGCAAATTGGGTTCTTTTTTTAGAGATATAGGAAGGGAATTCCAGAGCTTAGTGGTAGTGCAGGCACAGCGTTTTCCCCTTCGAGGCCCTGGACCTCTACATACACACTGCCATGGCAGGCTGTGTGTTTTGGTGCAGAACAAAGTGAAGAGTCGACATGGCACACATCCCTGTGTGCCTTGCCTCCAACACACTACCCTGGCATAGGTCAGCCACCCCTCTAGCTGGTTGCATCATATCAATGGTGAGGGTACAGGTGCATTAGCCCTGTAACCCTGCACCTAAAGTGTCTAAACCAATAGACATTGTAAGTGCAGTGCTGCCATTAAGAGTATTTGATGCTGGAAGTTTGTCATTACAAACTCAACAGTGCCATAATGGCTTTACTGAAAACTGGGAAGTTTGGTATCAAACTTCTCAATACATTAAACCCACACTGATGCCAGTGTGGGATTTAATGAAAAATGCACTCAGAGGGAAAAACGACCTAACTCTGGTGTCCTTGCGGTATGGCTGCTCGCCAGCTGCCACCACCAGACATGTTTCTGGACCCCTGGGTTGAGAACCTGTTGCTCTCTTGGTCCTAAAACAATTCACATTCTGGGACGAGGTGCCAAGCCTCCTCCCTTAGGATGGGCTTGACGCCTTTGTGAACTACTCCAGCCATTTACTGCTCCCAGCAACTGGCCCCCACCGGTCTGACCCCCACTTTGGGTGGGAGAATCGGCAGGAAAACTAAGTTAGGATGAGAGATGTGCCCACCTTTGCCAACCCTACCCCTCAGGTGGGGGAGGCGAGTGGAAGCACAACTCTCAGTCTCCACCATCTTGCAGATGGGGGGCCTCAGCGAACCAGACTGAGGCTTATGCCCTCCTCCCACTGGAGGGTGGCAAAATTGGGGGTGTACCCACCCAAAGGAAGGTACCTATTGGCCTCGACCTGTAACTCCCCTAAATTTAGAATTTAGGGGCAACTCCGAACATTGCCTCCTCAGAAAAGAAGAGCAAAGAAGAAGGACCTAAGAAACCGTGATGAAAGAAAAAGAGGAGGACACAACTGACTTGGCCGCAGCCCTACCGGCCTGTCCCAACCTCATAGCTGCTCCACAACATCTCAGTGTGTCCTGCAGCCATCAGCCCCTAAGAACCTGGAGGACCTGCCCTGCCTTCCCAAACCAAACTCTGTCTCCCGTGCGCACTGGATTTTCTCACCAACAGACTCTGGCTCCAGCCAACTCTGAGTCTGCACCACTCTGCACCCGTCGCCCACAGCCTGAGTTTGAGTGGCCCAACACCACGAGGAGGTGTCCCCGGCGATCCTGACCTGGGAACTGGTGATCCCTGACCTGCTTTAAGTCTCCAACCGATGCCTCCAGCCCCTTTCTGGCGGATCCCTCGACAGGAGCTGGTAGGTAAAACCTGACCCTAAAGACACCCTTGCACCCGACGTGCCACGGCCTTGGTTGGCCCAACCGACGGTGTCCCGACATCCCCAAGCATTCCAACTTTTTTTGATAAACAAATTTTGATTGGCTGGTGCTTTTCTATTAAATCAATCACCAAGGTACCATGATATCAAAGGAATATATGCAGTAATCTGGACAACCCAAGGACTAAAGACATACGAATTCAAAAGGACACATTTTGGAGCATCCCCAGCGAAATCAGACCATTGCCCCCCACCACTTCCCCCAGACCCTGCGATACTTCTTGGGGCAGCCACTCGCTGTGTACATTGTCTTCTCCTGCGTGGCACACCATTCCACCCGGCCCGCCATTTACCAGCGGTGGGAGGATCAGGGCATTTTCGGGTGGACGCTATGTCCCTCTTGGCCATTACCATCACTGTGGTGTAAAAAGGTTTTTCATTTCTGGTCCAATCCAACCCGTCTGTAATGCCCAACAGTGCATGTTTGGGGTCGTGCGGGATCGCCTAGTAGGTGGCATGCAAACAATAACACTGTATCCAACGCAATCTGGCGGAGGCAGTGACTGTCCTGGGGGCCATAAGGGCATCACACCAGTCCTCCTCCAAGGAGCCCAATCATTCCAAGCCTTCCAACTTACCTCTCCAACTGGTGGTCGGCTTCAGAAGATCTTCGTCCCCGAGCCTGCTGTGTTTGTTGCAACCGGAGAATTCCCATTGAAATCAACAGGGCACCTGACGCCAAACAAGCACATCTGCCAGAGCCGTAAACACTAGTGTTCTTTTAATAAATGCACCCTTTGACAAGGAACACCTTTTTGGGCCGGTGGTAGACACTTCACTTGACAAAATGAAGAAGGATATTAAAGTGTCTAAATCCATGGGAGCACTTTAGTCTCCACAAGGGTGTGGTTCCTTTTGTCACTCTTTTTATCGAGCAGGATCCAAATCTACTTCCTCAGACACTGCGTCCACCTATAAGGGTAATAACCAGCCCTCAGGTTCCACGGGTTTCTTCCGATGCAATTACAGAGGAAACAACGGCAAGGGCAGAGGTAGAGGTTCCAATACACGTATCTCTCCCTCCAATACAAAACAATGACCTGTCCGTAGTTCCCCCCCCCCCCAACCACTTAACACCTGTGGGGGGATGAGTGTCACAATTTCTACCAAAGGGGCAGTCAATAACAACATAAAAATGGGTTCTCCATATTATCCATTCTGGTTACTGCCTGGAGTTCATCAACACTCCTCCAAACATTCCCCCAAAGCTGCACAGACTTTCACCGGATCACCTAGACCTTCTCAAACTGGAGGTACAATCCCTACTACTAAAACAAGCTATAAAGCCCGTACCACCTCAACATCAAGGGTCGGGCATGTACTCCTTTTACTTTCTAATTCCATGAAAGGACGGCTCTCTTAGAACCCATATTGAATCTCAGAGAACTCCATTATTACATACAGTCAGACCACTTCCACATGGTAACACTGCAACAAATACTACCTCTTTTGCGAAAGGGGGATTTTCTTTCTACTCTAGATTTAACAGGCGCCTACTTTTCTATTCCAATCCATCCGGCTCGCCGCAAATTTCTCAGGTTTGTGGTAGCAGGTCAACACTACCAATTCAAAGTACTCCCATTCGGAGTCACCACAGTCCCCAGAGTCTTCACAAAATGTCTGGCGAGAGTAGCTGCGCATCTCAGAAGACAAAGCATACATGTCTTCCCCTATCTGGACGACTGGCTCATCAAAGCCAGCACATATCAGCAATGTCGCAAGCACACGTCTGCAACCATTCAGCTGCTTCAGCAGCTAGGGTTCTCAGTCTATGTGTTAAAATCACATCTTCAGACAAACAAAGTTCAGGATTACCTAGGAGCCACACTAGATACTCAGAAGCCTCTAGCGTATCCCAATGCAGCCAGAATTTGAAATATTCAGGCTCTCATTCTCAAATGTTAACCCACTCCGTCACTTCCGGCTCAAGTGTTTATGCAACTGCTGGGAATGATGGAATCTTGCATCATGATGGTTTCCCACGCCAGGTTACACATGCGCCCACTTCAAGAGTGATTGGTTCCACTGACTGGCTAATTTCAAGGTCTATTAACTGATCTAGTGTTGGTAAACGGCCAAACTCATCGCTCTCTGCAGTGGTGGATCACACAAAAGGGCGGCCGTTCATAGACCCGATTCCACAGAGAGTGTTAACAGCAGACGCGTCCCTCACTGGCTGGGGATCTCCTCTTCAACAACGCACAGTGCAAGGGCTGTGCAGTCACCAGCAAAAGATGCTCCACATCAATCACTTAGAGCTCGTGGCAATCTTTCTAGCTCGCAAAGCCGCTCAAGATCACCTGTCTGGCAAAGCTGTGTTAGTCCGAACCGACAACATGACAGCCATGTATTACATACAAAAACAATGGGACACACTCTCTCCAACCGTCCCACTTCGCCCAGGACATCTGGAAGTGGGCTATTCACCACAACGTTTATCTCCTAACTGAAACACTCCCAGTAGTGAACAATCCGATTGCGGATCTTCTCAGCAGACAGAGGCATCCAATACACAAATGGGAACTTTACCCTCAAGTTCTCCGCCCATACTTCCAAGCTTGGGGAGTCCCTCACATAAACCTGTTTGCGACACCCCAAAGCGCAAAATGCCAAAGCTTCGCCGCCAGGTAACCACACCCGTTCTCCAAAGGCAATGCACTATGGATGAACTGGTCCGGGATATTTGCCTACGCTTCTCCGCCTCTTCCACTCATTCCATCAGTGGTCCCGGAAACTCAGGCAAACATCACTCAGGCTAATGCTAGTAGCGCCAACATGGGCACGTCAACTCTGGTTCACAACCCTGCCAGAACTCTCTCTTGGACCACACCAAAAATTACATTTAACTCCCAGTCTCCTCACACAGAGCCATGGAGAAATCAAACACCCAGATCCCAAACAGCTGAACCTTGCGATCTGGCTCCTGAAGTCAGAGTTTGGTTGTCTGAATCTTCCACCAGACTGTATGAGCATTATTAGAGAGGCCGGAAAGCCGACCACAAGGGCCTGCTAAGCAGCCAAATGGAAGCGTTTTGTTATCTATTGGAATAACAATCACATCAACCCTCTGGATGTTTCCATACAAAACATTATCTGCGATCTGTTGCATTTGCAGCAGTCGGCATTGGCTTACACATCCATCAGACTGCATCTCGCTGCCACAGCAGCTTACCTTCAAAATAGGCAACATTTATCGCCATTTCGAGTGCCTGTCCTCAAAGCATTGTTGGAAGGGCTAAAAAGGGTGATACCACCAAGACTTCCACCTGCCCCAGTATGGAATCTTAACATAGTCCTCACAAGGCTAACAGGTCCGCCAATTGAACCCATGCACACATGTGAATTACAGTTCCTTATTTGGAAAACTGCTTTCCTCGTTCCAATCACTTCATTAAGGAGAGTGGGTGAACTACAGGCACTAACCATAGAAGATCCCGTTTTCCAATTACATAAAGATAAAGTGGTTCTTCGTACCAACCCTAAATTCCTACCTAAGGTTGTAGCTGCATTTCACATCAGTCGGTTGAATTACCTGTGTTTTTCGCTAAGCCAGACTCTGTTGCAGAACGAGCTTTACATACCTTAGATGTCAGAAGAGCGCTTTTGTATTACACTGAAAGAACAAAATCATTTTGTAAACCAAACAACTCTTTGTAGCTTTTGCACCACCTCACAAAGGCAATCCTATCTCCAAATCAGGAATTGCTAGGTGGATTGTCAAGTGTGTTCAGATTTGTTATCAAAAAGCCAAAAGGACTCTCATGGTACCCCCTAGAGCCCATTCCACACGCAAGTTAGGGGCTACTATGGCTTTCTTAGGGAACATCCCTATTACTTGTATCTGCAAAGCTGCAACATGGTCCACACCACACACATTCACCAAACACTATTGTGTAGATGTGTTAGCAAGACAACGAGCTAATGTGGGTCAAGCCGTACTTAAAAACGGTATTTCAGACAACTCCAACAGTTACAGGATAGCCACCGCTGCGGGGAGACTGCTGTATAGTCTACGCAAAGCCTGTGATGTACAGCTCACGTGCCTCGACTTGGACTCCTAGGGCACAGGTGCATTGGTGCTTCCGGTGTCTGATTTTCAGTGGTCCAGAGTCCTCGCAGATCTTCTCGGGTGCCTGCAGGGTGTAGTGAAGTAGCTCCGCTACTCCCCAGAAGACCCTGGATCTTTCTTGAAGGCCGTCAGTCCTCCCAGCTTTTGGAGAGACAGCAGCTGCAGGACGAGTCAAGTTTGGTGCAATTGTTGGGAATAGCAGGCAGGCCGGCAGGGTTGACGCCAAATGAGTCACTGCTCCTGAGTCCTTGCTTTTCGCGGCTCTTTAGTGTACTTTTTCTTAGGTCATCAGTAATCTGATTTCCTGGTGCCAGGGGCTCCCCTAAATACTGGATTTAGGGGTGTTAGGCGACTGCAGGATAGCAGCCAATGGGCTACTTACCCCTGGGGTCACTGCGCCCCCAAATGACCACTTCCTGTGGGAAGTGGGATTAACCCTGTCCCAGAGTTCCCCTAAATCTGACATCACCAAGATGGCATATTTTTAAGTTTCATATCCACATCAGGTAGCCCACCTTATGGGTGGAACTAGCCTGAGAGGGAAGCCAGATTTGCATACCAAAGGCTTTGAAGCTCTCTGCCTTGGAATGCTAATTTACCAGACTGCCTGGGGGAGGTGTAAAACGCCTCCCTTCAGAGGAGAGATTGTTCCTCACCACCTGAGAGCGTGCTTTCACCTCTGGGGGTCAGAAGCTGGTCTGTGGTGGCAGGATGGACTGGACCAGTCAGTCAGTCAGCACACTAGTGTGCTGTAGGTTTCAGGGTCACTCCCTGAACCCTACAGCACACTAGCGTGCCGACTGACTGGTCCAGTCCAGCATGCCACCACAGACCAGCTTCTGACCCCAGAGGTCTAAGGTACCCTCTGGGTGCATGTATTATTGAACCCATCACTGGAATCAGTGTGGGTACAGTAATAAGAGGTGTTTAATGCCAAACACCATATGTTTCAGTTAAGACATTACGTAGCTGGGGGACTCGTTTTGACCAGTGCCCAGTACATACCTTAAGATGGCGTCCCTGCTCACTTGCAATATCCAGTAATAGAACCAGACATCTCAGGGGCATCTCTGCCCATGCAGATATGTCCTCACATAAAATATAATGCACCCTGCCTAAGGCTCCAAGGCCTGCTGTAGGGGTGACTGGCGTATATTAGATGCAGTGACCTTGGCCTGGCACTCAGGAGTGTCATGTTTTGTTTTCATTCATGGTTTGCACCATGTTACGCAGCCTTCAATCGCAGTCTATGTTGAATTTGTGATTGGGGCTGTAAGTGTGGCATAAGATATGCTGCAGCCCTTAGGGACCCTTTGTTATTACCATGCCCTAGGTACCAGGGGTACCTTTTACTAGGGACGTGCACGGGTGCTAAAGTCCCTAGCCAACTGCTGTGCAATTACTCTTTGCCTTGTTTTCGGGAAGGAGCTCTGGCACTGAAGTCTGGTTAGCAGGCCTCGGTGCACTGTCAGTCGAAAATCAGCATCTAGTGGCTAAAAACAGGGGGCAAAATGTGGGGGGACAACTGCAACAAAAGCCCAGTTTCCTACAGATTCCTCCGAAGTCTGAAATGGCATCTTCTCTTTCCGGACAGAGTGTATTGTTTAGCCATTGCATCTGCCAACTCAGTTGCACCGGCACATAATAACGTCGATCGCTTAGTGCGGCCAGCCCGCCCCCTGACCAGAGGCCATAAGGTTTACGCATGGCCACCCTTTGTCTCTCCATGCCTCATATCAGGTGTGTAACTATGCGGTGGAACCCAAAGAATATCTCCTGTAAGACCCCATTAGTGCTGGGAATAAATCAGTCTAGCTATGACCCTAGTTTTGCACACTCACCCTGGCCCATTGGCAACAGTAAGGGCGAGTTTCAGCAAGTCATCGCCCACCAAGTTGCAGCTATCGCCCTATACAGCTTACCTACAATGAGGCCCATGGCTCTGTGGCAAATATTCCAGCCCCTCCCCCATTGAATTTAAAGCCCAGTCTGGTGTCGGACAGAAGCCGGCAATGAGTGGGAACAGGCATCGATGGTGCTATGATGTCTCGACGCTCCTGGAGGTATACAAGTGCATCATCGACATATAGAGATAGCCATTCACATCTATTCCCCAATCTAGGCTTCTTGTGCTCAAGAGGCGTGCCAGTGGTGTCCATGGCAAGCTCAAAGATGAGAGACAACAATTAGCTCCTCTGTCTTGTACCCCTCACCAATGCGAATCTGCTCGATATCACCCGACCTGTGTGCACTCTAGCTACTGGCTGGACGTACAACAGTTGTGCGCACCTTAAAGAATCCGTCCCCAGCCCTATTCTGCAGAGCGCCCACCTGAGATAAGGCTAACTTGAACTTACAGGCCTGCTCTGTAGCTAATGAAGCTCCCAAGATCACGGACGTCCTCCTGATGGTCTATTCCATAATCTGAAATAACCGTGTTACATTAAGGATGTGCTCCTACCCGGTATTAAAAAAAAGTCTTTATCTGTATGGATTATATTTGTACTCTAAGTACAAACCGATTGGTCAGTACCTCCCTTAGAGTCTTGTAACCAAAATGAATTAAAGATCGAGGGTGATACAAATTCACATTGAAGGTCTCTTCACTGTTTTAGAGAACCAATATTGATGCCTCTCACTAAGGGTGGAAGCATCCTTTCGTTCTTTCATGCCACCTCGAACGCCATTTGTACTCTGGCACCAACTGTGAGCCATAGAACCCTCCCTGGGGTTTTACCTCTCGCTGTCTGTTCGATCGATACTGGTATCTGCGATTGTTACCAGCTCCTCTAGAGTAAGGCGCTGAGTTAGGTGAATGGTTGGTATTGATATATTGATTAGATGTATGTGCATCTGTACCAGGGGAAGGTTCATACAGGGACTTCTAGTATTCTTTAAACATGGGATTCCTTTCAGGCTGAGTGTTTCATCCCAGGCCCTATCTGTACCAAATGGCCCCAAAGGGGGTCCTGGTGGTCACTGTCTTTAGGAGCCATAAAGCATTGCACCCACCCCGGCTCCCTCTGTGTATTCTCAGGCTGTGTTTCCTGGAGTCGCCTCACCCAATTTTTCCAACAGGGCCCTGTATTTCAAATGTGCCTTGCTGAGCGAGTAGGCAGCATGTTGGTTCAAGGTTCATAAAACCTCCAAGTTGCGTATATGCGGCACTCAACATCTTTTCAGTTCCCTCCAAATTATGTGTTTGCTTCCAAAAACAGTTTTAATGCAGAAACCACGTACTGCAACCCTAAAGGCATCCCATTCAACTATATGATCAGTTGGTGCCACTCATTGTAAGTCAGACACTGCTCAATGCTCGCCCCTGGTAGTTCTAATTGTTGCGCCTAGAAGCGCCTCCATTGGTCATTTCTGTGTAGGCGCTGTCAGCTGGGCTCTCCCACTTTAAGGGTTATGATCGGATCATGTTCGTCCCAGATACTTTTGTCCAGCTTCAACATTAAGGCAAAAGAAGTGCCTTCTGGTGTGTAGACAACGCACCTCCCAATAGAATGAGTAACAGTTTGTCCCTGGGTCCTCCCCGTGCCTTTCAGACCAGTATTCTCATTTGACTGTCTGAGATGCTGAGTGTTGCATAGTAGGGTTGGTGCAGGAGGGTTTATGAACATTGCATGGTTCGCCTTGGGGGCATAGACAGCCACCGATGTTGGTACCTCATCATGCATTCCCTCTGCCACCACATGGCGTCTATCTAGGCCTATCTTGGTATGTTGCCATGCGAGTGGAACCCCTGGGGTGACTCAAACACGCACCTCCTGTTGTACGCAGAATATCTCGTTAATATTAATAAATCTCTCCATCATTTGGCCAGTTTATTCAGTTCGTGGGCTGTCGGAAGCGTCTGTTGTTGGTATGCAATATGTGGATTTCTGGACATTTCACTGGGGGGCAAACACCGACACACTTTCAATGCCAGTGTTTGCCCTGCTGTGATGGCAGTTTTTGTTCTTTTTTTAAGGGAGTCCTGTGCCTCTGTTCCCCTCCCCACTCTACTCAAGGACGTGTCACCGCCTCCAACTGCAGCACTATTTAATTAGGTGGTGCATTGCATGAGACAAAATGTCCATGGACACCATTTCTGCCTACCCAATATTTGTATTTCTGCGCTTCAGGTACGCATACATTTCATACCCTTTAGTGGGTATAGTTATGCCCTTATGTTCCTGGTCAGGATATTGTACCTATCAGTGGTTATTCTGTGAACCTCTACTGTTCTCCTTGGGTACATAATCTTTCCTCTGGTGGCATCGGTTTGTGCATTATTCGCAGCCTCCAAGCAGCCCATAGTGGAAGAACCGGCACCCAAACCTGGAGCATTAACAATTGTATTTCAAACTCCTGCTTCCTGGCTAAAGCTGCCACATTCACTTTATACCAATAGAACCTCAGTTAACTTGAATATGTTATGTGTCCATTGTAGAGCAAAAAGGTAGGTAGGGGCCAAGCAGACCTTATCCATAACTAAGCTGGACTGTCCATTCTTCAGCACCCCCAGATCTGTTCCTCAGGTCCCCCACCAGGCACACCAACACTCTTCGGCAGCAGCCGCGGCCTTCTGTTCATGTACAATAATAGAAATACTTAATGGAGTTATATGATGACCTCTGCTGTCATAGGGGTGAGGTCTGGACCACCGTCAATCACTGAGTTAATCAATTAATCATAGCATTTGTAAAGCACTCTACATACCCGTGAGGGTCTCAAGGCGCTGGGGTGGGTGGGGGGGAGGGGGGGGAACGCTGCTACTGTTCGAAGAGCCAGGTCTTGAGGAGAATCTATGGTCTTGAGGTGTTCTATGTCTTGGCAGCAAGGTGGGAGAATGATCTGCCGCCGGCGGTCACTCTTTGTATGCTGGGGACGGTGCGGGGGCCGGTCTGCGGAGCGGAGCTGGCGGGTGGGGGTGTAGAGGCTGAATCGGCTGTTAAGGTAGCTGGTCCGGTGTCGTGGAGTGCCTTGTGTGCATGGGTGAGGAGAAAACAGAACAAAAAAAAAGAAATCTGGAGTGCTGTCAGTGGATTCATTTGATTGTCAAAGGCACTGGAGGTAAAAGATGGGGCTAGTTAGAACAAGCATTTGCAATGCAACAGGTCTCGCATTTACGCGAGTTTGAGCTATTGACATTGCAAATAGCAATGCCTTTTATTTTTGTTTTCGTTTTTAAAACATAAATAAAAGGCATTGTCATTTACAATGCCAGTAGCTTAAACTTGCGTAAATGCGTGACCCATTGCATTGCAAATGCTTGATGCATACTTCATTGGGTAGTACCTCTGTGACAGTGACCCCGGCCTCTCCTTTCCGGGTGGCACCCCCCTGCCCAGTGACCCCTGCACAGTCCACGTGCCCTCGTCTCTGCTTGGGCCCTGCCTCCCGTGCCAAACCAGAGGGTTGGCTTGACGCATAGCGCCTGCTGCCGCCGCCTCTGGGCGCCATGAGCCAGTCCGCCTCATCCGTCGAGGTGTTAATCCGTTCAGTGAGCTGCTAATGAGCGAAGGGCGAGGTGTGAGGTGCCAGGAAGAGGCCCTGCCCGACCCCAGCGTGCAGCTAATGCTAGTAATGAAAGAAGTGGCGGGAGGGGCCTGGGGGCGCTCAGATGATGCCCATCCGATACAGGCGGGAGAGGGAGGGAGAGGGCAGGGGGGGCATGGGGTGAGAGTGGGGGGGGGGGGGGGGGCTTGGCGCGCTCAGATGCCCATCCGATACAAGAATACAAGAGCCGGGGGGCAGAGGGGGGGCAATCATTTATACGTGTGTAAATCTTTGTATAGGAAATGTTACATACGACAAAGGGCTGCAAGGTGTAGGAATCACATGACCACCATACTAGTGGGCAGTATAGTTTTATAGCCCACTGTTCTATGTTAGGATTTTAACTTATAAACTGCAAGTAATAAAAGGATCTCTCTCAGAAAAACAGTGACCCACTCACCTAGTTAACATTATGTGCACTTTGTGATCTGCATGGCACATGTTCTTTGCAGCAGGCACATTAACCCTCTGCGCTACCTTTCCAGGAGTCAGCCCTTCCACTAGACAAAACTCCAATCTCTCTCTAGGAAGAACATTAATCACCAAAGTTATCATGACATTTTTATTGTTGCTGAAAATTGCTGGAGGCCAGGAAGAAGGCAGCAAGTTTTTTTAAAACCATAATATACTTGCAAACACTGCGCCCCCACCCGAGATAGGTGCCCGGTGTAGTCACACCGTTCGCACCACCTGAACCGGCTCAAGGTTACTGTGATCTCAGTGACAGTCACAGTGACTGGACCACTGTTGCCCTAGGGTGTGCTGGTTCATAGGTCTGCCCGCAAGACAGGAGATGAACTTCAGTATGGATTGTGATGGACAGGCCTTCAAGGTTAACCCACAATTGACACTGGTAGGGTACACCTGCTTGTACTAAGACACCAGGGCTTCTAAGGTCTAGCAGGGGAATGTGCTCCCTCAGGAGAGGGGTCCGGTGGACTGGTGGTGAAGGCTGAACCGGATTCCCCAGTTCCAAATTTGGCAGCTCTGGCCATAATGCTGCATCCTCTCCCCCACTGAACACCACACTACCCCACTGAGAGAAAATTGCACTGCCTTCAGCTACAATCTAATTGTGCCCAGTATAAGCACCTGGTAGAGGCTCAATTCAAATCATACACTAGACAAGAGTAATATGCTGCAAAAAAAAAAATCCTGGAAAAAGCAAACATTCATAGGGAATGCAAGATTAAGTAAAGCATGTGAAATGTAGCAGAAACCACATGGTTACCTTAACGATCTCTCACTCACTATTCAGAAATCAGCCAGTGGTTTTACCTGAAAAGTTAAGGACATGATTACAGGGCCCTGAAAGGAACCGTTTCAATGTCCATCGCTTATACCCTACAAAACATAAGCAGTCTGGTTTTAAAAGACCACATCCATAAACACAGAGCCATGGTACACATTTTGATTTCCAATCCACCCATCAGCCAGGTATTGCAATACATCCAGGAATGGTGCACTTCCCCACCTGGGGACAACAATGCTGTTCAAAGAAAGACGAGAAAACAAAAGAAGCGCTTCACTGCAAAGTCTGTAAAGTGAGGCTGATGTGTCTGGATGTGAATAAAACCAATCTGGCCACTTTGCAACCACCACTCTGTCTTGCTTTCTTTAGTTATGTATTTATTTTTCATATGTTAAACCTTTTATTTCACTCCTTCCCGAGGCTGCACTTTCGAATAGTAAAATGTCAGAAAAAGAGGACATTTCCATCAAAAGTGTTTTTTTCTTTTTTGGATCCATTTCACAGGGAGGCAAATAAATTAAAGAAGGAAAGAGAGGTTGTGAACCGTTTCTTCAAGTCAGTTTTCAGTGAGTGAGGAGGGGCTGCTAGACAGAAAGAGAGGGGATAAGAGGAAGAGAGAGGGAGGAGGAGGGCAGCTGCCAGCGTGTGGCAGAAGTGGACACTGTCTTTGTCTTCTCTGGGCAGGAAGGAGACAGAGTCCTTTTCCTTCTCTGCCAGTCCCGCCCGTCCTCGAACGGCCACCAAAGCAGAGCCTTACCTGAAGGCCTTGTCTATTTCTGCCGTACTGGGACACAGTTTTGAAAAGAAAAAGTAAGGGAACGGAATCTTTTTAATAAAGGAAGTAGGGGCACGCCGTGCCCTGCCGACCCGCGCACTTCGACCACTGCTCCAGCACCCGCCGGGTCCAGGCTCTTTCTACGCGTCAGTAGCCCCTGGAGGTGGGTGATCACAAGAGCCTCTAGCGGCCTTCCGGTCCGAGGTGCTCTCTACATGTCAGTAGTGCCTGGAGGTGGGTGATCACAAGCGCCTCCAGCGTCCTCCGAGGCGCTCTGCGCGTCACTAGCGCCTGGAGGTGAGTGATCACAAGCGCCTCCAGCGGCTTCCGGATCCGAGGCGCTCTCTACGCGTCAGTAGCGCCTGGAGGTGGGTGATCACAAGCTCCTCCAGCAGCCTCCGGGTCCAAAGCGCTCTGCGCGTCATTAGCGCCTGGAGGTGGGTGATCACAAGCGCCTCCCGCGGCCGCCGGGGCTTCTGGGCACAGAACATCGTCTTCATTGAACCATCTCAATCTCAGAGGCGTGGGGGCCCGGAGTCCAGGGTCGAGGGGGCCTGCTGCACCCCAAGATTAGCTGTGTCACACCAAACCAAGGAGTGCGGGGGCCTTCTGCACCCCAAGATTAGCTGTGTCCCACCACCAAACCAAGGGGTGCGCGGGCCTGGAGCGCAGGGTCAAGGGGCGTGCTGCACCCCAAGATTAGCTGTGTCCCACCACCAAACCAAGAGGTGCAGGTGCCAGGAGCCCAGGGTCCTGCTGCACCCCAAGATTAGCTGTGTCTCACCATGAAACCAAGGGATCCTGGGGGCTGCCGGCAGTAAAACCCCAAGGCGTGCTGGCTGGGGACTGGACAAGGACACTTTGATACTTCACTCCTCAAGGATGGAGGGGGCGGGGAGCCCTCATCGCCCTCCTCCGCCCCACCACCCCCTGAGCATCATGACCGACCCCTGAGTACAGGTGGATTCATCCTGTACCTTGCTGCTCGGGAGGAGAGAAGGGCGCGCCCGCACCGCATCGGATGAAAGGAAGGTGCTTATCGTGACAGACGACTAGCGTCAGTGTCCACTGAGTCACCCGTGTGCACAAGCTCACCGGGTTCACTGCCTGCTCCTAGAGGCCTGGAGGCCGCACGCAGCCCTCGTGTGGATTGTTCAGAGATGTGCACCCATCACTAGTAGCTTTCAGTGTTTGTGGATCACGTGGGAAGTTTGTTTCGCTTGCAGCACCCTCCACTTCTGGTCTGACTCTGATGCATCTCAGACTGAATGGGCACTGGGTCCCTGATAATCTGGTCCCCAGTGCCTGTGTTCTTTCCCAAAACTGTACTTTTGTTCCCACAATTGGCACACCTCCGGCCCATATATCAGCCCCTTGTAAAAGGTACCAGTGGTACCAAGGCCCTTGTGACCAAAGAGGGTCTCTTAGGGCTGCAGCACGTATTATGCCACCCTCACAGACCCCTCACCAAACACATGCACACTGCCACTGCCTCCTGCGTGTTTTGGCGCAGATATAAATGAAGAGTCGAGCTGGCACACATCCCTGGTGCCAGGCCTACCAGCACTCTCCAAGGCATAGGTAAGTCAACCATGCAGCAGACCTTCCAGCACTAAGGCAGGGTGCATTATACCCACTGTGAGGGCATAACGGCATGAGCAGATATGCCCCTGTAATGTTGAAGTCCATTCTTAGACATAAGTGCACAGTGAAGCCGTGCTGGGGACATGGGCCGGGAGCTTGTAACCACGAGTTCCACAGCTCCATGATGGCTTCACCGAATCCCAGGACGTTTGGTACCAAACACCTCGGATTAATGAGCCCACACGGACCCCAGTGTTGGATTAGTTAATAAATGCACTCCGAGGGCACCTCAGAGGTTTGTGCTCCTAGTGTGTGTCTGACTGGTCTGCATCAGCCTGCCACCTCCAGCCATGTTTCTGACCCCCTGAGGTGGGAGTCTTGTGCCCCTCGTGGGTCAGAAACTATGCCTGGTCTGGGTGGAGGCGCATCACACCCATCCTCACGCAGGAGCAGCATTCAGGGCGGCGAGCCTCAAAGGCTTCCTCCCCTTTGTTATGCTAGCCAGGGCCTCTGCAGCTAGTGGAGATGCCCACCCCCTGACCAAGCCCCACTTTTGGCAGTAAGGTTAGAGTTAGTAAACAGGAGAGGCGTAGCCCCTCTCAGCCAGGACCACCCCTAAGGTGCCCAGGGCTGAAGTGACCCCCTCCTTTCAAACTCCTTCTATTGGTTATAGGAATTTCAGCCAGTAGGATTAGGGATATGCCCCCTCCCCAAAGGGAGCGGGCACACAGAGGCAGCCCATTGGCTCCTACCTGCCAGTACCTGTAACACACATAAATTGAGTATTTATGGGCACCCCTGTACCTCAATCCTCTGCTTCCTGGCGATCTAAGAAGAAGAGGGACCGAAGAGCCGCACCAGCAGTGAAGATTCCAGACGACAACTGATTTGGCGGCAGCCCTACCGGCCTGTCTGCAGCTTCAAGACTCCTGCTACAAGTAGACAACTCTCCCTGCAGGATGCGAGACCTCCAGAACCCTCAGAGGACTGCCTGCCTTCCACAAAGAGCACGAACTCCAGAGGACAGCGTCCCAGTCCACAAAAAGAAACCAGCAACAAGGAGCTCTGCCCTGAAGAACCTGTAAGACCGACCACGTCTGCACCCGACGCCCATGGCCCCAGTTCAAGTGGCCCTACGGCCCGGCAAAGGACCTCGGAGGCCCTGAGCCCGTCTAGCCCACAGTGACCTCTCCTGAACTCCACAACGACACCTGCAGCATTAAGACCAAGGACCCCCTGACCGCGACCGGCTCCAGTGAAGATTTCCCAACGCCTAAAGGCATTGCTGCATCCGCAGCCCCCTGGCCTTGGGGAGCCCAATTAACGGCGCCCTGGCGTCCAACAATATCACAACTTACCTGCCCAGCCACTGTTCGCCACTTTGTAAAACCGACTATCTCCATTCACTTGCATTGGGTCCCCAACACCGAAACTGACCTCTGCATCCGGCTGAACTGTGCTGCTGAGGGTGTATATTGGGTGCTACCTTGTGGCCCCTCCAGAGCTTGTTCTAACCCCAGAGATTGACCCCAACACCATCTTACGTACAGGTTATCGTCACCTCTTCAAGTGCCCCCCGTTTCCATTGACTAACATTAGGCACCTGACACCGAAACTGATCTCTGCACCCGGCCGCCTCAGTGCAGCTAGTGGAGCAGACTTTGTGCCCAATTGAACCTTGCCCAGTGTTGCTTCTAAGTCCTGAAGACTGGAACTGTAAGTGTGTTACTTACCTGGTAAATTGCATATCGGTTTCCCTCCTTAGGATAACATTGGTAAACCTGAATTGTTCAGGAAGAGTGTTTTTCCTGCATCTAAAAGTCTGCTATTCTAAAGTAATGTACCTGCGTGCCAATATTGCACTGTACTTACCTGCAACAAAGTTTCTTTGGTACCGGGACACCTCCTTGTGAGGTAGCTGTTTGCGATCTATAAATCACTGGAAATAAAATAACAAAGCAAGCTTTTTACTCAACAATTTCTCTTGGATTTAGAGTCTGTGTAGTACTTTTGTGCCTGAGTGTGTACATCAAATGCTTAGCACTACCCTCTGATAAGCCTCACTGCTCTCCCACAGAAGAGAGCATTAGTATGATCTACTTTAGTCTCTGTAAAGCCACTGGACTGTGCACACTATACCTTACTGTGGTATAGTAAATGTACAGAGCCAGCTTCCTGCAGTACCCAAGAACGTGTGTGCTGATGATCCATACTTGGAAGAAACCGTGTGCCCAGAGGAGTGAGTGACCAGCAGAGACAGCAGGAGGTGAGGGCCCAGGCCCCCACAGGGTGTCACCATGAATATCGGAGCTTCTGCTTGCACACCAGAGAACTCGAGTAAACCCAGAAGGCTGCTCCAGGGTTGTTGTAGCGTCAGACGGAGGTGGGAGCGTGTTCCATCCTTGTGCCCTGTTTGCTGGAAGGAAGCGTCCTCTGCAATGCTGTATAAGGAGAGGCCCCTGCACAGACGCAGATGGCAGCACCGCGTCTGTTGGAAAGAAGTGCCCCCTGCAGCGCTGTGTAAGGAGAGGTACATCCTTTAGGTCTGATCTGGTCATCAGCCCCAATGCAGATCGAAACCTTCCTGTTCTTGGACTCGAGCTCTGGTGGAATTGTCTGTTATTGATTCTTTGATTGTGCCACATTGTCCGAGTTCTCCACTCGTGCCCTTGCTTAGGAGCCTTTGGCTCCTTCGAGTAGGGCAGTGTAGTGTCTGCGAGTTAGAGATGATGGAAACCTTTTGGCTCCTGAGCGCCTCCGTAGGACTCTGACGTACGTGTTAGAGCGGGATGCAATGAAGGCGTGTTTAGAATGTTCAGTTTGCGGTTACAGTCCGAAGAATAAATGTGTGTTATACTAAGCTCCATGTGTGGCGTGGTCAGTGGCGGGTGCCCCGGCTGGAGAGGACGCGACAGGCAGCAGAGCAGAAGGACCTGGAACCCTAGTAGTGACCAGCACTGACTCTCTTGAGAGCGGCCTAAGGCCATTGACCATCAAAGATGCCCTGAAGAAAAAGGGAAAAGATGACGTATATGGACAGGGGCAGCCCCCACAAATTTGAAATGGTATGGGGGATGGACCTCTGGGGACGAGCTAAAGTTAAAGACCAGCACGAAGCCAAAGGTTTTTATAAAGAGCAATACCCCCCCCCCCCTCCCCCCCCCAAACGAAGCACCCAGCAACGGAAGAGAAAACCCGGCCCGAGGACAGAGATCATGTCGGAGGGGAGTACATCAAGCTGAGTCGCTGCAACCGATGACTTGTATGGACTACAAAAGGGTCATGGATGGACCAAAGGGGAAGTTGGGGCAGATATTGCCGTAACCAAATTTGTTTTGGTTCTTGCGATTCTATTGGTTGACCATGTTCATTAACTACAGTTGTTACCCTAAAACCCAAATAAAATGTATTCTTTAAAAAAAAAAAAAAACAACTGGAGGAGTTGGCCTAACGGCTAGGGCGGTCGACCTCGAATCTGGGGAACTGGGTTCGAGTCTCGGCAATGACGCTGAACATCCTGTGATCCTGGGCAAAGCACTTAGTCTCCCCGTCCCTAACAAAAATTAATGTGTCCTCATGTAACGTAATGAGTGCTATGTAAAGCGCTCTGATACCGGGTCAAGTTTGCGCTGTATAAAACTCCTAAAAATTCAACTACAAGGTCCCATGCAGTTGTGCAGCTGCGGTGTTTGAGTCAATATCAATTGGTGTTGCGGTCTTCTGTCCAGTTGACCCACAGGTTCAAGTCGTCCACAGTTATTCTGCATGTGTTTAGGGTCTGAGGTGGGAATCGCCGGGACACTCTTGGGAGTAGCTGCGCGCTTTATAAGTGCCATATAACATAACATAACAATCTGTTTAGGCAGTCGACAAAAAGCCTAGCATGATGTCTATGCTTCGATGCTGTGTGAAGCTCCTTCAAGGAGCACAGGGACCAGGGCTGGGCCGTCGCCTGCGAGTGGCTTCGGCTACAGGCAGGAATGACGCTCACGATCACTCACACGAGTATCACAAGAAGGATCAGGCAGTAAGGCTGTCGCTTGGGGCTCAGCCGGGGCCTGGGCCATCTCAGCTCTGCTCCTAATGGCTCCCGATTAGATTTCAAATACTCCAGCTTGCCTTCGTCCCACATTTCTTCTGAATGCAGTTAACAAGGCCGCCTCGAGGAGTGAGCGACAGCCTGTCATAGGCACTGGCGGCCCGTGGCATGCTGTGGACCTGGTGAGCTCAGTCTGTAGGGAAAACAAACTGCCAGTGTGACAAGAGGCCTCTTTTTGTATGGTCAACCCCAAGTTTTTGGACTGATTCTGCAGTTTTTTGACTCGGAGTGTGCACTGAGGCCGCTAACCACACTTCCGCCAGTGTTGTGACCCTTAAACGTGAATGTTTGATTGGCCGATAGGCCAGTAGCATACACGGACTTACATCTAAGTCCATAGTATATGGTACTGGGGATCCCGGGGCCTATAAGTTAGTGTCCCCTCCGGGTCTGCAGCACTTGTTGTGCCCCCTAAGTGGGACGATGTAAAGCGTGTCCTCCAGTCTGCCACCACAGACTGACAGAGCAGTGTCCAACTGCTCACTTGCCTTTGCCATGTTAAGTAACAACAAAGCCCAAACTCCCTTGGTCATGTGTTGCGCCACCCCTACAGCAGGCATACCCAGCCGTAAGATAGGGTGCCACATATTAAAAAGTAGAACACGTGTTGAGCATGTTTTGCATGTTAAAGCCCGCATTTGAGAATCTGAAAGAGACACGTTAGTGATAGATTCCTTACCTTAGAATATCCCCAGGCGTCAGACTGGATCCGGAAATTTTTGCGTAGCAATACCCCTGCGCGCTGGTAGGCGTCGTCTGCGGCTCCGCGTCCGTCGTCGGCGTCGTGAGCGCCGGGATGACGTCATCGGAGTATATAGACGGCGCCCATGCGCGCTGACGTCAGTTCTTCTTTTTTCCGCGCCAGCTAGCGCAGATCCGGAAGAAGCTCTACCCCCAGTCACTTTTTGACTGAAAACTTTTTTGATCTTTTTGATCCTCTACTTAGTCGATTCTCGACTATCGGTGCCAGGGATGCCCGGGTTCAAGCCTTGCTCGAAGTGCGGCCGACTCATGTCGGTCACGGACCCCCATCGCCGGTGCCTGAAGTGCTTAGGCCTCGACCACGACGATCGAACCTGTGACGACTGCCGGGCCCTGACGTCGAAGGCTAGGCGGGAGCGGTCCCGCAAGCGTCTCGAGCTGAGGCAGTCGGCCCCGCGCCGCTCCAGGTCCCGGTCCCGGTCCCACGGGAGGTCGAGGGACAGGTCGCGAGGTCGGAGTCATCGACGTTTCGGGAGTGGTCACCGATCGTCTGGTTCCAAGTCCTCAGGTAAGAGGCATGAGAGGTCGGAGCGACACCATCGGTCCTCCGACCCGCCCCGTCGCTCGCACGATGCGACCGGGGACTCGGGCGACACCGCCCACGCGGCTCCGCGGGAGTCGCAAGCGTCGCCGCCTGCCCCACACCTTCGGGTCCCTGGGCACGGCGCGTCGCAGGAGGAGGTCGAGAGGTACCTCATGGCCATGAGGGCCCTCCCTCCTCAGTCGGTTCCCGTGGCGCCTTCGGGCCGATCGGCTCCGTCTGGAGGTCCTTCCGGGTCGGGCGCTTCGGCCCCGACGACGTCGGGTGCTTCGGCCCCGGCGCCGCTGGCGACTTCGGTCCCGGCGCCGTGCGACCTCGCTGGATCCGGCTCCGGATCCGGGACCTCGCCGGTCGACCCTACGACCTCACCGGCGACGTCCCTTCAGGTGTCGTCCCCGGCAGCCGTAGTGGTTGCCGACCCCAATGCTTCCTACGGTCCGCCTCAGGCGTCGGAGGGGCGCCGCTGGGCGCCGATTTCGTCGGCCTTCGGAGAATTCTATCTCCACGAGGAGGCCCTGGCTGTTAATCCTGGTGTCCAGGAGCCGGGTGACGAGGAGCAGTGGGAGGGGTCCGAGGACCCTCTGGCACGTGATTGCCAGTCCCATCAGGACTGGACATATGAGCTTGGGGAGGCCAGTGGTATTGACACATCGCCAGACACTGGATTTACGTCGCCCCCGACTGTGGCTTCGGAGGCGGGTTCTGCTTACAGTGTAGTGTTGACGAAGGCAGCTAAGGCCCTACACCTTGAGCTCCCCGTCGCGGCCGTGAGGACTAATCTCCTCACTGAGGTGCTCAAACAGCAGTCCGGCTCCACGGAGCCCCTTCTGCCGTTCAATGAGGCCTTGTGTGACGTTCTGCTGGGCACTTGGTCCAAGCCCGCCACAGGTCCCCCTGTGGATAGGAACGTGGCCAGACGCTACCGCCCGGCACCGGGCGACCCTTGCTTTTTGTCCACCCACCCCACCCCCGAGAGCCTGGTCATCCAGGCCTCCAACTCCCAGTCCGCATTCCCGTCGGCCCCGCCCGACAGGGAATCCAAGAGATTTGAGCAGTTCGGGAAGAAGGTCTTCTCGTCTGTGAGCCTAGGGCTCCGGTCAGTGAACACCAACTGTCTCTTGGGCCGCTACACCCACACTCTGTGGGACACGGTTGCGGAGGTGCTGCCACAATGCTCTGAGGAGGTCAGGGCTAAACTCAGCCAAACCCTTGCGGACGGCCGAGATGCGGCGCGCTTTTCCATCCGGTGTGGGCTGGATACCACGGACTCACTGGGCAGGGCGATGGCAACGACGGTGGCGGTTCGACGCCACGCCTGGTTGAGGTCCGCCAATTTCTCGGCCGATGTCCAGGCCACTCTCCTGGACATGCCGTTTGATGGCCGTCGCCTCTTCGGCGACAAGGCAGACCATGCGCTGGAACGTTTCAAGGACTCCAGGGCCACGGCCAAGTCCTTGGGCCTTGCGGCCCCACGCCAGCAATCGGGTGCCTTTCGCTCCTTTCGTGGCCACGGAAGGGGCGCCCCACCACGGTCCGTCAGCCACGCGCCGCAGAATGTTCAGCAACGCGGTGGCGGCCGTGGGAACCGCCGTGGCGGTGGTCGGGGCCAGCGGCGAGGCCAGTCCACACCTCCCTCAGCAGCCCCCGCCTCAAAACCTTCCTAGTCCGAGCTTTCAGGCCCATGTGACGCCTGTGGGAGGCAGGGTTCGCCATCACCTCTCCCACTGGCATACAGTCACTTCGGACAGGTGGGTGCTGCAAATTGTCCGAAGGGGTTTCTCCCTCCCCTTCGAGTCTTCCCCTCCATCCATGCCACCTCAATACCACCGTGTGTCGGGGGATCACTTGCAACTTCTGCAAGAGGAGGTTTCGGCCCTCTTGGCCAAGAGGGCCATCGAGCGCGTTCCTGGGCCAGAAGTAGGACGTGGCTGTTATTCCCACTACTTTCTGGTACCCAAGAAGGGCAAAGGGGGCCTACGCCCTATCTTGGACCTACGGAACGTCAACGGCTTCCTCCGGACGGAGAAGTTCAAGATGCTCACTTTGGCTCAGGTCCTGGCTGCCCTGGACCCAGGAGACTGGATGGTAGCGTTGGACTTGCAGGACGCCTATTTCCACATCCCCGTCCTGCCGGCCCACCGGCGTTACCTGCGGTTCACGGTAGGCCAAGAGCATTTTCAGTTTACCGTGCTCCCCTTCGGCCTTACCAGCGCCCCACGGGTGTTCACGAAGGTGATGGCGGTGGTCGCAGCCCATCTGCGCAGGCAGGGGGTATCAGTCTTCCCCTACCTCGACGACTGGTTGTTGAAGGCGGGCTCGCCCCAGACAGTCGTCAGCCACCTCCAGACTACGGCCGACCTCCTGCACTTGCTGGGGTTCTCCGTCAATGTGCCGAAGTCACACCTGTGTCCCTCTCAGAAGCTCCTCTTCATCGGAGCGGTTCTCGACTCGGCGCAGTTTCGGGTTTACCCACCCGAGCAGCGGGTTCGGGATATTCAGGCTCTGATTCCTATCTTCGGGCCGTTATCCCGGGTCTCGGTCAGGTTGACGCTGCGGCTTCTGGGACTGATGGCCTCCTGCATCCTTCTGGTGCGTCACGCCAAGTGGCGGATGCGGGCTCTGCAGTGGGACCTGAAGTTTCAGTGGGCCCAGCATCAGGGCAACCTGTCCGATCATGTCCTGATCTCGGAGGGCACTGCGAAGCAACTGCAGTGGTGGCTCACGGACCGCGACTGGGTCAGTGGCAGACCCCTCTCTCTACCCCAGCCGGAGCACGTAGTTGTGACGGACGCGTCCCTCCAGGGCTGGGGAGGCCACATGGGAGAGGCGGAGATCAGAGGCCTCTGGTCTCCGGCGGAGTCCCGGCTCCACATCAACCTTCTGGAGCTGCGGGCGATTCGTCTTGCACTGAAGGCATTCCTCCCCTCTGTCAGGGGGAGCGTGGTGCAAGTGTTCACCGACAACACCACCGCCATGTGGTACTGCAACAAACAGGGCGGTGTGGGGTCGTGGACCCTTTGCCAGGAGGCTCTGCGCCTCTGGCAGTGGCTGGAACATCAGGGCGTGACTCTGGTGGTTCAACACCTGGCAGGTTCTCTGAATGCCAGGGCGGACGAACTCAGCCGCCGGTGCATGATGGATCACGAATGGCGTCTGAACTCGGACGTGGCGCAAGGTCTCTTTCGACAGTGGGGAGAGCCTTGGTTAGATCTATTCGCCACAGAAGAGAACGCGCAATGTCAGCAGTTCTGCGCGTTGGAGTTTCCAAGGCGGCACTCGCTCGGAGACGCTTTTCGTCGCGAGTGGAGCTGCGGCCTGTTGTACGCCTTTCCGCCTATACCACTTCTGCCCAGAGTGCTGAAGAAGATCAGGCGCGACCGGGCCCAAGTTATCCTTGTGGCTCCGGACTGGGCTCGAAGATACTGGTATCCCGAGCTACTCAGCATGTCAGTCGATCCCCCGATTCGTCTGCCTCTTCGGGAGGACCTTCTGTCGCAGCAGCAGGGGACGGTCCTGCACCCGAACCTGTCCAGTCTCCACCTACAAGCTTGGAGATTGAGCGGCGGCAGTTGAGGCCATTTGACTTGCCTCCCGAAGTCTGTGACATCATTCTGGCAGCCAGGCGTCCCTCCACAAAGTCGGTATACGCCTGCCGGTGGAATAGATTTGTGGCATGGTGCACAGCAAAGGCTGTGGATCCCCTCTCTGCACCCCTTTCGGAAGTGCTGCTCTTTCTTCTTTCCCTTGCCCAGCAGGGCTCTGCTCTGGGCACTCTTAAAGGGTACCTTTCTGCTCTTTCTGCCTTCTTGAGGCTACCAGATCAGCCTTCTTTGTTCAAGTCCCCTATAGTGAGTAGATTTCTGAAGGGCATCACACACATGTTCCCTCCTGTTCCCTTCGTGATGCCCCAGTGGGACTTGAACCTTGTTCTCACCTATCTGATGTGTGCTCCCTTTGAGCCACTTCATAACTGTCCTCTTCGTCTCCTTACGCTGAAGACGGCCTTCCTGGTTGCCATCACCTCTGCCAGGAGGGTGAGTGAGCTCCAGGCTCTTTCTTCTTCTCCGCCTTTCCTGTCTGTTCATCCTGATAAGGTGGTGTTGCGTACACGACCTTCCTTTCTGCCCAAGGTTGTCACGGCCTTCCACATCGGGCAGTCCATCACCTTGCCCACCTTCTTTCCGCCTCCGCATCCCTCGAAAGAGGAAGAGAGGCTCCACCGTCTGGATCCAAAACGTGCGCTCTCCTACTACCTGGACCGCACTCGCCAATTCCGGGTGGATGACCAACTCTTCGTTGGTTACGTGGGCGCAAAGAAGGGAAAGGCTGTACACAAGAGGACCATCTCCAGGTGGATCATCTTGTGCATCCAAGCATGCTACTCCATGGCGAGGAAGGAGCCCCCGGCTGGATTGCGGGCTCACTCCACTCGGGCCACGGCAACGACAACTGCCCTGGGCCGCGGTGTCCCCCTGCAGGACATCTGTCAGGCAGCCACGTGGGCCTCGCTGCACACGTTCGCAAGACACTACTGCCTGGACAGTCAAGTCCGGAGGGATGGCTTCTTTGGCCGTTCCGTCCTCCAGGACTTTCTGGTGTGATATTGGTTCGCAGACCCACCACCGGGGTTGGTATTGCTGGGGTATCTATTCTAAGGTAAGGAATCTATCACTAACGTGTCTCTTTCAGATGCACAAGTTACTACTTGTGTAACGATATATCTGTAAGAGACATTAGTTAGTGATAGATTCCTTACCGCCCTCCCATCCTCCCCGTTCTGCGAACCGATATTTAGGGTTAAGGTCATCCCCTTTCAGGGCCCTAGTTTCAATGGCACCAGTGTTAGTTCTATCATGGCTCTGCGTATCTGGCGCGGAAAAGCTGTGTTATCAGAACTGACGTCAGCGCGCATGGGCGCCGTCTATATACTCCGATGACGTCATCCCGGCGCTCACGACGCCGACGACGGACGCGGAGCCGCAGACGACGCCTACCAGCGCGCAGGGGTATTGCTACGCAAAAATTTCCGGATCCAGTCTGACGCCTGGGGATATTCTAAGGTAAGGAATCTATCACTAACTAATGTCTCTTACAGATATATCGTTACACAAGTAGTAACTTGTGCGACAGGTCGCCCCATTGACAGGTACAGAGTCGCACGCTGATCCCTCGGCTGTGTCAGCTTCTGAATGGCACTACTAAAGTTGGTACTTCTGGGTATGAAACAACGTGTTACTTCAAGCCCGACATCATGCCCAAGTTGAAATCCATTAACTTGCCACATGTAATTTTCAGAAAGTTGCCAATCTGTTGCCCGAGTGTTCCAGTGGCCGTTTGCAGAGGCCGACCATGGAATAGCCTTCTGCCTGCCTGAGGAGACTCGTCACCCGCTCCCAGGACGGGTAACAATTTAATTTTTAATGCGATTTTATATCACACGAACATTACCCGAAGGTGTCGGAGCGCTTTGCAAAAGAACCAGTTACGTTACATAAGGACTTTGGATTACATGAGTTACATAAGAGATACAAACGGAAAAAATTGCAAATGTACAAGTTATAAAGTCACTCAAGGAAGAGGTATCAACTCTAAAAACACATAGGAATGGTAGTAAGTACAAAGGTCTACTACATATACTATTGGTTAGAGTTCTGTATATAGAAATAGTAAATTCACTATTACATAGGAACATAAAAAATGCTTCTCTGGAAGGAAGCCACACGAGCTGTTAGCTCAAAAGGTGAGCTTCAAAGGGGTAGCCGCCTTTGAAGGGGAAATGGTAGCCACACTGCAGCCACACTGCCCTTTTGTCAAGGTAGACAGGTTGGCCCCGGGATCAGAGAGGGCATGTGGCCCCAAGGTGCCACACCTCGAGGACGGGCTACCCAGAGCCACCCATAAGAAGTGAGGGTCATCCATCTTGGATTGGGCAGAATAGGGATGGCTAGATTTGACTCTCCGCAGGAAGTTGTCATAAGGCGGAAGGGATTCAAGAAGCCCATTGGATAGTGACAGCGACCTCCCATACGGGCACTTGCTTGGCATAAAAGGGGCACCCCTGGAACCCAGAACTCAGTCCTTGCGTGGACTAGAGATTGGTGAGAAGTCTGACTCACCGGCTTTCTAGACCTCTTAAAGAGCAGGATGCGAGCAGAGGAGATCAAACTCTGCATTAGGCATTGAGACTGCACCTGTACCTGCATTGAATGACGTCAGACAGGATCACAATGATGTCATTTCCGTCTCCCTTCTGCTGCTGTTGCAGGTGTACTGTCCGGTTACCTTTAAACGGGGATCTGGAAGAAAATTGTTCTTTTCCCCCCATGTGACTTGAAAGCTTGTGGTGTTAACGCTGCCATCATTTGTAGATTGAACGGTGCCAATGCTTGTTAGGTAGCTCTTCCGGAGTCCACTATCCCAAGGCAGGTGGGTTGGGGCGGGAGCCTTCCCTCTCTTCGGTTGAGGTCTCGGTTTTGAATCCTCCTCGTCTTGGCCGCGCAGTAAAGCGCCCTTAAGACTCCTGAAATGATTCTGCTTGATTGATTCTTCCGATCTGTTCTGATCGAGTCCATTCGGTGCCAGGATCCCCGGGGCCTTTCGTTTCCGCCTCATCGAGGGCACAAGTATCGCCCTGGCACCGTGGGGGCAGGATTCAGGGTATTACGAGGGACGGGCCCCTGATGGAGCACCGGCGAGGGCGCAGACCAGGTCAAAGGAATATCCCTGGAGTAGCTCAAAGACAATAATGCTCACTCTATTCCGTTGACACCATATCACACTCACTCAGTATACTAGATTGGTGAACTCATTAAATATCGGTCACAGACTAAAATGTAACGTTTACACTCTTTTTTAAAAATCGAACAATATTTTCCTCTGCAGTAGGAGACAAAAAAATGTTGTTAACATTTCAGAAAAATTGTTTTTCTGAAAACATTTGACGTTGAGACACCTCATACAATAAAATATATTAAAACATCTGATATTACATCAAAATTACACAACCAGTATGTCAAGAAGAAACACATGTACCATAATCTTATCATTGAATGTAATGATACAATACATTTTCAAATAATACGAGAAAGACAAAGAAACCCCCTATATTAAATAGAATAAATTATGTTGCTACAGATTAATCAGATCCAATAGCCTTTACAGAAATTATATGTGACTTCCAGTGTCCAAAATTGGGGTATATCTGGAGCCCCCTAGGCTTTACTTGAATTCTATATTACGTAGTGTGTAGACGCGTTTCGGTGTTTAAGGCCGTAGATATGGTCACACCTTCGACCGGGGTCCTGAGCACAGACCGGGGTCCTGAGCACAGACCGGGGTGCTGAGCACAGACCGGGGTGCTGAGCACAGAGCACAGACCAGGGTGCTGTGTCCTGAGCACAGACCGGGGTCCTGAGCGCAGACCGGGTGCTGAGCACAAACCGGGGTCCTGAGCACAGACCGGGGTCCTGAGCACAAACCGGGGTCCTGAGCACAGACCGGGGTCCGGAGCACAGACCTGGGTGCTGAGCACAGACCTGGGTGCTGAGCACAGACCGGGGTCCTGAGCACAGACCGGAGTCCTGAGCACAGACCGGGGTCCTGAGCACAGACCGGGGTACTGAGCACAGACCGGGGTCCGGAGCACAGACCTGGGTGCTGAGCACAGAGCACAGACCGGGGTGCTGTGTCCTGAGCAGAGACCGGGGTTCTGAGCACAGACCGGGGTGCTTAGCACAGAGCACAGACCGGGGTGCTGTGTCCTGAGCACAGACCGGGGCCCAGAGCACAGACCGGGGCGCTGAGCACAGACCGGGGTGCTGAGCACAGACCGGGGTGCTGAGCACAGAGCACAGACCGGGGTGCTGTGTCCTGAGCACAGACCGGGGTCCTGAGCACAGACCGGGTGCTGAGCACAAACCGGGGTCCTGAGCACAGACCGGGGTCCTGAGCACAGACCGGGGTCCTGAGCACAAACCGGGGTCCTGAGCACAGACCGGGGTCCGGAGCACAGACCTGGGTGCTGAGCACAGAGCACAGACCGGGGTGCTGTGTCCTGAGCACAGACCGGAGTCCTGAGCACACACCGGGGTCCTGAGCACACACCGGGGTCCTGAGCACAGACCGGGGTACTGAGCACAGACCGGGGTCCGGAGCACAGACCTGGGTGCTGAGCACAGAGCACAGACCGGGTTGCTGTGTCCTGAGCACAGACTGGGGTCCTGAGCACAGACCGGGGTGCTGTGCACAGAGCACAGACCGGGGTGCTGTGTCCTGAGCACAGACCGGGGTCCTGAGCACAGACCGGGGTGCTGTGTCCTGAGCACAGACCGGGGTCCTGAGCACAGACCGGGGTGCTGTGTCCTAAGCACAGACCGGGGTCCTGAGCACAGACCCGGGGTCCTGAGTACAGACCGGGGTGCTGAGCACAGAGCACAGACCGGGGTGCTGTGTCCTGAGCACAGACCGGGGTCCAGAGCACAGACCGGGGTGCTGTGCACAGAGCACAGACCGGGGTGCTGTGTCCTGAGCACAGACCGGGGTCCTGAGCACAGACCGGGGTCCTGAGCACAGACCGGGGTGCTGAGCACAGACCGGGGTGCTGAGCACAGACCGGGGTCCTGAGCACAGACCGGGGTGCTGTGTCCTGAGCACAGACCGGGGTGCTGTGTCCTGAGCACAGACCGGGGTGCTGTGTCCTGAGCACAGACCGGGGTCCTGAGCACAGACCGGGGTGCTGTGCACAGAGCTCAGACCGGGGTGCTGTGTCCTGAGCACAGACCGGGGTGCTGTGTCCTGAGCACAGACCGGGGTCCTTAGCACAGACCAGGGTGCTGTGCACAGAGCACAGACCGGGGTGCTGTGTCCTGAGCACAGACCGGGGTCCTGAGCACAGACCGGGGTCCTGAGCACAGACCGGGGTCCTGAGCACCGACCGGGTTCCTGAGCACAGACCGGGGTGCTGTGACAGACCGGGGTGCTGTGTCCTGAGCACAGACCGGGGTCCTGAGCACAGACCGGGGTGCTGAGCACAGAGCACAGACCGGGGTGCTGTGTCCTAAGCACAGACCGGGGTCCTGAGCACAGACCGGGGTGCTGTGCACAGACCGGGGTGCTGTGCACAGAGCACAGACCTGGGTGCTGTGTCCTGAGCACAGACCGGGGTGCTGAGCACAGAGCACAGACCGGGGTGCTGTGTCCTGAGCACAGACCGGGGTCCTGAGCACAGACCGGGGTGCTGAGCACACACCGGGGTGCTGAGCACACACCGGGGTGCTGAGCACAGAGCACAGACCGGGGTGCTGTGTCCTGAGCACAGACCGGGGTCCTGAGCACAGACCGGGGTCCTGAGCACAGACTTGGGTCCTGAGCACAAACCGGGGTGCTGAGCACAGACCGGGGTGCTGAGCACAGACCGGGGTCCTGAGCACAGACCGGGGTCCTGAGCCCAAACCGGGGTGCTGAGCACAGACCGGGGTGCTGAGCACAGACCGGGGTGCCGAGCACAGAGCACAGACCGGGGTGATGTGTCCTGAGCACAGACCGGGGTCCTGAGCACAGACCGGGGTCCGGAGCACAGACCGGGGTGCTGTGCACAGAGCTCAGACCGGGGTGCTGTGTCCTAAGCACAGACCGGGGTGCTGTGCACAGAGCGCAGACCGGGGTCCTGAGCACAGACCGGGGTGCTTTGACAGACCGGGGTGCTGTGTCCTGAGCACAGACCGGGGTCCTGAGCACAGACCTGGGTCCTGAGCACAGACCGGTGTGCTGAGCACAGAGCACAGACCGGGGTGCTGTGTCCTAAGCACAGACCGGGGTCCTGAGCACAGACCGGGGTGCTGTGCACAGAGCACAGACCGGGGTGCTGTGTCCTGAGCACAGACCGGGGTCCTGAGCACAGACCGGGGTCCTGAGCACAGACCGGGGTGTTGTGCACAGAGCTCAGATCGGGGTGCTGTGCACAGAGCTCAGACCGGGGTCCTGAGCACAGACCGGGGTCCTGAGCACAGACCGGGGTGCTGAGCACAGACCGGGGTGCTGTGCACAGAGCACAGACCGGGGTTCTGTGTCCTGAGCACAGACCGGGGTCCTGAGCACAGACCGGGGTGCTGTGACAGACCGGGGTGCTGTGTCCTGAGCACAGACCGGGGTCCTGAGCACGGACCGGGGTCCTGAGCACAGACCGGGGTCCTGAGCACAGACCGGGGTGCTGAGCACAGACCGGGGTGCTGAGCACAGAGCACAGACCGGGGTGCTGTGTCCTGAGCACAGACCGGGTTCCTGAGCACAGACCGGGTTCCTGAGCACAGACCGGGGTCCTGAGCACAGACCGGGGTCCTGAGCACAAACCGGGGTGCTGAGCACAGACCGGGGTGCTGAGCACAGACCGGGGTGCTGAGCACAGACCGGGGTGCTGAGCACAGACCGCGGTGCCGAGCACAGACCGGGGTGATGTGTCCTGAGCACAGACCGGGGTCCTGAGCACAGACCGGGGTCCTGAGCACAGACTGGGGTGCTGTGTCCTGAGCACAGACCGGGGTCCTGAGCACAGACCGGGGTCCTGAGCACAGACCGGGGTGCTGTGTCCTGAGCACAGACCGGGGTCCTGAGCACAGACCGGGGTCCTGAGCACAGACCGGGGTCCTGAGCACAGACCGGGGTGCTGAGCACAGACCGGGGTGCTGAGCACAGAGCGCAGACCGGGGTGCTGTGCACAGAGCGCAGACCGGGGTGCTGTGCACAGAGCACAGACCGGGGTGCTGTGTCCTGAGCACAGACCGGGGTGCTGAGCACAGACCGGGGTCCTGAGCACAGACCGGGGTGCTGAGCACAGAGCACAGACCGGGGTCCTGTGTCCTAAACACAGACCGGGGTCCTGAGCACAGATCGGGGTCCTTAGCACAGACCGGGGTGCTGAGCACAGAGCACAGACCGGGGTGCTGTGTCCTGAGCACAGACTGGGGTGCTGAGCACAGACCGGGGTGCTGAGCACAGACCGGGGTGCCGAGCACAGACCGGGGTGCCGAGCACAGACCGGGGTGATGTGTCCTGAGCACAGACCGGGGTCCTGAGCACAGACCGGGGTGCTGAGCGCAGACCTGGGTGCTGAGCACAGAGCACAGACCGGGGTGCTGTGTCCTGAGCACAGACCGGGGTCCTGAGCACAGACCGGGGTCCTGAGCACAGACCGGGGTGCTGTGTCCGGAGCACAGACCGGGGTCCTGAGCACAGACCGGGGTGCTGTGTCCTGAACACAGACCGGGGTCCTGAGCACAGACCGGGGTGCTGAGCACAGAGCACAGACCGGGGTGGTGTGTCCTGAGCACAGACCGGGGTCCTGAGCACAGACCGGGGTGCTGTGCACAGAGCACAGACCGGGGTGCTGTGTCCTGAGCACACCGGGGTCCTGAGCACAGACCGGGGTGCTGAGCACAGACCGGGGTGCTGAGCACAGACCGGGGTGCTGAGCACAGACCGGGGTCCTGAGCACAGACCGGGGTGCTGTGCACAGAGCACAGACCCCGGTGCTGTGTCCTGAGCACAGACCGGGGTCCTGAGCACAGACCGGGGTCCTGAGCACAGACCGGGGTGCTGTGCACAGAACGGAGTGCTGTGTCCTGAGCACCGACCGGGGTGCTGTGCACAGAGCTCAGACCGGGGTGCTGTGTCCTGAGCACAGACCGGGGTGCTGTGCACAGAGCACAGACCGGGGTGCTGTGTCCTGAGCACAGACCGGGGTCCTGAGCACAGACCGGGGTGCTGAGCACAGACCGGGGTGCTGTGTCCTGAGCACAGACCGGGGTCCTGAGCACAGACCGGGGTCCTGAGCACTGAGCGGGGTGCTGAGCACAGAGCACAGACCGGGGTGCTGTGTCCTGAGCACAGACCGGGGTGCTGAGCACAAACCGGGGTGCTGAGCACAGACCGGGGTCCTGAGCACAGACCGGGGTCCTGAGCACAGACCGGGGTGCTGAGCACAGACCGGGGTGCCGAGCACAGACCGGTGTGCTGAGCACAGAGCACAGACCGGGGTGCTGTGTCCTAAGCACAGACCGGGGTCCTGAGCACAGACCGGGGTGCTGTGCACAGAGCACAGACCGGGGTGCTGTGTCCTGAGCACAGACCGGGGTCCTGAGCACAGACCGGGGTCCTGAGCACAGACCGGGGTTTTGTGCACAGAGCTCAGATCGGGGTGCTGTGCACAGAGCTCAGACCGGGGTCCTGAGCACAGACCGGGGTCCTGAGCACAGACCGGGGTGCTGAGCACAGACCGGGGTGCTGTGCACAGAGCACAGACCGGGGTTCTGTGTCCTGAGCACAGACCGGGGTCCTGAGCACAGACCGGGGTGCTGTGACAGACCGGGGTGCTGTGTCCTGAGCACAGACCGGGGTCCTGAGCACGGACCGGGGTCCTGAGCACAGACCGGGGTCCTGAGCACAGACCGGGGTGCTGAGCACAGACCGGGGTGCTGAGCACAGAGCACAGACCGGGGTGCTGTGTCCTGAGCACAGACCGCGGTCCTGAGCACAGACCGGGGTCCTGAGCACAAACCGGGGTGCTGAGCACAGACCGGGGTCCTGAGCACAGACCGGGGTGCTGAGCACAGACCAGGGTGCTGAGCACAGACCGCGGTGCCGAGCACAGACCGGGGTGATGTGTCCTGAGCACAGACCGGGGTCCTGAGCACAGACCGGGGTCCTGAGCACAGACTGGGGTGCTGTGTCCTCAGCACAGACCGGGGTCCTGAGCACAGACCGGGGTCCTGAGCACAGACCGGGGTGCTGTGTCCTGAGCACAGACCGGGGTCCTGAGCACAGACCGGGGTCCTGAGCACAGACCGGGGTGCTGAGCACAGACCGGGGTGCTGAGCACAGAGCGCAGACCGGGGTGCTGTGCACAGAGCACAGACCGGGGTGCTGTGTCCTGAGCACAGACCGGGGTGCTGAGCACAGACCGGGGTGCTGAGCACAGACCGGGGTCCTGAGCACAGACCGGGGTGCTGAGCACAGAGCACAGACCGGGGTCCTGTGTCCTAAACACAGACCGGGGTCCTGAGCACAGATCGGGGTCCTTAGCACAGACCGGGGTGCTGAGCACAGAGCACAGACCGGGGTGCTGTGTCCTGAGCACAGACCGGGGTGCTGAGCACAGACCGGGGTGCTGAGCACAGACCGGGGTGCTGAGCACAGACCGGGGTGCCGAGCACAGACCGGGGTGCCGAGCACAGACCGGGGTGATGTGTCCTGAGCACAGACCGGGGTCCTGAGCACAGACCGGGGTGCTGAGCACAGACCGGGGTGCTGTGCACAGAGCACAGACCGGGGTGCTGTGTCCTGAGCACAGACCGGGGTCCTGAGCACAGACCGGGGTCCTGAGCACAGACCGGGGTGTTGTGCACAGAGCTCAGATCGGGGTGCTGTGCACAGAGCTCAGACCGGGGTCCTGAGCACAGACCGGGGTCCTGAGCACAGACCGGGGTGCTGAGCACAGACCGGGGTGCTGTGCACAGAGCACAGACCGGGGTTCTGTGTCCTGAGCACAGACCGGGGTCCTGAGCACAGACCGGGGTGCTGTGACAGACCGGGGTGCTGTGTCCTGAGCACAGACCGGGGTCCTGAGCACGGACCGGGGTCCTGAGCACAGACCGGGGTCCTGAGCACAGACCGGGGTGCTGAGCACAGACCGGGGTGCTGAGCACAGAGCACAGACCGGGGTGCTGTGTCCTGAGCACAGACCGCGGTCCTGAGCACAGACCGGGGTCCTGAGCACAAACCGGGGTGCTGAGCACAGACCGGGGTCCTGAGCACAGACCGGGGTGCTGAGCACAGACCAGGGTGCTGAGCACAGACCACGGTGCCGAGCACAGACCGGGGTGATGTGTCCTGAGCACAGACCGGGGTCCTGAGCACAGACCGGGGTCCTGAGCACAGACTGGGGTGCTGTGTCCTCAGCACAGACCGGGGTCCTGAGCACAGACCGGGGTCCTGAGCACAGACCGGGGTGCTGTGTCCTGAGCACAGACCGGGGTCCTGAGCACAGACCGGGGTCCTGAGCACAGACCGGGGTGCTGAGCACAGACCGGGGTGCTGAGCACAGAGCGCAGACCGGGGTGCTGTGCACAGAGCACAGACCGGGGTGCTGTGTCCTGAGCACAGACCGGAGTGCTGAGCACAGACCGGGGTGCTGAGCACAGACCGGGGTCCTGAGCACAGACCGGGGTGCTGAGCACAGAGCACAGACCGGGGTCCTGTGTCCTAAACACAGACCGGGGTCCTGAGCACAGATCGGGGTCCTTAGCACAGACCGGGGTGCTGAGCACAGAGCACAGACCGGGGTGCTGTGTCCTGAGCACAGACCGGGGTGCTGAGCACAGACCGGGGTGCTGAGCACAGACCGGGGTGCTGAGCACAGACCGGGGTGCCGAGCACAGACCGGGGTGCCGAGCACAGACCGGGGTGATGTGTCCTGAGCACAGACCGGGGTGCTGAGCACAGACCTGGGTGCTGAGCACAGAGCACAGACCGGGGTGCTGTGTCCTGAGCACAGACCGGGGTCCTGAGCACAGACCGGGGTCCTGAGCACAGACCGGGGTGCTGTGTCCTGAGCACAAACCGGGGTCCTGAGCACAGACCGGGGTGCTGTGTCCTGAACACAGACCGGGGTCCTGAGCACAGACCGGGGTGCTGAGCACAGAGCACAGACCGGGGTGGTGTGTCCTGAGCACAGACCGGGGTCCTGAGCACAGACCGGGGTGCTGTGCACAGAGCACAGACCGGGGTGCTGTGTCCTGAGCACACCGGGGTCCTGAGCACAGACCGGGGTGCTGAGCACAGACCGGGGTGCTGAGCACAGGCCGGGGTGCTGAGCACAGACCGGGGTCCTGAGCACAGACCGGGGTGCTGTGCACAGAGCACAGACGCCGGTGCTGTGTCCTGAGCACAGACCGGGGTCCTGAGCACAGACCGGGGTCCTGAGCACAGACCGGGGTGCTGTGCACAGAACGGAGTGCTGTGTCCTGAGCACCGACCGGGGTGCTGTGCACAGAGCTCAGACCGGGGTGCTGTGTCCTGAGCACAGACCGGGGTCCTGTGTCCTGAGCACAGACCGGGGTCCTGAGCACAGACCGGGGTGCTGAGCACAGACCGGGGTGCTGTGTCCTGAGCACAGACCGGGGTCCTGAGCACAGACCGGGGTCCTGAGCACTGAGCGGGGTGCTGAGCACAGAGCACAGACCGGGGTGCTGTGTCCTGAGCACAGACCGGGGTGCTGTGTCCTGAGCACAGACCGGGGTGCTGAGCACAGACCGGGGTGCTGAGCACAAACCGGGGTGCTGAGCACAGACCGGGGTCCTGAGCACAGACCGGGGTGCAGAGCACAGACCGGGGTGCAGAGCACAGACCGGGGTGCAGAGCACAGACCGGGGTGCTGAGCACAGACCGGGGTGCCGAGCACAGACCGGGGTGATGTGTCCTGAGCACAGGCCGGGGTCCTGAGCACAGACTGGGGTCCGGAGCACAGACCTGGGTGCTGAGCACAGAGCACAGACCTGGGTGCTGAGCACAGAGCACAGACCGGGGTGCTGTGTCCTGAGCACAGACCGGGGTCCTGAGCACAGACCGGGGTCCTGAGCACAGACCGGGGTGCTGTGTCCTGAGCACAGACCGGGGTGCTGAGCACAGAGCACAGACCGGGGTGCTGTGTCCTGAGCACAGACCGGGGTGCTGAGCACAGACCGGGGTGCTGTGTCCTGAGCACAGACCGGGGTCCTGAGCACAGACCGGGGTGCTGTGCACAGAGCACAGACCGGGGTGCTGAGCACAGAGCACAGACCGGGGTGCTGTGCACAGAGCACAGACCGGGGTGCTGAGCACAGACCGGGGTGCTGTGTCCTGAGCACAGACCGGGGTGCTGAGCACAGACCGGGGTGCTGAGCACAGACCAGGGTGCTGAGCACAGAGCACAGACCGGGGTGCTGTGTCCTGAGCACAGACCGGGGTGCTGAGCACAGACCGGGGTGCTGAGCACAGACCTGGGTGCTGAGCACAGACCAGGGTGCTGAGCACAGACCGGGGTCCTGAGCACAGACCGGGGTGCTGAGCACAGACCGGGGTGCTGAGCACAGAGCACAGACCGGGGTGCTGTGCACAGAGCACAGACCGGGGTGCTGTGCACAGAGCACAGACTGGGGTGCTGTGCACACAGCACAGACCGGGGTGCTGAGCACAGACCGGGGTGCTGTGCAGAGGCCGGGGTGCTGTGCAGAGGCCGGGGTGCTGTGCAGAGGCCGGGGTGCTGTGCAGAGGCCGGGGTGCTGTGCAGAGGCCGGGGTGCTGTGCAGAGGCCGGGGTGCTGAGCACAGGCCGGGGTGCTGAGCACAGGCCGGGGTGCTGTGCAGAAGCTGGGGTGCTGTGCACAGACCGGGGTGCTGAGCACAGACCGGGTGCTGTGGTGCAGAGACCTGGGTGCTGTGGTGCAGAGACCTGGGTGCTGTGGTGCAGAGGCCGGGGTGCTGTGCAGAGGCCGGGGTGCTGTGCAGAGAGCACAAACCCGGGTGCTGAGCACAGGCCAGGGTGCTGTGCAGAGGCCGGGGTGCTGTGCAGAGGCCGGGGTGCTGTGCAGAGGCCGGGGTGCTGTGCAGAGGCCGGGGTGCTGTGCAGAGGCCGGGGTGCTGTGCAGAGGCCGGGGTGCTGAGCACAGGCCGGGGTACTGAGCACAGGCCGGGGTGCTGAGCACAGGCCGGGGTGCTGTGCAGAGGCCAGGGTGCTGTGCAGAGGCCGGGGTGCTGTGCACAGACCCGGGTGCTGTGCATAGACCGGGTGCTGTTCTCAATGTGTCTCCGTACCCAAGCTATAGCTGCTGTTAACACCGAACCAGGAAGAAACTGATCGTGGATGACTCTTCTTCCGGTTCAAGCAGGCCCTGGCCTGGCGTCTCGGGCTCGACTGTTCCTATTGGAGCAGGGTCGAGACTGATTTGCATATGGCTGGGTCCAAACTACGGTGGCCTGGCGTTCAAATGAATGATACACTGGGAGGCGACTGGAGTAATACCAGTGACTGAGGTTCCTTCAAGCATTGCATCCCTCGCTTTTTGTATACTTTAGTCCATCGCTCCCATGGTAGAGTCGAGGGCAATGAGGAAGTCACTTTATTATTGAATCTGAAACCCTGGGCTCAATCCCGGCTCCCAACTTACCCAAATTATGTGACACTAGGCAATTGCTTTATTTCATTCCTCTTTCTTATTCTCCCATACAAGAGAATCTTAAAATCATTAATTCAGGGTTTGTGCTGTACAAAACGTTCCCCTGTGTTTGATTTAATAAATTAGGATGTTGTCCATGTTTAGCAGCCCAGGCCACCCGGGGGGGCCACAAGACAAGTGGCTGAGTTCACTATTGGCATTGTCCTGAGGGTAGGAGACATGAACGGTTCTACCTTCATATCACTATTAAGAAATACTTCTCAATGCAGTGACGTCACCTGTGCAAGCTTCCGTCACACAGCAGTGGTACAGCACGGGGACAGCACCCATGCCAGTTTCCCTCGCAAAGCAGCAGTACGGCATGGGCAGCACCTGTGCAAGCTTCTCTCGCAAAGCAGCAATACGGCATGAGCAGCAGCTGTGCAAGCTTCCCTCACATACAGCAATACGGCATGGGCAGCACCTGTGCAGGCTTCCCCACATACAGCAATACGGCATGGGCAGCACCTATACCAGCTTCCCTCACATACAGCAATACGGCATGGGCAGCACCTGTGCCAGCTTCCTTCATACAGCATTACGGCATGGGCAGCACCTGTGCAAGCTTCCCTCACATATAGCAATACGGCATGGGCAGTACCTGTGCAAGCTTCCCTCACATACAGCAATACGGCATGGGCAGCACCTGTGCAAGCTTCCTTCATACAGCATTACGACATGGGCAGCACCTGTGCAAGCTTCCCTCACATATAGCAATACGGCATGGGCAGCACCTGTGCAAGCTTCCCTCACATACAGCAATACGGCATGGACAGCACCTGTGTCAGCATGGGCAGCACCTGTGCAAGCTTCCTTCATACAGCAATACGGCATGGGCAGCACCTGTGCAAGCTTCCCTCTCATACAGCAATACGGCCTGGGCAGCAGCTGTGCAAGCTTCCCACACATACAGCAGTACGGCATGGGCAGCACCTGTGCCAGCTTCCCTCACATAGAGCAATACGGCATGGGCAGCACCTGTGCAAGCTTCCCTCACATACAGCAATACGGCATGGGCAGCACCTGTGCAAGCTTCCCCACATACAGCAATACGGCATGGGCAGCCCCTGTGCCAGCTTCCCTCACATACAGCAATACGGCATGGGCAGCACCTGTGCAAGCTTCCTTCATACAGCATTACGGCATGGGCAGCACCTGTGCAAGCTTCCCTCACATACAGCAATAGGGCATGGGCAGCACCTGTGCCGGCATGGGCAGCACCTGTGCAAGCTTCCTTCATACAGCAATGCGGCATGGGCAGCAGCTGTGCAAGCTTCCCTCACATACAGCAATACGGCATGGGCAGCACCTGTGCCAGCTTCCCTCACATACAGCAATACGGCATGGGCAGCAGCTGTGCAAGCTTCCTTCATACAGCAATACGGCATGGGCAGCACCTGTGCAAGGTTCCTTTATACAGTAATGCGGCATGGGCAGCACCTGTGCAAGCTTCCCTCACATACAGCAATACGGCATGGGCAGCAGCTGTGCAAGCTTCCCTCACATACAGCAATACGGCATGGGCAGCACCTGTGCCAGCTTCCCTCACATACAGCAATACGGCATGGGCAGCACCTGTGCAAGCTTCCCTCACATACAGCAATACGGAATGGGCAGCACCTGTGCAAGTTTCCCTCACATACAGCAATACGGCATAGGCAGCACCTGCGTAAGCTTCCTTCATACAGCAATACGGCATGGGCAGCACCTGCGCAAGCTTCCTTCACATACAGCAATACGTCATGGGCAGCAGCTGTGCAAGCTTCCCTCACATACAGCAATACGTCATGGGCAGCAGCTGTGCAAGCTTCCCTCACAGCAATACGGCATGGGCAGCACCTATGCAAGCTTCCCTCACACACATCAATACGGCATGGGCAGCACCTGTGCCAGCTTCCCTCACATACAGCCATACGGCATAGGCAGCAGCTGGCATAGGCAGCAGCTGTGTAAGCTTCCTTCATACAGCATTACGGCATGGGCTGCTCCTGTGCAAGCTTCCCTCACATACAGCAATACGGCATGGGCCGCACCTGTGCAAGCTTCCCTCACATACAACAATACGTCAATGGCAGCAGCTGTGCAAGCTTCCCTCACATACAGCAATACGTCAATGGCAGCAGCTGTGCAAGCTTCCCTCACATACAGCAATACGGCATGGGCAGCACCTGTGCCAGCTTCCCATGCATACAGCAATACGGCATGGGCAGCAGCTGTGCAAGCTTCCTTCATACAGCATGGGTAGCACCTGTGCAAGCTTCCTTCATACAGCATGGGCAGCACCTGTGGAAAGTTCCCTCTCACAGCAATGATCCAACACCTGTCAAGCTTCCTTCACACAGCAACGATACTGCATGGACACCACCTGTGCAAGCTTCCCTTACGGGCCAACTCAGGGCAAACAAAGCGAACAAAAGGAGATGATGGACGGAGCACTGATACTTTTCAGACAGCCACCCCAGTCATGGATCTGGGTTGAATCCATCATCGTTATTTAGCTCACTTTAGTTCTCCTTGTGTTTGCTTTGTTCGCTTTAAGTTGGCAGGTTATGCCCAGACGTGGGTCCCGTACTCACTTTGCCACTGGATTCAAGATAGCCTGGCTTATGAGGGTTATGAACCCGACACCGGTCCCAGGATGCTTGTTTCCGGTCCAGGAAAGACGTGGCTTGGAAGTTCGGGCTGGACTGTTCCCATGAGCCACAGGGTCAGACTAATTTGCATATGGCCATTTCTGAACTGGGGTGGCAGAGTGGGCTAAAGAACGGTGATGGATTCAACCCAGATCTGTGACTGGGGGTGAGTGTCTGAAAAGTTTCGTCTCCTTGTAAATGCCATTTGTAAAGCCCACAGCTACCTCCAACGGAGGTGTCCTGGCGCTGTCCGTATAACGCTTAGGAACCCTTCCTGGCTTTTTCCCTGTGGAATGTCCTCTCCTGGGCACCCCCAAGGTGAAGCCAGGCATCCCAGCGCTGTTGGGGCCGTTGTGGAGATTAAGCAAGCTATTGCCCAGAGTTGCGGAGTGGGACCCATGATTAGAATAGGCACCGAGGCGAGAATTATCAGGTCCGAGGAAATTGGGCCCAAGACCCGCCGAGGCGGGTTTTGAACCCTGGTCCCGGACCGGGCCTCTGCATCAGGGTCTACCGCTCTAACCATTTGAGCCACACTTCTCGTGTTTGCTTACTTCACTGTCTGAGCACTGCCCTTGTGTGACGCTTCATCCCCGAGTACCATCATTGTGCAATACTTACTGTTTAAGCACTAGTCTTGTGCACTGCTTCACTATCTGAGCAATGCTCTCATGTCCTGTTTCACTGTTTGAGCACTGCCCTCGTGCGCTGCTTATGCCTGAGCACCGCTCTTGTGTACACTGCTTAACTCTTTGCATCGCCCTGGTGCTCTGTGTCACTGTCTGAGCACCCCCTTTTTGCGCTGCTTAACACCGAGCATCGCCATCATGCTCTGCGTCACTATCGGAGCGCCGCTCTTGTGTGCTGCCTAACTCTGAGCAACGCCCTGGTGCGCCTCATCACTGTCGGGCGAGAAAGCAGAAGACACACAATTGATGGACGGAATGCAGAACACATCAAAACATTCACCCCGATTCAAGAGATCTGGGTTACGTCCATCTTTCTTTTGCCCACTAAACCACCCCAGTTTGGACCCAGCCATGTGCAAATCAGTCTTGACCCTGTGCCTCATGGGAACAGTCCAGCCCGAACTGCCAGGCCAGGTCCTGCCTGGACCGGAAAGAAGCATCTTGAGACCGGTGTCTGGGTCTTGAATCCAGTGGCAAAGTGAGCCCGGGACCCACGTCTGGGCATACCCGTTGCACTTAGGGTGAGAAAGCAAAAGACACACAATTGATGGACAGAATGCAGAACAAATCAAATTCACCTCCAGCCAATTGATCTGGGTTAAATCCATCATTCTTTTGCTCACCATGCCACCCCAGTTTAGACCTGGTCATATGCAAATCATTCTTGACCCAGTGTTTCTTGGGAACAGTCCAGCCCAAAATGTCTGAGCAATGCCTTTGTGCACTGCTTTATTCTGAACACCGCCCTTGTGCGCTGCTTCATGCTTGAGCACCACACTTTTGCCCTGCTTCATGCCTGAGGACTGCCCTTGTGCGCTGCTTCATGCCTGAGCACTGCCCTTGTGCGCTGCTTCATGTCGAAGCCCCGCCCTTGTGCGCTGCTTCATGCCTGAGCACCACACTTGTGCCCTGCTTCATGCCTGAGCACTGCCCTTGTGCGCTGCTTCATGCCTGAGCACTGCCCTTGTGTGCTGCTTCATGCCTGAGCACTGCCCTTGTGCGCAGATTCATGCTTGAGCACCACATTTGTGCCCTGCTTCATGCCTGAGCACTGCCCTTGTGCGCGGCTTCATGCCTGAGCACCACACTTGTGCCCTGCTTCATGCCTGAGCATCGCCCTTGTGCGCTGCTTCATGCCTGAGCGACGCCCTTGTGCGCTGCTTCATGTCGAAGCCCCGCCCTTGTGCGCTGCTTCATGCTTGAGCACCACACTTGTGCCCTGCTTCATGCCTGAGCACTGCCCATGTGCGCTGCTTCATGCCTGAGCACCACACTTGTGCCCTGCTTCATGCCTGAGCACCGCCCTTGTGCGCTGCTTCATGCCTGAGCGACGCCCTTGTGCGCTGCTTCATGTCGAAGCCCCGCCCTTGTGCACTGCTTCATGCTTGAGCACCACACTTGTGCCCTGCTTCATGCCTGAGCACTGCCCATGTGCGCTGCTTCATGCCTGAGCACCACACGTGTGCCCTGCTTCATGCCTGAGCACCGCCCTTGTGCGCTGCTTCATGCCTGAGCGACGCCCTTGTGCGCTGCTTCATGTCGAAGCCCCGCCCTTGTGCGCTGCTTCATGCTTGAGCACCACACTTGTGCCCTGCTTCATGCCTGAGCACTGCCCATGTGCGCTGCTTCATGCCTGAGCACCGCCCTTGTGCCCTGCTTCATGCCTGAGCACCGCCCTTGTGCCCTGCTTCATGCCTGAGCACTGCCCTTGTGCGCTGCTTCATGCCTGAGCACCGCCCTTGTGCGCTGCTTCATGTCGAAGCCCCGCCCTTGTGCGCTGCTTCATGCTTGAGTACCACACTTGTGCCCTGCTTCATGCCTGAGCACTGCCCTTGTGCGCGGCTTCATGCCTGAGCACCACATTTGTGCCCTGCTTCATGCCTGAGCGCCGCCCTTGTGCCCTGCTTCATGCCTGAGTGCCATCCTTGTGCGCTGCTTCATGTTGAAGCCCCGCCCTTGTGCGCTGCTTCATGCCTGAGCACCGCCCTTGTGTGCTGCTTCATGCCTGAGCACCGCCCTTGTGCGCTGCTTCGTGCCTGAGCACCACACTTGTGCGCTGCTTCGTGCCTGAGCACCGACCTTGTGCGCCGCTTCATGCCTGAGCACCGCCCTTGTGCGCTGCTTCATGCCTGAGCACCGCCATTGTTGTGAACGTATCTAGGACCCTAATTAAATATTCCCTATTTATGCCCTTATGTGGTTATAACAAATCATATCCTTATAAAGGCATAAGAATCATATCCATATTTAGTAATAGCCAATGCAGTCCAAATACGGCAAGGCTACTTCCTTAGACTCCTAGAAAGTACAACTAGTTCTTTAAACAAACCAAACCTCCAGCAACCTGGGAATTCCCCATGCTTTTGTTTTAGTTTGTCCTAGAACTCCTGCGAGCCCTGAAACAACTGCCAGTTCTTAGTGACATCTTTTATTGACGTCTTATGTCCAACCTTACGTCAAACACGGCACCTTCCAGGTATAAATATACCAGCGTTTGCCTTAAGCAACACACGGTGGTTTGGAGCAGAGCGGCTATCTACTTATCCGAAGCCCAGCTGATGCGAGTGCCGAACGAAGCCGTCCCTCCTATTTGACGCACTGAGAAAGACGCTGTCTTTTTCTCCTGCCGAGAAAATCCAGCTCCAGTGTTTACAGTCACCCTTGCGGGTGACTGAGAGAGCGAGTCCTGAGAACGAGATACAAGACCTCCTTCATTCTAAAACCAAGGTACGGAGCTGATTAGACCCTTAGAGAATTCTTGATTCAGATTCTTGGCAAAACTAACTTAACTTAAACTGCAACTCCCTTACTCCTTCCCACGTTCTAGGCTTAGGTTAAGTACACTGGGGTAGGCCTATTTAGAAGCACCAGTTGAATACGTTTAGTCAAATTTTATCATTGTATGTAATTGTATATATTTTATCCGTTTGAAGTATCATATGGCTCAGAAACCATATCAATGCTTTTACAGTATTATTTCATAATACTCCTTTTACTGTACGCACTTTACTTTATAACAAGTATTGCAATTGTGGCAATTCATTTCTCTTGCATGAGAAAGAAGACTGCTCAATAAATAACACCTTTTATTGAAAACGCCTGTCTCTCTATTTCTCGGCACTCTGGTGAAACTAAGTATGCACGGTTGACTGAGTGAAATAGATATCTATTGTTTTCACACGACTCTGGAGATATACTCCTAATTCTGGGGGAGCAAAGTTGTCATGTTTATGCGGTTGTCGGAAGCTAATCCCTTCTTGTCTAATCAGGGAATTGAACTCCTCCCTGTTCATTCGAGAAAGTTTCTAGTGACCTCTGAGCTAGCTGGCATACCTAATTAAGTCTAACATATTCAGTAGAGACCTCGATGACCTCAGTCCTACGTCTAAACTGCCGTTTATATTATTCCAATGCGCAGAGCCTATTGGGAATATAGGAACTACACTACAGTGTCTTATCTCCTCCCTCATGTCCTTCGTCTGCTTGAGCTGAGAGCAGTCTCTGTGATGAGTGACTGATCTCAGCCACTGGTAATCACTCTGAGGCACATTCCAGGCTGTCATCTGTTCCCTCACAGGCAGGATCCAACCTCAAGCCGCCCCAGAAGGGCCTATCTTGACTGAAGGGCCGGTCCAGGGGCCCTCTAGGTGGGAACACAAGCTGCTCCAGGGCGGATGTAACTTCCTTGGGCTCCATCAGTGGAGTGCAGCTTGCATCCACCCTAAGCTGGGTCTGGTGGCTCAGTCGACTAATGTGTCCATTGCAGGGGCCTGTGTTCGACCTCATGGTCACAGGTTCAAATCCCGGCAAGTCCACTCAGCCTTTCATCCATCTGAGGTCAATAATAGGAGTACCATTGAGTTGGGTAACAATGAGCATCTGTTGTTCAGTGCCAAGAGACCTCTGGGTGATACGTGCGCTTTACAAATACACATGTTATGTTATCCAGGGCCCGAAGGTGATGGTCTAAATGCTTGAATGAATCTGAGCCGCTGGCGATCCCTCAGAAACAAACACCAGTGCATCTATTTCATCTGATCTGTGCCATTATAGTCTGGTGCCAGCCATGAGCGGACAGGTTTACAGAAGAGACCCTTTCTGGGCACTGTCCTACTGCCTTCAGCTCATGCGGCTGAGACAGCACTGTCCCAACCCACTGCTTCACTTTCAGCTCAGGACGCACTGTCCCAACCCACTGCTTCACTTTCAGCTCAGGCCACACTGTCCCAACCCCCCTGCTTCACTTTCATCTCAGGCCACACTGTCCCAACCCCCCTGCTTCACTTGCAGCTCAGGCGCCACTGTCCCAACTCCCCTGCTTCACTTACAGCTCAGGACGCACTGTCCCAACCCCCCCTGCTTCACTTACAGCTCCGGCGCCACTGTCCCAACTCCCCTGCTTCACTTACAGCTCAGTCGCCACTGTCTCAACCCCCTGCTTCACTTTCAGCTCAGGACGCACTGTCCCAACCCCCCTGCTTCACTTACAGCTCAGGACGCACTGTCCCAACCCCTCTGCTTCACTTACAGCTCGGGCGCCACTGTCCCAACCCCCTGCTTCACTTTCAGCTCAGGCACCACTGACCCAACCCCCTGCTTCACTTTTAGCTCAGGCCGCACTATCCTACCCCCCTGCTTCACCTACAGCTCAGGCGGCACTGTCCCAACCCCCCTGCTTCACTTGTAGCTCATGCAGGCAGTCTCTGAACCCCCTACCTCTCTTGTAGTTCGGAAGGGCACTGTCCCAACCCCCGACCTCTCTTGTAGCCTGGGCGACCGTGTCCCAACCCCCTACCTTGCTTATACCCTGCACATACAGTCTCCTAATCTCTTACGTCTCTTGTCGCCTGGGCAGACAGTCAGCCAACCCCCTACCTCTCTTGTACCTTGTGTGGACAGTATCCCAACCCCCTACCTTTCTTGTACCCTGCGCGGATAGTCTCCCAACCCCCTACCTTTCTTGTACCCTGCTCGGACAGTCTCCCAACCCCCTACCTTTCTTGTACCCTGCGCGGACAGTCTCCCAACCCCTTACCTTTCTTGTACCCTGCGCGGACAGTCTCCCAACCCCCTACCTTTCTTGTACCCTGCATGGACAGTCTCCCAACCCCTACCTTTCTTGTACCCTGCGTGGATAGTCTCCCAACCCCCTACCTTTCTTGTACCCTGCGCGGACAGTCTCCCAACCCCCTACCTTTCTTGTACCCTGCCCGGACAGTCTCCCAACCCCCCTACCTTTCTTGTACCCTGCCCAGACAGTCTCCCAACCCCTACCTTTCTTGTACCTTGCGTGGACAGTCTTCCAACCCCTACCTCTCTTGTACCCTGCGCGGACAGTCTCCCAACCCCCTACCTTTCTTGTACCCTGCCCGGACAGTCTCCCAACCCCCTACCTTTCTTGTACCCTGCCCGGACAGTCTCCCAACCCCCTACCTTTCTTGTACCCTGCGCGGACAGTCTCCCAACCCCCTACCTTTCTTGTACCCTGCCCAGACAGTCTCCCAACCCCTACCTTTCTTGTACCCTGCGTGGACAGTCTCCCAACCCCTACCTCTCTTGTACCCTGCGCGGACAGTCTCCCAACCCCCTACCTTTCTTGTACCCTGCCCGGACAGTCTCCCAACCCCCTACCTTTCTTGTACCCTGCCCGGACAGTCTCCCAACCCCCTACCTTTCTTGTACCCTGCCCGGACAGTCTCCCAACCCCTACCTTTCTTGTACCCTGCGTGGACAGTCTCCCAACCCCTACCTCTCTTGTACCCTGCGCGGACAGTCTCCCAACCCCCTACCTTTCTTGTACCCTGCCCGGACAGTCTCTCAACCCCCTACCTTTCTTGTACCCTGCCCGGACAGTCTCCCAACCCCCTACCTCTCTGGTACCTTGTGTGGACAGTATCCCAACCCCCTACCTTTCTTGTACCCTGCGCGGATAGTCTCCCAACCCCCAACCTTTCTTGTACCCTGCGCGGACAGTCTCCCAACCCCCTACCTTTCTTGTACCCTGCGCGGACAGTCTCCCAACCCCCTACCTTTCTTGTACCCTGTGCGGACAGTCTCCCAACCCCCTACCTTTCTTGTACCCTGCGTGGACAGTCTCCCAACCCCTACCTTTCTTGTACCCTGCGTGGACAGTCTCCCAACCCCCTACCTTTCTTGTACCCTGCGCGGACAGTCTCCCAACCCCCTACCTTTCTTGTACCCTGCCCGGAGAGTCTCCCAACCCCCTATCTTTCTTGTACCCTGCCCAGACAGTCTCCCAACCCCTACCTTTCTTGTACCCTGCGCGGACAGTCTCCCAACCCCTACCTCTCTTGTACCCTGCGCGGACAGTCTCCCAACCCCCTACCTTTCTTGTACCCTGCCCGGACAGTCTCCCAACCCCCTACCTTTCTTGTACCCTGCCCGGACAGTCTCCCAACCCCCTACCTTTCTTGTACCCTGCCCGGACAGTCTCCCAACCCCCTACCTTTCTTGTACCCTGCCCGGACAGTCTCCCAACCCCCTACCTTTCTTGTACCCTGCCCGGACAGTATCCCAACCCCCTACCTTTCTTGTACCCTGCGCCGATAGTCTCCCAACCCCCTACCTTTCTTGTACCCTGTGCGGACAGTCTCCCAACCCCCTACCTTTCTTGTACCCTGCGTGGACAGTCTCCCAACCCCTACCTTTCTTGTACCCTGCGTGGACAGTCTCCCAACCCCCTACCTTTCTTGTACCCTGCGCGGACAGTCTCCCAACCCCCTACCTTTCTTGTACCCTGCGCGGACAGTCTCCCAACCCCCTACCTTTCTTGTACCCTGCCCGGACAGTCTCCCAACCCCCTACCTTTCTTGTACCCTGCCCAGACAGTCTCCCAACCCCTACCTTTCTTGTACCCTGCGTGGACAGTCTCCCAACCCCTACCTCTCTTGTACCCTGCGCGGACAGTCTCCCAACCCCCTACCTTTCTTGTACCCTGCCCGGACAGTCTCCCAACCCCCTACCTTTCTTGTACCCTGCGTGGACAGTCTCCCAACCCCTACCTTTCTTGTACCCTGCGTGGACAGTCTCCCAACCCCCTACCTTTCTTGTACCCTGCGTGGACAGTCTCCCAACCCCCTACCTTTCTTGTACCCTGCGCGGACAGTCTCCCAACCCCCTACCTTTCTTGTACCCTGCCCGGACAGTCTCCCAACCCCCTACCTTTCTTGTACCCTGCCCAGACAGTCTCCCAACCCCTACCTTTCTTGTACCCTGCGTGGACAGTCTCCCAACCCCTACCTCTCTTGTACCCTGCGCGGACAGTCTCCCAACCCCCTACCTTTCTTGTACCCTGCCCGGACAGTCTCCCAACCCCCTACCTTTCTTGTACCCTGCCCGGACAGTCTCCCAACCCCCTACCTTTCTTGTACCCTGCGTGGACAGTCTCCCAACCCCTACCTCTCTTGTACCTTGTGTGGACAGTCTCCCAACCCCCTAGCTTTCTTGTACCCTGCGCGGACAGTCTCCCAACCCCCTACCTTTCTTGTACCCTGCGCGGACAGTCTCCCAACCCCCTACCTTTCTTGTACCCTGCGCGGACAGTCTCCCAACCCCCTACCTTTCTTGTACCCTGCGTGGACAGTCTCCCAACCCCTACCTTTCTTGTACCCTGCGTGGACAGTCTCCCAACCCCCTACCTTTCTTGTACCCTGCGCGGACAGTCTCCCAACCCCCTACCTTTCTTGTACCCTGCCCGGAGAGTCTCCCAACCCCCTATCTTTCTTGTACCCTGCCCAGACAGTCTCCCAACCCCTACCTTTCTTGTACCCTGCGCGGACAGTCTCCCAACCCCTACTTCTCTTGTACCCTGCGCGGACAGTCTCCCAACCCCCTACCTTTCTTGTACCCTGCCCGGAGAGTCTCCCAACCCCCTATCTTTCTTGTACCCTGCCCAGACAGTCTCCCAACCCCTACCTTTCTTGTACCCTGCGTGGACAGTCTCCCAACCCCCTACCTTTCTTGTACCCTGCCCGGACAGTATCCCAACCCCCTACCTTTCTTGTACCCTGCGCGGATAGTCTCCCAACCCCCTACCTTTCTTGTACCCTGCGCGGACAGTCTCCCAACCCCCTACCTTTCTTGTACCCTGCGCGGACAGTCTCCCAACCCCCTACCTTTCTTGTACCCTGTGCGGACAGTCTCCCAACCCCCTACCTTTCTTGTACCCTGCGTGGACAGTCTCCCAACCCCTACCTCTCTTGTACCTTGTTTTGACAGTATCCCAACCCCCTACCTTTCTTGTACCCTGCGCGGATAGTCTCCCAACCCCCTACCTTTCTTGTACCCTGCTCGGACAGTCTCCCAACCCCCTACCTTTCTTGTACCCTGCGCGGACAGTCTCCCAACCCCTTACCTTTCTTGTACCCTGCGCGGACAGTCTCCCAACCCCCTACCTTTCTTGTACCCTGCGTGGACAGTCTCCCAACCCCTACCTTTCTTGTACCCTGCGTGGATAGTCTCCCAACCCCCTACCTTTCTTGTACCCTGCGCGGACAGTCTCCCAACCCCCTACCTTTCTTGTACCCTGCCCGGACAGTCTCCCAACCCCCCTACCTTTCTTGTACCCTGCCCAGACAGTCTCCCAACCCCTACCTTTCTTGTACCTTGCGTGGACAGTCTTCCAACCCCTACCTCTCTTGTACCCTGCGCGGACAGTCTCCCAACCCCCTACCTTTCTTGTACCCTGCCCGGACAGTCTCCTAACCCCCTACCTTTCTTGTACCCTGCCCGGACAGTCTCCCAACCCCCTACCTTTCTTGTACCCTGCGCGGACAGTCTCCCAACCCCCTACCTTTCTTGTACCCTGCCCAGACAGTCTCCCAACCCCTACCTTTCTTGTACCCTGCGTGGACAGTCTCCCAACCCCTACCTCTCTTGTACCCTGCGCGGACAGTCTCCCAACCCCCTACCTTTCTTGTACCCTGCCCGGACAGTCTCCCAACCCCCTACCTTTCTTGTACCCTGCCCGGACAGTCTCCCAACCCCCTACCTTTCTTGTACCCTGCCCGGACAGTCTCCCAACCCCTACCTTTCTTGTACCCTGCGTGGACAGTCTCCCAACCCCTACCTCTCTTGTACCCTGCGCGGACAGTCTCCCAACCCCCTACCTTTCTTGTACCCTGCCCGGACAGTCTCTCAACCCCCTACCTTTCTTGTACCCTGCCCGGACAGTCTCCCAACCCCCTACCTCTCTGGTACCTTGTGTGGACAGTATCCCAACCCCCTACCTTTCTTGTACCCTGCGCGGATAGTCTCCCAACCCCCAACCTTTCTTGTACCCTGCGCGGACAGTCTCCCAACCCCCTACCTTTCTTGTACCCTGCGCGGACAGTCTCCCAACCCCCTACCTTTCTTGTACCCTTTGCGGACAGTCTCCCAACCCCCTACCTTTCTTGTACCCTGCGTGGACAGTCTCCCAACCCCTACCTTTCTTGTACCCTGCGTGGACAGTCTCCCAACCCCCTACCTTTCTTGTACCCTGCGCGGACAGTCTCCCAACCCCCTACCTTTCTTGTACCCTGCCCGGAGAGTCTCCCAACCCCCTATCTTTCTTGTACCCTGCCCAGACAGTCTCCCAACCCCTACCTTTCTTGTACCCTGCGCGGACAGTCTCCCAACCCCTACCTCTCTTGTACCCTGCGCGGACAGTCTCCCAACCCCCTACCTTTCTTGTACCCTGCCCGGACAGTCTCCCAACCCCCTACCTTTCTTGTACCCTGCCCGGACAGTCTCCCAACCCCCTACCTTTCTTGTACCCTGCCCGGACAGTCTCCCAACCCCCTACCTTTCTTGTACCCTGCCCGGACAGTATCCCAACCCCCTACCTTTCTTGTACCCTGCGCCGATAGTCTCCCAACCCCCTACCTTTCTTGTACCCTGTGCGGACAGTCTCCCAACCCCCTACCTTTCTTGTACCCTGCGTGGACAGTCTCCCAACCCCTACCTTTCTTGTACCCTGCGTGGACAGTCTCCCAACCCCCTACCTTTCTTGTACCCTGCGCGGACAGTCTCCCAACCCCCTACCTTTCTTGTACCCTGCCCGGACAGTCTCCCAACCCCCTACCTTTCTTGTACCCTGCCCGGACAGTCTCCCAACCCCTACCTTTCTTGTACCCTGCGTGGACAGTCTCCCAACCCCTACCTCTCTTGTACCCTGCCCAGACAGTCTCCCAACCCCTACCTTTCTTGTACCCTGCGCGGACAGTCTCCCAACCCCTACCTCTCTTGTACCCTGCGCGGACAGTCTCCCAACCCCCTACCTTTCTTGTACCCTGCCCGGACAGTCTCCCAACCCCCTACCTTTCTTGTACCCTGCGTGGACAGTCTCCCAACCCCTACCTTTCTTGTACCCTGCGTGGACAGTCTCCCAACCCCCTACCTTTCTTGTACCCTGCGTGGACAGTCTCCCAACCCCCTACCTTTCTTGTACCCTGCGCGGACAGTCTCCCAACCCCCTACCTTTCTTGTACCCTGCCCGGACAGTCTCCCAACCCCCTACCTTTCTTGTACCCTGCCCAGACAGTCTCCCAACCCCTACCTTTCTTGTACCCTGCGTGGACAGTCTCCCAACCCCTACCTCTCTTGTACCCTGCGCGGACAGTCTCCCAACCCCCTACCTTTCTTGTACCCTGCCCGGACAGTCTCCCAACCCCCTACCTTTCTTGTACCCTGCCCGGACAGTCTCCCAACCCCCTACCTTTCTTGTACCCTGCGTGGACAGTCTCCCAACCCCTACCTCTCTTGTACCTTGTGTGGACAGTCTCCCAACCCCCTAGCTTTCTTGTACCCTGCGCGGACAGTCTCCCAACCCCCTACCTTTCTTGTACCCTGCGCGGACAGTCTCCCAACCCCCTACCTTTCTTGTACCCTGCGCGGACAGTCTCCCAACCCCCTACCTTTCTTGTACCCTGCGTGGACAGTCTCCCAACCCCTACCTTTCTTGTACCCTGCGTGGACAGTCTCCCAACCCCCTACCTTTCTTGTACCCTGCGCGGACAGTCTCCCAACCCCCTACCTTTCTTGTACCCTGCCCGGAGAGTCTCCCAACCCCCTATCTTTCTTGTACCCTGCCCAGACAGTCTCCCAACCCCTACCTTTCTTGTACCCTGCGCGGACAGTCTCCCAACCCCTACTTCTCTTGTACCCTGCGCGGACAGTCTCCCAACCCCCTACCTTTCTTGTACCCTGCCCGGAGAGTCTCCCAACCCCCTATCTTTCTTGTACCCTGCCCAGACAGTCTCCCAACCCCTACCTTTCTTGTACCCTGCGCGGACAGTCTCCCAACCCCCTACCTTTCTTGTACCCTGCCCGGACAGTATCCCAACCCCCTACCTTTCTTGTACCCTGCGCGGATAGTCTCCCAACCCCCTACCTTTCTTGTACCCTGCGCGGACAGTCTCCCAACCCCCTACCTTTCTTGTACCCTGCGCGGACAGTCTCCCAACCCCCTACCTTTCTTGTACCCTGTGCGGACAGTCTCCCAACCCCCTACCTTTCTTGTACCCTGCGCGGACAGTCTCCCAACCCCTACCTCTCTTGTACCTTGTGTGGACAGTATCCCAACCCCCTACCTTTCTTGTACCCTGCGCGGATAGTCTCCCAACCCCCTACCTTTCTTGTACCCTGCTCGGACAGTCTCCCAACCCCCTACCTTTCTTGTACCCTGCGCGGACAGTCTCCCAACCCCTTACCTTTCTTGTACCCTGCGCGGACAGTCTCCCAACCCCCTACCTTTCTTGTACCCTGCGTGGACAGTCTCCCAACCCCTACCTTTCTTGTACCCTGCGTGGATAGTCTCCCAACCCCCTACCTTTCTTGTACCCTGCGCGGACAGTCTCCCAACCCCCTACCTTTCTTGTACCCTGCCCGGACAGTCTCCCAACCCCCCTACCTTTCTTGTACCCTGCCCAGACAGTCTCCCAACCCCTACCTTTCTTGTACCTTGCGTGGACAGTCTTCCAACCCCTACCTCTCTTGTACCCTGCGCGGACAGTCTCCCAACCCCCTACCTTTCTTGTACCCTGCCCGGACAGTCTCCCAACCCCCTACCTTTCTTGTACCCTGCCCGGACAGTCTCCCAACCCCCTACCTTTCTTGTACCCTGCGCGGACAGTCTCCCAACCCCCTACCTTTCTTGTACCCTGCCCAGACAGTCTCCCAACCCCTACCTTTCTTGTACCCTGCGTGGACAGTCTCCCAACCCCTACCTCTCTTGTACCCTGCGCGGACAGTCTCCCAACCCCCTACCTTTCTTGTACCCTGCCCGGACAGTCTCCCAACCCCCTACCTTTCTTGTACCCTGCCCGGACAGTCTCCCAACCCCCTACCTTTCTTGTACCCTGCCCGGACAGTCTCCCAACCCCTACCTTTCTTGTACCCTGCGTGGACAGTCTCCCAACCCCTACCTCTCTTGTACCCTGCGCGGACAGTCTCCCAACCCCCTACCTTTCTTGTACCCTGCCCGGACAGTCTCTCAACCCCCTACCTTTCTTGTACCCTGCCCGGACAGTCTCCCAACCCCCTACCTCTCTGGTACCTTGTGTGGACAGTATCCCAACCCCCTACCTTTCTTGTACCCTGCGCGGATAGTCTCCCAACCCCCAACCTTTCTTGTACCCTGCGCGGACAGTCTCCCAACCCCCTACCTTTCTTGTACCCTGCGCGGACAGTCTCCCAACCCCCTACCTTTCTTGTACCCTGTGCGGACAGTCTCCCAACCCCCTACCTTTCTTGTACCCTGCGTGGACAGTCTCCCAACCCCTACCTTTCTTGTACCCTGCGTGGACAGTCTCCCAACCCCCTACCTTTCTTGTACCCTGCGCGGACAGTCTCCCAACCCCCTACCTTTCTTGTACCCTGCCCGGAGAGTCTCCCAACCCCCTATCTTTCTTGTACCCTGCCCAGACAGTCTCCCAACCCCTACCTTTCTTGTACCCTGCGCGGACAGTCTCCCAACCCCTACCTCTCTTGTACCCTGCGCGGACAGTCTCCCAACCCCCTACCTTTCTTGTACCCTGCCCGGACAGTCTCCCAACCCCCTACCTTTCTTGTACCCTGCCCGGACAGTCTCCCAACCCCCTACCTTTCTTGTACCCTGCGCCGATAGTCTCCCAACCCCCTACCTTTCTTGTACCCTGTGCGGACAGTCTCCCAACCCCCTACCTTTCTTGTACCCTGCGTGGACAGTCTCCCAACCCCTACCTTTCTTGTACCCTGCGCGGACAGTCTCCCAACGCCCTACCTTTCTTGTACCCTGCGCGGACAGTCTCCCAACCCCCTACCTTTCTTGTACCCTGCGCGGACAGTCTCCCAACCCCCTACCTTTCTTGTACCCTGCCCGGACAGTCTCCCAACCCCCTACCTTTCTTGTACCCTGCCCAGACAGTCTCCCAACCCCTACCTTTCTTGTACCCTGCGTGGACAGTCTCCCAACCCCTACCTCTCTTGTACCCTGCGCGGACAGTCTCCCAACCCCCTACCTTTCTTGTACCCTGCCCGGACAGTCTCCCAACCCCCTACCTTTCTTGTACCCTGCGTGGACAGTCTCCCAACCCCTACCTTTCTTGTACCCTGCGTGGACAGTCTCCCAACCCCCTACCTTTCTTGTACCCTGCGTGGACAGTCTCCCAACCCCCTACCTTTCTTGTACCCTGCGCGGACAGTCTCCCAACCCCCTACCTTTCTTGTACCCTGCCCGGACAGTCTCCCAACCCCCTACCTTTCTTGTACCCTGCCCAGACAGTCTCCCAACCCCTACCTTTCTTGTACCCTGCGTGGACAGTCTCCCAACCCCTACCTCTCTTGTACCCTGCGCGGACAGTCTCCCAACCCCCTACCTTTCTTGTACCCTGCCCGGACAGTCTCCCAACCCCCTACCTTTCTTGTACCCTGCCCGGACAGTCTCCCAACCCCCTACCTTTCTTGTACCCTGCGTGGACAGTCTCCCAACCCCTACCTCTCTTGTACCTTGTGTGGACAGTCTCCCAACTCCCTAGCTTTCTTGTACCCTGCGCGGACAGTCTCCCAACCCCCTACCTTTCTTGTACCCTGCGCGGACAGTCTCCCAACCCCCTACCTTTCTTGTACCCTGCGCGGACAGTCTCCCAACCCCCTACCTTTCTTGTACCCTGCGTGGACAGTCTCCCAACCCCTACCTTTCTTGTACCCTGCGTGGACAGTCTCCCAACCCCCTACCTTTCTTGTACCCTGCGCGGACAGTCTCCCAACCCCCTACCTTTCTTGTACCCTGCCCGGAGAGTCTCCCAACCCCCTATCTTTCTTGTACCCTGCCCAGACAGTCTCCCAACCCCTACCTTTCTTGTACCCTGCGCGGACAGTCTCCCAACCCCTACTTCTCTTGTACCCTGCGCGGACAGTCTCCCAACCCCCTACCTTTCTTGTACCCTGCCCGGACAGTCTCCCAACCCCCTACCTTTCTTGTACCCTGCCCGGACAGTCTCCCAACCCCCTACCTTTCTTGTACCCTGCCCGGACAGTATCCCAACCCCCTACCTTTCTTGTACCCTGCGCGGATAGTCTCCCAACCCCCTACCTTTCTTGTACCCTGCGCGGACAATCTCCCAACCCCCTACCTTTCTTGTACCCTGTGCGGACAGTCTCCCAACCCCCTACCTTTCTTGTACCCTGCGTGGACAGTCTCCCAACCCCTACCTTTCTTGTACCCTGCGTGGACAGTCTCCCAACCCCCTACCTTTCTTGTACCCTGCGCGGACAGTCTCCCAACCCCCTACCTTTCTTGTACCCTGCGGGGACAGTCTCCCAACCCCCTACCTTTCTTGTACCCTGCCCGGACAGTCTCCCAACCCCCTACCTTTCTTGTACCCTGCCCAGACAGTCTCCCAACCCCTACCTTTCTTGTACCCTGCGTGGACAGTCTCCCAACCCCTACCTCTCTTGTACCCTGCGCGGACAGTCTCCCAACCCCCTACCTTTCTTGTACCCTGCCCGGACAGTCTCCCAACCCCCTACCTTTCTTGTACCCTGCGTGGACAGTCTCCCAACCCCTACCTTTCTTGTACCCTGCGTGGACAGTCTCCCAACCCCCTACCTTTCTTGTACCCTGCGTGGACAGTCTCCCAACCCCCTACCTTTCTTGTACCCTGCGCGGACAGTCTCCCAACCCCCTACCTTTCTTGTACCCTGCCCGGACAGTCTCCCAACCCCCTACCTTTCTTGTACCCTGCCCAGACAGTCTCCCAACCCCTACCTTTCTTGTACCCTGCGTGGACAGTCTCCCAACCCCTACCTCTCTTGTACCCTGCGCGGACAGTCTCCCAACCCCCTACCTTTCTTGTACCCTGCCCGGACAGTCTCCCAACCCCCTACCTTTCTTGTACCCTGCCCGGACAGTCTCCCAACCCCCTACCTTTCTTGTACCCTGCGTGGACAGTCTCCCAACCCCTACCTCTCTTGTACCTTGTGTGGACAGTCTCCCAACCCCCTAGCTTTCTTGTACGCTGCGCGGACAGTCTCCCAACCCCCTACCTTTCTTGTACCCTGCGCGGACAGTCTCCCAACCCCCTACCTTTCTTGTACCCTGCGCGGACAGTCTCCCAACCCCTACCTTTCTTGTACCCTGCGTGGACAGTCTCCCTACCTCTCTTGTACCTTGTGTGGACAGTCTCCCACCCCCCTACCTTTCTTGTACCCTGCTCGGACAGTCTCCCAACCCCCTACCTTTCTTGTACCCTGCGCGGACAGTCTCCCATCCCCCTACCTTTCTTGTACCCTGCGCGGCCAGTCTCCCAACCCCCTACCTTTCTTGTACCCTGCGCGGACAGTCTCCCAACCCCCTACCTTTCTTGTACCCTGCGCGGACAGTCTCCCAACCCCCTACCTTTCTTGTACCCTGCGCGGACAGTCTCCCATCCCCCTACCTTTCTTGTACCATGTGTGGACAGTCTCCCACCCCCCTACCTTTCTTGTACCCTGCTCGGACAGTCTCCCAACCCCCTACCTTTCTTGTACCCTGCGCGGACAGTCTCCCAACCCCCTACCTTTCTTGTACCCTGCGCGGACAGTCTCCCAACCCCCTACCTTTCTTGTAACCTGCGCGGACAGTCTCCCAACCCCCTACCTTTCTTGTACCCTGCGCGGACAGTCTCCCAACCCCTACCTTTCTTGTACCCTGCCTTGACAGTCACCTAATGCCCTGCTTCTCTTGCAGCTGCGGCACCTGGGGAATGACGAGGTTCACATTGTGTGGTCGGAGCACAGCCGGGATTACCGTCGAGGCATCATCCCCACCGAGTTCGGTGATGTGCTCATCGTGATCTACCCGATGAAGAACCACATGCTGAGCATCCAGATCCTGAGGAAGCCTGAGGTGAGTCCATCCCATTCCAGTACAGCTGCCATGTTTGCAGATGTGGTCTCTACTGCAGTGCAAGTCCGCAGCATCTGTACGCAGTGCAAGGGCTGAGCTTCCAGTTGAGGTGCAGTTCTGCAGGGTGGCCCCCCCCCCAGCACCTTGAGACCCGCACCGGTGATTAGTGCGCTCTACAAATGTTTGATTGATTGATGTCACTACTAGAGTGAGTGAGGGCTATAAAAAGAAAGGGTATCTTTCCCTTCCCACCCTTAACAACGGGTTGGCCACATATCAGATTCTCTCTACAATCCCTACTTGAGAGACTTACCATCGCACACCTAGGAACCCCCACCCACCCCCGTGTTTCTTCTGCCACTGGAGGATTAAACGGTACTTTTCCGAAGGGACATCCTTATTTGTTATGAGTTGATGTATTTTTGCACTTAAGGTGCAGGTGTTGATGTATTATTCTCAGCTTTGACATGCACCCAGAGCCCTGTGACTCTAGTGGCCTCTTTCAGACATGCACCCATAGCTCTGTGACCCTAGTGGCCTCTTTCAGACATGCACCCATAGCCCTGTGCCCCCAGTGGCCTCTTTCAGACATGAACCCATAGCTCTGTGACCCTAGTGGCCTCTTTCAGACATGCACCCATAGCTCTGTGACACTAGTGGCCTCTTTCAGACATGCACCCATAGCTCCGTGACCCTAGTGGCCTCTTTCAGCCATGCACCCATAGCTCTGTGACCCTAGTGGCCTCTTTCAGACATGCACCCATAGCTCTGTGACCCTAGTGGCCTCTTTCAGACATGCACCCATAGCCCTGTGCCCCCAGTGGCCTCTTTCAGACATGAACCCATAGCTCTGTGACCCTAGTGGCCTCTTTCAGACATGCACCCATAGCTCTGTGACACTAGTGGCCTCTTTCAGACATGCACCCATAGCTCCGTGACCCTAGTGGCCTCTTTCAGCCATGCACCCATAGCTCTGTGACCCTAGTGGCCTCTTTCAGACATGCACCCATAGCTCTGTGCCCCCAGTGGCCTCTTTCAGACATGCACCCATAGCTCTGTGACCCTAGTGGCCTCTTTCAGACATGCACCCATAGCTCTGTGCCCCCAGTGGCCTCTTTCAGACATGCACCCATAGCTCTGTGACCCTAGTGGCCTCTTTCAGACATGCACCCATAGCCCTGTGCCCCCAGTGGCCTCTTTCAGACATGAACCCATAGCTCTGTGACCCTAGTGGCCTCTTTCAGACATGCACCCATAGCTCTGTGACACTAGTGGCCTCTTTCAGACATGCACCCATAGCTCCGTGACCCTAGTGGCCTCTTTCAGCCATGCACCCATAGCTCTGTGACCCTAGTGGCCTCTTTCAGACATGCACCCATAGCCCTGTGCCCCCAGTGGCCTCTTTCAGACATGAACCCATAGCTCTGTGACCCTAGTGGCCTCTTTCAGACATGCACCCATAGCTCTGTGACCCTAGTGGCCTCTTTCAGACATGCACCCATAGCTGTGTGACCCTAGTGGCCTCTTTCAGACATGCACCCATAGCTGTGTGACCCTAGTGGCCTCTTTCAGACATGCACCCATACCCTGTGTACACTCGTGGCCTCTTTCAGACATGCACCCATAGCTCTGTGTACCCTAGTGGCCTCGTTAAGACATGCACCCGTAGCTCTGTGCACCTAGTGGCCTCTTTCAGACATGCACCCATAGCTCTGTACCCTAGTGGCCTCTTTCAGACATGCACCCATAGCTCTGTGTACCCTAGTGGCCTCTTTCAGACATGCACCCATAGCTCTGTGCCCCTAGTGACCTCTTTCAGACATGCACCCATACCCTGTGTATCTTAGTAGCCTCTTTCAGACATGCACCCATATTTATTTATTTATTTATTTATTTATTTATTGACATTTGTAGAGCGCGGCGAATACCCGTGGGCGTCTCGGCGCTAGTTAAGGGATGGATCAGCAACTGGGGTAAAGAAGATATACAAGGCTATTGGTCAAATAACCACGTCTTTAGCTGTTTGCGGAATGTGAACAGGGAGGGACTTCCCATACCCTGTGTACACTCGTGGCCTCTTTCAGACATGCACCCATACCCTGTGTACACTCGTGGCCTCTTTCAGACATGCACCCATAGCTCTGTGTACCCTAGTGGCCTCTTTCTGACATGCACCCATAGCTCTGTGTACCCTAGTGGCCTCTTTCAGACATGCACCCATAGCTCTGTGTACCCTAGTGGCCTCTTTCAGACATGCACCCATACCCTGTGTGCACTCGTGGCCTCTTTCAGACATGCACCCAGAGCCCTGTGACCCTAGTGACCTCTTTCAGACATGCACCCATACCCTGTGTACACTCGTGGCCTCTTTCAGAAATGCACCCATACCCTGTGTACACTCGTGGCATCTTTCAGACATGCACCCATACCCTGTGTACACTCGTGGCCTCTTTCAGACATGCACCCATAGCTCTGTGACCCTAGTGGCCTCTTTAAGACATGCACCCATAGCTCTGTGTACCATAGTTGCCTCTTTCAGACATGCACCCATAGCTCTGTGCCCCTAGTGGCCTCTTTCAGACATGCACCCATAGCTCTGTGCCCCTAGTGGCCTCTTTCAGACATGCACCCATACCCTGTGTACCCTAGTGGCCTCTTTCAGAGATGCAATCATAGCTCTGTGACCCTAGTGGCCTCTTTCAGACATGCACCCATAGCTCTGTGCCCCTAGTGGCCTCTTTCAGACATGCACCCGTAGCCCGGTGTACCCTAGTGGCCTCTTTCAGACATGAACCCATAGCTCTGTGTACCCTAGTGGCCTATTTCAGACATTCACCCATAGCTCTGTGTACCCTAGTGGCCTATTTCAGACATGCACCCATACCCTGTGTACCCTAGTTGCCTCTTTCAGACATGCACCCATAGCTCTGAGCCCCTAGTAGCCTCTTTCAGACATTCACCCAGAGCCCTGTGACCCTAGTGGCCTCTATCAGACATGCACCCATAGCTCTGTAACCCTAGTGGCCTCTTTCAGACATGCACCCATACCCTGTGTACACTCGTGGCCTCTTTCAGACATGCACCCATAGCTCTGTGACCCTAGTGGCCTCTTTCAGACATGCACCCGTACCCTGTGTACCCTAGTGGCTTCTTTCAGACATGCATGCATATCCCGGTGTACCCTAGTGGCCTCTTTCAGACATGCACCCATACCCTGTGAAACTAATGGCTTCTTTCAGACATGCACCCGTAGCCCGGTGTACCCTAGTGGCCTCTTTCAGACATGCACCCATAGCTCTGTGAAACTAGTGGCTTCTTTCAGACATGCACCCGTAGCCCGGTGTACCCTAGTGGCCTCTTTCAGACATGCACCCATAGCTCTGTGACCCTAGTGGCCTCTTTCAGACATGCACCCATACCCTGTGTGCACTCGTGGCCTCTTTCAGACATGCACCCATACCCTGTGTACACTTGTGGCCTCTTTCAGACATGCACCTATAGCTCTGAGACCCTAGTGGCCTCTTTCAGAAATGCACCCATACCCTGTGTTCCCTAGTCGCCTCTTTCAGACATGCACCCATAGCTCTGTGACCCTAGTGGCCTCTTTCAGACATGCACCCAGAGCCCTGTGGCCCTAGTGGTCTCTTTCAGACATGCACCCATACCCTGTGTTCCCTAGTGGCCTCTCAAACATGCACCCATAGGTATGTGCACCTAGTGACCTCTTTCTGACATGCACCCGTAGCCTGGTGTACCCTAGTGGCCTCTTTCAGACATTCACCCATAGCTCTGTGCCCCTAGTGGCCTCTTTCAGACATGCACCCATACCATGTGTACCCTAGTGGCCTCTTTCAGACATGCACCCGTACCCTGTGTACCCTAGTGGCTCCTTTCAGACATGCATGCATATCCCGGTGTACCCTAGTGGCCTCTTTCAGACATGCACCCATAGCTCTGTGACCCTAGTGGCCTCTTTCAGACATGCACCCAGAGCTCTGTGACCCTAGTGGCCTCTTTCAGACATGCACCCATACCCTGTGTACACTCGTGGCCTCTTTCAGACATGCACCCATACCCTGTGACCCTAGTGGCCTCTTTCAGACATTCACCCATAGCTCTGTGCCCCTAGTGGCCTCTTTCAGACATGCACCCATACCCTGTGTACCCTAGTGGCCTCTTTCAGACATGCACCCGTACCCTGTGTACCCTAGTGGCTTCTTTCAGACATGCATGCATATCCCGGTGTACCCTAGTGGCCTCTTTCAGACATGCACCCATAGCTCTGTGACCCTAGTGGTTTCTTTCAGACATGCACCCATAGCCCGGTTATGTTATGTTATGTTAATAACTTTTATTCGGCGCACAGCTGCCCCAGCGAAGGGGCGTCCTGGCGCCAGATGTAGTACCACAACACAACAGGTCAGAACAGAAAAGAAAGGGAATCAATTAGCAGAGGCAAACAGGTGGGTTTTAATAGCGCGCCTAAAAAGAGTCAGGATATTTAGGGCACGAATATGTACAGGAAGGGAATTCCATAGTCCAACTGCCAGAACACGAAAAGAGCGTCCTCCCATCCTACTCAGTCTGAACCTAGGCTTAATCGCCAGATGGTGAGATTCAGACCTGAGACCACGTGGGGACATAGGGAGGGATAAGGCCCGCGAGGGCAGGAGGAGAGGAAAGCTTCAAAATCTTAAATGTCAGACAGAGAGCCTTGAATTTGATTCTCTGTCTGACCGGAAGCCAGTGAAGGGAGGTCAGGACAGTAGAGACAGAACACCGTCTCGGAAGGCCAACAATGGCCCGTGCAGCAGCGTTCTGCACCCTCTGAAGCCTAGTAGCCTCAGCCTGATTAACTCCAAGCAGCAAAGCAGTGGAGAGGTGTGGCTCACTGGTTAGAGGCGGCAGACCCGAGTGCAGAGAACGGCCCGGGACCAGGGTTCGATTCCCGACGCGGCAGGGTCTTGGACCAGGATCAGCGGACTGATAATTCTCGCATCGGTGCCTACTCCGACCAGGGAGCACACTCGGCAACTCTGGGCATTAGCTTGCCTCATCTCCACAACGGCCCCACACAAACGCCGGGGATGCCTGGTTTCACCTTGGAGACCCCCAGGAGGGACTATCTCACAGGGAAAGCCAGGACGGGTTCCCCAGCGGTCTATAGCGCTACGAGGCCTCCGGGTAGCAGTGCGCTTTATAAGACACAACAATTAAGACACAACAATTAACTCCCGTAGTCCAGCCGGGAGAGGATAGAGGCCTGAACCACCAGTTGCCGAGTGGGAGGGTCGAAGAATTTGAGGACAGGTCTCAGTCCTCGCAGAATACCAAAGCAGGTAGCTGCTGTCTTCTTTGTGTGGCTGGTAAAAGAGAGGTTAGGATCCAGCCAAACCCCCAGATTTTTAACTTCGGCCGCTGGGATGGGGGACACCCCCAATTCGGGAGGCCACCACTGATCTCCCCATAGTTCCGCCTGCTTCCCTAAAATCAGGACCTCGGTTTTCTTAGCATTTAGCTGTAAGCAGTTACTGCGCATCCAGTTTGCCACAGCTATAAGTCCTGCGCGGAATCCGGTGTACCCTAGTGGCCTCTTTCAGACATGCACCCATACCCTGTGTACACTCGTGGCCTCTTTCAGACATGCACCCATAGCTCTGTGACCCTAGTGGCCTATTTGAGACATGCACCCATACCCTGTGACCCTAGTGGCCTCTTTCAGACATGCACCCATACCCTGTGTACCCTTGTGGCCTCTTTCAGACATGCACCCGTACCCTGTGTACCCTAGTGGCTTCTTTTAGACATGCATGCATATCCCGGTGTACCCTAGTGGCCTCTTTCAGACATGCACCCATAGCTCTGTGACCCTAGTGGCTTCTTTCAGACATGCACCCGTAGCCCGGTGTACCCTATTGGCCTCTTTCAGACATGCACCCATAGCTCTGTGACACTAGTGGCCTCTTTCAGACATGCACCCATAGCTCCGTGACCCTAGTGGCCTCTTTCAGCCATGCACCCATAGCTCTGTGACCCTAGTGGCCTCTTTCAGACATGCACCCATACCCTGTGTACCCTAGTGGCCTCTTTCAGACATGCACCCATAGCTCTGTGACCCTAGTGGCCTCTTTCAGACATGCACCCATAGCTCTGTGACCCTAGTGGTCTCTTTCAGACATGCACCCATAGCTGTGTGACCCTAGTGGCCTCTGTCAGACATGCACCCATACCCTGTGTACACTCGTGGCCTCTTTCAGACATGCACCCATAGCTCTGTGACCCTAGTGGCCTCTTTCAGACATGCACCCATAGCTCTGTGACCCTAGTGGCCTCTTTCAGACATGAACCCATAGCTCTGTGACCCTAGTGGTCTTTTTCAGACATGCACCCTCAGCTCTATGCACCTAGTGGCCTCTTTCAGACATGCACCCATAGCTCTATGCACCTAGTGGCCTCTTTCAGACATGCACCCATAGCTCTTTGCACCTAGTGGCCTCTTTCAGACATGCACCCATAGCTCTGTGTACCGTAGTGGCCTCTTTCAGACATGCACCCATAGCTCTATGCACCTAGTGGCCTCTTTCAGACATGCACCGATAGCTCTATGCACCTAGTGGCCTCTTTCAGACATGCACCCATAGCTCTATGCACCTAGTGGCCTCTTTCAGACATGCACCCATAGCTCTGTGTACCGTAGTGGCCTCTTTCAGACATGCACCCATAGCTCTGTGACCCTAGTGGCCTCTTTCAGACATGCACCCATAGCTCTGTGACCCTAGTGGCCTCTTTCAGACATGCACCCAGAGCTCTGTGCCCCTAGTGGCCTCTTTCAGACATGCACCCATAGCTCTGTGCCCCTAGTGGCCTCTTTCAGACATGCACCCATAGCTCTGTGCCCCTAGTGGCCTCTTTCAGACATGCACCCATAGTTCTGTGACCCAAGTGCCCTATTTCCTTCCTCGTCCTGCTGCAGGTTCCTTTCTTTGGACCCCTCTTCGACGGTGCCATTGTGAATGAGCGGATACTTCCGGGATTGGTCCGCGCCACCGCCATCAATGCGAGCCGAGCCCTCAAGTCTCTGATTCCACTCTACCAGAACTTGTATCCTTCAAAGTGGTGTCATCTCCTGGCCTCCCCATCCTGGGAGCACTGATGGGGGAGCGGTGGGGGGGAGGGAGAAAGAAACGGCAGGGTCATCACAGCAGGAGCACATGTACAGAATCACAGTAAGTTAAAAAACAATTATTCAGGCTTGTTCTTGTGGCACAAGTATGTGTAAGGGAGTTATTTGTATAGAAGTGCGTGCCTCTGAATTGCGTTACTGTGTGTATCAGTGAGTTATATGTAAAGATTGTGTGCCTCTGATTGGTGACTGTGTATGTGTGTCAGTGAGTTATATGTATAGATGTGTGGGCCTCTGAATTGCGTTACTGTGTGTATCAGTGAGTTATATGTAAAGATTGTGTGCCTCTGATTGGTGACTGTGTATGTGTGTCAGTGAGTTATATGTATAGATGTGTGTGCCTCGGAATTGTGTGACTGTGTGTATGTGTGTCAGTGAGTTATTCGTATAGCTCTGAATTGTGTGGCTGTGCATGTGTCAGTGAATTATTTGTGTAGATGCGAGTGCTTCTGAATTGTGACTTTGTGTATGTGTTAGTGAGTTCTATGTATAGATGTCTGCGCCTCTGATTGCGTGACTGTGTATCTGCGTCAGTGAGTTATTTATATATGTGTGTGTGTGCCTCTGACTTGTGTGATTGTGTCAGTGAGTTTTTTGTATATGTGAGCATAGTCGGATCGTGTGACTGTGTATATTAGTAAGAGTTCTTTGTATATTTTTGCGTACTCTAATTGCATGAGTTTGTGTATCTGTGTGTCAGGTTATGTTAAAACAATTTATAAAGTGCAGCGTATAGCCAAGGGTGTCTTGGCGCTAGCCTAGGTAAAGAGCATATGTGAGAAAGGCGCAGATTACTGGTTGAAATGCCAAGATTTTAAAAAAAAATCTATTTTATTGTTTTTTGTGAAAACACCGGCATGTACATCAGAATACATACATTGACATGTTATGAGTATACCATAAAACCATTCAAGCAATTCCGCAGGAGATCTCACGTTTGGCTGGTTAGCATTATTTACAATATTGGACCGATCCCTTGGGAAAAGCCAAGTTTTAAGAAGCTTTCTAAACATCAGAAGATAGGGACGAGAAGCGCCCGATCTAATGGTCATTGGCAGGAGAATCCACTGTTTGGTTGCTCCGGCAAGAAAGCTGCTTCCATCCCATTTGTTTTTTAGGTCTCGCCTACGCAGCGCACGCGCGCTGCATAGGAGGGGACTTCTTGGAATCTATCAGCTTTTATGGCCAAAAACATGCACGTTTTGCATTGCTTTAAATTATAACGCGTGCACGTTTAGCATTTCCCTTGCGGGAGCTAGCAGCACCATCTGTTAGCAATTATCGCGCTCACTCCTGCAAGCTAAACGCTGCGCCTCCCTGCTCTCGGCCGCGCTTCCACCTCCCACTTGTTTACCTGAGCTTCAGTTAACTCGCGGGCTACACCGAGAGTGAGACGCATTTGTATTGTTCTTTTACTGATTGCCATAAAAATGCAAGAAGCACCTCAGTAGTAAGTAAAGTAAAACTTGTTTTAGGTTATAATAAACGTCTTGTCTGGTCAGGGTTAGTTAGCGCTTAGTAAACTTCAACACCTCGTCAGGAGTTGTAAGCGCTATATAAATACAACTAGCAGCCCGCCCCAGCGTTGCCCGGGGCAGAAGGGGGCTGGGGGCAGCATTTCAGGCTTGCGTGCACTCCCGCCCCGGCCCCCGCCCGCCACGACATTGTCTGTGTCCCGGACAATGTCGTGGCGGGCGGGGGCCGGGCGGGAGTGCACGCAAGCCTGAAATGCTCCCCCCAGACCCTGAGCCTTACCACAGTTGTTCCGGGCCAACCTCCTGCACCGGCTCCCTCCCGTCCCGTGTCCCAGAGCCTTACCAGAGCCGCCGCTCCTCCCCGAGCTCCTCACTTCACCGCTGCTCCTCCTCGCAAGCCTGAAATGCTGCCCCAGACCCTGAGCCTTACCGCAGTTGTTCCGGGCCAACCTCCCGCACCGGCTCCCTCCCGTCCCGTGTCCCAGAGCCTTACCTGAGCCGCCGTTCCTCCCCGAGCTCCTCACTTCACCGCCGCTCCTCCTCGTCATCACGTACGTTGCGGCCAACGCTACGTCGTGGCCGTCAGCGTCGCGGCCGGCGCTACTTTCAGGGCACTACTTTTTTTTTTAAGTTATATTTTTTAATTTACGTGTTTTTTTATTTTCTATAGCATACCCTGAGGATTACAACAATGTATTGGGTGTATGGATTGGCGCTGTGGTTCCCGAGTTTACCTTGCCAAAAAGTTTGTGTTCTCTCTTTATAATAGTAGTATAGATTATAAAATGTGCTAAGGTGTGGTACCTCCTTTCTTCCGTCGTGTTTTGTTGTCCATTTTCTCTTTCATCTGTGGTGCGTCTGCCCCAAGAATTCGGAAGTGTGAAGTTTGCTCACGCAGAATAATAAGTTTGTATTTGCAAGCCTGATGGGGGTGTGTGGTATGGTGCACCCAGAAGCAGTCCTACGTGGGTAGTGCTGGACAGGACTGCCTAATCTGCCGTGCCGGGCCGTGTTTGTCCCCTATTCTCTCCTGTTTGGCCATGGCGGCTCTGCCGGGATTGAAGCAGTCGGCTGTGGCTGTGCTAAAGAGGGCGTGGAGTTTGATGGTGGCTCCAAGATACAAGAGGCCCCGATTTCTTATCAGGAGGGCAAAGACCTTCTCATTCAGGTGATTAAAGGTGAGATGGTGTTCTGGAGAGTCGCTGCCAAGTTTTCAGTGTCCTTAGTTCCATCAGGGCATTTATATTTGACGTTGTCTTGTTTTGTGTGTAAAATTTAAGTTATGCATTTGGCTCCATTAGCGACGTCCTTAGGCCAGCATTTTGAGGGGCTTTTTTGTGATGTTCTGCTTATAACTGCAATTTTTTCATTGCTTATGTGTGGCAATTCCGTGGTTTCAATGTCCTTATAAGTGACATTCTACTGCCCCAATGTATGACACCTCAAGTGACACTTTCTTGTGAGTACATGAGTATCAATGGACGTTCTATACGGTAACCGTTCTTAGCACAGCAAGTGTGCTTTAGTTGCCAGCTGTCTTTTTGCTTCAGCTGCTGGCGTTATGATGCCTCTTTCCGAGTCCTCTGCCTGCTTTTTGTGCTTTTAAAGTGCACTAAACTAGACAGCAGCCACCTTTGAATCGTTTACGAACACCAGAGGCACTGACTATAAGTAGTTATTGTCCGTCAAAGAGAAACGGTGCCATCAGTGCTGGGGTTTCTTGGTAAGAGAAGCTGATGACACGAAGTAACGACTTAGCTGGGTCAAGGTAGACCATCACTATAGCAACCAGTCTCCTTGAACTGGGCCTGGCACCTGTTGCCTGGGTGCAGCACTGCACTGCACTGCTAGGTCAGTGGCTGCTTGGTATACCACCATGCCCAAAGAGCTGCCGCAGAGCCTCACTATGCAGTAAGAGCCAGGCTATGCATGACATCAGCATTTTTGTGCAGTTATGAGGACACTAGCACTAAAATGCATTAGTCTAACCCCTCAGAACTGGTACTTGGCAGTGCTGGGTGCTCACTTGTTATTAACGGCACATCATGACTACACGGAGCATCGATTGCCGGCCTTCACCTCGCTTGTATCACAGACTTCTCATACCTGCCAGTGCTCTGGTGGAAAATTATATATTTTTAACTCTCCTAAAAATGTGTTTACCTATTTCTGCTCAAAACATCCTTGACTTCAATGCAAGTTTTATTTGGAAATATAACCCCACTGATGTTTTTACGAAATCTTTCTTTTTCACCAGAGGTTGGCATGTATGTCTTCAGTGTAATATGTGGTTTTCAATATATCCAACAGTACCCATTAAAAAGAGCAACTGAATATATGAAACCTCCTTATTGCGAATCAAAGTACAAGATTTTCTTTTTACGTGGTGTCCAGCCGTGGTATCAAAGCGGTGTGCTGTCAGAGTTTCTGTTGAGACTTCTGTAATTCAATGGTGCACAAATCTAACTGATCCAATTTTTCAAATTCTTGTTCATGCACTGCCAATACTCTCTTGCCAGAGCTGTTAGACCCTTGCACTTTTGAGGACATGTGTCATGTGAAAATACTGCATTTACCCTTTTGGAAATAATCCTGTTCCCATGCTATGAGATTTTCAGGCGGTCTGGTAGCGTGGCCATGTCCCTGGGTGGCGTGTGTCTTGTGAAAACACTGCATCTTTCCCTTATGGTAATAGTCCTGTTTCCGATGCTGTGAGTTTGTCAGGGGGTCTCTCAGTTCAACGAGGGCCAAACAGGAACTAATTGGCACCAACTTTGGGGATTGGGTAGTTTGCCTCTGCTAACAGGGCCAGGTACAAACCATTCGGCACTTGACTATCAGGGTAACGAGGGAGAGCAGTCACAAACTCCTCAGGTAAGTAATGTTGAGGTGCTCAAGGTCATAGATTATGCCTATGCCAGGGATTATCTTTTCAGAAAGTACTTTAATCACTCAATACAACACACTACTGATAGTAAGCAGGACAGTGTCTCTGGGATTTACTTTGGCAGGTGCTAGACCCATCCTACTCCCGCTCAGTCACCGTCACACACCAGGTTTTTGTTGCTGGTTCTGAGTGGTAACCGCTGGCAGCTGCCCTTGGTACATTGTGGTAATCGCTGGCAGTATGATGCCCTTGGCACAACGGTGGTAATCGCTGGCAGCATGTTGCCCTTGGCTCATTGTGGTAATGTCTGGTAAAATGTTTCCTTGGCACAGTGGTGGTAGCCCTTGGTAACATGGTGGCACTGGTGTGGTAATCCCTTGCTGTTTACTGTCTCTGGCACAACAGTGGAAAGGTCCTAGCAGTGTGCCATCTTGACTGTGGTGCCCCCTCGGGTGTCCCACCCGTCTCAGGATGGGTACAGATGTATCAGAGTCTGCCATTTGACTCTTCATAAGAGAGCTCCTGTGGTTGAAGCCTGGCGGTGGGTCCACAGCTCGCGTGCCCTCTGGCTGAGTCCATTGAGTGCCTTTAGATTCAACTGCATTTTTGAAATGACATTTTTTCCACATTTTAAACATTCTTGTTAGGGCATTTATAAAGTCCCTTTAGTATTGTTTTATAAAAACAAAGTAAAAGACTACTATAGTTAGGAGTAAAAGTGCCTAGAAGATTTTGTTAGTCCTTTTAAAAAGGCGCCAACCCCCAACTTTAGGAATATAATGGGAGATACAAAGAATGTGGAAGTGGAACTCAACCTGACCCCTGACCTCCATCTACGGACCCTCTGCAGACTCAGCTGCAGTGGTCCCTTCACCCATCCTTCCAAAGGTAGTGCAGAGGGTACCTGGCTCCCACACAGGTGAATCGGGCACTGCAAGCAACATGGAGGACAGCCTCAAAGAGGAAGACTTCCTTTTAGCGCCCTGGAGGATAGATTCCTGGCTACAGAAAGCGAAAGAGCAGACCTGGGCCTAGCACCCGTAGGAGGGGGCAGCAATATAAATCCCAGGGACAGAGAGAACTCTTATGAACCGAAATCCCCAAAGGGATTGTCCCCAAGTATGAGGACGGTGATGACATCACAAAAGGGTTCACAGCCTGTGGAATGAGAAAGGAGAAGCAGTCACACTGGGAGTATTATTAGGGGGAACTGTTCACTGGTAACTGCAGGGACAGACTCCTGACCCTTACTGGGGCAGATGCCGAGTCCTATGACCTCATGAAAGGCACCCTGGTTGAGGGCTTGGACTCGCCACTGAGAAATCAAGAATTAGGTTCAGGGGGGCTCACAAAACCTTGAGTCAGTCCAGGGTTGACTTAGACTACTCGGTGAAAACAGTAGATAGCAGGTTTACTGGAAGTGAAGTGCACGACTATGAGGGGCTTCATAATCTGTTCATGAAATAACACATTGTAAGTAATTGCATTAAATAAAAGTTGCATCAGTATTTGGTAGATCTGGATCCAGTTTCTCCCCAAGAATTGGGAAAAAAGGCAGATGTCCGGTCAAGACTACCACTGCGGGTGACAAAAATAATGGGTTACGAAACCTTCCAAGGGGAAAGGGGGTGGACATCCGAAGGATGAAAGTAAAGAGTCATCTAAAGGCCCACAAAAACCTGCTCAGGAGGGTGGGTCCCAGAACTCTTCACAATCCAACAATGGGTTTAAGGGCAAAAACTTTGGTCCCAAAAAGGCCTGGTAGTAGTAAAATACTTTATTGCATTAATAATTTGATTACAATAAATAGAAAATAGGCAGGCATAAAAGTAGAATAAAGCAATCCTATATTTACCATGCGTAGTATCGTAAAAGAAAAGAGATACATTAGTCCTGGTACCTGTCTTTGCATCTATATACAGATACAGATCCAATAAAACCATCTAGGCAAGTAATATTTTATAAGCATGCTCTGTAAACGGTACCACCCTTCTGATTGCACTTTCCCCTGTGAGCCTAAAACCATAACGTATAGCCTCTGTGGTTGTTCTTATTTTGGCATTATTAAATATGGGGCACAAATATAACCTCCGCGTGGGCAAAAGTCTCGGGCAAATGCATATTAAATGTTCAAGAGTTTCCTTGCTGGTTCCACCAAGCCGACATCCCTGAATATCTCTGAGAGCCTTATTCCAAGCCCTTCAAACTCCCCTATCGGAATATAGAATTGTCTGAACCTTATGTATTTCCGTTTAATGTAGCTGCTCAGATTCCATCCCAAGTATTCTTGAGCCTGCTGGGTATATGAATCAATTATTAAGTCTGTGTGTTTATATTTCCCGGCTTGTAGGCGATCAAAATTCCACTGTGATAGCTTTAATGTTTTACCTATTAGTTTTTTCTGCACATCCCTGGTCACTCGTCCCATCTCCTGAATATTAGGCAGTTCATAAAGGTCTATTTCCATCATTGTAGTAGAAAGATCCCAGAACTCTTCACAATCCAACAATGGGTTTAAGGGTAAAAACTTTGATCCCAAAAAGACCTAGTGTTACAACTGCAAACAGCTGGGACACAACATTGGAGACCCCGCCTGTCTGAAAAAGAACCCCCCTGGTCCTCCTTCAGCTAGCACGAGTATGGCAAGTCTCCAGGTCGGAGCAGTAGTGTACCCCGAGCCAATCAGGGTTCACACTGAAGCTAATGTAGTCTCTAGTGGTGGGGTCATTTTGGTCACTCTTGCTGTCTGGCCCCTAATACGAAAAAATACAGGCAGCAGCCCTTGATTAATGGGACTATGGTAGAAGCCCTGGGGATACAGGTGCTACTGTCACCATGGTGACAGGAAAACAGGATTCACCAGGGCAGTGTTTGACTGGACAGACATACGCAGTCACCAAAGCTGATAATGGAAGTAAGGTTCATTGCAATATTTTCAGAACCGGCACAGACAACGCAACACAGGCCCTGATGGACTATCGAGCACCTTCATTACAACTAACATGTTATGGTCTACATAATGAACACCCCAGTGTAAGCTCCAAAAAGCAGCACTGGCGAAGGAGTGGGATCGTCTCACAAACAAACCGAGCGCTACAGGCAGAGACAATGGAGGGATGGGAGAATGAATCCTGCACGAGTGGGACACTTAAAGACTCGAAAAGGACGTGAAAACAGATGTGCTTCGCAGACAGACGCACCCCAGACCCCACCGGACAGGGACTGCTCTTCATCTTGCAGACAAGATGAGACACAACAAGTTGATAAAGATAGATGACACTAACACAGCAGCCACTGGCAGCCCGGGAACGCCTAGAACTGACGCGATCGCTTCAATGCAGGCGAATGTCATGCTTGGCACCGAGCTCGGGCCTATGGGGGACAAAACCTCTAGGTCTGAAGGGATCCCCAGATCTAGCTGGTGAAGAGGTACCACGGGACACGCAGCCTGTCACTTCAGTGTAAGCAGCCTGTCACTTCAGTGTAAGAGGTGAGGGCTACTTGCAGTCGGTCGCGTTGCAACCTTATCCATTCATCGCTTTGTTTTTGACGCCCTAGGTGGGATGGGTATGCCAAGATGAGGGTCCTCTGCTGACTGCTGCTGGAACCAAGCTATACCCGACCCATGAGCCCTAATAAAGGTGCACCCGGTCCTGGCTTTCTTGTTTCCAGTCCAGGGAGGACCTAGCCTGGTAGTTCCCATTAGAGTGGTCCAGCAAAGGCAAAGTCGTAGACCCCTCCAGTGATCCACCAATTCAGGAAGCTGGCTCTCTGCATACTGTGCCGAAATGAGGTATAGAATCCAGAGAGTCCAGTGGATCCCCGGAGGCTTCACAGAGGCTCAAGCAGATCATACTAATGCCCTTTTTTGTGGTAGTGTAGGCGAGCAGCGAGGCTTATCATAGGGCAGTGCTAAGCATTTGTTGTACAAACACAGACAAGAAATAATTACACACACTAAATTAAAGACCAGTGATTTGTAAAAATATTACTTTGTTTATTTATTTTATAGAACTAAAGATACTTTGTTGATGTAAAATACGTTTATCAAAATCACTGTTTTTCTATGTAAAGTCTGAACACTTCGTGCATTTTTCAATCAGTACAACGTTTCCCCGTGGGAGGAAACACAATCCGCAATATGCCGGCAAGTAAACGATTCACGGTGTTGAGCTTTTGGATGAAGACTCAGTACCAGGCAAGGTTCAGGTAGGTGACCTCACTGCACCACCAGGGGCACGGGGTAGGCCGGGTTAAGAGGTCAAACTCGGGTTCTGGTGCCAATGTTATCCAAAGGCGGAAGGGGGCAATTGATGTGGTGCCACTTACAGGTAAGTAGAACGGTTTGATAACCCAGTCTCTGGGGATTAAGGTAAGCAGGGGGCCACAAGGCAGCACCAAACTGACAGCATCGGCCGCACAGAGGCGGCAGAGTGCCAGTACAGCGACGGGGGCACAAGGCAAACAATTGGAGAATCTTGAAGTCTGAAAAAAAATATTGTAGGTTCAGGCCAGGAGGCTGGACGAAAGAAACCTACTGTTGCATAGGTAAGTTGGGGTGTGCTGAAGCATCTGGACATTGTTGGTAATCTTCCCAAGGCCCAGGGGCTGCGGGTGCAGGTGTGTCCTTTGGTGTCCGAAGTCAGCTTACCGTTGCAGGTCTCAGTTGGGGGGTTGTCGTGCAGCGGCTGCAGGTGTCGACATAGAGTCCGGCATGGGTCACCCACATTGGATTCTTGCTATAAATCGCGGGAGAACCTTTGGTGGACCGTTGGGTCACAGGAACTCGGGCCATGGGTGTTGGATGTGGAGGTAGTCGGTTTTGCGGTTCCACAGGCAGAGCACTTTGTCTTTAAAGTTGTTTTTCTTCTGGACAGGTCCACTGTCCACAGGAGATCGGGAGTCTATTTTAGAAGACAGGCATACCTCGCAGGTTTCTGGAGGTCGCTGGACTGCGGGACGAGTCGCTCCTCTTTAGCAAGGTCTTTGAATGTTGTACACAGGCCGGGAATGGATGGGGCCAAGTCAGTTGGTGTCTTCAGTCTTTTCTGCTGCACGGCTCTTCTTTGTCCTCTTTTGGGCAGGTCATCGGTAATCTAAGTATTAAGGTTCAGAGGAGGCACTAAATACTCAATTTAGGGGAGTTACAGGGGTAGAAGGCAGTAGCCAAGGGGCTACTTAACATTGGGTGCCAACACCCTTTGTATGTTTACTGCCTCTGGGGAGGGGGCATACCCCGACCCTATTGGCTGCAATCATCTTAAACAATATGGAGGAGTTTGTAAGGTGGGGGAGGATTACTTCAGCTCAGGGCACCCTATGGGTATTCCTGGCTGAAAGGGGACACAACCCTTCCTGCTTAACTTGCCGCCAAAGGTGGGGCTTGGTCAGGGGGCATCTCCACTAGCTGGGAGGCCCTGGCTAGCATCACAAAGGACGGGAAACCTTTGAGACTCACTGACTTTCAGTGCTGTTCCTGCGTGAGGATGGGTGTGAAGCGCCTCTGCCCAGAGCAGGCTTCGTTTCTGACCCACGAGGGGCACAAGACTCCCACCTCAGGGGGTCAGAAACATGGCTGGAGGTGGCAGGCGGGTGCAGACCAGTCAGACACACACTAGTGTGTTGGTAGGTGTTCAGGGGCACCTCTGAGGTGCCCTATGAGTATATTTATTAATGAATCCAACACTGGGGTCCGTGTGGGCTCATTAATTCGAGAGATTTGGTACCAAACGTCCTGGGATTCGGTGCAGCCATCATGGAGCTGTGGAACTCGTGGTTACAAGCTCCCGGCCCATGTCCCCAGCATGGCTTCACTGTGCACCTATAATGTCTAAGAATGGACTTAAACATTACAGGGGCATATCTGCTCATGCCGTTGTGCCCTCACAGTGGGTATAATGCACCCTGCCTTAGTGCTGGAAGGTCTGCTGCATGGTTGACTTACCTATGCCTTGGACAGTGCTGGTAGGCCTGGCACCAGGGGTGTGTGCCAGGTCGACTCTTCATTTATATCTGCACCAAAACACGCAGGAGGCAGTGGCAGTGTGCATGTGTTTGGTGAGGGGTCTCATAGGGTGCCACAATACATGCTACATCCCTTAGAGACTCTCGCTGGTCACAAGTCCCTTGGTATCACTGGTACCTTTCACAAGGGACCTATATATGAGCTAGAGGTGTGCCAATAGTGAAAACAAAGGGACCGTTTTGGAAAATAACACAGGCACTGGGTTCCTGGTTAGCCGGAACCCAGTGCACACAGAGTCAAAGATGCATTATTGTCAGGTAAAAAGTGGGAGGTGACCATGCCAAAAGGACTACTTTCCTACACCATCTGACCTCGTTTTTATTAGAGGTCTGCTTCAACCAGACTCCCTTGTTGTTTCAAATGCCTGTAAAAGGTCAAATTCACAAACTACAGTAACTCCACTCCCTCCTGAAACGAAATCAAAACGTAACGATGTGGCAGGCAAACGAGTTGCTGCACAATCTGCCTTTCATTGGAGAATTGCAAATACACAAGGACATTTGGCCTGGTGCGACAGAGCTCACTGGGATGAGATTGGAGAACCTACTCCAAAATCTCCCAGCAGAGCATAAAAAGAAGGGACCAGAATTAGTGCAGTAAGGAAAATGTATGTTCGAGGCATGTGGGCTGCTGAATTTATATCTGTGCATAGATTGCCGCCTAGTGTTGGGTTCGGATGACTGCACATTGTTGTCCTGGAAGAGTCTTCGAAGTATCACAAGATAGGTGGCTCCTCCCCTGGACTACAGTGCGCATGGGCATCCTCTCCATCCTCAGATTGTTTTTTTCTGCCATTGGGTTCGGATATACTTTCCTTTACTCGAAGTTCGGAATCGAAAAAAACTTTTCTAAAAGGCCAAAAGGCCTTCAGACTCGTCGGTATTGTTTCGATCAGTGCCAACAGCTTTATTCACCTCGGGACGTCGAATCGGGCCGTAGGCCTTCTCGACGCCAAGAAGACCGGTCGTCGATGGAACGAAGTCCATTCAAAAGATGCCCTCTTTGTAATTCTAAATACCCACATAAAGATAAACACCCTGTATATAACAAGTGTTTATCTCCAGAACATAATGAAACCGACTGCCTAGCCTCTGCCCAATTTCGATCCAAAAAGACACTTCGGGTTCGACGGGCCGCAAGGCGAATCATGCAGAAACCAGCGCTGGAGCCGGAAATTATCTTTGACGATGAACAAGATCTCATTGAGGCCGAAGATTCAGATCAACAGTCGGATCAAGATTCAGACCATGACTCCAACTACTATGTCGACGAAGATGAAGACATCGTCGAGGTAGGAGACTACGAACAAGGGATTGGGGTCGTCGAAGACGACTCCAGCAATGAAACGGGACCAACCATGAGTACAACGCCACCTCTATGGTTCCACAGGCTCAGGTCGAGGCATCGCCGTAAGGCCTTAGCCAAGATCTCGAAACACATTCTATAGCCCCGCGATACAGCTCGGCTAAGAATATTAGAAAAGAGCCATCGGATCAACGTAACCCGAAGTTGTTGATATCGAAACCAAAAGTTATGGAACCAAAAACAAAACTGAAACTGATCGACAACACAGTCTAAGGACCAAACTAAGTCGATCCATCAGAATCGATCCCAAAGAAAATCGTCGACAATACGGTCTTCGGACCAAACTATGTCGATCCATTGGAGTGAAACACAAGGGTCATCGAGCCGAAGGCCGGCGCACCTACATACGCTCCAAAACAGAAGGCCGTCGAACCGAAGAGATCGGCATCGACAGTCGACAACACACAAAAGGGACTCGATCCGAAAAAGGTTGTCGAACCAAAACAAAGAGTCGACAAACCAATGGCTGTGCAACAAAAACATATCGAGCCGAAGAAAATCGACCCGAAGAAAGGCATCGAGCCGAAACAGCAAATCATAGGTCCAAAAACACCGGTTCCGAAGATGCTACAAATTCATAAGGGGACGATCGACTCGACAAAAAATGTCGAAACAATAAAAACATCGGCTCCAAAGAAACAGGCACAACCTAAAAAGACTGTCGAAACACAAAAAACTCTCGGACCGATCAAATTTGGTCTACCAATTTCCTCTAAAACAAAGGCTGTCGACCCGAAAACCGGTATCCCCCCGAAACAAACTAACCAAAAACATTGGCAAAACAACCAAGAACTACTGAGCAGGAGATCTTATATCCAGACCCCTCATCAGAAGAACAGTCAAAACTTTACATTGATCCTAATTCTGGCAAAGTCACTCTCTACAAGAGAAAAATCTGACCAGAAACTGGAAAAGAGACTTATGTCATCCCACTGAAAAAGTAAAGGGACTGTGCTACTTCACCTATTATTTTTGAACCTATAAAACAAACTATGCCTAACACATACTCATATACACCCACACACTCAGATGAAGAGGTGGATTATGACGATAATGAGGAATACAATTACCAAGTAGACCCTGACCAAGACAGTCAAGCTCAACCATGGGCAGACCCAGTACATCCTGGTGACTCTCAGCCCATTCCAGATGCACCTGCATACCCTGCAAAGCCTTCTCCTACAGAGCATACAGCTGCTTTTAATGCACTTATAGATAGGGCAACCCTCCATCACAATGTAGAGATGCATGCAGACCCCATTGAGGAGGATTTCCTTTTTGACACCTTTGCAACATCAGAAAGATCTGTCAAAACACTGCCTATGTTAAAAGGGGTACTTAAACATGCAGGTGACATATTTAAAGAAACAACTAGGGCACGGGTCATTAACCCCAGAATAGAGAGGAAGTACAGGCCAGCACCAGTAGACCCCACATATATTAAGGGACAACTGCCTTTGGATTTCTTAGTTGTATCCAATGCACGTAAACGTGCAAACTCACAAACCACTGGAGAAGCTCCACCTCCTGTTAAAGAATCCAAGATCTTAGAGGCCTCAGGAAAGAGGGTAGCTGCTCAAGCAGCTAATATATGGTGAATAGCTAATACGCAAGCCCTGTTAGCTAGGTACGACAGGGCACATTATGACACCTTCGAGACACTTCTCCAGTATTTACCTGAACCTTACAAGGAACAGGCCGAAGACCTAGTACAGGAGGGAAAGCTAATAACTAACGCATCCATTAAATGTGTCCTAGACAGCGGCCAGATCAGTTAACACCAGTGTTATGCTCAGGAGACATGCGTGGCTTCGCATCTCAGGTTTCAAAAACGAAGTCCAGTCTACTTTATTAAACCAGCCAATAAATCCTGACTATTTATGTGGTCCAGCTGTAGATAAAATCCTGGACAAGATGAAAAAAGACTGAGACAGCTAAGTCTATGGGAGCCTTGCTGTCCCAACAGCATAGAGGCTCCTTTCATCGCTCCAATTACAGAGGAGCTGCAAGAGGTAGCTCGTCACAGCAGACTTCACTCTACAAAGCAAATACGCAAACCACCTACAATAAAAACAATAGAGGTGGATACCGCGGCAATAACAACAAAGGCAGAGGACGAGGCAATAACACCACCAGATCCTCTACCAACACAAATCAGTGACTTCTTAGCGCTACCCCCAGACCATACAACACCAGTCGGGGGCGATTACAGCAGTTCCTACCAGTCTGGCAAAACATCACTACAGACAAGTGTATAAGGCAAATTATCCAGGATGGCTATTGCCTAGAGATAACCTCCACATTCAGGGTACAGGGGTATATTCACTATACTTCCTCATCCCCAAAAAGGAGGGGTCTCTCAGACCCATATTGGACTTCAGGCCCCTAAATCCATACATTTTATCAGAGCATTTCCATATGCTCACTCTACAACAAGTCTTACCACTGCTACAACAAGGAGACTTCCTCGCAACCTTGGACCTCAAAGATGCATACTTCCATATACTGATACATCCTGCTCACAGGAAATATCTCTGGTTCACAATACAAAATCAACATTACCAATTCAAAGTCCTTCCATTTGGTGTAACAACAGCCCCAGAGGTGTTCACAAAATGCCTAGCGACAGTGGCTGCACATTTAAGAAGACAACATATTCATGTCTATCCGTACCTGGACGACTGGCTAATACAAGCAAAGTCGGCCCAGCAATGTGCCAGCCACATGTCCCAAACTATTCACCTCCTGCACAGTCTAGGCTTCACGTTGAACTACCCAAAATCTCATCTCCAGCCATCCCATGTACAGCAGTACCTGGGAGCACAATAAATACTCTGCAAGCAAAAGCATACCCAAACAAAGCAAGAATCAACAGCATGCAACTGCTGATCCAAAAGTTCAAGCCCCAACACTCGCTCTCTGCCCAAGTGTTTATGCAACTCATAGGCATGATTGCTTCGTGCATCTTCATAGTCCCTCACGCAAGACTGCACATGCGTCCGCTACAACAGTGCTTAGCACAGGAGTTGAACCAGGCTCAAGGACAATTAACAGACCTAGTGTTGGTGACCAGTCGTGCATACAACTCTCTGCATTGGTGGAACCCACAAAACCTTTGCGAGGGACGACTGTTCCAGGAGCCTGTGCCACAAATAGTGCTGACAACGGACGCATCCCTGATAGGATGGGGAGACCATGTCCTTTAGTACACAGTGCAGGGCCTATGGACAACACAACAAAAGAAAATGCACATCAACTTGTTAGAGATGATGGCAATTTTTCAGGCAATGAAAGCGTTCAAAGTACATTTATGCAACAAGACTGTGTTGATCCGGACGGACAACATGACAGCAATGTACTACATAGAGAAACAGGGAGGAACACACTCTCCACAACTATCGCATCTAGCCCAGAGCATGTGGAAGTGGGCCATTCAAAGAAACATTTTTCTCATGGCGGAACACCTCCCAGGCAAGGACAACCAAATAGCGGATCTGCTCAGCAGACACAGCCAACAAATGCATGAGTGGGAGATTCATCCCAAAGTGCTACAACCGTACTTCCAACAGTGGGGTCAACCAGAGATAGAACTGTTCGCCACAAAGGAAAACGCAAAATACCAGTACTTTGCCGCCAGGTTTCCACATCCGCAGTCGCAGGGCAATGCGATATGGATGAACTGGTCAGGCAAATGTGCGTACGCTTTTCCCCCAGCACCATTAATACCGCTAGTGGCACGCAAACTACGCCAACATTCATTGACACTGATCCTCGTTGCTCCAACATGGGCGAGGCAACCATGGTACACAATTTTTCTAGAACTTTCCGTGGTGCCTCATCAAAGACTGCGGCTAACTCCCACTCTTCTCACTCAGAGCCATGGAGAGATACAGCACCCAGATCCGCAACAACTGAACCTTGCAATCTGGCTCCTGAAATCTTAGAGTTTGGGTACCTAAACTTACCTCCAGACTGTATGAACATTATCAAGGAGGCAAGGAAACCTACTACCAGAGCTTGTTACGCTGCAAAGTGGAAGCGTTTTGTCATTTGCTGTAATAACAATGACATAAACCCACTAGATGCTTCCACGCAAACTATCATTTGCTACCTTTTGCACCTACATCGTTGCAATCTAGCTTATTCGTCTATAAGAATACACTTAGCTGCCATTGCAGCTTATCTTCAAAACAGGCAGCATCTTTCGCTGTTTAGAGTGCCTGCAATTAAAGCATTCATGGAGGGCCTCAAACGAATAATCCCCCCAAGACACCCACCTTCACCTGTCTGGAACCTAAACATCGTTTTAACCAGACAATAGAACTGCCAGTGTTCTTTCCAAATCCACAGTCAGTACCTGAAAGGGCTCTACACACACTGGATGTCAAAAGAGCTCTTCTATACTACATTGATAGAACTAAGGATTTTAGGAAAACTAAACAGTTGTTTGTTGCCTTCTCACCACAACACAAAGGTAACCCCATTTCGAAATCTGGGTTAGCCAGATGGATAGTTAAGTGCATTCAAATATGTTATTTAAAGGCAAAACGCACTTTAACAGTTCCCCCAAGAGCGCATTCTACACGCAAACTAGGGGCATTCATGGCTCTCCTAGGAAACATTCCTCTAGAAGAAATATGTAGAGCAGCCACGTGGACTGCCATACATACTTTCACAAAACACTATTGTGTAGATGTACATTCAAAACAGCAAGCTGCTGTAGGACAGGCTGTTCTAAAAACTCTGTTTCAGACTGCTGCAGCTGGCACAGGTAACCACCGCTAGAGGAGATACTGCTATACAGTCTATGCACAAGATATGAATTCAGCAGCCCACATGCCTCGAACGGAATATGCTACTTACCAGTATGCATCTGTTCTTGGCATGTAGGGCTGCTGACATTCATATCGCCCACCCTCCTCCCCGGCGCCTGTCGCAGCTGTAGCATTCATTCTAACTCTTACTTTCTTGCATGGACATCTCTTACTGTATCACACTCCATCTCTGCCACAATGGCGAAAAACAATCTGAGGATGCCCATGCGCATTGTAGTCCAGGGGAGGAGCCACCTATCTCGTGATACTTCGAAGACTCTTCCAGGACAACAAGGTTGCAATCATCCGGACCCAACACTAGGCGGCGATCTATGCACAGATATGAATGTCAGCAGCCCTGCATGCCAAGAACAGATGCATACTGGTAAGTAGCATATTCCTTCCAACTCCTCCCTTAGATGCGCACTGGACTCTAATGATACCGCCGCCAGAGGCATCGATACAAGAGTCCTCCTACAGAGGCATGCCTGGCTGTGTTCCTCTGGATACCGCAGCTAGAGGCATCCATACAAGAGTCCTCCTACAGAGGCATGCCTGGCTGCGTATCTCTGGATACCGCCGCCAGAGGCATCGATACAAGAGTCCTCCTACAGAGGCATGCCTGGCTGCGTATCTCTGGATACCGCTGCCAGAGGCATCGATACAAGAGTCCTCCTTCAGAGGCACGCCTGGCTGCGTATCTCTGGATACCGCCGCCAGAGGCATCGATACAAGTGTCCTCTTACGAAGGCACGCTAGGCTGCGTATCTCTGGATACCGCCGCCAGAGGCATAAATACAAAAGTCCTCCTTCTGAGGCACGCCTGGCTGCGTGTCTCTGGATACGGCTGCCAGAGGCATCACTACAAGTGTCCTCCTATGGACACTTGTAGCGATGTCCCTTTTGATAAGGAACATCTCTTCAGCCCGCAGGTAGACGAGGCCTTGGAGAAAATGAAAAGGATACGAAGTTGCCAAATCCATGGGAGCGCTCTCCATGTAGAGGATATTTCTGAAGCAATTACAGGGGTAACAACTCCAAAGGTCGGGGCAAAAGAACACCAACCCGTAACGCTCCATCCGGCAACAAACAGAGACTCACTTATTATTCCCTCCAATCATCCTACACCTGTCGGGCCGACTTCATCAGTTCCTTCCTACCTGGCAGTCAATAACAGCAGACAAGTGGGTGTAGGATATTATTGAACATGGTAATTGCCTGGAGCTCTCTGGGGTATATCTGTGCTATGGTGGGTGTTAAGGGGCTCTCTGGGGACTCTGGGGCTCTCTCGGCGCTATGGTGGGTGTTATGGAGGGTTCTCGTTGGACTATGGGGCCCTCTTGGCACTATAGTCGGTGTTTTGGGGCTCTCTGTGGACTCTGGGGCCCTCTCGGCGCTATGGTGGGTGTTATGGGGCTCTCTGGGGACTCTCGGCGCTATGGTGGGTATTATGGTGGGTCACCATTGGTGGGTGAGGAGAGATGGGTGTTTGTGGTCTGCCACCATTGGGTGAGGAGAGATGGGGTGTCTGTGGTCTGTCACCATTGGGTGAGGAGAGATGGGGTGTTCGTAGCCTGTCACCATTTGTGGGTGAGGAGAGATGGGGTGTTTGTGGTCTGTCTCCATTGGTGGGTGAGGAGAAATGGGGCGTTTGTAGGCTGTCACCATTGGTGGGTGAGGAGAGATGGGGTGTTTGTGGTCTGTCTCCATTGGTGGGTGAGGAGAGATGGGGCGTTTGTGGTGTGCTACCATTGGTGGGTGAGGAGAGTTAGGGTGTTTGTGGTCTGTCTCCATTGGTGGGTGAGGAGAGATGGGATGTTTGTGGTCTGTCTCCATTGGTGGGTGAGGAGAGATGGGGTGTTTGTGGTCTGCCTCCATTGGTGGGTGATGGTCTGTCTCCATTGGTGGGTGATGAGAGATGGGTGTTTGTGGTCTGTCTCCATTGGTGGATGAGGGGAGTTGGGGTGTTTGTGGTCTGTCTCCATTGGTGGGTGAGGAGAGATGGGGTGTTTGTGGTCTGTCTCCATTGGTGGGTGAGGAGAGATGGCGTGTTTGTGGTCTGTCTCCATTGGTGGGTGAGGAGAGTTAGGGTGTTTGTGGTCTGTCTCCATTGGTGGGTGAGGAGAGATGGGGTGTTTGTGGTCTGTCTCCATTGGTGGGTGAGGAGAGATGGCTTGTTTGTGGTCTGTCTCCATTGGTGGGTGAGGAGAGTTAGGGTGTTTGTGGTCTGTCTCCATTGGTGGGTGAGGAGAGATGGGGTGTTTGTGGTCTGTCTCCATTGGTGGGTGAGGAGAGATGGCGTGTTTGTGGTCTGTCTCCATTGGTGGGTGAGGAGAGTTAGGGTGTTTGTGGTCTGTCACCATTGGTGGTTGAGGAGAGAGGGGGTGTTTGTGGTCTGCCTCCATTGGTGGGTGAGGGGAGTTGGGGTGTTTGTGGTCTGTCACCATTGGTGGGTGAGGAGAGATGGGGTGTTAGTGGTCTGTCTCCATTGGTGGGTGAGGAGAGATGGCGTGTTTGTGGTCTGTCTCCATTGGTGGGTGAGGAGAGTTAGGGTGTGTGTGGTCTGTCACCATTGGTGGGTGAGGAGAGATGGGGTGTTTGTGGTCTGTCTCCATTGGTGGGTGAGGGGAGTTGGGGTGTTTGTGGTCTGTCTCCATTGGTGGGTGAGGGGAGTTGGGGTGTTTGTGGTCTGTCTCCATTGGTGGGTGAGGGGAGTTGGGGTGTTTGCCGTCTGTCACTCTCGCTCCTTGTTCACGGTGTTTGGGGTCAGGCGTGTGCACGGAGAGCGGTCATTTCACACCTGTCTCGCCTGGGGTGAGGGAGTGGCCAGAAATCACATATGTCTGTGACATTGGATGGCTTGGGGGTACACCCCGCATCGCCTCCCTTTGAACGAGAGGCGTTAAATCTTGGGGTGCTCCTGACACCCCCCCAGGGGGTGCCAGGCACTGGCACAGGGGCGCATCCTGCTGAAACCAGCCCCCGGCGTTGGATTCCACAGCACCCCGGGCCGGTGCCCCCCCCCTCCTCCCTTTGAAGCCCCCCACACCTCCTCCGCGCTCTCAACATAATCGTCCTCTCTGATCGGCGCCGTATTGATTGGCAGCCGCTGCGGGCATCGATCCGCCGACGGGCAGGATGGCAGCAATCTCTCTCTATCGACGCCGCTCGGGCCCGGGGCCTTCGCTTCTCTCAGCCCCGGTGCTTCTGGCGGGGGCCGCCCCCAGGGCTCTCTGGTCCTCGAAGTGCAGCGCTGGTCCCTGATGGAGCCATTACAGACTCGAGGGCCCCTGGGGGCAGCACCGAGCCCGGTGGAGCCATTAGAGACTCAAGGGCCCCTCGGATGAGACAGCGCTGCGGGGCCCGGGGGGAGCACGGAGCTCCATGGGGCCCTGGTCCCCCCAGTGGAGGGGCAGAATCCGGGCTCAGCGCCCAGCGCATCATTCCGCAGCTGCGCTTAGAAGCCCCCGTGGGCCCTTGTGGGAGGGCTTCGAGCAGCCTCCGCGGATTCGGCGATGGAACTTTATTTCGGAACTAGGAGCACTGCAGAGCTCGGCCTGTGTGCACCAGGCGTGTGAGGGGACCTTCTAGCAGCAGATGCCTCACCTTGAACCGCCCCGTCAGGCCCGGGTCTAGCGGGTGGGCCTGGTGGGCCAAGCCCACCCAAACATGTGCCTTGGCCCTCTCGGTGAATCTGCCACCGATGTACAACAGTAAAACATGTTCCGATTACTGTTGATTGATGATTCTGCTGTCATTTGTCTGTTGGTAGCTTTAAATGCAGATAAACTGAATTTTATACGGATAGCTCAGTGGGTTACTGCCTTTGCCACAGAGATTCTTATGTTACTTGCAGTTCAGAAGTTGCAATCCAAGCACAGCACAGTGACCTATAAACTGTCATTAAAGAGCTTCAAACTTTCTGTTTTGTGTTGTGATATAGTACCAACTTCTCTAGTCTTTCATTATTCTAATGTTGCTAAAAAGTTTGTTTGGGCAGTTATGCATTTTTATCAGTGAAACCAACCACTGGAGTACTTTTCAATCCTGAGATTGTGCTTCTCCAGACCAAACCCTTGTAAAATATACCGCCCACCAGTATGGCTGACGTGATTGCTACACCTTGTAATCCTCATTGGCTAATGTGACATTCCCTGTAGACTGATTTACATACTTGTATGATTCATCATCTCTGTATAATGTGTGCTGTGATGTAAAGTGCTGTGACACCCTACACTGATATGAGTAGCGCCATACAACAAATGAAATGCATATGAGAGAGGGGCTACGGTGAGATGAGGGGCGCTGGTGGAGGGTGGTAGTGAAGGAGTCTGGGGAGGAGGTTACGAGGGGGAGGGGCTACGGTGAGATGAGGTGCGCTGGAGCAGGGTGGTAGTAAAGGAGTCTGGGGAGGAGGTTACGAGGGGGAGGGGCTACAGGGAGATGAAGGGCACTGGAGCAGGGTGGTAGTAAAGGTGTCTACGAAGAAAGAGGTAATTGATGGGGTGCCAAAAAATACTTTTGCACCAGCACTATAGCCGACCCCATCATGGTTTTCTGTTGTCGTTTTTTTAATTCAAGTCAAGTCAAAAAGGCTTTATTTCGATAAAAATTATCATAAAAGCTTCACAGTAAAAATACACAAGTTCATTTGATTAAAAAGAGTAAAAAAGAAATACAACGATTTGATTACATTAAGCTTTAAAAATCTTGATTTTCAGATAAAAGAAGCGTATCATTGGGATTTGATTAAAAGAGAATTAAACATTTTCTTTAAGCCTTTTACTTCTGATGCACCAGGCCCATGATAAAAATTTTGAGAGGGTGCAAACATACAGTGGGCGAGAGTCTGACATTAAAATGCGTAGTGCCTCAACGTGAAGCCTGGTCCCCAGCATGCGGCACAAATGCTTAAGCCATTTTCTTCTTGGACGGGCATACTCCTGACACTCAAACATAAAGTGTGCCACTGACTCTTGTTTGAGTGAACATGAGGGGCAAAACTCTGTAGTCTGTACTGGTGGTTTCCACCGAGATGTAAAGGCGCACAGGGGAAGAGTTCCAATTCTAAATTTGAAGTAAAGGGTTCTATCAAATGGTTTCTCGATAATGTCTAGATAGAGTTCCCGAATTGGTAAGTCCTTGAATTTCAAAAAGTCCTCCGTCAATCTGCCCAATGAACAGTTAGTGCTCTGTTCGATCAGAATCCAGTTCCAGTACAGTGTCTTGAGTGTTGCCTTTGGTGGAGATGCCTTATTTGCCCAGGCTTCACTTAAGCCCAAATTGCACAGAAGGGATTTCATGTCTCTTAACCATTTAATTCTATGCCATCCTGGTAATGACATGATTTCAGAGAGCCCTTTCGCATATTTGGCGAGCTCCGGAACTCGCCACAACCGGGCCCATAGGAGTAGGGGCCGGAACTTTGCTAGATCTTCAATAGGTTGACAGCCTAAACCGAGCATTAATGGGGTCATGGGGGTGCCTTGGGGAAGTGACATAATGGCCCTGCAGAACTTCCTCTCAGATCTTGACAGTTCATTAATATTGCATGAGCCCCATAGCTCTGCCCCATAGAGAGCAGAGCTAACTCCCCTTGCTGTATAGATATCGATAACAGGGGCTATAGGTCTTATAGCGCAAGAGCGTTGCTCCTTCAGGAGGACCCCGGCTACCCTCTTATGGGCTAGCAGCATTTTAGTAAATGGGGGGCCCATTGCATATTGTGCGACAAACGGATGCCCAGGCAATCAAATACGTCTACCCTCCCCAAAGGTACACCATTCAGCTTGGGGGGGCGTACAGGTTTTTTGGGGGGATTCATCACAAGATATTTCGTTTTGTCGGTATTGATTACCAGGCCCCGTTCTACACAAAAAGTCTGAAAGTTGTTAAGGAGTTTTTGAAGACCCATTGGGGATTTAGACAGGAGGAGCGTGTCGTCGGCAAAGAGAAGGGTGGGGATACGCTCCCCCGCCAGGGATGGTTCGTCTGAAGGATCTTTCAGCAGATGCTCAACCACTCCGTTGATATACAGGGAGAAAAGCGTGGGAGCTAAAACACATCCCTGGCGAACCCCTCTCTCCACCGGGATACTGCTGGTTTTTATCTGGGCAAAGCTATTCTCATGGAGCCTTACAAGTAAGGATAAGATGTAGTGCGGTATCCCCATATCAGTAACGACTTTCCAAAGGGTCTCCCTAGGTACAAGGTCAAAGGCAGTCTTTAAATCGATAAATGCGAGATAGAGACTGCCCTTGCCTATGACCACCACCTTCCAGTAAACTAGCATCAATCTAAAGGCTTGTTCTATTGTGCCAGTGCCTACTCTGAATCCTGCCTGATAGTCAGAGAGGATGTTATTCTCATTAATCCAGTCCAGTATTCTGCCCAACAGTACCTTTCCAACTACCTTTTGGCTTATGTCCAACAAGCTTATAGGTCTATAGTTGGACGGGTCGTCCCTGGCACCTTTTTTAAAAATCGGGACGACCTCCGCCCCTTTCCAGGATGTGGGAATCGGTGCTCCCCTACAGATGGCAGTAAGCAGGCAATGGATACATTTCCCCCATTTCTGGATGTCTGAGCGCAATAGGTCCCCAGGAATACCATCCGGACCAGCCGCCTTTTGAGGCATGATAGTACTAATGGCATACTCTACTTCTTTTATTGAGAAGTCTGAGTCTATTGGATCTGCCTCCCAGTCCTTTTGGGTCATAATTGGGGCCACTACCCATCCCTGATCTTCATTGGGTATATCTAAGATGTTATGCCCGGATTGATGGGTGTATAGTTTAGAGAAGTGTTTGACCCACGCTTGGCTAGTGATATTGCATGTTATGAGGTCACTATCTGGTCTGTTTCTGGTTCTGATTGTATCCCAGAAACACCTTGGGTCTTTCTTGGCACTTGCCTCTTTTAAAGTACACCAGTACTCTTCTTCCCACTCCTTTTTTGCTCTTGCCAGTGTTCGCTTGTACTCTTTCCTAGCTTCCTGTATCTTAGGTTGTGATTTGCCTTTGACAGCCTCAATCAGAAGGGATTTGGCATGTCTACATGCAGATGTATACCAGTCATGCTTGCCCCTAGAGCTCTGGGATAACATATTCCTTTTCGCACACCCCTTTTTCAGGAATATGTCCCCTATGGACCTAAGTGTATCCTCAAAGATAGATGTCACCCTTCCTGTTGACAAGACTGGATTAATGGTATCCAGTTCCATTTGTGAAGTCATAAGCAATTCATTGATTGTTTTAAGTTTGGCTTCGTCGGCAGAGATTTTATTCCACTTTAAGCGTCTCCCACAAGAAGAGACGGAGATTTTTTGAGTGTGTTTAGGGGACTTTACAGCTGATTTATTGGGCCAGGGGTTTGTTAAAGACAGGGAGAGCGAATTATGATCGCTTTCTACCGTGGGTAAAACTACCATGTCCTGCACTAATCCCCATAGCATAAAATCTAGCAAAATATAATCAATCCTCGAGGTGTGATTGGCTCTATTATATGTGACAGCACCCAAGGGGTCTGATGGTGTACGACCATTTGCGTCTCTTAGGCCAAACTCCAATGTCAAGGCATTTAGCTGGATCGCACAATGAGACCATCTTTTAATCTGGGGAATGGTTAGAGCTGGAATGCCCCTTCTAGAGTCATCCTCACCCACGTCCAGAATGTCATCTGGGGAGAGTGGCTCATAGGTGCAATTGAAGTCACCCGCAACTAGCATTTGGGCACCCTCAACATTTTCTCTTAGTTCTGTTTCAAGGATGGTTAAAATCGGGGACATAGACCCATGTTTGGTACCTCTAACATATATATTAAACAAATCAAGGGTTAACCCCCTGCAAGGACCTATCAGAGAAAGTCCTAGAATGCCTGGACTATTGATGTGCTTAGGTTTTATACGACAATTAAGGGAGATGCTTACCCAAGTAAGCAAACCCCCCGAAGGGCGTCCCTTCCCATTTTTATGTTTTTCCGCAGGCACAACATATGTGACATAGCCAACACAGTGGAGTGGTTCTAGGCTTCAGGTCTCCTGGAACAGACAGATCTTATGCGCCTCCACCAGAGTATTCCACTCGGGTGAGCCCAGTTTCCGATGGATACCTGCTAGGTTCCAACTAAGAATCATTAGTGAGCCCTTGGGATCATAGCCAATATTATTTTGAGGTCCCAAACATTCACTTGGGGGCGTAGTCGCTGTTAAAGGTGTAACCTGAGCATTACTAGACACTAATATAGAGGTAGGGCGGGGACATAGAATGGAAGTTTCCATCATTGTGTTCCCTTCCTCATCTAAGCTCGTGACTAGTGGCAGAGTGTTGATTTCCTCAAAATTAAGTCAGTCCACCTCATCCAGTGCGCAGAACCTGTTCCAGTGTGCATACTGGGATAGAAAGGGATCAAAATCAAGGGTACCTTGCCAGGGGGATTGCCATTGTTGGAATCTCTGCTGGGGTGCTTGCTGGTATGCCCTGCTCATGAGTATTCTATTATTCTGCATTTGCCTTTGGGGTATGGTCGGGTAGAAATATGAGAGATGTAAGGGGTGGATTAGTGTATTTGTTCCACTAGGGGGTGCATTACATATATAGTCCACTGCAGCCGTGTCTCTAAAATTAATAGTTATGATGTCCCCTGCAATGGTTTTAATACTTCTACCTATCCACTCCCCTCGTCTAACCGTTAGTATTTCTCCAGAGATGTTAGGAGGTAGGAGTATATTTAGCTGTAACCATTGTATACATTTGTTTCTTAGCTCGACTTGGGTTTCCCTTTTTCCCTCCTTCATGGGTGGCACTCCTGTCAGTACGACCACAAAGGGTAGGGCTTCAGCGGAAGATGAATTGTCCTGAAGCGTGCCAACCTTGCCTTTTCTGCTTGGTTTTTTAGTTGGGCAGTGTCTGTGCTTTAACTTTTTTTTAGAATTTTGACCAGTTTTGTCATCTAAGGCTGGAGGGTTTCCAATTACTTGTCCTTGCTTCGGTTGGGCCTGTGGGATGGTAGTAGGTACATTAGGGTTCAAGGATACAGAAGCTTTATTCCCAGCCAGAGTGTTATTTTGTATTGCATCCTTAGATTTACTGGCTAAGGGTTGGTTAACTGTTGTGACCTTATCTTTTGGTATGTTATTGGTAGTACCCCCTTTGGACCCCCCTTTAGATAATATGCCATCATTTGCCACTTGCCTAGTGGGACCCATCCCTTTGTTGTTTATTAGGGACGTCAATCTGTCAATGTTTGACATAAGTGGTTTGATATGGGCGATGATCGTATCTTCAAGGTCTGCCTTGAGATCAGCCACCATGTTTGCTCCCCAACAAGGTATTCCTGGTGTAGAGCTGGTAATTGAGGCAACTAAATTATGATTTAGCAGAGTGTTCTGTCCCTTTTTCTTCTTCTTATATGCACGACCTTCACTAGCATTATTTGGGACTGTATTGCTTGGATTCGACTTCTCCCCATCCCGTGAAATACTTAGGTTTGGCTGAGAAATTTTTATGTCCCCTATTGACTCAGTGGGAGCCTGGGCACACGGAAGCTCGAAAGAAGAGGTGACCCCGAGGCTTAAATCTAAATCATCAGTGGCATCTATAGTAGCTACCAGAGGGTCATTTACAGCATCTTATGAGTCATGGACCAATATTGTCGGTGGTAAGGACATCCTCCTTTCTGTGTTAGCTTTTGCAGTTGATACTGCCCCTATGGTCTGCTGCAGCATTTTATCGATTGCTGTAAGTGTGGGAACAGGTTGAGGAGCAACCACCTTCTGTTTAGTATTAGACCTTAGAGTAGGCATCCTAGTGGATTTAGTGATCTTTCTCATATTACTCAAAGTCAAAAAGGTATAAAAGGTATAAATGACACTTAGAAATTATCTGTTCTTAAGATGGTACTAGGAATGGTCCACCCACATACAATAAGGGGAGATTGGAGCGTCAAATAAATTTGAAGAAATATGAGTACCTTCTTCAATGTGGTGGTAAAGTTAGGGGGGTGGCCCAGCCCAGCCTCTTCTGGCCTCAGAGGGCCGTAGAGGGCCCGCCCTTTGCCCGGGCTTAGCCCCGGGCGCTCCCGCGACGCGGTCGTGACGCTACCTTTATGCGCCGCCTGGCGCGATCTTCCTGGCGTCTCCCGCCGCTGTGCAGGGCGGGAAACGTAGTCCAGAGCCCCCCTCTGCTCGGCGGCCGCTATCGATGTCGGTTTGCAGCGGCGGAAGGGGGACTGAGGCAGGCACCAGGTTCCAGGGGCAAAGAAGGTAGGAGTCAAGCCAAGCGGTTGCTGTTGTCCTGGGAAGTTGCTGCAGGGGTTATCAAAAGGCGTTTTTTTAATTAACAGTCGATGATTAGGACAACTGTGGAGCATGGTAATTACATTTACTGCTATTTTATTTATTTTATTTTTTTAAGTGTTATATAGCGCTAGCTTGACATATACACAATAAAGAGGTATGGAAGCAAAACAGAAAAATACAGCATGAAAAATAGGGAAACGGGGGAGGGGGAGAAAACCATTATAGTGCTTGCCTTCACTCAGCCACAATTGATATTCGATAAATATATTTTATACATTCCTGTTTGCGTTAATTACTTTCAATGCAAATTCTATTTGAATTGAAAGCCTACAAAGTATAGTCGGCAAGGGATAAGGGGTGGAGTGGTGTGGCTCACTGGTTAGAGGCGGCAGACCCGGGAGCAGAAGTCGGCCGGGACCAGGGTTCAATTCCCGACGCGGCAGGGTCGTGGACCTGGGTCAGCGGACTCGATAATTCTCGCTTCGGTGCCTACTCTAATCAGGGGTCCCACTCGGCAACTCTGGGCATTAGCTTGCCTAATCTCCACAACAGCCCCCCCAACGCCGGGGATGCCTGGCTCCACCTTGGGGACTCCCAGCAGGGACCATCCCACAGGGAAAAGCCAGGACGGGTTCCCCAGCGTTGCACAGCGCCAGGAAACCTCCGGGTAGCAGCGCGCTTTACAAGTGCAATAATAATAATAATAATAATAACTACTTAAGAACAACATTAGCATAAGACTGAGCCCTTATTAGCACTTAAATTGAATAATGTACCCCACAACAGGATCCGGAGAGGCGTGCGAATCACCATCTCCAGGTTTTAGTGAGAAATGCTCTTTCCCCCTGTTTTGGCCATTTTATTCAAGGTTTCAAGTTTGAAGGTGATTTTACTAATGTTTTTTTACCAGCAATAATGAAAGTGGAACCACATGGTGGCTGATATGGGGCTGGGCCCAAGGTCAGCTGTGAGATAAGGTGCACTGGAGAGGGGTGGTAGAGAAGTGAATATTCAAGCCTGTAAGGGAGTGTGTTGCAGAGTCCGTGGACAGGCGGAGGTAGTTATGAAGAGGGATTCTCCCTGAAGGCTCGCACAGAGGGAGCCCGAAAGTGTCACTTGCCTGATACTCCCATCTCAGAAACCTCTTCCCCTTAAAGGAACATTACATGGAAAAAACACTTTTTGAGAGCAATAACATTTAGAAAGAGATTTGGAAAGAAAATAATATTTTTACTGTCCCTTGTAAGACTAAGAAGAAATAAAGGAGGGCCCTGAATCAGGCCTGCCCAGACATATAAGTGACAAATCGGACCCACAGTGGCCCACCCAAATGCATCCTTGGCCCACACCAAATAAAAAATCTTGAAGCCGGGTCTGCTCCTCATGCGCCTGGAACCAGGACATATAGTAACATTCCTCAGCACCGATGATTGTGCCATCAACGTCCGTGGTGACTCCGTCCTGCCTCCGGACATGACATGGAGGGCAGTGTGCCATCTCTGTGTGCAACAGGTTTGTGATGGAGTCTTGTATCCGCAGATTCCTTTCCTTGTGAATCTCCCCTGGCGCCTGTCTGGAAACAGGAGCTCTGGTAACATCCGTTGTGAGTCCGGACGTGAGGGCACAGAGGGCAGTGCGCAGTCTCTGCGTGCACCAGGCTTGTGAGCTCTGGTAACATCCGTTGTGAGCCCGGACGTGAGGGCACAGAGGGCAGCGCGCTTTCTGTGCGTGCACCAGGCTTGTGAGCTCTAGTAACATCTGTTGTGACCCCGGATGTGAGGGCACAGAGGGCAATGCGCTGTTTCTGGGTGCACCAGCCTTGTGAGCTCTGGTAACATCCGTTGTGACCCCGGACGTGAGGGCACAGAGGGCAGTGCGCTGTCTGTGCGTGCACCAAGCTTGTGAGCTCTGGTAGCATCCGTTGTGACCCCGGACGTGAGGGCACAGAGGGCAGTGCGCTGTCTCTGCGTGCTCCAAGCTTGTGAGCTCTGGTAGCATCCGTTGTGACCCCGGACGTGAGGGCACAGTGGGCAGTGCGCTGTCTCTGCGTGCACCAGGCTTGTGAGCTCTGGTAACATCCGTTGTGACCCCGGACGTGAGGGCACAGGGGGCTTTGCGCTGTCTCTGCGTGCACCAGGCTTGTGAGCTCTGGTAGCATCCGTTGTGACCCCGGATGTGAGGGCACAGAGGGCAGTGCGCTGTCTCTGCCTGCACCAGGCTTGTGAGCTCTGGTAACATCCGTTGTGACCCCGGACGTGAGGGCACAGAGGGCAGTGCGCTGTCTCTGCGTGCACCAGGCTTGTGAGCTCTGGTAGCATCCATTGTGACCCTGGACGTGAGGGCACAGAGGGCAGTGCGCGGTCTCTGCGTGCACCAGGCTTGTGAGCTCTGGTAGCATCCGTTGTGACCCCGGACGTGAGGGCACAGAGGGCAGCGCGCTGTCTGTGCGTGCACCAGGCTTGTGAGCTCTGGTAACATCTGTTGTGACCCCAGACGTGAGGGCACAGAGGGCAATGCGCTGTCTCTGCGTGCACCAGGCTTGTGAGCTCTGGTAGCATCCGTTGTGACCCCGGACGTGAGGGCACAGAGGGAAGTGCGCTGTCTCTGCGTGCACCAGGCTTGTGAGCTCTGGTAGCATCCGTTGTGACCCCGGACGTGAGGGCACAGTGGGCAGTGCGCTGTCTCTGCGTGCACCAGGCTTGCGAGCTCTGGTAGCATCCGTTGTGACCCCGGACGTGAGGGCACAGTGGGCAGTGCGCTGTCTCTGCGTTTACCAGGCTTGTGAGCTCTGGTAGCATCCGTTGTGACCCCGGACGTGAGGGCACAGAGGGCAGTGCGCTGTCTCTGCGTGCACCAGGCTTGTGAGCTCTGGTAGCATCCGTTGTGACCCCGGACGTGAGGGCACAGAGGGCAGTGCGCTGTCTCTGCGTGCACCAGGCTTGTGAGCTCTGGTAGCATCCGTTGTGAACCCGGACGTGAGGGCACAGTGGCCAGTGCGCTGTCTCTGCGTGCACCAGGCTTGTGAGCTCTGGTAGCATCCGTTGTGACCCCGGACTTGAGGGCACAGAGGGCAGTGCGCTGTCTCTGCGTGCACCAGGCTTGTGAGCTCTGGTAGCATCCGTTGTGACCCCGGACGTGAGGGCACAGAGGGCAGTGCGCTGTCTCTGCGTGCACCAGGCTTGTGAGCTCTGGTAGCATCCGTTGTGACCCCGGACTTGAGGGCACAGAGGGCAGTGCGCTGTCTCTGCGTGCACCAGGCTTGTGAGCTCTGGTAGCATCCGTTGTGACCCCGGACGTGAGGGCACAGAGGGCATTGCGCGGTCTCTGCGTGCGCCAGGCTTGTGAGCTCTGGTAGCATCCGTTGTGTCCCTGGACGTGACGGCACAGAGGGCAGTGCGCTGTCTCTGCCTGCACCAGGCTTGTGAGCTCTGGTAGCATCCGTTGTGACCCCGGACGTGAGGGCACAGAGGGCAGTGCGCTGTCTCTGCGTGCACCAGGCTTGTGAGCTCTGGTAGCATCCGTTGTGACCCCGGACGGGAGGGCACAGTGGGCAGTGCGCTGTCTCTGCGTGCACTAGGCTTGCGAGCTCTGGTAGCATCCGTTGTGACCCCGGACAGGAGGGCACAGAGGGCAGCGCGCTGTCTCTGCGTGCACCAGGCTTGTGAGCTCTGGTAGCATCCGTTATGACCCCGGACGTGAGGGCACAGAGGGCATCGCGCTGTCTCTGCGTGCACCAGGCTTGTGAGCTCTGGTAGCATCCGTTGTGACCCCGGACGTGAGGGCACAGTGGGCAGTGTGCTGTCTGTGCGTGCACCAGGCTTGTGAGCTCTGGTAGCATCCGTTGTGACCCCGGACGTGAGGGCACAGAGGGCAGTCCGCTGTCTCTGCGTGCACCAGGCTGTGAGCTCTGGTAGCATCCGTTGTGACCCCGGACGTGAGGGCACAGTGGACAGTGCGCTGTCTGTGCGTGCACCAGGCTTGTGAGCTCTGGTAGCATCCGTTGTGTCCCCGGACGTGAGGGCACAGAGGGCAGTGCGCTGTCTGTGCGTGCACCAGGCTTGTGAGCTCTGGTAGCATCCGTTGTGTCCCCGGACGTGAGGGCACAGTGGACAGTGCGCTGTCTCTGCGTGCACCAGGCTTGTGAGCTCTGGTAGCATCTGTTGTGTCCCCGGACGTGAGGGCACAGAGGGCAGTGCGCTGTCTCTGCGTGCACCAGGCTTGTGAGCTCTGGTAGCATCCATTGTGACCCCGGACGTGAGGGCACAGTGGACAGTGCGCTGTCTGTGCGTGCACCAGGCTTGTGAGCTCTGGTAGCATCCGTTGTGACCCCAGACGTGAGGGCACAGAGGGCAGTGCGCTGTCTGTGCGTGCACCAGGCTTGTGAGCTCTGGTAGCATCCGTTGTGACCCCGGACGTGAGGGCACAGTGGGCAGTGCGCTGTCTCTGCCTGCGCCAGGCTTGTGAGCTCTGGTAGCATCCGTTGTGACCCCGGACGTGAGGGCACAGAGGGCAGCGCGCTGTCTCTGCCTGCACCAGGCTTGTGAGCTCTGGTAACATCCGTTGTGACCCCGGACGTGAGGGCACAGAGGGCAGCGCGCTGTCTGTGCGTGCACCAGGCTTGTGAGCTCTGGTAGCATCCGTTGTGACCCCGGACGTGAGGGCACAGAGGGCAGTGCGCTGTCTCTGCCTGCACCAGGCTTGTGAGCTCTGGTAGCATCCGTTGTGACCCCGGACGTGAGGGCACAGAGGGCAGCGCGCTGTCTGTGCGTGCACCAGGCTTGTGAGCTCTGGTAGCATCCGTTGTGACCCCGGACGTGAGGGCACAGAGGGCAGTGCGCTGTCTCTGCCTGCACCAGGCTTGTGAGCTCTGGTAGCATCCGTTGTGACCCCGGACGTGAGGGCACAGAGGGCAGTGCGCTGTCTCTGCCTGCACCAGGCTTGTGAGCTCTGGTAGCATCCGTTGTGACCCCGGACGTGAGGGCACAGTGGGCAGTCCGCTGTCTCTGCGTGCACCAGGCTTCTGTTGGTGACTTCTAGCTGCAGATTCCTCACCTTGAGAATCGGCAGCGATCATCAGCGGGCGTTCTCTCATTTGCATGTGGGCGTGCCTCTGCCCTCAGAGGGCGTTCCCTCATTTGCATGTGGGCGTGCCTCTGCACTCGCGCCATATTACAACAGCGGGAGCAGGTGCCAAGAAGCTGTCGGGAGATGCACTGTCCGTGCAGCACCTGATGGCAGCCCTGTGGAGGGTTAAAAGGGGTCCTATGGACCCCCCAAACATCACCCGCCTGCAAGAGGGTCTCTAACCCCCCTTCAAAGTGCAGGTGGGTTGCCGTCTGCACTGTGAAACACAGAGCGGCTGCTTCAAAGCTGCTCTGTTTTGTACCTGAATGCGCTGCCCTTGGGCAGTGGCGAACTTAACTGAGAGCCTTTGAAACACTATACTTGCTATAATGCGGCACATTGTCCTGGTCATCGCTGGGCATTCCTTTAAAAGGTGCTCCCAACGCTAACAGGGAAAATGCACCGCATACATGATACGGCCCCAGAAGTCCTAATGAACAGACTTTTAGCAAAATACTTTTCTCCTCCAGAAGCCTTGCCCTGCGATCAGTCGATGCCAGCTGTCTTTGTGGCTGTTATTCCCTCACCCTTTGGGACACGGTGGCTCAGACTTTACTGACTGTGCCGGAGACCTTCGGGTGTTTCTCGCTCAGGCCGCTCAGTATGGCCTTGATGCAGCAACATGTTTTAATACATTTAGGACCGGACCTTACTGATTGCCCAGGATGGGCCCGGGGCCCCAGTGTGGCTCTCTGCGCCAAGCCTGAGTGAGGTCCACTGGCTTCTCTGGGGATGTCCAGGCATCGCTCATAGATCAGCCTTTCGATGGATCTCACACTCTGGGGATAACGCAGCGGACTTCGCTCTGGAGCGCTTTAAAGAGAGCAGAACCACGGCGCGTTCCTTGGGCTTGTCTGCTCCCACAAGGCAATTCCACCAGCAATTTCAACCTCTTCGGGCTAGAGCGGACATTAACCCTCCTGTCCACGCCAGACCCCTCCGCCAGCCCTTTCATGGCCAAGGCTGCGATTCCCGAAGACTATAAGGGCAGCAGGGGCAACGGGCAGCTCATTCCACTGCAGCCCCAGTGGCCACAACAGCAATACCACTTTAGTGTATCCTTATCAGCGTAGAGGCACATTGCTGAAGGCAAGTGCTGGTATTTCCTCCAGGAGTGGCAGGCCATCACGACCGACGAGCAGGTCCTATGGATTGTCTACGGGGGCTAGGACCTTTCGTTTCCTTCTACCCTGTCACACCTTACACCGCCTTCAGGGCTGCTGATGGAAGACCATATATGTTGTATAGCAGGATATTTTAGGAAAGTGCCTCTTTGCGTGGTGAGACCCACTTTTTGTCTGTAATAATTTCAAACTGTCCATGCACTGGGTCCCTGCTAACCAAGTCCCCAGTGCCAGATCTCTTTCCCAAAACACTGCACCCTGATTGGCACAACTTCTGCTACCCTTGTAAGTCCCAAGTAAATGGTACCCCTGGTACTTAGGGCAGGGGTACTGAAGATGGTTCTCTGGGACTTTTGTGCTCACCCACCCCCCCTCCCCCTCATCATAGGGAGTCCTGGCCATTTGGTGAATGATCCCGATATATCAGCCCCTGTCCAGATCTGAGTGCCATGGACTCTTACTGGAAAAGGGCGATGGTGATCCCCCTCCTGAAAAAGCCTGGTCTTGATGCCGAGGTTTTGGCCAATTATAGGCCAATTTCACTGCTCCCGGCCCTGGCTAAGATCACCGAGAAACATGTTCATGGTGTCTTGTCGAGCTTTTTAGAATCTAACAACTTGCTCCATCCGTCCCAATCCGGGTTCCGTCCGAACTTTAGTACGGAAACGGCGTTGGTGGAGGTCTCTGAGATCATCAGGGAGACCTTGGATGTGGGTGGCAAGGCCATGCTAGTCATGTTGGACCTGTCGGCGGCCTTCGACACCGTCCCTCATGAGGCGCTTCTCGCTAGGCTTCATGACATCGGCCTAAGGGGGACGGTTTTCAGATGGTTTTCATCTTTTCTGGAGGGCCGCCGCCAGACGGTCTGGGTTTCCCAGAGCTCCGCCGAGATGCCGCCATTGGGAGTTGGGGTTCCACAGGGATCTGTGTTGAGCCCGACATTGTTCAACATCTTTATGTCCCCCTTGGCGGCAGCGGTGGAGGCTTACGGAGCCCAGATCGTGTCCTATGCCGACGACACGCAACTCCTTTTCACATGTGCTAAAGACCAGCCATTTGATGGGGAGAGAATTCGGGACTGTCTGGATATGGTCTTTGGCTGGTTCCAGCGGAACAGTCTAAAGGCCAACTCCAGTAAGTCGGAGGTATTATTCTTCGGCTGTGTCACCGATCCCGAGTGGCGGCAGTGGTGGCCGGCCGCCATGTGTCCTCCGGCACAATCTTCCTTGGTGGCCAAAAATCTTGGCGTTAAGCTTGATAACAAGCTTTCTCTCAGATCTCATGTTCTTGGCCTGGTTGGCACCTGTTTCGGCATTCTGAAAATGCTCCGCAAGTTTCTTCCACTTCTTTCTGCGGAGCATAGACGGATTACGGTGCAGGCGCTTATCGGATCCAGGCTAGACTATGCCAATGCTCTTTTCCTGGGTCTCCCAGAGTACTTGGTCCAGCGTCTGCAGGTGACACAGAACTCGGCAGCGCGCGCAATCTTTGGTCTGCATAGACGCGCACGGGCATCTGGCCTTCTGCGGACGCTGCATTGGCTCCCGATCCGTAAGCGGATTATGTTCAAATCTTTGGCGCTGGTGCATAAAGCTCTGTTTGGCTCAGGCGCAGGATATCTTCAGAAGAGATTGGCCTTCTATTGCCCTGCTCGCTCACTGCGCTCGGAATCCCTTTTCACGGCTGTGGTTCCTCGCGTGAGGAAGGCCCGGATTGGGGGGCGCTCCTTTAGCCTCAAGGCCTCCCAGCTGTGGAACTCGCTTCCACTGGAACTTCGCAGTACTCCCACCCTGCTTCAATTCAGAAGGAATTTGAAGACTTGGCTTTTTAACCTTTCTGTTTAGGTCGTTTTTCTTCTTGGTTCTCTCCTGGGCTTTTGTTTTTCTTGTTATGTTGTTATACACTGTTGCTTCATGTGGAAAGCGCCGGGACACTCTTTTAGAGTAGCCGAGCGCTATATAAACATATTTTAACATAACATAACATAACTCTGAGGCTGGGATTGTCGGTCTCCTGGATCCTGCTGGTATTGCGTGGCAGGTGGCACATGAAGGCTCTGCTGTTGGTCCTGAAATTCCAGTGTCTTATTGCATCCAGACTTGGAGGAGACTGCAGAAGGTCTGCTGTGATGGTTGCTGGGCCACGGTTGGGTTCTCTCTGCCCCACCCAGAGTTGATGGTGGACACAGCTGCATTACCTCCTCGTTAGTCTTCCTCGCCACATGACTTACATAGTGAGCTTCAGCTCCACACCAGAACCCTCCAAAGCAAAAAGTTAGCCTCCCATGCCTCCCATCCCTTCCCAAGATGGCCGACCCATTACCACCTGACCTCTATAAGAGGCGGGCAGGCCCAACCCATCAGCCTGTTGTTTTAGTTCTGCGCGTCATTACTCTCCGGATGCGTCTTCAGGTAAGTGGTTCCTGCTGTAGCAGGAGCATGGGTCCTTGGTCGGTGGTCCTGCTCTAGCGGACTCTGGGGCTTTTTGGACTTTCCCCCCTTCCTTCCTCCGGTCTCTTTGAGGCCGGTTAGGCTCTGCCTTAGCGGGCCAAGGGTCAATAGGGGGGGGGGGGGGGCGGGGGGTTGATCTGGGGCTCTGCTGTTTCTGAGCCCTTCTGGCCCCTCGCCTCGCGCTGCCTGTAACTGTTTGTTACTGCCGGCACCGGTATCTGCAAGGGGCCCGTATTTGTCTTGTGTTCTGTTCCCGGGTCCCCTTCCTTCCCATGTATCGGGCGCATTTTTATGCAGTTTCCCCGCTTGGTTCGAGTGCAGCGGCGTTTCTCCGTTTTGTCCCTGCCATTCGGGGGAGGGGTTTGGGGGGCGGCCCGTTCCACGCTCATTGTGGCCGCTCCGCCTGATTCCTGCTTTGCTGCGCTCCAGTGACGGTCTGAGCTGCCGTCTTAGGCGCTGTGGAACCAGGTTCGGATCGCGGGGTCGGCTCGTCATCCTGTGATTCTGTGCTATTCGCTTTATCTCCCTGTGCCTGCCGAATGTGCCTTGTATAACATGTTTGGTGCTCTTGTGAGCGCTCCAGTATCTTCCGGTCGGGTTCACTGTTTTGTACGGGCAGCCTGATTCACTGTCTGACTCACCTTTGCCGTCCGGGCGGGTGCGGTCCTTGGCCGGTCCTCTCTTCCGCGGCTGTGTTCGGTCCGGTTGGGGTCCTTCTTCCCGCGTTTTCCAGCCTGGGAGGCTGTGGCGTTCTGCTTCTCCCCCGGGGCTCCGATGGTGGGCGGGTCCGGTTCCCTGTCTACGCTCATGTGGTGCGGCTGGCGGGCCAGGATAGCTCAGTTGGGGGTGCGTTGGACTGCGGTTCTAGTGGTCCCTGGTTCGATCCCTGGTTTGGCATTCTGGTATTGTTAGTTTGCGAAGGGATTAGTTTTCGCATTTTATTTTTTATTTTTTGTGGGTCTCTCTTATGTTTCTTTCGGTGCTTCCGCTGATGTTCCACGTTACTGTGGCGGTGCCCTGCTCTTCTGACCACCGGTTCGGTGGCTTTGCCTGTGTACCATGGGCCCTGCTGATGCATGTTTGGGAGTGGTTTGTCAGTCGCTCTCGGGTCTCAACCAAGGTGCTATAGCTCGATGGTATGTCTTGTGCCTTTGGTGGGGACAGCCCTCACGGACCAGGGTTCAAATCCTGCCGATGCTGTGGAAGTTTCCCTGGGTGGGATATTTTCATACAGTAATTGTTTTTTTGAAATACGGGGGCTGTGGCTCGTTGGGCCGTGCCCTTCGGTGCTTGCTTTTCGGAGTTCGAGTGTTTCATTTTACATTCGCTGGGTGGCTGTTTTCCATTCCCAGTTCCTGCGCTCATTTTCTGTGGCGGTGCCTCGCTCCTGGATGGGGCTTTGGCTCTGCAGGCGGTTTACTTTTGTTGGCGCCTGCTCTTGCGGCCCAGGGTTGGAGTCCTGCCTTGCTGGGGCCGTATACTCGGGTGGTTCCTTGTCATACGTGTATTTCCTCTTGTTTTACGCGTATTGGTTGTCAATGGGTGGCTGGTTTTCCACGTTCCATGTCTCTGTGCTCTGTCCTGCCCTCGGGTGTCGGGGTCAGTTCCGGCCATTTGGGGTCTTTGTGCTCCTCTTCTCGTCTGTTTTCAGTCGTTGGGCATGGTCGGGGCTAGTGCCTGGGTGGGTCTCCTCCTGAGTTTGCCTGGTTCTGTCGACATGGTGGTTCTCAGTTCCTCTTGTAGGGCTGTGTTTTTTTGGACATTTCTGTGCCCTCCGCAGTTGTTCCGGGTCCTGCTTGGTGTGGCCTTTGGGGTTTCCGGGGGCTGTTGCTCCTGTTCTTCTTCTCGGGCTGCTTCTGTGGTCTCCGGATTGGCTTTTGGTTCGGACTTTTCCTCCATGGACCTTGGCGGTGGTTTCTCCTCCTCCTGCTCCAGTGTTCGCCGGGCTCCCCTTACGCCCTCTTCCTCGTGTGTGGTTCACATGCTCTGCGGTTGCTCATGGGGCGTGTTCGCTTCGGCTGCCTCCTGCGGGCTCTGGGGTTACCGGTTTGCCGGTGGTTGTCACGCTTATTCGTGAGGCGTTCCTTTGTCGCCTCAGCGTCTCCCAGTGGGTTGCTCTCTCTGCTTTTTTCGCAGGGTTCCTTGCTTTGGCTTGAGTCTGTGGTGCTGTAGCTCGGAGGTAGGTCTTGTCCCTTTGGTGGTGCCCGCCAGTATCAGGCCTGGGTTCTATTCCGGCCGTTGTAGTTGTATCCGTGTGTGGTGCATTTTTGGGTTGCTTGTTATACGGCGCCTGTGGCGTTGGGTTGTGGGGCCTCTGCTTCGTGATTCAATGTGTTACCTTCCGGGCTTTGGGCATGTGGACCTTATGTCCTGTGGACTCCTGTCCCCGCTGTTTTTGTGTAGGGTCGGTCCCGGTTGGTTCCTTGTTGGCCGTCCTCCGGGGTTTTCCTGGGTTTTCCGGGGGCTGTGGGCTACGGCTTGTCTGGGGTGGTCTTCCTGCTGTTGGGGTCCGTCCGTCTCTGGGCTGCGTCAGTGTTTTCTTGCTGGCTGTTTCTGCTCCTGGAGGGCTCTCCTGGTCTTGTCGGGACTCGGCAGGCGGCTCCCTTCTCTTCCGGGCCTACGTTGCCCTTGGGGCTATGGCCCTTTGGTGGCTCTGCTTCCTTTGGGTGGTGCCTGCCTGGTCGGGCATGGAATTTGACGCCTGCCTCTGGTGGGGCGTGCGTTCTTCCTTTTTGTTGCGGGGTCGCTTTTGACGGTTTCGCTGATCCTTTCTCTCCGGGTCCTGTTCGTGGGTTTTCCCATTGGGGTTGTCTGCCTTGGTGGGGCCTTCCTCTGGTCGTGGTTTGGGTCTTGTGGACTGGCGGTGTTTTCTCGCCCCTGTCTGTCCTTTGCGGATCCTCCCCTTCCTGTTGGTCTCGGTGCCTCTGGCCCTTCCTTGGTTCTTTTTCCCCCTACTCTTCCCGCTCTGTCTCCTGGGAGAGTTGGGTTCCTCCTGCCCGTGTGTTGGTGGTGCCTTCCTCTGGCCATGCTTGGGTTCCCGGTCAATGCAGAGTCGGTGGATTTCCCTGTGGTCGTTTTTCCCGTCTGGCTTCTATTTTGCCGTTCCTTGGCTTCTCTGGGGTTTTCCCCTGCCTTGCTGGGGCTTGTTGGTCCCTGTGGTGAGTTTTTCCCCTGCCTCGTGCTCCGGGGTGTGTGCGGGGTTCGCCCCTTTTTGTCTTTGGCGCATTGGTACTGTCCTTGCCTGGGTCATTTTTGACTGCGGCCTTTCTGGCCCTGGGTGCTCATGTTCTCATCGCCTCTCCTTCGGTGGTTTGTGGGTCGGGCCTCTTTTGTGCCTGGTTCGGGAGTCTCCTGGGTCCGTCTGGCCCTGTCTGCTTCCTTTGGATCTCCGTTTTTTTTGGCTCTTCGGCCTTCTTGTTTGGGCTCCCGGCTTTGCGCTTCCTGGGGTCCCTTTGCCTGCTGGCTGTTTTTGTTTCCGGCAGTGCTATGGGATTTCCTGGCGGGGCCCTGCGCTTCCGGTGTGGGTGTGACCTCGTTTCTTCCCCTGGTTTTGGGGTCCCGGGTCCTGTTGGCTCCCTGGGTATTTTGTCATGGCTTGGGCTCATCTTCACCCTGCCCTTCTGTTCTTCACGCCTTTGGTGTGTTGCTGCCGCACTCCTATGCCTGTCGGTTCTTCTTTGTCTCGCTGGGCTGGGCCTGGTTGTGGGCTGGCTGTCTGTTTGCCCGCCTGGGTGCTCTCTTCGGCGGCTCGCTCCCTTCTTGTGTTTCTTCCTGGGCCGGTTGCTTGGTCCCTGTGCAGGGTGTTCCCGTACCTGGCTGATTGGCTTCTTTCTGCCTCTTCTTCTCCCTTCTGGCCGTGGGCGGGCCTGTGGGTTTTCAGTTTTTTCGGCTTTGCCTGGTTGGTTCTCCTCCGGGTCCCTTCGGTGTTGTTTCCGGCTCCTTTCCTGGGTTACTTTTCCCTGGTGCCTGCCTGGGTTCTCTCCTTGAAGTCGCGGTCCCTTCCGGGGGTCCTTTGTTTGACGGGGGTTTGTCCCCCTTCTGGTTCTTTTCGGCTCCCTTTTCCATTCTTCCGGCTCTTGCCTGTCTGTTGGATGGCTCTGGTGCCGCTTCCCAGTTTTTCTGGTTCGGCTCCCTCGCGGGTTGTGGTCACCCTTGCGGTATTGCTGTGTTGGGCGGACTGGTTGTCTCTTTCCACTGGTGATTTTTTTTTTTGTTAGGTCGTTGTGGTGGGGATGTCCTCTGTTCGTTCGGTTCCTCTCTTTGGTTTTTGCTCCCCTCTCGCTTTGTGCTGCCTGTTGGGCTGCCCTGGTGTGTTGTTCAGGCCTGCTCGTTTCTGTTCTGGCCCTGGTTGCTGTTGCCTTTTTGGCTCCGTGCGGTACGGTCCCGTGCCTTTCTCTGCCTTCCTTCGGTTGGGGCGGTTTTCCTGGTGACTCTTGGTGTCTCTGGGGTCTGGTTTGTTTTTCGACCTTCCCGGTGTCTTCGGTCCCGGGTTGGTTCTCCTACTCGTGGTTGCCTCTCTCCTCGGTGGTCCTTCCACTCGTACTGGTCTGTTGGGTTTGGCCTCCTTCGTGGTCTTCCCCTGGTCTGTTGGTTTCTTGTGAGTTTCCATGAAGCCGCTTGGCTTTGGTATGTGCTCACTATGTAAGTCATGTGGCGAGGAAGACTAACGAGGAGATAATGCCCCGGTTACTTACCGGTAATCTTCATTACTCTGAGTATAGTCTTCCTCGCCACATGAGTTCCCATCCATCCCTCCCTCCCTGTCTGGCTATCGGCTTCATGTTTGTGCTTGGTGGTTTCAGGCTGATGGGTTGGGCCTGCCCGCCTCTTATAGAGGTCAGGTGGTAATGGGTCGGCCATCTTGGGAAGGGATGGGAGGCATGGGAGGCTAACTTTTTGCTTTGGAAGGTTCTGGTGTGGAGCTGAAGCTCACTATGTAAGTCATGTGGCGAGGAAGACTATACTCGGAGTAATGAAGATTACCGGTAAGTAACCGGGGCATCACTGCTGGTTTGGGGAGAGATGGGGATCAGAGACCACCTCTGTCCCTTGCAGAGTTGAGGGCGATGCGCTTTGCGTCGAATGCCTCCCTACCCTGTGTGCAGGGAAGGATGGTGCAGTTGCTCAGGGACAACATCACTGCCATGTGGTCCTGCTACAAGCGGGTGGGGTCCGAGACACGGTGCCAGGAGGCATTGCTCCTTTGGGAGTGGCAGGACTGCCAAGGGATTTCTCTGGTAGTGAACCACATGGTGGGATCTTTAAATGCCATGGCAGGCGTACTCCGCCCCCAGGACCCTAGCGGATCACCAGCGGCAGTTACACCCAGAGGGGGCACAGACAGTGCGCCACTAGTGGGGAAAACCCTAGCTCAATCTTTTTGCTACTACCGAGCACTTCTGCGCACTGGAGTTTGTAAAGCAGCCGCCCTCAGAGTCGGCTTCCATCTACAGAGGCGCTCAGGACTCCAGTGCGCATGCCTGGCACCGCTGCGTCCGTCCAGCCTTCTGAATAGGATCAGGAATGACGGGGCCCAAGTCATCCTAGTGGCACTGGGTTGGGCCAAGTGAGCGTGGTACCCACAATCTGTGGTCATGGGCATTTATTCTATGGTCAAGCTGCCACTTCTGCAGGGCTGAGTCTTTCACCTGGACTTGCACAATGTGTGTCTCCATGCATAGAGATTGAGTGGCAGCCGTTGACGTGCTTTGACCCATACCCCGGCGAAGTTATCATCTTGGCGGTGGGGCGTCCCTCTTAAATCAGTGTTTGATATGCCATGACATAGGCTAGATGTGTGAGAGAACTTCACTCTGTCTGTGTAAATCCACCTTTCCCCACCTTGATGAGTTGGTTTTGAGGTCCGGACCTTCCGTTCTAGTGAAAGGAGTGACTCCCCTTCGTGTCTGGCAGGATATCACCCTTCCAGCATTCTGTGCTCCAAGTCATCCCTAAAAAGATCAAGAGAGACTGCATTGTTTGGATCTTAAGAGCAATAAGTTTCTACATCGATCATACCAAGGAACACCAATTGGACGATCAGCTCCTTGTTGGTTTTTCCGGATCAAAAAATGGTTCAGCATCTCCAGAGGGGCTGTTCTCTGCATCAAGATCTGCTACAGAGTGGCTAAGAAGGTGCTGCCACAGGGCTTACAGGCTCCTTCCACCAGGGCCAACCTGTTTCCACTGCTTTCATATGCGGTGTGCCTGTCCTGTACATCTGTAAGACAGCTGCGTGGGCTTCGGCGTGCATGTTCACAAAGCACTGCTGCCTCAACAGTCCAGTCTGTTGAGAGCAGCATGTTGCCCTCTCATTCCTGCAGGACTTTTTGTCCTGACCCAGTTCACAGTATCACCACCTTGAGTCTTGTTTGGTGTTTAATGGTGCTTGTGGTATACTGTTTGTGGGGTGTTGGTTGTTGTAAGCTGTTGGTCTGGAAGGCTCTGATGTTTGTGGGGTGTTGCTACGAGTTGCATGTTTGGTGGTGGTTGTTACAGAAGCTCTCGGTTTGGTGTTGGAGTTTTGTATGGTGTTTATTTAGTGGTGCTTGTGGTGTACTGTTTGGGGTTGTAAGCTGTTGGTCTGGAAGTCTCTGATGTTTGTGGGGTGTTGCAGGTTTGGTGGATGTTACATAAGCGCTTGGTTTGGTGTTGGAGTGATGTATGATGTTTAGTGGTGATTTTTGGATAATGCTTAGAGTTGTTGGCGGTTGTCATCTGTTGGTCTGGTGCTGGAGTGCTGTATGATGTTTGCGTGGTGGAGAGGAGTGCTGTGTGTGGTTTTGTGTCGTGTGCAGTAGAGTGGAGCTGTCTGTGGCGTGTTTGGTGGTGAGTGCTGTATGATGTTTAGTGGTGGAGAGGAGTGCTGTGTGTGGTTTGGTGTCATGTGCAGTAGAGTGGAGCTGTGTGTGGTGTGTTTGATGGTGAGTGCTGTATGATGTTTAGTGGTGGAGAGGAGTGCTGTGTGCAGAAGAGTGGCACTGTGTGTGGTGTGTTTGGTGGTGAGTGCTGTATGATGTTTGCGTGGTGGAGATGAGCGCTGTGTGTGGTTTGGTGTTGTGTGCAGTAGAGTAGAGCTGTGTGTGGTGTGTTGTTTGGTGGTGAGTGCTGTATGATGTTTAGTGGTAGAGAGGAGTGCTGTGTGTGGTTTGGTGTCGTATGCAGTAGAGTGGAGCTGTGTGTGGTGTGTTTGGTGCGGGAATGCTGTATGATGTTTAATGGTGGAGAGGAGTGCTGTGTGTGGTTTGGTGTTGTGTGCAGTAGAGTGGAGCTGTGTGTGGTGTGTTTGGTGTCGGAGTGCTGTATGATGTTTGCGTGGTGGAGAGAAGTGCCGTGTGCAGTAGAGTGGAGCTGTGTGTGGTGTGTTTGGTGGTGAGTGCTCTATGATGTTTAGTGGTGGAGAGGAGTGCTCTGTGTGGTTTGGTGTCGTGTGCAGTAGAGTGGAGCTGTGGGTGGTGTGTTTGGTGTCGGAGTGCTGTATGATGTTTGAGTGGTGGAGAGGAGTGCCGTGTGCAGTAGAGTGGAGCTGTGTGTGGTGTGTTTGGTGGTGATTGCTCTAGGATGTTTAGTGGTGGAGAGGAGTGCTCTGTGTGGTTTGGTGTCGTGTGCAGTAGACTGGAGCTCTGTGTGGTGTGTTTGGTGAGTGCTGTATGATGTTTGCATGGTGGAGAGGAGTGCCTTGTGCAGTAGAGTGGAGCTGTGTGTGGTGTGGTCTTAGTATGAAACTTATTAGATGAAAACCAAGTGCAACTTCATGAAACCAGGTAAGGTACTTTTATTTATACCTATTACTCATATTTTTTTGAAAAAAATTGCTTTTTAGGCAGAAATAGATACACATTTACACAATATCTGACAATTTTGACAAAAAATAAATCGAAAACAACATCAAATTAACACAGAACAGTACACATTAAAAAATGCATTTCATCAATGTTTGCAAATCAATTCCTATTTGTAGACAAACAAAGCGACGTGAAAGCAAGAGCAGAAACAAAATATGATGTATTTCAAATGAATCACTCAATGATATAACTGGCTCTTGTAGATGTGCCGACGCGTTGCAGGTTCGAGTGACCAATTTTCGAACCCTCATCAGGGCTTTATTTGTCTGTGTAGGACACAAAAACAATAAAGTTTTGTTGAAAACCTATTTGCCTCAATGGACTACCTCTCTTAGTTTATAGAATCGTCAAAAATGTACCTGTATCTTTCAGGCAGATAGTATTTCCATTCATGGACCTGGTGGACGAAGCTTCAAGCCTTACTTCTGAAGTGGATGAAGCAAGGACTATATGAAGTCAAGTCAAGTCAATAAATTTGTATAGCGCGCTACATACCCAGAGGGTCTCAAGGCGCTTGAGGAAGGGTGGGGAATTATTTATCAAATATCCACGTTTTAAGTTGCTTCCTGAATGCTAGGTGGTTCTGAGTAAGGCGAAGATGAGTGGGAAGTGAGTTCCATGTTTTAGCTGCCAGGTAGGAGAAGGATCTACCTCCCATGGTCGTTTTGTTGATGCGAGGTACAGTGGCAAGCGCTTGGTTGGAGGATCGTAGCTGGCGGGGGGGGGTGTAGAAGGACAGTCGTGTGTTGAGGCATTCGGGTCCGATTTCGTAGAGTGCTTTGTGTGCGTTGGTTAGGAGCCGGAAAGTAATCCTCTTATTGACGGGGAGCTAGTGGAGGTTTTTCAGGCGGCCAGAGATGTGTTTGTTACGTGGTATGTCTAATATGAGCCTGGCAGAAGCGTTCTGGATGCGTTGGAGTTTTTTCTGGGTTTTTGCTGTAGTACCGGCGTAGAGGGTGTTTCCGTAGTCCAGTCGGCTCGTGACCAGAGCGTGAGTGACTGTTTTTCTAGTTTCGGTGGGGATCCAGCGAAATGTTTTTTTGAGCATGCGAAGAATGTTGAAGCAAGATGAAGAGACGGCGTTGACTTGTCTGTTCATCGAGAGTGAGGAATCCAGGATGACGCCCAGGTTTCGTGCGTGGTCCGTCGGGATAGGTGCTTTTCCAAGGGCCTCTGGCCACCAAGAGTCATCCCAGGCGGAGGGGGAGGTGCCTAGGATGAGGACTTCTGTTTTGTCTGAGTTCAGTTTCAGACGGCTGTGCTTCTTCTTTCATTCCTTCATGCAGGTTGGTTTTGGCCGTGTTCGGGTCTTTGGTGAGTGATAGGATCAGTTGAGTGTCGTCAGCGTAGGAGATGATGTTGAGGTTGTGTTGGCGTGCGATGGCCGCGAGGGGGCTCATGTATACGTTGAAGAGGGTGGGGCTGAGTGAGGACCCTTGGGGTACGCCGCAGATGACTTCAGTGGCCTCTGATTTGAAAGGTGGGAGGCGGACTCTCTGGGTTCTTCCGGTGAGGAACGAGGTGATCCAATCTAGTGCTTTTCCGTGGATTCCGACGTTTCTGAGGCGTTGTAAAAGGGTGCTATGACAGACCGTGTCGAAGGCTGCGGAGAGGTCGAGGAGGATGAGGGCGACTGTGTCTCCATTGTCCAGTAGAGTTCGAATGTCGTCTGTAGCTGCGATGAGGGCGGTTTCCGTGCTGTGCTTGGCTCGGAAGCCGGATTGTGAGGAGTCGAGTGATTTGTTGGTTTCGAGGAATGCGGCGAGCTGGTTGTTGACCGCTTTCTCGATGACTTTGGCCGGGAATGGTAGGAGTGAGATAGGGCGGTAGTTTTTGAGTTCGGTGGGGTCAGCTGTGGGTTTCTTCAGGAGGGCGCGGAGTTCGGCATGTTTCCAGCTTTCCGGGAAGGTTGCAGAGTTGAGGGAGCAGTTGATGACGTCTCGAAGGTGCGGTGCTATAATGGAGTTTGCTTTGTTAAAGATGTGTAGAGGGCATGGGTCTGTGGGGGATCCTGAGTGGATAGAGTTCATCAGACGGATGGTGTCCTCAGTGGAGATTGGCTTCCAGTCATTGACGGTGTCCAGGGGGGGTGGGGGTCCTGCAGGGGGTTGGGTGGGTTGGTCTTCGGGTCGGTTGTCGAAGCTGTTGTGGATGTCTGCGATTTTGTTGTGGAAGAATGAGGCTAGGGAGTCGCAGAGGGCTTGAGAGGGGGTGATGTCGTTGGAGTTGGCCGAGGGGTTGGTAAATTCCTTGACGATGTTGAATAATTCCTTGCTGTTGTGGGCGTTGTTATCTAGTCGGTCCTTGAAAGCGGCTTTCTTGGCATTCCGGATCAGTTGGTGATGTATACGGGTGGCGTTTTTGAAGGCGTCCTTGGTGCTGGTGGTTGGGTCTTTTTTCCAGGCCTTCTCGAGGGAGCGGCAGAGTTTCTTGGATTTCTTAAGATCATCGTTGAACCAGGAGGCCTTCTTGCTGCCTAGTTTGATTTGTCGTTTTTTCAGTGGTGCTAAGATGTCGGCGCTGTTGGATAACCATTGGGTGAGGTTGGTGGCTGCTTGGTCTGGGTTAGAGGAGTGGGCTGGGGGGTTTTGAAGAAGCGATGTGGAGATCTGGTAGATTGTGATTTTGTTCCAGTTTCTTTGCAGAGTGGGTTGGGGGTGGTTGTTGGAAGTGGGCTTGTTGTAGGTGAAGTGAACGCAGTTGTGGTCAGTCCATAGGAGAGCTGTGGTGTGGCTGAAGGAGACATGTTTGCTGGAGGTGAAGATAGGGTCGAGTGTGTGACCTGCGATGTGGGTGGAGGTGGTGACAAGTTGTTTGAGTCTGAGGTTGGCGAGGTTGTCCAAAAGGGTGGTGGTGTTGCGGTCGTTGTTCTTTTCAAGGTGAAAGTTGAGGTCTCCCAAAAGGATGTAATCCTTGGAGGGGAGCGCGTGTGGAGTGATGAAGTCCGTGATGTCTTCACTAAACTGTGCGCGGGGTCCTGGTGGCCTGTAAAGGAGGGTGCCTCTGAGTGTGGTTTTGGGGTCGATGTGGATCTGGAAGTGGAGGTGTTCAGAGTTGGCGAGATTGACGTCTGAGCTGGTTGAGATGCGGATGGATTTCTTATGGACGATGGCGATGCCTCCTCCTGTGTGGCCGGTACGGTCCTTGCGAATGATCTTATAGTCTTCCGGGATGGCAATGGTGATGTCTGGGGCTGATGTGGCGTTCATCCATGTTTCTGTTAGGAAGGCGACGTCCGGAGAGATGGTGTCTAGTAGATTCCAGAGGTCAATGGCGTGCCTGTGGACCGAGCGGGTGTTGAGCAGGATGCATTGTAGGTGGTTGGGGTCGGGTATCTGTTGTGTGATCGTAGATGAGGAGTTGTTCTTGGTGGCGTCGAACTTGCAGGAGTTGCAGGAAAAGGGTCCATGTGTGTGTCCAGGAGCGGCTTGGACGCAGTTGAGGGTACGGCCGGAGTTGAGGGCTAGGAGGGTGGTGGCATCGTAAGTAATGCGGGAGGGGTGGGCATTACGAGGACATGGGGCTATGGCGCTGGGCGCGGGCGGGCGTAGACGGGCTTACCTTTGGCGCACCTTCGGCGCGAATGGGGCGCGGTCGCTGCGCGTGGACGCTGCGCGTTAGATCATTGGTCATAAATGGATGGTGGAGGGGGCAGAGCGTGGGAGGGGCAGCAGCTGGGAGGCGGTGGCGGGAGGAGGGGCGGCAACAACAACAACAACACAAAATGGAGGGTCAAAGGCGAGCACAGCCAGGGGCATCAAATGCACAGCGTGTTAAAGGGAAGAGCCTTACACGCACTATCAGCTGTATTGTATTTAAATACAGAGTAACTGCCTCAGCGACGTCGCGTTAATAATTAAATAAAAGCGACAGTGCGGCGCAAATTAAATAAGTGATTTAGACAGTGCAGCACAATTAAATAAATAAATAAATCCGACAGTGCAGCGCTATGAAGCGATCGTGCAGCGCTATCAAATGAATGAATAGCTAAGTCAATGCAGCGCTAGTAGCTCAAGAGCAGGAGGAGGAGGCTACGTTTTATTAGAATACTTAAGGTACTTAAGAGTACGTCTCTTAATTCTACCTACCTCACTGTGCACCGTCCGGCGCCTCGTGGAGGGAGGAGGTTGTGATCGCTATGTCAGGGATCCTAGTTGAAAAGAAAATGCAGTTGTTGTGCAATCGTATTGACCTTATACCAGATCGGTGTATGTTCATTAAATTGGCCCCAATCCTTGTGTATTCATCCAAAGTTAGGGAGATATTTCAGGTCTCTTTCACTCAATGGCAATCTCTTTATGTAGGGCAACCTATTTAAAAGAATTGGAAACTAATCACAAAAATGATCAAAAGTGGGGGGAAGACGACAACGCGCGTCTGTTGATTTAGATGCCTGAGTCTTTTTTTATATATATCCTAAGGGCTGGAACGTACCTGGAAATCAAACTGGGTTTCTCTCTAGGTATTCGTTTCGTGTAGCCCACAGGGTGTCCGTCTTGTCTCTCTTAACTCGTGGCGCCCTACATATAAAAATATTGAAACATAGATGAGGGGAGCGATATAATGTAAAAGCGGGCACTGTTGTGTCACAAACGGTTTAAAGAAGCACCCGCTCGTTCGTACCTGAATGCACTCGCTTTTCAAAATAGCTCGGTATCTTCACCGTCAGGCTCCCGCTAGAACGCCTAACAAATTGCGGTGGCCATCTTACCTAATTTAAAGGTCACAAGTTCCTTATCTGTGAGCATTGTGGGACATGTAGTCCCGTATCGTTATCGACACGGGCGGAAAGTAGTTTGCGCAATAACTTCAGATTTGAGCGCCAGTGACATTTCGCCAAAGGGGATTTGGTCTTTATTTATATTGCCGGCGAACCTGGACTTGTTGGCTGGCTCGTATTCATCATGAGTTAATAAAGAGGGACCAGTCGTGTGTCTTTTGCAATGCCTTATTTTTGAACAGAAAAAAGGGGGGATATAGTTCATATGGTGCCATTGTGAATAACAAGACATTCAGATCCTTGATAATTCAGACATACTGTTTAGGCCTGTCAATAAACTATTAAATTTCAGGATAAGGTATGCTTCCTTTTGCAGCAACACCTTGTCGACATCCGCTGGGCGCTGTACTGTAACCATTGTGAAAAGTACTGTCCATTTGAAGTCATGTTCAGTATGAGACTTCTCCATAAAATGCTCGACCATTGGGGCAGTTTGGACCTTCTTTTTGATCCGAGACCTGTGTTGCCTAATGCGTAGGTTCACTTGCTGATTTGTTTTGCCAATATAGATTTTTTGGCACGGACAGCTGTGTGTGCTGTGTTTGGTGGTGAGTGCTGTATGATGTTTAGTGGTGGAGAGGAGTGCGGTGTGTGGTTTGGTGTCGTGGGCAGTAGAGTGGAGCTGTGTGCGGTGTGGTGTTTGGTGGTAAGTGATGTATCCTGATTGGTCGGTGGGTGCAGTTCTGCCCATGATGCCTCATAGCCCTCATCTCTGGGCGCCTTTCTGCCTTGCTGCCGTGGAGTGTGTGTGTGTGTGTGTGGGGGGGGGGGGGGGGGGGGGGGGCTCTGTAGCTGCGCCCCCCTGTGACTAACACGTGGTGATGCCCCCCCCCCCCTCGATGCCAGGGAGCCTCGGTGCGGCTGCCGAAGAATGCCCGTCATGGCACCGGAGCGGACTCCGCGGGCATTGACCCATATTTGTTGGGAAAAAAGGCGGCGCTGCTGATATGCGGAGATTAGCGCCGTGAATGGGGCCGGGGCGGCCGAGGCAGTATCTGCCCCTCCATCTGTACCCATCGGGAAGGGGGGGGGGGGGGGGGGGGTCCTTGTTGCCCCATCTGTTGCTGGGAGAAGGGCTGCCTCACCTCCCAGGCTGGCAGACAGCGCCGCCCCACATGGCCTTACCTGATAACTGGTGCCCCCCGCCCCCATGCTCTGGCCGCCACCCCATATGGCCCGGCCTGATAGCGCGGGGTCGGGTCTGCTCAGCGCTAGGCCCCGTCTCAGACCCCAGTCCTCCTTATGGTTCCTGTCCGTGGGCTCTGGACCCCGCGTCCCCCACGCCGCCCCCTCCCAGCCCCCATATGGCCCTGCCTTAGAGATGGCTTGGGGTCTGGCTTCCTGCCTCGGCTTGGGGGGGCCGGCTGCTTTTGTTCTGTGGGCTGGGACCCCCCACCCCGCCCAAGGAGGCCTTCATGGGAAGGCAAGGAGAGCCTGGTTCACAATGAGCAGCCGGAGGGGGGGCTGGGGGCTGTAGAAGAATGGAGCTGGGGCTACTGCAGGCAAGTGTGGGGGGGGGGGGCAGCAAGAAAGGTGGGGGTGCCCTGCTGGGCACTGGGGAGTATGTGGAATCAGAGGGGTGGGGGGCGGGGGCTGCAGGAGAGCAGGGAGTCTGCAGGAGAGCAGGGAGTCTGCAGGAGAGCAGGGAGTCTGCAGGAGAGCAGGGAGCCTGCAGGAGAGCTCTGAGTCTGCAGGAGAGCAGGGAGTCTGCAGGAGAGCTGGGAGTCTGCAGGAGAGCAGGGAGTCTGCAGGAGAGCTCTGAGTCTGCAGGAGAGCAGGGAGTCTGCAAGAGAGCAGGGAGTCTGCAGGAGAGCTCTGGGTCTGCAGGAGAGCTCTGAGTCTGCAGGAGAGCAGGGAGTCTGCAGGAGAGCAGGGAGTCTGCAGGAGAGCAGGGAGTCTGCAGGAGAGCAGGGAGTCTGCAGGAGAGCACTGGGTCTGCAGGAGAGCAGGGAGTCTGCAGGAGAGCACTGGGTCTGCAGGAGAGCAGGGAGTCTGCAGGAGAGCAGGGAGTCTGCAGGAGAGCTCTGGGTCTGCAGGAGAGCAGGGAGTCTGCAGGAGAGCAGGGAGTCTGCAGGAGAGCTCTGAGTCTGCAGGAGAGCTCTGAGTCTGCAGGAGAGCTCTGGGTCTGCAGGAGAGCTCTGGGTCTGCAGGAGAGCAGGGAGTCTGCAGGAGAGCTCTGAGTCTGCAGGAGAGCTCTGAGTCTGCAGGAGAGCAGGGAGTCTGCAGGAGAGCAGGGAGTCTGCAGGAGAGCTGGGAGTCTGCAGGAGAGCAGGGAGTCTGCAGGAGAGCTCTGAGTCTGCAGGAGAGCAGGGAGTCTGCAAGAGAGCAGGGAGTCTGCAGGAGAGCTCTGAGTCTGCAGGAGAGCAGGGAGTCTGCAGGAGAGCTGGGAGTCTGCAGGAGAGCAGGGAGTCTGCAGGAGAGCTCTGAGTCTGCAGGAGAGCAGGGAGTCTGCAGGAGAGCTGGGAGTCTGCAGGAGAGCAGGGAGTCTGCAGGAGAGCTCTGAGTCTGCAGGAGAGCAGGGAGTCTGCAAGAGAGCAGGGAGTCTGCAGGAGAGCTCTGGGTCTGCAGGAGAGCTCTGAGTCTGCAGGAGAGCAGAGAGTCTGCAGGAGAGCAGGGAGTCTGCAGGAGAGCAGGGAGTCTGCAGGAGAGCAGGGAGTCTGCAGGAGAGCAGGGAGTCTGCAGGAGAGCAGGGAGTCTGCAGGAGAGCACTGGGTCTGCAGGAGAGCAGGGAGTCTGCAGGAGAGCACTGGGTCTGCAGGAGAGCAGGGAGTCTGCAGGAGAGCAGGGAGTCTGCAGGAGAGCTCTGGGTCTGCAGGAGAGCAGGGAGTCTGCAGGAGAGCAGGGAGTCTGCAGGAGAGCTCTGAGTCTGCAGGAGAGCTCTGAGTCTGCAGGAGAGCTCTGAGTCTGCAGGAGAGCTCTGGGTCTGCAGGAGAGCAGGGAGTCTGCAGGAGAGCAGGGAGTCTGCAGGAGAGCTCTGAGTCTGCAGGAGAGCTCTGAGTCTGCAGGAGAGCTCTGGGTCTGCAGGAGAGCTCTGAGTCTGCAGGAGAGCTCTGAGTCTGCAGGAGAGCTCTGGGTCTGCAGGAGAGCTCTGAGTCTGCAGGAGAGCTCTGAGTCTGCAGGAGAGCTCTGGGTCTGCAGGAGAGCTCTGAGTCTGCAGGAGAGCAGGGAGTCTGCAGGAGAGTACTGAGTCTGCAGGAGAAGAGCGAAGGTGCTGCAGGAGAGCAGGGAGTCTGCAGGAGAGCAGGGAGTCTGCAGGAGAGCACTGGGTCTGCAGGAGAGCAGGGAGTCTGCAGGAGAGCACTGGGTCTGCAGGAGAGCAGGGAGTCTGCAGGAGAGCCCTGAGTCTGCAGGAGAGCAGGGAGTCTGCAGGGAGTCTGCAAGACAGCAGGGAGTCTGCAGGAGAGTACTGAGTCTGCAGGAGAAGAGCGAAGGTGCTGCAGGAGAGCAGTGAGTGTGCAGGAGAGCAGGGAGCCTGCAGGAGCAGAGCCTGCAGGAGTCAAGCAGTGTGCAGGAGAAGGGCGAAGGGCCTGCAGGAGGGCGTGGAGTGTGCAGGAGGAGGGCGAAGGTCCTGCAGGAGGGCAGGGAATGTGCAGGAGGAGGGCGAAGGTCCTGCAGGAGGGCAGGGAGTGTGCAGGAGGAGGGCGAAGGTCCTGCAGGAGGGCAGGGAATGTGCAGGAGGAGGGCGAAGGGCCTGCAGGAGGGCAGGGAGTGTGCAGGAGGAGGGCGAAGGTCCTGCAGGAGGGCAGGGAATGTGCAGGAGGAGGGCGAAGGGCCTGCAGGAGAGCAGTGAGTGTGCAGGAGAAGGGCGAAGAGCCTGCAGGAGGGCAGGGAGTGTGCAGGAGGAGGGCGAAGAGCCTGCAGGAGGGCAGGGAGTGTGCAGGAGGAGGGCGAAGAGCCTGCAGGAGGGCAGGGAGTGTGCAGGAGGAGGGCGAAGAGCCTGCAGGAGGGCAGGGAATGTGCAGGAGGAGGGCGAAGGGCCTGCAGGAGGGCAGGGAGTGTGCAGGAGGAGGGCGAAGGGCCTGCAGGAGGGCAGAGAATGTGCAGGAGGAGGGCGAAGAGCGTGCAGGAGGGCAGGGAGTGTGCAGGAGGAGGGCGAAGGGCCTGCAGAACACTAGTGGGGAGTGCATGCTGGAGACTATTGGAGAATGGGGAGAGAAAGGAGAGAAGGAGGCGTACAGGAGACTGACAGGGATTGGGTACAGGAGAGGATGAAATTGTGCAGGAGATGGTGGAGGCCTGCAGACCAGCGGTGGGAGTGGGGGAAAGAGGGTGAAGGGCCCACAGAACACTAGTGGGACGGGGGTGCAGGAGAGAACGGTGGCCTTCAGGGGAGCAGTGAGTGTTCAAGGGAATGGTACAGGTCATGGTGGAGACCAGTAGCGAGTGTTGGATGTACAGGTGGGGCATGGAGGGACTGCAGGACCCGTGTGGAGGGGCTGCTGTGTAGGCATCGAGGGGCTGCGGGCGTGGACGAGGATGGAGGGGTGGCAGGGCGGCAGGATGAGCGTGGAGGGAGCCACCGGGTGGGTGGGCTTGGAAGGGGCTACAGGTGTGGAGGAGGCCACAGGGTAGGGGTTAATGGGGCTGCAGCAGGACACAAGTCCTAAAAAAAGAAGGGGTGGGACTAACTTAAGTTAGGCAGTTTGCAAGTGACATCACGGCGCATGACATCACACATGGCATCACCAGAATTGACAACACCGGAAGTGGCATCACAAGCCACAACATTACAGGAAGTGGCATCACAAGAAGTGACATCAGATCTTCAGCCCTCACATATATGTTGAGCAGGTCTATCATGTGTACGTTTGAGCGCATTGCGAGGATAATAGCACAGTGAGGTAAGGAAGATATGTGACTTCTACACCTTGTAATTCCCCAGTTTTATGTAACACATCCTGTACATTCACGTTCGAGGCATATGAGCTGCAGATTCTACACTTTGCATTAGATCGACACCTGGTGTTGGGCTCGGATGATTGCATGTTGTCGTTGTCTTGGAAGAAGTCTTTTGTAGTCACGAGATAGGTGACTCCTCCCTTGGACGATAGTGCTCATGGTCATCGGCTCCATCCTTAGATTGTTTTTTTCCGCCACTGGGTTCGGATTAAATTTTTCTGCTCCGGTTCGAAATCTACTTTTCAAGTACTTTGACACGTAAAAACGTATTCAAACTTCACCTAACTACTTTCGATATCAACAAACACCATCTCAACTCCGTCAGCTCGATTCCGGTCGTCGACGCGGGACGTTGGGCCTATCCACGCCGTGAGGCCTACACCTCGCGGAAAGGACGCCATTCAAACGATGCCCCGAGTGTGGAAAGTTTTCACACAGTGACCACCACAAGGTCTGTAACCTGTGCTTATTGCCAGAACACGACGAATGCAGCTGTACAGCCTGCGCGTCCTTTCGATCCAAGAAAACCATTTGAGATCGGAGGGCCTTTCGACACGACATGCAGAGATCAGCTCCGGAACCGGTGGATATCTTCGACGAAGAGGGTCCGCTCTTTCCCCGAAGAGGATTCTGATGATCTCCAAATCGTCGTATCAGAGGCAGACGACTCAGATGACTCCATACCATCGAGTTAGCGCGTGAGTACTACTGCCCCTACCCCATACACAGCATGCAAATCGAAGGCAAAGGTCAACACTCCGCCTCCAGGGCCCAGTCGCGACCGAAAAACAACTTCGAAAGCCCAGCCATCGAGCCCGGCTCAGAAGAAAATACTCCAGCCTTCCGGTAGCTCCTTACCGAGCAAGCCGCACGTGCAGATCCAACCACCTCCCTCAGCACCGAAACCGAAAGAAGTCTCTGCTCCGAAACCATCGACTTCTAAGGACAAACCTATGAAGCCAGCGTCCGACGCCTCGAAGCGGACAACACCAGCTTCCACTCGGTGTACATGTTTTGGTACCTGGCTGCATCATGCTGTGGACTCTGTATACAGGTTCTGGTACCTGGCTGCATCATGCTGTGGACTCTGTGTACAGGTTCCTGTACCTGGCTGCATCATGCTGTGGACTCTGTGTACAGGTTCCGGTACCTGGCTGCATCGTGCTGTGGACTCTGTGTACAGATTCCTGTACCTGGCTGGATCGCGCTGTGAACTCTGGTTACAGGTTCAGTTCCTTTGCTGCCTTGTGCGGCACCTTGCTTGTACTGTGTGTTCCATGGATGCATTATGTAGCGGTACATCGGATTGCACTTGGCTGCACTCCTATGGCCTCTTGGGAGTACAGTGTTGCCCATTGCTACATCCTACAAAGGCACTTTGTAGTTTCTAGGGCATCTGGCTCTCTTGCTAGCCCCCATGGCTGCCTTAAGTGGCCCTTGGATTGACCGTGCGGTCCCTGTCTGTACATTGCGATTGTTCCTGTGTACATCTGATGGGACCTGGTTGTTTTTGTGTGAGCCCTCAGTAGCCTCACTTGGCCTTTTGGCTGTGTCGTGCAGTTGTCCCTGGTTACATCTTATGGTACATGGCGGCCTCGCAGGGGCTTTTGCGGTCTGATGCAATCCAGTGTTCTTTCCCTTTTTGCATCATTTGACCCCTTGACTGTTCTATGCCCCATGACTACATCTATTTACCTGGCCTCCTACCATATCTCCATGGCTGCTTATGCGTCCCATGGCTGCCTCATGCAACGAGCCATCTCATGGCACATGCCTGCGTCACATTGCCCAGTAGCTGACTCGTGTGGCCCTTGGTTCTCCCACCTCTCCGCCAAGACCTGGAACACCCTCCCCACCAGCCTACGTTAGACCCAAGGCCAACTGGCCTTCAGAAGACTACTCAAGACCTGACCTACCCCCCCCCCGCGCCTTGAGACCCTCACGAGTAGGTAGTGCACTCTACAAATGTCCTGACTGATCTGATGGCCCCTGGCTCCCTCGCATTGCCCCTTAGCTGCACCCCGGCCCCTGATTGCATTGCACATCCTGTGACTGCTTTGGGCAATGCTCCTGACTTGGAAACCTCACCTGGTCCATTACCTGTGCTGTTCATTGTACAATAGCCCCAGGCCACATCTGTGTGTTCCTGTCTTAGCATGTTGGCTGTCTTATGTGGCCCTCTGGCTGAGACGTGTTCTGGAGCTGCATCCTGTGAATGCCCCTGACTGCTTTGCTTGGGCCCTTGACTGTGCTGTGTCCAACATAAGTATTGATTATTAAGATGGCGACAGCTCCCAGATTGAAATATGGTTTTGGATACTGCCCTTGATTATTCCTGTGTGTACCCTTCATGCTATAAATCAGAGCATAAAGAGGTTTTTCTGGGCAGCCAGGAAACCACGACTTGCATGTTCAAGGTTGCATGCAGATTCGGATTCCTGACATGCGGCTTTACTCTGTGGCTCAAAATGTATCGCAGCTGCTTGTCTGTTGGCTCCTAATGCTGATCAGCCACATTGTGGAATACCTTAGCTTGTGGGGCTTTTCCAAGGGTGGTGTGTCGAATACGTACCAAATACTTATTGACAATTTATACTCGTGTAATATTTGTTTCATGGCTAAATATTACTGGCAGGAGCGGTTAGGAGTGGAATACTCAGAGGGCGAATTGGAAGAAACTCTTGGAGCACCAGGATCGCTCACTAAGAGAAGCGTGCTTAAAGTGTGCTTATTTTAACATTTTACATCATTGGTACTGGTCTCCTTTCATATTGTACAAAGCCTGTCTAGTCCCGAATGCGGCGTGTTGCAGGTGTTCTTGCACACCGTGATGTGTCGCCATACCTTGGTCATGCCCTGCATTCGGTACACGTTGCCGTTATATATGGGAAATGCCAAGTTCAACTCGTTTTATCCCTTTTGAGGAGTCACACAAAATGGCCGTGTTACATGACTTTGTCGCTTTGGAAGGCTTCTCTTTGCTGCAGATGGATCTCGAAGCCCCTCATGGTGGCAGGATCTGCATTTTAAGACATCTGCATACGGCACTGGTGCCCACACATCAGGAGTGGATAGCTGAGCTTTATAGATTAGCTACGTATGAACGTTGAATTTACAGGGTTCCGGATCAAATCCATGTTTTTTATGAGGTTTGGGGTCTTTTTTTTTTAGACTTTGTGATCATTGACTGTTTTCCTTTGGCATGGGACTACTTTTTAGGTCTTGCCTAGAGAGGGCCTCTTGTAATCACTGCAGACATTTAGAAAGCTTTCTGAAAGCTTGTACGTCTGCTTGTCAAATTCTATTGGCCTTTGCGTGTGGCTTTCAAAAATTAAAAGCCCGCAATTGGCCAAATGAGGGTCCATGCTCCGCCTTCTCTAAACGTTGACTCCCATGGCCTAGGGGTCTCGGGAGCGAGCAGCTGCGCGGCTGGTTGCCAGCTGCGTACCTCGTATTTCTTGCAGTGCGTGCACACCGCGCTTGTTTTGATTCCTGCCTCTCCAATCCCCATTTGTTAAGGTCGCCCTTGTGCTATCTTCCCATACTCTCATCCTTTCTCCCAGCCCTCTCGTCCTTGTCTTTGGCCTCTCTCCTCGTTCTCGCCCCCCTGTCTCCGATTCAGTTCTATCTCTGGCTTTCAGTATCTATCCTGCTTGCAGTTTTCCTCTCGCTGTTCTTGTCTGTCCCCTGCGCGCTCTATACCCGTCCCTATACTTCTCTCGCAGTCTGTCTTCACTTAGTTTCCTTTCAAGTCCTCACTGCTTCCTGCCCAGCTGTTTTTTCTTTCCGTGACATGAGCATCTTTGCTGCCTCCACCTTGACTCTCATCTTTGCTGCCTCCACCTTGTCTGTCGTCTTTGCTGCCTCCACCTCTTCTGTCGTCTTTGCTGCCTCCACCTTGTCTATCATCTTTGCTGCCTCCACCTGGTCTATCATCTTTTCTGCCTCCACGTGGTCTATCATCTTTTCTGCCTCCACCTGGTCTATCATCTTTGCTGCCTCCACCTGGTCTATCATCTTTGCTGCCTCCACCTTGTCTCTCATCTTTGCTGCCTCCACCTGGTCTATCATCTTTGCTGCCTCCACCTGGTCTATCATCTTTGCTGCCTCCACCTAGTCTATCATCTTTGCTGCTGCCTCCACCTTGTCTTCATCTTTGCTGCCTCCACCTTGTCTGTCATCTTTGCTGCCTCCACCTTGTCTGTCATCTTTGCTGCTGCCTCCACCTTGTCTGTCATCTTTGCTGCTGCCTCCACCTTGTCTGTCATCTTTGCTGCTGCCTCCACCTTGTCTGTCATCTTTGCTGCCTCCACCTTGTCTGTCATCTTTGCTGCCTCCACCTTGTCTGTCATCTTTGCTGCCTTCACCTTGTCTGTCGTCTTTGCTGCCTCCACCTTGTCTCTCGTCTCTGCTGCCTCCACCTTGTCTCTCGTCTCTGCTGCCTCCACCTGGTCTATCATCTTTGCTGCCTCCACCTTGTCTCTCATCTCTGCTGCCTCCACCTTGTCTCTCATCTTTGCTGCCTCCACCTTGTCTCTCATCTCTGCTGCCTCCATCTTGTCTCTCATCTCTGCTGCCTCCACCGTGTCTGTCATCTTTGCTGCCTCCACCGTGTCTGTCATCTTTGCTGCCTCCACCGTGTCTGTCATCTTTGCTGCCTCCACCGTGTCTGTCATCTTTGCTGCCTCCACCGTGTCTGTCATCTTTGCTGCCTCCACCGTGTCTGTCATCTTTGCTGCCTCCACCTTCTCTGTCATCTTTGCTGCCTCCACCTTCTCTGTCATCTTTGCTGCCTCCACCTTGTCTGTCATCTTTGCTGCCTCCACCTTGTCTGTCATCTTTGCTGCCTCCACCTTGTCTATCATCTTTGCTGCCTCCACCTTGTCTCTCATCTTTGCTGCCTCCACCTTGTCTGTCATCTCTGCTGCCTCCACCGTGTCTGTCATCTCTGCTGCCTCCACCTTGTCTGTCATCTCTGCTGCCTCCACCTTGTCTGTCATCTTTGCTGCCTCCACCTTGTCTGTCATCTTTGCTGCCTCCACCTTGTCTATCATCTTTGCTGCTGCCTCCACCTTGTCTCTCATCTTTGCTGCCTCCACCTTGTCTCTCATCTCTGCTGCCTCCACCTTGTCTGTCATCTTTGCTGCCTCCACCTTGTCTCTCATCTTTGCTGCCTCCACCGTGTCTATCATCTTTGCTGTCTCCACCTTGTCTATCATCTTTGCTGCCTCCACCTTGTCTGTCATCTTTGCTGCCTCCACCATGTCTGTCATCTTTGCTGCCTCCACCTTGTCTGTCATCTTTGCTGCCTCCACCTTGTCTATCATCTTTGCTGCTGCCTCCACCTTGTCTGTCATCTGTGCTGCCTCCACCTTGTCTGTCATCTTTGCTGCCTCCACCTTGTCTGTCATCTCTGCTGCCTCCACCGTGTCTGTCATCTCTGCTGCCTCCACCTTGTCTGTCATCTCTGCTGCCTCCACCTTGTCTGTCATCTCTGCTGCCTCCACCGTGTCTATCATCTCTGCTGCCTCCACCTTGTCTCTCATCTCTGCTGCCTCCACCTTGTCTCTCATCTCTGCTGCCTCCACCGTGTCTGTCATCTTTGCTGCCTCCACCGTGTCTGTCATCTTTGCTGCCTCCACCTTGTCTGTCGTCTTTGCTGCCTCCACCTTGTCTGTCGTCTTTGCTGCCTCCACCTTGTCTGTCGTCTTTGCTGCCTCCACCTTGTCTGTCGTCTTTGCTCTCTCCACCTTGTCTGCCGTCTTTGCTGCCTCCACCTTGTCTCTCATCTTTGCTGCCTCCACCTTGTCTATCATCTTTGCTGCTGCCTCCACCTTGTCTGTCATCTTTGCTGCCTCCACCTTGTCTCTCATCTCTGCTGCCTCCATCGTGTCTGTCATCTCTGCTGCCTCCACCGTGTCTGTCATCTCTGCTGCCTCCACCTTGTCTCTCATCTTTGCTGCCTCCACCTTGTCTCTCATCTTTGCTGCCTCCACCTTGTCTGTCATCTTTGCTGCCTCCACCTTGTCTGTCAACTTTGCTGCCTCCACCTTGTCTCTCGTCTCTGCTGCCTCCACCTTGTCTCTCGTCTCTGCTGCCTCCACCTTGTCTCTTGTCTCTGCTGCCTCCACCTGGTCTATCATCTTTGCTGCCTCCACCTTGTCTCTCATCTCTGCTGCCTCCACCTTGTCTCTCATCTCTGCTGCCTCCACCGTGTCTGTCATCTTTGCTGCCTCCACCTTGTCTCTCATCTTTGCTGCCTCCACCTTGTCTGTCATCTTTGCTGCTGCCTCCACCTTGTCTGTCATCTTTGCTGCTGCCTTCACCTTGTCTGTCATCTTTGCTGCCTCCACCTTGTCTGTCGTGTTTGCTGCCTCCACCTTGTCTGTCGTCTTTGCTGCCTCCACCTTGTCTGTCGTCTTTGCTGCCTCCACCTTGTCTGTCGTCTTTGCTGCCTCCACGTCTTCTGTCGTCTTTGCTGCATCCACCTTGTCTCTCATCTTTGCTGCCTCCACCTTGTCTATCGTCTTTGCTGCTGCCTCCACCTTGTCTGTCGTCTTTGCTGCCTCCACCTTGTCTGTCGTCTTTGCTGCCTCCACCTTGTCTGTCGTCTTTGCTGCCTCCACCTTGTCTGTCGTCTTTGCTGCCTCCACCTTGTCTGTCGTCTTTGCTGCCTCCACCTTGTCTCATCTTTGCTGCCTCCACCTTGTCTATCATCTTTGCTGCTGCCTCCACCTTGTCTCTCATCTTTGCTGCCTCCACCTTGTCTCTCATCTTTGCTGCCTCCACCTTGTCTGTCAACTTTGCTGCCTCCACCTTGTCTCTCATCTTTGCTGCCTCCACCTTGTCTCTCATCTTTGCTGCCTCCACCTTGTCTGTCAACTTTGCTGCCTCCACCTTGTCTCTCGTCTCTGCTGCCTCCACCTTGTCTCTTATCTTTGCTGCCTCCACCTTGTCTATCATCTTTGCTGCTGCCTCCACCTTGTCTGTCATCTGTGCTACCTCCACCTTGTCTCTCACCTTTGCTGCCTCCACCTTGTCTCTCATCTCTGCTGCCTCCACCGTGTCTGTCATCTCTGCTGCCTCCACCGTGTCTGTCATCTCTGCTGCCTCCACCTTGTCTGTCATCTTTGCTGCCTCCACCTTGTCTGTCATCTTTGCTGCCTCCACCTTGTCTGTCATCTTTGCTGCCTCCACCGTGTCTGTCATCTCTGCTGCCTCCACCGTGTCTGTCATCTTTGCTGCCTCCACCTTGTCTGTCATCTTTGCTGCCTCCACCTTGTCTCTCATCTTTGCTGCCTCCACCTTGTCTCTCATCTTTGCTGCCTCCACCTTGTCTCTCATCTTTGCTGCCTCCACCTTGTCTGTCATCTTTGCTGCCTCCACCTTGTCTGTCGTCTTTGCTGCCTCCACCTTGTCTGTCTTCTTTGCTGCCTCCACCTTGTCTCTCATCTTTGCTGCCTCCACCTTGTCTATCATCTTTGCTGCTGCCTCCACATTGTCTGTCATCTGTGCTGCCTCCACCTTGTCTCTCATCTTTGCTGCCTCCACCTTGTCTCTCATCTCTGCTGCCTCCACCGTGTCTGTCATCTCTGCTGCCTCCACCGTGTCTGTCATCTCTGCTGCCTCCACCTTGTCTGTCATCTTTGCTGCCGCCACCTTGTCTCTCATCTTTGCTGCCTCCACCTTGTCTGTCATCTTTGCTGCCGCCACCTTGTCTGTCATCGTTGCTGCCTCCACCTTGTCTGTCATCTTTGCTGCCTCCACCTTGTCTGTCATCTTTGCTGCTGCCTCCACCTTGTCTGTCATCTTTGCTGCTGCCTCCACCTTGTCTCTCATCTCTGCTGCCTCCACCTTGTCTGTCATCTTTGCTGCCTCCACCTTGTCTCTCATCTCTGCTGCCTCCACCTTGTCTGTCATCTTTGCTGCCTCCACCTTGTCTGTCATCTTTGCTGCCTCCTCCTTGTCTGTCATCTTTGCTGCCTCCACCTTGTCTCTCATCTTTGCTGCCTCCACCTTGTCTCTCATCTTTGCTGCCTCCACCTTGTCTGTCATCGTTGCTGCCTCCACCTTGTCTGTCATCGTTGCTGCCTCCACCTTGTCTATCATCTTTGCTGTCTCCACCTTGTCTATCATCTTTGCTGCCTCCACCTTGTCTGTCATCGTTGCTGCCTCCACCTTGTCTGTCATCGTTGCTGCCTCCACCTTGTCTGTCATCGTTGCTGCCTCCACCTTGTCTGTCATCTTTGCTGCCTCCACCTTGTCTCTCATCTTTGCTGCCTCCACCTTGTCTCTCATCTCTGCTGCCTCCACCTTGTCTCTCATCTTTGCTGCCTCCACCTTGTCTCTCATCTCTGCTGCCTCCACCTTGTCTGTCATCTTTGCTGCCTCCACCTTGTCTCTCATCTTTGCTGCCTCCACCTTGTCTCTCATCTTTGCTGCCTCCACCTTGTCTGTCATCTTTGCTGCTGCCTCCACCTTGTCTGTCATCTTTGCTGCTGCCTCCACCTTGTCTGTCATCTTTGCTGCTGCCTCCACCTTGTCTGTCATCTTTGCTGCCTCCACCTTGTCTGTCGTCTTTGCTGCCTCCACCTTGTCTCTCGTCTCTGCTGCCTCCACCTTGTCTCTCGTCTCTGCTGCCTCCACCTGGTCTATCATCTTTGCTGCCTCCACCTTGTCTCTCATCTCTGCTGCCTCCAGCTTGTCTGTCATCTTTGCTGCCTCCACCTTGTCTGCCATCTTTGCTGCCTCCACCATGTCTGCCATCTTTGCTGCCTCCACCTTGTCTGTCATCTTTGCTGCTGCCTCCACCTTGTCTGTCATCTTTGCTGCTGCCTCCACCTTGTCTGTCATCTTTGCTGCCTCCACCTTGTCTCTTATCTTTGCTGCCTCCACCTTGTCTATCATCTTTGCTGCTGCCTCCACCTTGTCTGTCATCTGTGCTACCTCCACCTTGTCTCTCACCTTTGCTGCCTCCACCTTGTCTCTCATCTCTGCTGCCTCCACCGTGTCTGTCATCTCTGCTGCCTCCACCGTGTCTGTCATCTCTGCTGCCTCCACCTTGTCTGTCATCTTTGCTGCCTCCACCTTGTCTGTCATCTTTGCTGCCTCCACCTTGTCTGTCATCTTTGCTGCCTCCACCTTGTCTCTCATCTTTGCTGCCTCCACCTTGTCTCTCATCTTTGCTGCCTCCATCTTGTGTATCATCTATCATTTTTGCTACCTCCACCTTGTCTCTCATCTTTGCTGCCTCCACCGTGTCTATCATCTTTGCTGCCTCCATCTTGTGTATCATCTATCATCTTTGCTGCCTCCACCGTGTCTATCATCGTTGCTGCCTCCACCTTGTCTGTGATCGTTGCTGCCTCCACCTTGTCTCTCATCTTTGCTGCTGCCTCCACCTTGTCTGTCATCGTTGCTGCCTCCACCGTGTCTATCATCGTTGCTGCCTCCACCTTGTCTGTCATCGTTGCTGCCTCCACCTTGTCTGTCATCTTTGCTGCCTTCACCTTGTCTGTCATCTTTGCTGCTGCCTCCACCTTGTCTGTCATCTTTGCTGCCTCCACCTTGTCTCTTATCTTTGCTGCCTCCACCTTGTCTATCATCTTTGCTGCTGCCTCCACCTTGTCTGTCATCTGTGCTACCTCCACCTTGTCTCTCACCTTTGCTGCCTCCACCTTGTCTCTCATCTCTGCTGCCTCCACCGTGTCTGTCATCTCTGCTGCCTCCACCGTGTCTGTCATCTCTGCTGCCTCCACCTTGTCTGTCATCTTTGCTGCCTCCACCTTGTCTGTCATCTTTGCTGCCTCCACCTTGTCTGTCATCTTTGCTGCCTCCACCTTGTCTCTCATCTTTGCTGCCTCCACCTTGTCTCTCATCTTTGCTGCCTCCATCTTGTGTATCATCTATCATCTTTGCTGCCTCCACCTTGTCTCTCATCTTTGCTGCCTCCACCGTGTCTATCATCTTTGCTGCCTCCATCTTGTGTATCATCTATCATCTTTGCTGCCTCCACCGTGTCTATCATCGTTGCTGCCTCCACCTTGTCTGTGATCGTTGCTGCCTCCACCTTGTCTCTCATCTTTGCTGCTGCCTCCACCTTGTCTGTCATCGTTGCTGCCTCCACCTTGTCTGTCATCGTTGCTGCCTCCACCTTGTCTGTCATCGTTGCTGCCTCCACCTTGTCTGTCATCTTTGCTGCCTTCACCTTGTCTGTCATCTTTGCTGCTGCCTCCACCTTGTCTGTCATTGTTGCTGCCTCCACCTTGTCTCTCACCTTTGCTGCCTCCACCCTGTCTCTCATCTCTGCTGCCTCCACCCTGTCTCTCATCTCTGCTGCCTCCACCCTGTCTGTCATCTCTGCTGCCTCCACCGTGTCTGTCATCTTTGCTGCCTCCACCTTGTCTGTCATCTTTGCTGCCTCCACCTTGTCTGTCATCTCTGCTGCCTCCACCTTCTCTCATCTTTGCTGCCTCCACCTTGTCTCTCATCTTTGCTGCCTCCACCTTGTCTCTCATCTTTGCTGCCTCCATCTTGTGTATCATCTATCATCTTTGCTGCCTCCACCTTGTCTCTCATTTTTGCTGCCTCCACCGTGTCTATCATCTTTGCTGCCTCCATCTTGTGTATCATCTAGCATCTTTGCTGCCTCCACCTTGTCTCTCATCTTTGCTGCCTCCACCGTGTCTATCATCTTTGCTGCCTCCATCTTGTGTATCATCTATCATCGTTGCTGCCTCCACCTTGTCTGTCATCGTTGCTGCCTCCACCTTGTCTCTCATCTTTGCTGCTGCCTCCACCTTGTCTGTCATCGTTGCTGCCTCCACCTTATCTGTCATCGTTGCTGCCTCCACCTTGTCTGTCATCGTTGCTGCCTCCACCTTGTCTGTCATCGTTGCTGCCTCCACCTTGTCTGTCATCTTTGCTGCCTCCACCTTGTCTGTCATCTTTGCTACCTCCACCTTGTCTGTCATCTTTGCTGGCTCCACCTTGTCTGTCATCTCTGCTGCCTCCGCCTTGTCTCTCATCTCTGCTCCCTCCGCCTTGTCTCTCATCTTTGCTGCCTCCACCTTGTCTGTCATCGTTGCTGCCTCCACCTTGTCTGTCATCTTTGCTGGCTCCACCTTGTCTGTCATCTTTGCTACCTCCACCTTGTCTGTCATCGTTGCTGCCTCCACCTTGTCTATCATCTTTGCTGCCTCCACCTTGTCTCTCATCTTTGCTGCTGCCTCCACCTTGTCTCTCATCTTTGCTACCTCCACCTTGTCTGTCATTTTTGCTGGCTCCACCTTGTCTCTCATCTCTGCTGCCTCCGCCTTGTCTCTCATCTCTGCTCCCTCCGCCTTGTCTCTCATCTTTGCTGCCTCCACCTTGTCTCTCATCTTTGCTGCCTCCACCTTGTCTGTCATCGTTGCTGCCTCCACCTTGTCTGTCATCTTTGCTACCTCCACCTTGTCTCTCATCTTTGCTACCTCCACCTTGTCTTTCATCTTTGCTGGCTCCACCTTGTCTGTCATCTTTGCTGGCTCCACCTTGTCTCTCATCTCTGCTGCCTCCACCTCGTCTCTCATCTTTGCTGCCTCCACCTTGTCTGTCATCTTTGCTGCCTCCACCTTGTCTGTCATCTTTGCTGGCTCCACCTTGTCTCTCATCTCTGCTGCCTCCACCTTGTCTCTCATCTCTGCTGCCTCCACCTTGTCTCTCATCTCTGCTGCCTCCACCTTGTCTCTCATCTCTGCTGCCTCCGCCGTGTCTATCATCTTTGCTACCTCCACCTTGTCTCTCATCTCTGCTGCCTCCACCTTGTCTATCATCTCTGCTACCTCCACCTTGTCTCTCATCTTTGCTGGCTCCACCTTGTCTCTCATCTCTGCTGCCTCCGCCTTGTCTCTCATCTCTGCTGCCTCCACCTTGTCTCTCATCTCTGCTGCCTCCACCTTGTCTCTCATCTCTGCTGCCTCCACCTTGTCTCTCATCTCTGCTGCCTCCACCTTGTCTCTCATCTCTGCTGCCTCCACCTTGTCTCTCATCTCTGCTGCCTCCACCTGGTTTCTCATCTCTGCTGCCTCCACCTTGTCTCTCATCTTTGCTGCCTCCACCTTGTCTCTCATCTCTGCTGCCTCCACCTTGTCTCTCATCTTTGCTGCCTCCACCTTGTCTCTCATCTTTGCTGCCTCCACCTTGTCTCTCATCTTTGCTGCCTCCACCTTGTCTCTCATCTTTGCTGCCTCCACCTTGTCTCTCATCTTTGCTGCCTCCACCTTGTCTCTCATCTCTGCTGCCTCCACCTTGTCTCTCATCTTTGCCCTCCAACGCTCTCTGTTTCTAGGGCACTCGTAGAGCCACAAACTACGAACCCATATCCGAGAATGCACCTGGCCGAGCGCGTCACACCCCACTCCTTGTTAATGCTGTCCCAGGAGCCAAGAGAGGCGCATCGTGTGATCTTTACACGCGGAGGCCTCCCGAGGCAGACACACCGGCCGAAAAAAGGCTCCGTGGAAAGCTTAGCATGGGTAGAGTTGGCAAGCCATCGAGAAAGCATCGTAAATCCGCCCCTTGGGGGTCAGCGCGGCTGTCTTGTATACGGTGGGGTGTGCTGCTGGTGGCAGATTCAACTCGGACATCACATGATTTTACAGGGATAACGACCTTTGGCCATTTGAACGCGTGGAATATGCAGCCAGGGCCTGGCTACTTGTAGCCGTTACCAGCCGCGACCTCTGTCTGCCCAACAGATACCCGGGGTGTGAAGGCGAGGCGCTGTTGTATCCTACCCATGCCACCCCCCTTGCACCCATGCGCATAGTACCTTCCTTTCCCCTGCGCGTGAACCTTCCCAGCTTCTCCGCTTCCCATTGGTTCCCCCACATTCCATTCCTGACTCCAGCTGATTGCGTTGACACCAACTGTCATTTCTGATGTTTCGTTCACCCACGCATCATCACCGTGTGGGGCTGTTTTAATAAATCCTACTTCTCACTACTCCAGTCTGCAGACTACTTCTTAACAGTGGCGACGAGGTTAGCGGAAGACTACAGCCTCACACCGTGGTACAGATGATGGACTTCCACCTTGCTACTTTCGATAATCCTTCGATTCATTGAGGCAAATCTTCTTACCTGCCTTTCCTTCGTGGCGAACGAAGACGCGAGCAACACAGCTGTCCAGAGTGAAGTGGCCGCGCATCTGCTTCGGAGATTTGAGCATCTCACAACGACCGGCTGCTGCGCCACACGGAGGTAGGACCGCTACAGTTCTTGGGGGACTCCCCTTCGTGTGTGCCTTCTTCATGCGCTCGACGCTCCTCCATAGTTGAGCTGTCCCCACGCGCTTCGATTCCTGTCAGGGGCACTGTCTCTCCTGGCGCTTTCGTAACGGATATTCCAGTCAGCTGTGTTCGCGCCTGTAATTCTTTGCTTCTGCGCATGCCTGGTGACGCGTGACGTCACTGGAACGCAGCGCTGGGCGCCATTTTGAACAAAAAAAAAAAACTCTCGTTTTCTTCAAGTTAGTGCTCGAGCCCAGCCTAAGTTCCGAATTCGTGTGACTTTATTACACCTAACAAAAGAAAAGCCACCAACTACAAGGCAAGCATATGGCTATGAAATTAAGTAAATAAGTGTCACACACTCTAGCAGCACATCGTTTAACCTGAGTTTGTTGGTTGAAGGCCACTCATCACAAGGATTGTGTACTAATAATTCTCGCAGTGTGAATCTTGAGCCTTTAATTAATCAACCGTCATGTGTGCCCTCAGTTCCTTGAACCTTTCTCAACCTCAGGCATTTCTTCCTCTTAAAGGTGCACCTTGCATGCCTTGGAAAGAGTGGAAAGAGTATTTTGTCAATTACATTGAGACAGTTGAGGATGATGACTTCACTGCTGAAAAGAAGAAAAAGGTGCTTCTGTACTGTTTGGGTCCTGGTGGTCTTAAGACCTACAATAACATTGAGAAGAAAGTGAGAACAGGTGATAATGTCTATCAACATGCCCTAGATGATCTAGACGATCACTTCTCGCCCATTGTATGTGTTGCTGTTGATCGATACAAGTTCTCAAGAAGAAAGCAAGGAAAAGATGAGAGTGTAGAGGATTATGTGGCTGCTCTGAATAACTTGGCCCTGACCTGCAGATTCGGAGCGCTGCAGGAGGAGTTTGTGCGTGACCAAATAATAATGCATGCAAGCAACCCCAACATCCAAGATAAACTCTGGGTCAATGGCGAGGCTTCCTTGAAGGAGGTTGTTGCTCTTGTCAAGAAAGCTGAACTTACTGGCAGATGTGCCAAAGCAGTAATTGATGAACCAGCGGAAATAAAAGCCATTAGATCCTCCAAATACAAACAGAAAGGTAACAGAAAAGAAATGAGTCATGATCATCACAAGAGAAGTGAATCTACCAGATCGAAACATAGCAGCGATAGACGCACAAACACAAGAGACAATGACTTTCCTGATCTCAAATGCTATCGCTGTGGGTCTCCAACTCATCTTGCCGATTCTAAAAAGTGCCCAGCTCTACATCAAAAATGCTCGTCTTGCGGCATGACTGGTCACATCGCTAAGGTTTGCAACAAGAAAATGTACAGACAAAGCAGACAGGTGCGACAAATACAGGAAGAGAGTGATTCCACCGAAGAGGACTCGGAGTACTCTGACTCAGACAATGTCAGTTATGTTTTCTCAATTGAATACGACGTGTTAGAAGTCACGCCCACTAAGAAAAAAAAACCCATGTGTGATGTTAGCTTGGGAGGAGTGACAGTCAATCTGATGGCAGACTCTGGGTCACCCTTCACGATCATCAATGAAAACATTTGGAAGCAATTCACGGATAAATTAGGTTCTAATCTAGAAAAACCCAGAGTTATTGCTAGAAGCTACACTGGGAACAACATCGAATTCCTAGGAACACGTGACTTGGAGTTTGAATTCAAAAATCGGAAAGCATTTTGCCGACTGTATGTTGCAAAAAAAGGCCCCTCTGTCCTTGGCTGGAGTGATCAAGCTGATCTAGGCATCATGCTCGATCCCAATAGTGATGATCCTGTCTTGTCCATAAATGATTCATGTAAACTATCCATACAAAAAGACTTCCCCGAAGTGTTCTCAGGTAAAGTGGGTTTGCTTAACAGTTTCGAACACAAAATTGAACTTAAAGACTCAGCTGTTCCTTGCATTCACAAGGTAAGACATCTACCAGTTTCAGTGAGAAATGATGTACAAGCGGAACTGAACAAGCTTGTCAAGGATGGCATTATAGAAGCAGTGGAATCGGCGGAGTGGGTTTCCCCCTTGGTTGTTGTCAAACGTCCCAACGGGAAAATCAGACTCTGCATCGATCTCAGGGACCTCAATAAGAACATTATTGTTGATCAATATCCCCTACCACGTATTTGTGAAATGTTTAGTGCCACCAATGACATGTGTGTATTTTCCATAATTGACTTAAAATCTGCATATCACCAGATTCCCCTGCATGCAGACAGTAAAAAATTCACTACCTTTATCTCACCCTTTGGTTGCTATCGGTTTACCAGGGTACCATTTGGTTTAGCCTCTGCCGCAGCACTTTTCCAAAGGGTCATGACATCTATTCTGGAAGGTGTTGAAGGTATCAGGTTTTTCCAGGATGATATCCTGGTCATGGGCAGCAACCAATCGGAACACGACACACGCCTCAGACAAGTGTTTTCCAAACTTAAAATGCATGGTTTAACAGTAGAATTGGACAAATGTAAAATTTCACAGGACAAAGTGGTCTACCTTGGGCACACTATCAGCCGTGATGGGATCAAACCCAAACAGGGTTTGGTGGATGCCATCCTCAATGCCCCATGTCCCTCAAGCAAAGAGGATGTAAGAGCCTTTCTCGGTTTGACGGAGTATTACTCCAAATTCATAAGAAACTTCTCTGAAAAAACCTACAGCATAAGACAACTATTGAAAAACAAAACCAAATTTGTTTGGTCATCGGACTGTCAGAACACTTTTGTTACCATCAAAAAAGAAATCAGCGAGGCGCCTTTCCTCAAAGGTTTTGACCCCAAAGCAGATATTTACCTCACCACAGATGCAAGCAACAAAGGTATTGGAGCAGTGCTAGCACAGAAGGACACCTCTAACCAAGAGTGGGTAGTAGCCTTTGCCTCCAGGTCACTCACCCCTGCGGAGGAAAAGTACTCTGTCATAGAACGCGAAATGCTAGCTTGCTCGTGGGCGCTCAACTACTTCAGAGCCTATGTGTGGGGTTACAAGATCCATCTCCGCACTGACCACAAACCGTTGTTAAAGATTCTGACAGCCTCAGGTCTACAAAACGCTTCACCAAGACTCAGCAAAATGTCGATCAAGCTGCTGGATTACAACTACTCGGCAGAATATTGGCCAGGTGTGAAAAACAAAATCGCAGATTTCCTCAGCAGATTACCTCTGCCTCACATGGAAAGCATAGTCGCTCAAGAAGATGAGGAGAAGGTTGCCCTACTCTTCAACACGGACCTGGATGGAATATCAGCTGAAGAATGGAGTCAACACATGTCGCGCGACTCCACTCTGCAAATGGTATGCCAATTCATCAACTCTGCATGGCCAGATAAGCGCAACCTACTAGACAATGTCAAGGTGTTTTGGGAAACTAGGAATGAACTCAGCTTGGAAAATGGCGTGTTGTACAGAATGGGTAAAGCCATAGCCCCTGCCACGCTCAGAGACAAAATCCTAAGTTTGTGTCACGTTGGCCACCTAGGCATCACCAAAACCAAGCAGCGTGTCAGAGCAAGTTATTGGTGGCCCGGGATTGACAAGCAAATCGAAGTCCAGGTCAGGAACTGTTTGGAATGCTGTGACTCAGACAAAACTCTCAAAACGTCAAAAGTCAGTCTCTCTCCGATTCGACCCCCGCAAATGGCATGGGAGAAATTAGGTTTGGACATCGTGGGGCCTGTAGAAGGACATGATGGAGCAATCAAGTACATCTTGGTGGCAATAGATCACTTCTCCAAGTGGCCAGAAATTAAAATCGTAGAGGAAATTGACAGTTCTAAATGCATAGACTTCTTGGACAAGCTCTTTCTCAGTGAAGGATTACCAAAATCCGTCCTCACCGATAATGGCCGGCAATTCTGTTCTGAAGCATTCAAGTCATTCCTTGCTAGGAACTGCATCACCCACTACACCACATCAATTTATCACCCTGAAGGAAACGGCCTCACTGAACGATTTAACCGGGTCTTGAAGGGACACATTCAACTATCCAGAAATGCAAACTTAAACTGGGAAGAGGAAATATACAAACTCATCTGGGCATTCAGGATTGCTCCTTGTGCTAGCACACGCACTGCACCATTCATTCTCATGAGAAGCAGGCAGCCCATGAGCGTTGATCTAGGATGGATGTCCGAATCCAAACAAATTGAATGGTCGCCTGAAAACATAAGAAAGAACATCATCAAAGCACAGAAGTACTACAAAGAATGGTACGATTCTAAACACAGTGCAAAAGATCATTCATTCAAGGTTGGCGATCTGGTGAAAGTTCGTTTGGAAAAAAAAGTAAAGAAAGGAGAAAGCAGATTCACCGCCCCACTTCACATCGATGAACTGTTCAACAATGCGGCAAGACTCAGTGATGGGAAGGTCTGGCACATGAGCAGACTAGCGAACTATCATCCCAGTGACAAGGCCCAGGGTCACCAGCAGCATGTTACTGTTAGCAATGATTTGTGGGTAGATGTTGATAGATCTAGTACTGATGAGAATGATAGGCCTAAAAACAACAGCACATGTGACCTCCAACCCGACTCTGACTCTGATGATGGCCAATCGACAGATCGGTCTGCAGGTGTCCATCCCAGCACTTCGACTTGTAATCGGAGTTGTCAGGATGACCCTCATTCGGATTCTGAAGTGGTGTCTGATGGTCATGGTTTCAGTGGTAGGTTCGGCAGATCTGATCTTGACTCTCATTCGGACACCGAATGTGCACCACACTTACCAACGACCTATGGGAGGTTTGGTAGGACCATCCGCAAACCTAAACGTTTGGATGATTATGAGTGTGACTAACTACCCTACTGTTTATGCCCCATATCTAATTGCCACCGCTTCCTGTGGCGCTGTTGCCAAAACTTTATAGAGAGGAAGATGTGTTGTATCCTACCCATGCCACCCCCCTTGCACCCATGCGCATAGTACCTTCCTTTCCCCTGCGCGTGAACCTTCCCAGCTTCTCCGCTTCCCATTGGTTCCCCCACATTCCATTCCTGACTCCAGCTGATTGCGTTGACACCAACTGTCATTTCTGATGTTTCGTTCACCCACGCATCATCACCGTGTGGGGCTGTTTTAATAAATCCTACTTCTCACTACTCCAGTCTGCAGACTACTTCTTAACAGGCGCCTTCTTAAGGCACCCTGGGGAAAGCTGTGTGCCCACAGCCCTGCCGGCCTCAGAGGGCAGGAGCTCCCCCCCCCACCCCCCTTGCATTGGTACGGCCCACAGCCCTGCCGGCCTCAGAGGGCAGGAGCTCCCCCCCCCCACTCCCCTTGCATTGGTACGGGCCACAGCCCTGTCGGCCTCCGAGGGCCGGAGCCCCCCCCCTCCCCTTGCATTGGTACGGCCCACAGCCCTGTCGGCCTCCGAGGGCCGGAGCCCCCCCCCCCTCCCCTTGCATTGGTACGGCCCACAGCCCTGTCGGCCTCCGAGGGCCGGAGCCCCCCCCCCCTCCCCTTGCATTGGTACGGGCCACAGCCCTGTCAGCCTCCGAGGGCCGGAGCCCCCCCCCCCCTCCCCTTGCATTGGTACGGCCCACAGCCCTGTCGGCCTCCGAGGGCCGGAGCCCCCCCCCCCCCTCCCCTTGCATTGGTACGGCCCACAGCCCTGTCGGCCTCCGAGGGCCGGAGCCCCCCCCCCTCCCCTTGCATTGGTACGGGCCACAGCCCTGTCAGCCTCCGAGGGCCGGAGCCCCCCCCCCCTCCCCTTGCATTGGCACTGGGACATTCCACTCTGACCCTTGATGCTTTCTTTCTGAGGGCACAGACATGTCCTTGTTCAAACATCTTTGCTTATTTGTTAGATGTTTTGGCGCCTCTGAAACATACGTCATTTGTCTAGAAGTGAGATCGGGTTCAGCCCTTGAGACGCGGCCAGAAATAAGGCTGGTGCCTCGAAGGAGACACATTGACCCCTGTGTGCACGAGCACCCCGATGCGCTGCCTCGAAGGAGACACAATGACCCCTGTGTGCACGTGAACCGCGATGCGCTGCCTCGAAGGAGACACAATGACTCCTGTGTGCACGCGCACCGCGATGCGCTGCCTCGAAGGAGACACAATGACCCCTGTGTGCACGTGCACCGCGATGCGCTGCCTCGAAGGAGACACAATGACCCCTGTGTGCACGTGCACCGCGATGCGCTGCCTCGAAGGAGACACATTGACCCCTGTGTGCACGCGCACCGCGATGCGCTGCCTCGAAGGAGACACAATGACCCCTGTGTGCACGTGCACCGCGATGCGCTGCCTCGAAGGAGACACATTGACCCCTGTGTGCACACGCACCCCGATGCGCTGCCTCGAAGGAGACACAATGACCCCTGTGTGCACGTGCACCGCGATGCGCTGCCTCGAAGGAGACACAATGACTCCTGTGTGCACGCGCACCGCGATGCGCTGCCTCGAAGGAGACACAATGACCCCTGTGTGCACGTGCACCGCGATGCGCTGCCTCGAAGGAGACACAATGACCCCTGTGTGCACGTGCACCGCGATGCGCTGCCTCGAAGGAGACACATTGACCCCTGTGTGCACGCGCACCGCGATGCGCTGCCTCGAAGGAGACACAATGACCCCTGTGTGCACGTGCACCGCGATGCGCTGCCTCGAAGGAGACACATTGACCCCTGTGTGCACGCGCACCCCGATGCGCTGCCTCGATGAAGGAGACACAATGACCCCTGTGTGCACGCCCACCGCGATGCGCTGCCTCGATGAAGGAGACACAATGACTCCTGTGTGCACGCCCACCGCGATGCGCTGCCTCGAAGGAGACACAATGACCCCTGTGTGCACGCCCACCGCGATGCGCTGCCTCGATGAAGGAGACACAATGACTCCTGTGTGCACGCCCACCGTGATGCGCTGCCTCGAAGGAGACACAATGACCCCTGTGTGCACGCCCACCGCGATGCGCTGACTCGAAGGAGACACAATGACCCCTGTGTGCACGTGCACCGCGATGCGCTGCCTCGAAGGAGACACAATGACCCCTGTGTGCACGTGCACCGCGATGCGCTGCCTCGAAGGAGACACAATGACTCCTGTGTGCACGCGCACCGCGATGCGCTGCCTCGAAGGAGACACAATGACCCCTGTGTGCACGTGCACCGCGATGCGCTGCCTCGAAGGAGACACAATGACCCCTGTGTGCACGTGCACCGCGATGCGCTGCCTCGAAGGAGACACATTGACCCCTGTGTGCACGCGCACCGCGATGCGCTGCCTCGAAGGAGACACAATGACCCCTGTGTGCACGTGCACCGCGATGCGCTGCCTCGAAGGAGACACATTGACCCCTGTGTGCACGCGCACCCCGATGCGCTGCCTCGATGGAGACACAATGACCCCTGTGTGCACGCCCACCGCGATGCGCTGCCTCGATGAAGGAGACACAATGACTCCTGTGTGCACGCCCACCGCGATGCGCTGCCTCGGAGACACAATGACCCCTGTGTGCACGCCCACCGCGATGCGCTGCCTCGATGAAGGAGACACAATGACTCCTGTGTGCACGCCCACCGCGATGCGCTGCCTCGAAGGAGACACAATGACCCCTGTGTGCACGTGCACCGCGATGCGCTGCCTCGAAGGAGACACAATGACCCCTGTGTGCACGTGCACCGCGATGCGCTGCCTCGAAGGAGACACATTGACCCCTGTGTGCACGCGCACCCCGATGCGCTGCCTCGAAGGAGACACAATGACCCCTGTGTGCACGTGCACCGCGATGCGCTGCCTCGAAGGAGACACATTGACCCCTGTGTGCACGCGCAACCCGATGCGCTGCCTCGAAGGAGACACAATGACCCCTGTGTGCACGCGCACCGCGATGCGCTGCCTCGATGAAGGAGACACAATGACCCCTGTGTGCACGCCCACCGCGATGCGCTGCCTCGATGAAGGAGACACAATGACTCCTGTGTGCACGCCCACCGCGATGCGCTGCCTCGAAGGAGACACAATGACCCCTGTGTGCACGTGCACCGCGATGCGCTGCCTCGAAGGAGACACAATGACCCCTGTGTGCACGTGCACCGCGATGCGCTGCCTCGAAGGAGACACAATGACCCCTGTGTGCACGTGCACCGCGATGCGCTGCCTCGAAGGAGACACATTGACCCCTGTGTGCACGCGCACCCCGATGCGCTGCCTCGATGAAGGAGACACAATGACCCCTGTGTGCACGCCCACCGCGATGCGCTGCCTCGATGAAGGAGACACAATGACTCCTGTGTGCACGCCCACCGCGATGCGCTGCCTCGAAGGAGACACAATGACCCCTGTGTGCACGTGCACCGCGATGCGCTGCCTCGAAGGAGACACAATGACCCCTGTGTGCACGTGCACCGCGATGCGCTGCCTCGAAGGAGACACATTGACCCCTGTGTGCACGCGCACCCCGATGCGCTGCCTCGAAGGAGACACAATGACCCCTGTGTGCACGTGCACCGCGATGCGCTGCCTCGAAGGAGACACATTGACCCCTGTGTGCACGCGCAACCCGATGCGCTGCCTCGAAGGAGACACAATGACCCCTGTGTGCACGCGCACCGCGATGCGCTGCCTCGATGAAGGAGACACAATGACCCCTGTGTGCACGCCCACCGCGATGCGCTGCCTCGATGAAGGAGACACAATGACTCCTGTGTGCACGCCCACCGCGATGCGCTGCCTCGAAGGAGACACAATGACCCCTGTGTGCACGTGCACCGCGATGCGCTGCCTCGAAGGAGACACAATGACCCCTGTGTGCACGTGCACCGCGATGCGCTGCCTCGAAGGAGACACATTGACCCCTGTGTGCACGCGCACCCCGATGCGCTGCCTCGAAGGAGACACAATGACCCCTGTGTGCACGTGCACCGCGATGCGCTGCCTCGAAGGAGACACAATGACCCCTGTGTGCACGTGCACCGCGATGCGCTGCCTCGAAGGAGACACATTGACCCCTGTGTGCACGCGCAACCCGATGCGCTGCCTCGAAGGAGACACAATGACCCCTGTGTGCACGTGCACCGCGATGCGCTGCCTCGAAGGAGACACATTGACCCCTGTGTGCACGAGCACCCCGATGCGCTGCCTCGAAGGAGACACAATGACCCCTGTGTGCACGTGCACCGCGATGCGCTGCCTCGAAGGAGACACAATGACCCCTGTGTGCACGTGCACCGCGATGCGCTGCCTCGAAGGAGACACATTGACCCCTGTGTGCACGCGCACCCCGATGCGCTGCCTCGAAGGAGACACAATGACCCCTGTGTGCACGTGCACCGCGATGCGCTGCCTCGAAGGAGACACATTGACCCCTGTGTGCACGCGCAACCCCGATGCGCTGCCTCGAAGGAGACACAATGACCCCTGTGTGCACGTGCACCGCGATGCGCTGCCTCGAAGGAGACACATTGACCCCTGTGTGCACGCCCACCGCGATGCGCTGCCTCGATGGAGACACAATGACCCCTGTGTGCACGCCCACCGCGATGCGCTGGCTCGATGAGGGAGACACAATGACCCCTGTGTGCACGCGCACCGCGATGCGCTGCCTCGATGGAGACACAATGACCCCTGTGTGCACGCCCACCGCGATGCGCTGCCTCGATGAGGGAGACACAATGACCCCTGTGTGCACGCGCACCGCGATGCGCTGCCTCGATGAGGGAGACACAATGACCCCTGTGTGCACACCCACCGCGATGCGCTGCCTCGATGAAGGAGACACAATGACTCCTGTGTGCACGCCCACCCCGATGCGCTGCCTCGAAGGAGACACAATGACCCCTGTGTGCACGTGCACCGCGATGCGCTGCCTCGAAGGAGACACATTGACCCCTGTGTGCACGCGCAACCCCGATGCGCTGCCTCGAAGGAGACACAATGACCCCTGTGTGCACGTGCACCGCGATGCGCTGCCTCGAAGGAGACACATTGACCCCTGTGTGCACGCCCACCGCGATGCGCTGCCTCGATGGAGACACAATGACCCCTGTGTGCACGCCCACCGCGATGCGCTGGCTCGATGAGGGAGACACAATGACCCCTGTGTGCACGCGCACCGCGATGCGCTGCCTCGATGGAGACACAATGACCCCTGTGTGCACGCCCACCGCGATGCGCTGCCTCGATGAGGGAGACACAATGACCCCTGTGTGCACGCGCACCGCGATGCGCTGCCTCGATGAGGGAGACACAATGACCCCTGTGTGCACACCCACCGCGATGCGCTGCCTCGATGGAGACACAATGACTCCTGTGTGCACGCCCACCGCGATGCGCTGCCTCGATGGAGACACAATGACCCCTGTGTGCACGCCCACCGCAATGCGCTGCCTCGATGGAGACACAATGACCCCTGTGTGCACGTGCACCGCGATGCGCTGCCTCGATGAGGGAGACAAAATGACCCCTGTGTGCACGCCCACCGCGATGCGCTGCCTCGATGAGGGAGACACAATGACCCCTGTGTGCACGCCCACCGCGATGCGCTGCCTCGAAGGAGACACAATGACCCCTGTGTGCACGTGCACCGCGATGCGCTGCCTCGAAGGAGACACATTGACCCCTGTGTGCACGCACACCCCGATGCGCTGCCTCGAAGGAGACACAATGACCCCTGTGTGCACGTGCACCGCGATGCGCTGCCTCGAAGGAGACACATTGACCCCTGTGTGCACGCGCACCCCGATGCGCTGCCTCGAAGGAGACACAATGACCCCTGTGTGCACGTGCACCGCGATGCGCTGCCTCGAAGGAGACACATTGACCCCTGTGTGCACGCCCACCGCGATGCGCTGCCTTGATGGAGACACAATGACCCCTGTGTGCACGCCCACCGCGATGCGCTGGCTCGATGAGGGAGACACAATGACCCCTGTGTGCACGCGCACCGCGATGCGCTGCCTCGATGGAGACACAATGACCCCTGTGTGCACGCCCACCGCGATGCGCTGCCTCGATGAGGGAGACACAATGACCCCTGTGTGCACGCGCACCGCGATGCGCTGCCTCGATGAGGGAGACACAATGACCCCTGTGTGCACGCCCACCGCGATGCGCTGCCTCGATGGAGACACAATGACTCCTGTGTGCACGCCCACCGCGATGCGCTGCCTCGATGGAGACACAATGACCCCTGTGTGCACGCCCACCGCGATGCGCTGCCTCGATGAGGGAGACAAAATGACCCCTGTGTGCACGCCCACCGCGATGCGCTGCCTCGATGAGGGAGACACAATGACCCCTGTGTGCACGCGCACCGCGATGCGCTGCCTCGAAGGAGACACAATGACCCCTGTGGGCACGCGCACCGCTGCCTCGATGAAGGAGACACAATGACTCCTTTGTGCACGCCCACCGCGATGCGCTGCTTTCAGGAGACACAATGACCCCTGTGTGCACGCGCACCGCGATGCGCTGCCTGGATGGAGACACAATGACCCCTGTGTGCGCGCCCACCGCGATGCGCTGCCTCGATGAGGGAGACACAATGACCCCTGTGTGCACGCGCACCGCGATGCGCTGCCTCGATGGAGACACAATGACCCCTGTGTGCACGCCCACAGCGATGCGCTGCCTCGATGAGGGAGACACAATGACCCCTGTGTGCACGCGCACCGCGATGCGCTGCCTCGATGAGGGAGACACAATGACTCCTGTGTGCAAGCGCACCGCGATGCGCTGCCTCGATGGAGACACAATGACCCCTGTGTGCACGCCCACTGCGATGCGCTGCCTCGATGAGGGAGACACAATGACCCCTGTGTGCACGCGCACCGCGATGCGCTGCCTCGAAGGAGACACAATGACCCCTGTGTGCACGCGCACCGGGATGCGCTGCCTCGATGAAGGAGACACAATGACCCCTGTGTGCACGCGCACCGCGATGCGCTGCCTCGATGAGGGAGACACAATGACCCCTGTGTGCACGCGCACCGCGATGCGCTGCCTCGATGAAGGAGACCCAATGACCCCTGTGTGCACGCGCACCGCGATGCGCTGCCTCGATGAAGGAGACACAATGACCCCTGTGTGCACGCGCACCGCGATGCGCTGCCTCGATGAGGGAGACACAATGACCCCTGTGTGCACGCCCACCGCGATGCGCTGCCTCGATGAGGGAGACACAATGACCCCTGTGTGCACGCGCACCGCGATGCGCTGCCTCGATGGAGACACAATGACCCCTGTATGCACGCCCACCGCGATGCGCTGCCTCGATGAGGGAGACACAATGACCCCTGTGTGCACGCGCACCCCAATGCGCTGCCTCGATGAGGGAGACACAATGACTCCTGTGTGCACGCGCACCGCGATGCGCTGCCTCGATGGAGACACAAGGACCCCTGTGTGCACGCCCACCGCGATGCGCTGCCTCTATGAGGGAGACACAATGACCCCTGTGTGCACGCGCACCGCGATGCGCTGCCTCGATGAAGGAGACACAATGACCCCTGTGTGCACGCCCACCGCGATGCGCTGCCTCGATGAAGGAGACACAATGACTCCTGTGTGCACGCCCACCGCGATGCGCTGCCTCGATGGAGACACAATGACCCCTGTGTGCACGCCCACCGCGATGCGCTGCCTCGATGGAGACACAATGACCCCTGTGTGCACGCGCACCGCTATGCGCTGCCTCGAAGGAGACACAATGACCCCTGTGTGCACGCGCACTGCGATGCGCTGCCTCGATGAAGGAGACACAATGACCGCTGTGTGCACGCGCACCGCGATGCGCTGCCTCGATGAAGGAGACACAATGACCCCTGTGTGCACGCGCACCGCGATGCGCTGCCTCGATGAGGGAGACACAATGACCCCTGTGTGCACGCCCACCGCGATGCGCTGCCTCGATGAGGGAGACACAATGACCCCTGTGTGCACGCGCACCGCGATGCGCTGCCTCGATGGAGACACAATGACCCCTGTATGCACGCCCACCGCGATGCGCTGCCTCGATGAGGGAGACACAATGACTCCTGTGTGCACGCGCACCGCGATGCGCTGCCTCGATGTAGACACAAGGACCCCTGTGTGCACGCCCACCGCGATGCGCTGCCTCGATGAGGGAGACACAATGACCCCTGTGTGCACGCGCACCGCGATGCGCTGCCTCGATGGAGACACAATGACCCCTGTGTGCACGCCCACCGCGATGCGCTGCCTCGATGAGGGAGACACAATGACCCCTGTGTGCACGCGCACCGCAATGCGCTGCCTCGATGAGGGAGACACAATGACTCCTGTGTGCACGCGCACCGCGATGCGCTGCCTCGATGGAGACACAAGGACCCCTGTGTGCACGCCCACCGCGATGCGCTGCCTCTATGAGGGAGACACAATGACCCATGTGTGCACGCGCACCGCGATGCGCTGCCTCGATGAAGGAGACACAATGACCCCTGTTTGCACGCCCACTGCGATGCGCTGCCTCGATGAAGGAGACACAATGACCCCTGTGTGCACGCCCACCGCGATGCGCTGCCTCGATGGAGACACAATGACCCCTGTGTGCACGCGCACCGCGATGCGCTGCCTCGAAGGAGACACAATGACCCCTGTGTGCACGCGCACCGGGATGCGCTGCCTCAATGAAGGAGACACAATGACCATTGTGTGCACGCGCACCGCGATGCGCTGCCTCGATGAGGGAGACACAATGACCCCTGTGTGCACGCGCACCGCGATGCGCTGCCTCGATGAAGGAGACACAATGACCCCTGTGTGCACGCGCACCGCGATGCGCTGCCTCGATGAAGGAGACACAATGACCCCTGTGTGCACGCGCACCGCGATGCGCTGCCTCGATGAGGGAGACACAATGACCCCTGTGTGCACGCCCACCGCGATGCGCTGCCTCGATGAGGGAGACACAATGACCCCTGTGTGCACGCGCACCGCGATGCGCTGCCTCGATGGAGACACAATGACCCCTGTATGCACGCCCACCGCGATGCTCTACCTCGATGAGGGAGACACAATGACTCCTGTGTGCACGCGCACCGCGATGCGCTGCCTCGATGGAGACACAAGGACCCCTGTGTGCACGCCCACCGCGATGCGCTGCCTCGATGAGGGAGACCCAATGACCCCTGTGTGCACGCGCACCGCGATGCGCTGCCTCGATGAAGGAGACACAATGACCCCTGTGTGCACGCCCACCGCGATGCGCTGCCTCGATGGAGACACAATGACTCCTGTGTGCACGCCCACCGCGATGCGCTGCCTCGATGGAGACACAATGACCCCTGTGTGCACGCCCACCGCGATGCGCTGCCTCGATGAGGGAGACACAATGACCCCTGTGTGCACGCGCACCGCGATGCGCTGCCTCGATGGAGACACAATGACCCCTGTGTGCACGCCCACTGCGATGCGCTGCCTCGATGAGGGAGACACAATGACCCCTGTGTGCACGCGCACCGCGATGCGCTGCCTCGATGAGGGAGACACAATGACTCCTGTGTGCACGCGCACCGCGATGCGCTGCCTCGATGGAGACACAATGACCCCTGTGTGCACGCCCACCGCGATGCGCTGCCTCGATGAGGGAGACACAATGACCCCTGTGTGCACGCGCACTGCGATGCGCTGCCTCGATGTAGGAGACACAATGACCCCTGTGTGCACGGGCACTGCCTCGATGAAGGAGACACAATGACCCCTGTGTGCACGCGCACTGCGATGCGCTGCCTAGATGAGGGAGACACAATGACCCCTGTGTGCACGCGCACTGCCTCGATGAGGGAGACACAATGACCCCTGTGTGCACGCGCACTGCCTCGATGAAGGAGACACAATGACCCCTGTGTGCACGTGCACCGGGATGTGCTGCCTCGATGGAGACACAATGACTCCTGTGTGCACGCGCACCGCGATGCGCTGCCTCGAAGGAGACACAATGACCCCTGTGTGCACGCGCACCGCGATGCGCTGCCTCGATGAGCGAGACACAATGACTCCTGTGTGCACGCGCACCGCGATGCGCTGCCTCGATGAGGGAGACACAATGACTCCTGTGTGCAAGAGCACTGCGATGCGCTGCCTCGATGGAGACACAATGACCCCTGTGTGCACGCCCACCGCGATGCGCTGCCTCGATGAGGGAGACACAATGACCCCTGTGTGCATGCGCACCGCGATGCGCTGCCTCGAAGGAGACACAATGACCCCTGTGTGCACGCGCACCGCGATGCGCTGCCTCGATGAGGGAGACACAATGACCCCTGTGTGCACGCGCACCGCGATGCGCTGCCTCGGAGACACAATGACCCCTGTGTGCACGCGCACCGCGATGCGCTGCCTCGATGAGGGAGACACAATGACCCCTGTGGACAAGCGCACCGCGATGCGCTGCCTCGATGGAGACACAATGACCCCTGTGTGCACGCGCACCGCGATGCGCTGCCTCGGAGACACAATGACTCCTGTGTGCACGCGCACCGCGATGCGCTGCCTCGATGAGGGAGACACAATGACCCCTGTGGACAAGCGCACCGCGATGCGCTGCCTCGATGGAGACACAATGACCCCTGTGTGCACGCGCACCGCGATGCGCTGCCTCGAAGGAGACACAATGACCCCTGTGTGCACGCGCACCGCGATGCGCTGCCTCGATGAGGGAGACACAATGACCCCTGTGTGCACGCCCACCGCGATGCGCTGCCTCGATGAGGGAGACACAATGACTCCTGTGTGCACGCGCACCGCGATGCGCTGCCTCGATGAGGGAGACACAATGACCCCTGTGTGCACGCGCACCGCGATGCGCTGCCTCGAAGGAGACACAATGACCCCTGTGTGCACGCGCACCGCGATGCGCTGCCTCGATGAGGGAGACACAATGACCCCTGTGTGCACGCCCACCGCGATGCGCTGCCTCGATGAGGGAGACACAATGACTCCTGTGTGCACGCGCACCGCGATGCGCTGCCTCGATGAGCGAGACACAATGACTCCTGTGTGCACGCGCACCGCGATGCGCTGCCTCGATGAGGGAGACACAATGACTCCTGTGTGCACGCGCACCGCGATGCGCTGCCTCGATGAGGGAGACACAATGACCCCTGTGTGCAAGCGCACCGCGATGCGCTGCCTCGATGGAGACACAATGACCCCTGTGTGCACGCCCTCCGCGATGCGCTGCCTCGATGAGGGAGACACAATGACCCCTGTGTGCACGCGCACCGCGATGCGCTGCCTCGAAGGAGACACAATGACCCCTGTGTGCACGTGCACCGCGATGCGCTGCCTCGATGAGGGAGACACAATGACCCCTGTGTGCACGCCCACCGCGATGCGCTGCCTCGATGAGGGAGACACAATGACCCCTGTGTGCACGCCCACCGCGATGCGCTGCCTCGATGAGGGAGACACAATGACCCCTGTGTGCACGCCCACCGCGATGCGCTGCCTCGATGAGGGAGACACAATGACTCCTGTGTGCACGCGCACCGCGATGCGCTGCCTCGATGAGCGAGACACAATGACTCCTGTGTGCACGCGCACCGCGATGCGCTGCCTCGATGAGGGAGACACAATGACTCTTGTGTGCACGCGCACCGCGATGCGCTGCCTCGATGAGGGAGACACAATGACTCCTGTGTGCACGCGCACCGCGATGCGCTGCCTCGATGAGGGAGACACAATGACCCCTGTGAACAAGCGCACCGCGATGCGCTGCCTCGATGGAGACACAATGACCCCTGTGTGCACGCCCACCGCGATGCGCTGCCTCGATGAGGGAGACACAATGACCCCTGTGTGCACGCGCACCGCGATGCGCTGCCTCGATGAGGGAGACACAATGACTCCTGTGTGCACGCGCATCGCGATGCGCTGCCTCGATGAGCGAGACACAATGACTCCTGTGTGCACGCGCACCGCGATGCGCTGCCTCGATGCGCTGCCTCGATGAGGGAGACACAATGACTCTTGTGTGCACGCGCACCGCGATGCGCTGCTGCTGAACTTTTTTGCAATACATTAGAAAACTCCCTATCATATATAGGAAGACCAGCGACATCAGTATATTCCAGAGGTCTTCAATCTGTGGGGCGCGACCCCCAGGGGGGTCGTGGAGTCCTGGGAAGGGGGTCGCAGATTCTGTTGGAGCGTGCAGCAGTTCCTGGCGTCAGGCTGATTGAGGCCGGGTGATCACGGTGGAGGCCTAATTCACGCCTCATTAACAAGTAAAGGTCTTCTGAAGACCTGTGAAGTACTCGGGTGTGCCTTTCTGTGTGTCCCGAAGCTGTTTCAGCCGGGCTCACTTACACGTGCTGGGGAGTGGGGGGGGGGGGGGGGGGTGTCTGGGGGAGGAGGCTGTAGCCCTTTGAGTTCAATCAATGGACTTAGCTGTGGGGTTTATTTTTATTTTTAACGTTTTATATAGCGCTAGCTTAACCCGTAGGTATCAGAGCGCTTTACAAACACACATAGCAAACAGCAGAAGGACATTACAGTCATTGGTTCAAGTCCCACATACCTGGCGCCTGTGCAGGAGAAATGTGCCTGAAACTGTTCTTCACCGTGAGGTGTTTATACAGCCTGTCTGCCCCCCCCCCCCCCCCCCCAAGCAGGGAAGCACAGAGATGCCCTCCCATGAGAGAGGAAGAAGGAAGAAGACACAGAGAGATACTGACCCCACCCCCATGAGAGAGGCACAGAAAAGGTGGGTGGATGAAGGATGAATGTATGTGTGGATGGAAGGATGAAGGGTGGGTGGATGGATGGATGGATGGATGGAAGGAAGGATGAAGGATGGATGGGTGGATGTAAGGATGAATAGATGGATGTGTGAAAAGGTGGGTGGATGAATGATGAGTGGATGGATGTAAAGATGAAAGGGTAGATGGATGGATGAAGGATGAATGGATGGATGTGTGAAAAGGTGGGTGGATGAATGATGAGTGGATGGATGTAAAGATGAAAGGGTGGATGGATGGATGAAGGATGGATGGATGTGTGAAAAGGTGGGTGGATGGATGGATGAAAGGGTGGGTGGGTGAATGATGAGTGGATGGATGTAAAGATGAAAGGGTGGATGGATGGATGAAGGATGGATGGATGTGTGAAAAGGTGGGTGGATGGATGGATGAAAGGGTGGGTGGATGAATGATGAGTGGATGGATGTAAAGATGAAAGGGTGGGTGGATGGATGGATGAAGGATGGATGGATGTGTGAAAAGGTGGGTGGATGGATGGATGAAAGGGTGGATGGATGAAGGATGTATGTATGGATGGATGTGTGAAAAGGTGGGGGATGAATGATGGGTGGATGGGGGTGGATGGATGGATGGATGGATGAAAGGGTAGGTGGATGGATGAAGGATGGATGGATGAAAGGGTGGATGGATGAAGGATGTATGTATGGATGGAAGGACAAAAAGGTAGATGGATGAAGAATGGATGTATGGGTGGATGGAAGGATGAAGGGTGGGTGGATGGATGGAAGGAAGGATGAAGGATGGATGGGTGGATGTAAGGATGAATAGATGGATGTGTGAAAAGGTGGGTGGATGAATGATGAGTGGATGGATGTAAAGATGAAAGGGTAGATGGATGGATGAAGGATGAATGGATGGATGTGTGAAAAGGTGGGTGGATGAATGATGAGTGGATGGATGTAAAGATGAAAGGGTGGATGGATGGATGAAGGATGGATGGATGTGTGAAAAGGTGGGTGGATGGATGGATGAAAGGGTGGGTGGATGAATGATGAGTGGATGGATGTAAAGATGAAAGGGTGGATGGATGGATGAAGGATGGATGGATGTGTGAAAAGGTGGGTGGATGGATGGATGAAAGGGTGGATGGATGAAGGATGTATGTATGGATGGATGTGAGAAAAGGTGGGGGATGAATGATGGGTGGATGGATGGATGGATGGATGGATGAAAGGGTAGGTGGATGGATGAAGGATGGATGGATGAAAGGGTGGATGGATGAAGGATGTATGTATGGATGGAAGGACAAAAAGGTAGATGGATGAAGGATGGATGTATGGGTGGATAAAAGGTTGCATGGATGAATGATGGATGCATGGATGGATGTGTGAAAAGGTGGGGGGATGAATGATGGGTGGATGGATGGATGAAAGGGTGGGTGGATGAAGGATGGATGTATGGATGAAAGGGTGGATCGATGTATGGATGGAATAATGAAAGGGTGGATGGATGAAGGATGGATAGGTGAAATGGTGGATGTATGAATGGAAGGATGAAAGGGTGGATGGATGAAGGATGGATGTATGGATGGATGGGTAAAAGGTTGCATGGATGAATGATGGATGTGTGAAAAGGTGGGTGGATGAATAGATGGGTGGATAGGTAAAGGATGGACGTATGGATGGAAGGATGAAAGGGTGGATGGATGTGTGAAAGTGTGGGTGGATGAATGATGGATGGATGGATGTGATGAGGTCTAACAGGCGCATTTATGGTTGTCGATAGTTGTTGATGATGAGGAGTACCAGTTTCTAGAATCTTTTGTCGTAAGGGGGTCCTTACGCCTAAAAAGGTTTTACAAGGGGGTCTCGGCATCAAAAAGTTTGAAGACCTCTGGTATATTCCAATATATGTCCTAATAGACTATCTGTAAAGGTTTGGAAAGACGCCACTTTACGCGTGATTGATGTTAACATGCAGTCAGGGCTGCGACTGCTTTAAAACCTTCATAATTACCACGAGGAGTAAACCTGTTGTTTCTGTAATGTCGCTTGTCCCTTCATTTATGGAAATCCCCTTCAGCAGCTTCACACGGAAATTAAGACTTGGGTAGACGCTATGTTTTAGGTCTCGGCTGCACAGGTGTTCCATGTTAGCAAAGCCATCCCCGCTTACATTGGTACGGGCCACAGCCCTGTCGGCCTCCGAGGGCCGGAGCCCCCCCCCCCCCTCCCCCTTGCATTGGTACGGCCCACAGCCCTGTCGGCCCATATGACACTGTGTTTTAGGTCTCGGCTGTACAGGTGTTCCATGTTAGCAAAGCCATCCCCGCTTACATTTTACATGTTTCACTTTATCTTCCTTTCTTTGAGAGTGTGTTGTTTTTCTGTCGTTTGCTACTGTAATGCATTATCACGTGTACCTGTTGATTTAAACTGCTTTAAATAGGGTCGTTCACTTGCACATAATGTCTTTTTGGTTATATATAAGGTAACTAAATGCTTTTAACACTTTTTTATTATAACTTTCCAACATGCTGCACTGCAGCCTAATGCTCTACAACAGAGCTTACAGACACTGCCAAAGCCAATAGCTCTGGCTAAACACTTATAAAGTCAAAAAAGCGAGACCCATTGGCTAAGCCAATGCTTGTTTATTCATTGGTTTGAGATAGTTTGGCGTGCCTTCCTTTGAGGATTGGTGTCCTGAAGGAGGTGCTTGGCGCTTGTGGTGTTGTGTGCTTGTTTGGTGGGAGCATGTTCCTTGTGGGGGAGGGGTGCTGTGCTGGTTCATCTCTTTCTATTGGGGTTTATTTGTCTTCTCTTTTTCTCTCTTCTTTCTTTCTCGTGATCTTATTACCTACGGGGATCCTATTTCTCCAGTTCTTTTGCTGAAGTGAGGTACTCTCTAGGGTGCTTTGGACTTTTATTATAGTTGTTTCCTCCTGTATTATGAAGATGAGCATAAAGGAATGTATAGAAAGAGTAGAAGCCCCGTGTCTTGTGCTCGCGGTTACTGGGCCGCATAATGGCCTCTTTACTGTATCGAGTTGCCCCTTGTATTGTGTTGTGATTGCATTTATATAGCGCTTACGACCCATGACGAGGCGTGGACGCGCTTTTTCGGCGAGTAGCAGCCTGCTCCGGAACCAAGGAAGGATTAGTGGTGAATTAGTATTCAGAAATGAGATTCATTTGAGCGGGGGACCTGTTACCCTTCTGTTTTGAAGAGGATGGTGGAGGATGGAAGAGGGAAGGCGTTGCTTTCACATCGCACCTGCTAACCCTGATGAGGTGTTCAGGCCCGATTCGGCGAGTAGCAGGCTACTCTGGAACTCGAGAGGGATTAGTTTTGAATTAGGAAATACGAAATGTAATGGGTTTGAGCCACTTGGCCCCGGACTACCACTTATGCACTTGGCTGCCTTGTGTGCTCCCTCGCTGTACGTTTTGTGGCTGCCTCGTGCGTTTTGTGGCTTCCTCGTGCGTTTTGTGGCTTCCTCGTGTGGCCCCTCGCTGTGCCATATAGCCCGTGATTGCCTCGTGTGGCCCCTCGGCTGTGCCGTGCGTCTCGTGTGGCCCCTTCACTGTGCCAAGTTCCCAACCATCTCGCGGCTGCCTCGTGTAGCCCCGCGGCTGCGCTGTGCGTTTTGTGGCTGCCGTGTGCGGCCTCCTTGACTGTGCCATGTGTCCTGTGATTGCCTCGTGTGGCTCCTTGGCTGTGCTGTGCGTCCTGTGGCCGGCCTGTGCGGTGACCCCTGGCTGCCTCCCGTGCCCCTTGCCTCGGCCCCCTCGGACTCCGCTGTCCCCCCCCCCCCCCCCCCCCCCCGGGGCCCCTCCATCGCTGCAGTTTAAGGATCACTGATTTATGGGACGCGCCCCGCTCCATGTCAGGCAGGGGTAATTCACGGCTCGCGGCGCAGATTGTATTTACGTCGGAATGGATGGGCCGATAGCGCTGTGAGAGCGCAGGCCCCGTCTGTGCGCCCCCGGGCACACGGTGCATCAGCCTCAGCCGCCTGGCAGCGCCTCGACAGGCCCGGCCCTGCTCGCCGCGCTAATAAAATCACTCTCCTGTCTTTGGTAATTGCCGCATTAAACCGACGTCTAACACAATTACCTCCACGTCAGATGCAGATCGCTGGTAAGTAATTGGGGGCAGTAAAAGGCGATAATCCACCGCCCGCCTTCTCTTCCTCGCACCCCCTGTCCTGTGTCTGTCCGTCCGTCCGTCGGTCCGTCAGTCAGAAGATCGCTTCACCGGGCCCATGGTCCGTTAAAACACCCCATTCACTTAGAAACAAAAGCTATTAAAACACAGTTAAACATTTACAAATCATGGCGATACCTTAGAAATCGGCATTTCCACCCGCACATAGAGAAGAAACGGCCACAAACACGAAAGCCTCGTACTCCTGTCTTCAGCCAGTTGTAACCATCTTCCATCTGTGCGTCTTACCTCCAGCGAGACAGCAGTACACACAAAGTTTTAATTTCCAAAAATCTTATCCGTTTCCTTGCATTAAATGCTTTAATGCTGCCCTCTTTGCTTGCGTCATCGATGACGGAGGCAGGCTTGAAAGGTTTTCCATACCCTGTTGTTGCAAAGTCATCCTGTGCCCTGGGCGCCCCCCCCTACAAACTTGTTGCTGACTGGAACTGGTGGTAACTGACTCTGACTGACCCTGAGCTCTGCCTATCCAGGCTTGGGGCCAGTGCCACGCGAAAAGGAACATATTAGAATGCAGTTAAGACACCCAACACACACTAGGGTACACTATGGTATGGTAGGGTACCCCTGTAATTGGCATGACCTACCCCATAAGCCCCTAGTATGTAATAGGGCAGGGGATTGAAACTACCTAGAAGTCTCCAGTATCCTGGGGCATGGCAGTTTAGAGGCCAGCAGATTCTCTGCACCAGCATGTGTGCACTGCTGAAGCCTGAGGTCAGTTTAAAAGCTGCACTGGTGGCCAGGACAGCTTTTAAACCTTAAATTGTGCCGAAACTCGACTTTGGGGGTAGGGGCCCTTAAAAATTAAAAACCTACCATGTTTTTGCCTATTAGGGACCCCTTGGGTCACCCCTAGGTATCCCAGGGGTGGGGGGTCAGTTATCTATAAGGAGCGCCCTTATAAAATGAGTTTTTATATCCCTGGGTAAAGTGACATTTTACATTTCACTCCCCACATTGTGTTAAAGAGCTGCTCAAATTCGACTTTGATGCTAGAAGAGTTGGGTAAGGATAATCTGCAATATTTCTGCAGATTCAGAACCCCCTGAAGTCTCCCCTAGTTGCACAGGGGTAGGGGGTCCTGTAGAAATTAGGGAAATACTTGGTTTTATAAGCCCTGCTGCTAGAAAAGTGGCCCAAGTCATTTTCCCCATTGCAAACCCCATGGCCCATATGTTAACATGGTAGGAAGTGATTGATTAATAAATATTGATAGGAGAGGACTAGCCGGACCATTCAAAGAATTCCCAGAATGGTCGTAGTAAATCCAACAGTATTATATTGTTGGATTTCTCCTAAAGTGTGCATACAAGAAGTTATGAGGCTTTCTTGTTTGTAAGTCCAAATTCAGCCTTTCAGTGGTCTGCCCTGATTGGTCAGAGTTAAGTGGATTAGCCAGGCTGCTGGGAGGGCAGTGATCTGTTCTATAGGAATGCCAGGCCAGGAGGTGGCGTCGTAAACTATGCTCTTCAAAGGCAGAGGGGAGGCCTGGGTTTCAGTCCACTCTGACTGTCTTGACCCAGAGTCAGGGCTAGGCTTAAGGAAGGTATGTGCAGATGGTAGGGGGAGAGTCGATGGAAATAAGCCATCCCAGGGGGTGTGTAGCCAGCTCTTACCTCCTTGCTGGACAATCAGCCATTATGGATTTGGAAGAATGATGCACTCTGGGACAAACTAATGCCACACTCCACAGGATGTGGTCATAACTATGAGGAGTTGCCCTGCTCTCATTGGTCAGCAGTGACCTGGTGCTTGACCCAGAGAATTTTGAATAAGTATCTGAGAGGGGCAGAGCCCTCCAGATCTGCTGCTTGAATCTTACTGAAGCAAGAAGTGCCCTGCTGAAAAGAAGTTTGCTGTGCAAAGATTTCTACGGCCTGACCTATGAAGACTGCACCATCTGAAACTACAGCCCTGTGGATTACCTTGCTGCCAAAAGACTCAAGAGTGGAAACTCCCTGCAACCTACAGGTTAACAGAGCTCACCTGGACAGCCCCATTAAGAATTCCCAGCCTGGAGTACCAGTGGATTTGCAAGGGTTTTGTTCAAGTGGATTGCGGAACTGAAGTTTCACACTTTCAAGGACCCTCTTGGAGATTCCAGAACCTTGGATTTTGTGTTGGATACTTTGGGACCCGCAAGAAGAACGCCAGGAAGGTGTTCTAACTGGACCCCGCTTGCTGAAAGCAGCCAACCACAGGGGTGAGAATTGTTCAGAACAATTTATAAAGGTGTGTCCCTGACGGAGAAAACGAAATGGCTAAAAGGGGCACTGTTGGTTTTTAAGCACTAGAAAGTGACTAATCTTTAAAATTCATATCTCTGATTGTTTTTCGTTTTGGTGTCATTTAAAAGATAAAAATATTACCTATTTTTATAAATTGGTGTTGGATTTTTATTTTGTGTTGTCTTAATTATTTACTGAAATGGTGTTTTTAAATGCTTTACATACCAGTCTTTAAAGTTAAGCCTGTCTGCTCGCAGCCAAGTTACCAAGGGTTGAGCAAAGGAATACTTTTCTAAGACCTATGCTGGGTCCTATCGTGTTTTAGTGGCCTTATTGCCAGTGGCAGACCTACATTTGCCCCTACCAATAACTCACTTTACAACACCTGTCCTCCCAGCTCTCTTCAGTCCTTATGTCCCACTCCTATAGAGGCTTCCGGTCCCTATAGATACTTTGTGTGCACCATTGCCGTAAATGCTTGTAACCTCCTTTCTGCCTTTGAGGCTCACCGCGAGGGACGGGGGGTTCCTTCCTGGCGACCCTGCTCCCACTGGTTGATGAGGATTGGCACCTTTTACATGCCCGGCAGCAGTGGTCTGCATCCCTCCCAGGCTGCTGAGGCTGCTGAGATCTGGCAGCGGGGGTCTGCAGCCCTCCTAGGCTGCTGAGATCTGGCAACGGGGGTCTGCAGCCCTCCCAGGCTGCTGAGATCTGGCAACTGGGGTCTGCAGCCTTCCCAGGCTGCTGAGATCTGGCAACAGGGGTCTGCAGCCCTCCTAGGGTGCTGAGATCTGGCAACGGGGGTCTGCATCCCTCCCAGGCTGCTGAGATCTGGCAGCGGGGGTCTGCAGCCCTCCCAGGCTGCTGAGATCTGGCAGCGGGGGTCTGCATCCCTCCCAGGCTGCTGAGATCTGGCAGCGGGGGTCTGCATCCCTCCCAGGCTGCTGAGATCTGGCCGCGGGGTCTGCAGCCCTCCTAGGCTGCTGACATCTGGCAGTGGAGGTCTGCAGGCTGACTAGATCTGGCAGAAGGGGTCTGCAGCCCTCCCAGGCTGCTTGGATCCGGCAGCAGGGGTCTGCAGCCCTCCTAGGCTGCTGAGATCTGGCAGCGGGGGTCTGCAGCCCTCCTAGGATGCTGAGATCTGGCAGCGGGGGTCTGCAGCCCTCCCAGGCTGCTGAGATCTGGCAGTGGCAGCGCGGGTCTCCATCCCTCCCAGGCTGCTGAGATCAGGCAGCGGGGGTCTGCAGCCCTCCCAGGCTGCTGAGATCTGGCAGCGGGGGTCTGCAGCCCTCCCAGGCTGCTGAGATCTGCATCCCTCCCAGGCTGCTGAGATCTGGCAGCGGGGTCTGCAGCCCTCCCAGGCTGCTGAGATCTGGCAGCTGGGGTCTTCAGCCCTCCAAGGCTGCTGAGATCTGGCAGCGGGGGTCTGCAGCCCTCCAAGGCTGCTGAGATCTGGCAGCGGGGGTCTGCATCCCTCCCAGGCTGCTGAGATCTGGCAGCGGGGGTCTGCAGCCCTCCCAGGCTGCTGAGATCTGGCAGCGGCGGTCTGCAGCCCTCTTAGGCTGCTTAGATCCGGCAGCAGGGGCCTGCAGCCCTCCTAGGATGCTGAGATCTGGCAGTGGAGGTCTGCAGGCCGCTTAGATCTGGCGGAAGGGGTCTGCCGCCCTCCTAGGCTGCTTAGATCTGGGAGCGTGGGTCTGCAGCCCTCCTAGGCTGCTGAGATCTGGCCGCGGGGGTCTGCATCCCTCCCAGGCTGCTTGGATCTGGCAGGTGGGGTCTCCAGCCCTCCCAGGCTGCTTAGATCTGGCAGCAGGGGTCTCCAGCCCTCCCAGGCTGCTTAGATCTGGCAGCGGGGGTCTCCAGCCCTCCCAGGCTGCTTAGATCTGGCAGCGGGGGTCTCCAGCCCTCCCAGGCTGCTTAGATCTGGCAGCGGGGGTCTCCAGCCCTCCCAGGCTGCTTAGATCTGGCAGCAGGGGTCTGCAGCCCTCCCAGGCTGCTTGGATCTGGCCGCGGGGTCTGCAGCCCTCCTAGGCTGCTGAGATCTGGCCACGGGGGTCTGCATCCCTCCCAGGCTGCTTAGATCTGGCAGCGGGGGTCTCCAGCCCTCCCAGGCTACTTGGATCTGCCCACGGGGTCTGCAGCCCTCCCAGGCTGCTTAGATCTGGCAGCGGGGGTCTGCAGCCCTCCCAGGCTGCTTAGATCTGGCAGCGGGGGTCTGCAGCCCTCCCAGGTTGCTTAGATCTGGCCGCGGGGGTCTACAGCCCTCCCAGGCTGCTTAGATCTGGCAGCAGGGGTCTGCAGCCCTCCCAGGCTGCTTAGATCTGGCAGCGGGGGTCTGCAGCCTTCCCAGGCTGCAGAGATCTGGCAGTGGGGGTCTTACATCTAGTGATAAAGCTTTGCTGATGATCCCACAGGTTGGAAAGGGCCATACAGGGCAGTCTTTGTCCCACCTAGCCCCTCTGTATTGGAACAGCTCACCCCTTCATATCTGAATGTGTCCTGAACATCTCACATATAGAAAATTACTCCAGACAATACTCTTTCAACTGCTTGTGTTTTTGCCTTGCACCGAGATACCTCCCCCGGGGTGATTCGTGCGGATTATAAATTATATTAACATAACATAACAAGGAAATCAGTATACTGCTGCTTTGGCCCTGTGGTAGAGGGCCCACAAACAATCTATTCACAATTGCATCTGGGCGTTGAGAACTGTGCACAGAGCGGGTATGTGAAGTTTAAGGAAGAGTAAAGCATTTATTTCCCTTGCATCTTGTCAGAGTACTGTCACTCACGTGTTGCAAGTATCTTTATAATGCTTTATACGAATATTGTCAAGTTGTTGCGGTCTTTAGCTGAAAGCGTTCGTCTCTGCACAGTAGATGTTCAGAGCGGCTAGCTCCAACTGTCGCCATCCTCGGTGACACAGGCGTGCCTGTAAAAGCTTTCTAAGGGCCATGTCATTTTCCTGGCTGAGGAAATCTGCTGCTAAGTCGTTCCTTCGCCTGGCAGCGACAAAGGCTCCTGCTTGGCCGCCGCTCTCCTACCATTGATTTCAGGACAGATAGAAGCTTGTTATCACTTGAGCAGAGTGCCCCAGAGGGCGTCTGAAGCGGTAAATGATTTCTGGGCAGCGTGGCTCCTTGCCTTAGATTGCCTTTTGGGCTGCGACAATAGCGTACATTTGATCTACTGCATCACAGGGGTAGTGTGGTCTCTGGAGGCGGAGGCGAATATGTGCATTTGTGACTGCTGTTGTCATCGTCGCCGCCTGAATGACCTCATATGAAGGTGGAGGTTCTACCTAGTGTCGTGTAGTTCCTAAAAATACATAGGATCTGCGCGTTTACACAACAAACACTAAGGGATTGGGGTCAAGACTGATTCCGAACACCCCCAAAGGATATGTTCTCCTTTAGACCAGCTAGCTCACAGTGCCACCATAAGACCCCTAACCTTACCAAGAAGCGACTCGTTTCTGGCAACCACAGAACATGACAACCCTTGACCCTTCAGGGATCGTGGAAACAGTACAGTACAGTACTTTTCGCTCAGTCGGTCTCAGAGAGATGCACAGAGTAAACGTTGGGACCATTTTGAATAAGTATTTATTGAACCAGCGTCATTCTAGTATAAAACATGTTTGCTGCGACAATCAATAGACAGAAGCTGACATAAGAGAGCACAAGAAGCAACAGAGTAAATAGAAGGTAGAATTCTACCATGGTGCTAAAACAGTGAAAATATGCAGGTATATAAACATGACAGTAATCCAGCGTACTCCTTCTATGCGTATCCGTGTACCTAGCATGTATGTGGGTGTGAAGCCAAGAATCCCCTAGGAAAGAGTCAACCCTGTAGGAGAGTAGGGTCTGCTTCCTATGGTCACCCCCACTTTTTGCTGTGATACTCTGGTTTTTAGGTCTCGCCTTTTCCATTCCGAACGAATGGAAAATGGAGAGAATTCAAGTGCTCAAAATATTCGTCTAACCAAGGGTTTTTTGGTGCGGTTTTCTTCGAGTTCACGTGGCCACAGGCACGCGCTTTTGGGCCATAAACTTTCACGGCCATCTGTTCCCCAGCTCCAGCACCTCCCCTCTCTCTCCCGGCACCAGCCTTACTTGGATATCAAGGGTTTTTTGGTGCGGTTTTCTTCGAGTTCGCGTGGCCACAGGCACGCGCTTTTGGGCCATAAACTTTCACGGCCATCTGTTCCCCAGCTCCAGCACCTCTCCTCTCTTTCCCGGCACACAGCCTTACTTGGATTTCTCCTCCCCCTCCCCAGCCAGCTTCCCCCAGGCCATGTTCCCTCCCCTGCTACCCCATCCTCACTCATCCATCGCACCCCCTCCTCGCTCATGAGGGAAATCACATAAAGCTGCTATTATTTCCTCTTGTCAGTACATAAGCAGTGAATATAAGCAGATAACATTTTAAACGCTTTCACTTTTAACAATAGCGGCCGTCTCCATACCACCCAGTCCCGCCTTTCAAAGCTTCCATGTTGCTTCCGGACTATAGCTTTTTTTTTTTTGTTTTAGTGCATTACAGTGCGATTTTACTCTTAACAATCGTAGCATTTCCCATCCTGCCCGGTCCCGCCCTCCAAATCTTCACAGACTCGATCACTTCCTTGTTTGCTTTGTCCACTTTGCATTTTTGATGCCCATGGCCCTCAACTGGGGACTTCATCGGTCGGTCTTTTTCAAACTGGGTAAAGTAGTTGCAAGTTAGTGTGTAACACAAAGAGACTTAAACTCGGAAATCTCGAACAAAATGTGACTGGAACTGAATAGTTTTCGGTACAAAACTCATGTCATGAAAAAAACGGGTTTAACTAGATTAGACGAATAGCTTCGCAACATGTCTCCCAAGTGCAGTGACTGATGCAAGCTCTGACGTGTTTTTGTAAGGCATTCCACTTAGGTTGCCGCCCAGGCGGGAGTCGCTGAACCCTCCTTGTTCTCCAGCGCAGCCAAGAAATTCTTCAGCGTCCTCTGTTTACTCTGCAGCATGTGAACGCCCTCCGTGTTATCCAGCACAGACGAATAGTGCACTGCTCTTGAACCGTCGATGTTCTCCAGCACAGCTAGACCGGCAGGTCTCCTGAGCCATCATTGTCCATCAGCATTGCCTGACAACTTGGGACTCTTGGACCGTTCTTTTATGTGGTGCAGCCAAGAAATCCTTTAATGCCCTCTGCATTTTAGCCCAGTCCATATATGTAAACAACAAGGACCCCCTGATATGGATCGTACTCCTGGGTCAGGGTAAATAATGTCTGTAAAGTAACGCACCCAGGCAGACGAACAAAATATTGGCACACATTAATTGGCAAAAACAAACCAGAAATAATAAAAAGTTAACAACTATTTTAGCATATAAAGTACATTTTAATTTGATAAGAACAAAGCATATGATAAAATCGTTAAATCAATAATAGAACTCTGTAAAAACCATTCTGCATTATTTCATATAAATTCATTGATAAAAAAAATGCGAGAATATTCTATAAATCATGGATGGTTTCCTGTCAACGCGTTTCGACACGGGGACCGTGTCTTCATCAGGACTTTACCATCATGGTGCTGACTAAGAAGATTCAGATGTATATTCTGTTTCTATTTCTTAAAAGAGTTTCCGAATAATCTTTTATATATAGTTGTGTGACGTCTATGCGCAATTTCTGCTATATTCGATCAAGATGAATAACCGTCTATTCTATTTCACTTGGTGTGGTGATGAGTGGATTCTGAATATTCCGACTGAGATTACCGGCTATCTGTTCAGAACACCTAAGAATTGCTTCAAAATGGCACAGATATCCAACACTTGGACAATGCTGACTTTTTTTCTTATATATATCCTGGATTATTCCCTCGTGCACATCCTACACCATAAAGCTTTGGTCACTATTATGTGGTATATCTTCTTTAAATAAGCGGGTTACCGCTTGTTATATATGAATATTATGCATGGAAAAGACGCTTTCTCATGTCCGGATATTCAGCTAGTAAAGTTTTCAATTTGTCGATAAGGCAAAATTCGAGCGGCGTGCCGGATAAACAGCTTCTGGCGTCTCGATCTGCAGCAGAAAGCTTTCACCACACCAAGTGAAATAGAATATACGGTTATTCATCTTGATCGAATATAGCAGAAATTGCGCATAGACGTCACACAACTATATATAAAAGATTATTCGGAAACTCTTTTAAGAAATATAAACAGAATATACATCTGAATCTTCTTAGTCAGCACCATGATGGTAAAGTCCTGATGAAGACACGGTCCCCGTGTCGAAACACGTTGACAGGAAACCATCCATGATTTATAGAATATTCTCGCTTTTCTTTTATCAATGAATTTATATTAAATAATGCAGAATGGTTTTTACAGAGTTATATTATTGATTTAACGATTTTATCATATGCTTTGTTCTTACCATATTAAAATGTACCTTATATGCTAAAACAGTTGTTAACTTTTTATTATTTCTTGTTTGTTTTAGCCCAGTCCAGTCAGAGGCCACCAAGGAAAGCAAGTCTCGTGAACCATCCGTGTTTTCTAGCAGATTTCCTGCAGCTCTGTGTCCCACCACACATCTTACGAGACGCCATCGCTCTCCAGCACTGCAGTGCCAGACCACCTTTGTTTCACGGCCTTCTCTTATCTGCTCAGTTAAGGGCATGCAAGTATTCAGATCCCTCGGTGACCTCCAGCACAGACAGGCAATGCTTGATGCCAGAAATCTTCCGGATACCATCTGACATTGTAGGGCCCAGGACACACTATCCTCCCCAGCACTGCCAGCCGGTTGGGCATTACGTCTTGTACACCACAGCTGGAAAAAATAGTCACGTGAACACTATTTTAGTACAGCCAGGCAGTGAAAGTTTTGAAGAATGTGTTCTCCAGCCTGACCGTCCGTGTAAGAATGCATCTCATCCGTGTCCATCAGTAATGTCTAAGACTGCACACCTTGTATTTTCCATGGGTTTCGTACGTCTTATGTATGCGTCAGTGTTCCATAGCATAGTGGTACAATGTGTGTTTTGCACTGATGCACGCGCATAGTGGTACAATGTGTGTTTTGCACAGTCTTGCACTGATGCACATCTTTGCGTGCTAAAAATACCTATCTGTCCTTCGGCTCCCCCGCGTTGAGGCAAAGTGCTATATAAATGCGAGAGTACAATCTCACTAAGTTCTGTGTTTCACACATGTTAAAGGCCTGCTTAGTCAACAGCTCCGTGTCTGCAGGAATCAGCTGTTCTGGACAGCAATGGAAATGGCTAAGTGAGTGATAGGAGGAACCCTTTGTGTTGAATGGTGGCGCCCAGAGCCCTTTGTTTTATGCCATAATATGAAAAGATTTGTTGTCTGGAAACCTGTGGTGGCCTTGTCACAAATAATCGAAATAGGAACGTATAAAGACCTTCCAACTATCATTTTTGGACGACACATTTCAGAATTGGCCATATGCAGCCAACCTCTCCCAAAAAAGTATATTTTTGTAAAGCTCACGTCAACAGTAGATTGGAAAAATCTACTCGCACGGTTGGTTCACATGTAGGTAGTTTAAAGGTGAACAAGCATGTTGGGATACCCATGTTACCGACCTCGGAAAGATGGAGAGCTGACTAGGCCTCTTCCACAGTCTGGTACCTGCAAAGGCGCCTCGCTTAAGTAAGCGTCTCCATTAGTGCGAAGGGAGCAGCCGGGGTCACGAGAAGACGAGCCCCGCTGAGAGCTCAGGAAATCAGGGTAGGTCAAAGTAATAATAACTATCTACAGCGTGCTCGAGACTCTCCATTGCCTCAGCAGTAAACGAGATTCACTTCTGGATGAAATGCGGAGTCTATGCATCCCTGTGAGGTGGACTCATAAAAGGTGCAGTATTTACAAATATATATATGTAACTGGTAACAATCAACTTTCTAGCTGGCACTGGTCGAGTTACTAAACCTGGCAGCATCGGTCCTGCAAAGGTTTGCTGGTCACCTTTCAGTTGGTTACAGCTGTATTTGGCTACCAATAAGGTGAAGTCTTTGCATAAGTTGTGTAATATTTATACAGCACTAAATAATTAATACTACTGTGTCGCATAATTTGCTTTTTCTTGCAGTATTTTGGCCATAGGTTGCTTAATCTCCCAAACGGCCCCCAGCGCCTTGAGACCCTCAGGGGTGATTAGTTTGCTGATTACAAATACCAGGGTATTTAAAGAACTACAAACCTAGAGGCATATAATCATAAATGTTTACATACAAAGGCATATTATGCACATTAGTGTTGGAGTATGGGGTTTATGAAGGAAAGAGGCAACTCTTGTAATCTTCCCAAGATAATGTTGTTGTGCGTGTACCTTACATTTAGTAATGAATCCCCGAGTTTGGTTGCTTTGCTTAAACAGGGAAAGAAGAACCTCCTTTGGGCTTTAAACCCTTGACTGCTCCAATCTTGCTTTAAAAATGTATCGTTTCTGGATGCTCTGCACCAACGGTTAAACATTCTTCTCAATTAGAAGAATGAACAGCAGAGTCAGCACCACCACAGCATCACTCAGCACCACCACAGCATCACTCAGCACCACCACAGCATCACTAAGCACCACCACAGCATCACTAGTTCAAATATGTTCTCTCAATGTTTTAAGCTTTATTGCAAATGTCACAAAAAATGTTAATATTTCACTTCTGTTCTTGGATTTTAGTCACTGAACATAATCTTCACAACAGTTATTTACAAAAGTTTAAGCTATTGCCATTAAAAATTACAATCACTTTTATTTAAGCATTAATTATTAAAAAAATTAAAAGCCATTGTTAATTGTAATATCAATACATCTAAGTCACGTCAATACAAAACATTTTGCATTACAAATACTAAAAGTGTCACATATGCTAAAGTTAAAAGTATTGGCATTGTAAATCACAAAACATAAATATAAAATGTCATTTACAAAACCAATAGCTCCAACTTTCCTACTGCGAGACCTATTGGCAACGCCAGTGCTTGTTCGACTTTAGTGTGGTTGTGGGCCTGCTAATCAGACCCACAGCCCAGCTGTTCTCTCTCTAAATTTATACGATGTACTTTAGGTACATACCATACTGTATAGTGTACCCTAGTTACCCAGGGCATAGGTGCATCCAAGGCCTGCCAGGGGCTGCAGCATGTATTATGCCACCCCTGGCTGGCCATCCAAACTGACACCACAGGCTGATCACTCAGCTTGGGCAAGGTGGTGTAATCACCCCTTACTTAGATATAGTATACCTATATCTACCCTTATATATAGACACATATATACCTGTGCTTGGTGTTATGTGAGATGGTGCTCTAGCATGAGCTGAGCCTGTCTGCAGCTGTCAAAACCATCAGCTGTTCTATGATATAGCCATACCATATACTCTTAAGTGCATTATAATCCTCGTGGTTAATGCTAACTTTGGTTTGGGTTTATCAAAACATGTTGTGTAAGGTGTCAAACACTTTGTAATACTACCCCTCCCCCCCTGCCACCAGACATGTAGTTACTGCTTTACCCGGTTAAAGTTAAACAGAGCCTCAGCATCACAAAATGGATGCTACTGCCACAGACACGAGTCTGATCTCCTGCTGCTGGGGGAAACTCCAGCCAGGGAGGCCTGGACAATAGGTTTCCTGTCGAGGGAGGTGCTAGCACCTCCCCAGACAGCCTGTAGTGTACTGGGGAAGGGTGGGTTGAATGGAAAGATGCTTTTCCAGACACTGCCTGGGGCACACTAGGTGCTTCATGCATAGCCCGGTTCAAACCAGTTGCTGGGGCACTCCAGCCCGCCTGGTGCAAACTGGACAAAGGGGTGTAACCACCCCCTTCCCAGGTCCACCCATAGGAGGGACCTAGCAGGTAATCCAGCCCCTAAAATCAGTATAAAGATAGGAGCTGTGTATGCAGACTTTAGATTATCCTGGAATGAATCTCTGATACGAAACTCTTGGACCTTCGACGTTCTATATCGACTAGAAGACTGAAGACATCTCCCTTGTGGTCAAGGAGTGACCACCCTGTGCAAACAGGCACCACTAGTAACTTGCCGGTTTGCTTTGTTGACGCTCCTGCCGGAACCCGAAGACTCAGCGACTCAGGAACTGGACTTCCAGACTTCTCTGACTATGATCCACAGCAAAGCTGAGACCTGTGGCGGACACGAGAGACGTGCGACCGGACAACCTGGACTTCCTGCTTTTTGCTAACTACTCGACTCCTTAGATACCCTCGCAGTTGTGCATTGGGGTACGAGAAGCCCCAGACCCGAGTGCCATTTGCACCAAAGCTCAGCCCTCCACACTCCACGAGTGGACATCATATGACAGGCTAACTTCTCACAAACCCCATTACTTGATGGAAGGGAATGAAGGTACCCCGTCTTGGTCACGAGTTGGACACCCCACAAGGGATGTCCGACCGCTGCATGTTGATGCTTCAGTGTGCAGGGACCTCAGTGTCTTCTCTTCCTCTCCGTCTACAGCTCTTGAAGTGCCCCGGCTTGGTACATTAAAAGCGAGAGGATGATTACCTCTGCTTCGATTGTCGTGTATTCGTTTTATTTTAGTAAGGTTTATGACCCTGGCCAGGATACCAAAAATGATCAGAATACAGAGCAAGATGACGACAGACAAAGGCTGGGAAGAGTACCTGGTTTCTAAAGATGCCACCAACTTCTTGCCTCTAAGAGCATTGTCATCAAGCAGCCTTACTCTTTGAAGATCCTGAGCAGAAGAGCTGCACAAGGTTTGATTTGCTGCTTCATAAAGAATGGACCAACACTTGTGACATCTAGCAAAATATTTTTATATAGCAGGAAACAGAGTGATATTAACCTCAGACCTGATGTCTCAGATGGAAGGTGTTTGATGATGAATGCTCCTTTGTCAACACGTGTTGTGGTCACCGGTATAGACCAAAATATATAAAGCCCATCGTGGTGCCCCATGTAGCCCCCTGTAAAAGGGGGGGACCCAAATCTAGACTCTGGTGGTGATCAGAAAACGGTCTTAATCTACTGAAAAGAAACGGAGAGAAATCGATGCATCTCAAAATGTTGATACCACAGACTCATTAACTGTGTAAGCTCCAAACTCCATGCCAAAACTGAGGATATGCGCAAGAGTTATGGGACAGAAAATCAATCAATTTATTTTGTTTCTTCCTGACAATATGCTGTTTATTGGCACAGCCTTCGATGTGAAAGTAGATGATATTCTGCAGATGGTAAAAGCAAATCAGGATATGTTCAGGGCTGTGGAAGCATTGATCCAAGGTATGTTATGCACATGGTATGGCCATAGCACTGACCCGAGGTATGGTTCAGGCCTCTGTCGCATTGACTTAGGGTATGGTATGCACATCAATGCATGATGCCATGATAAGGTCATAGCCGTGGAAGAACTGACCCAAGGTATGGCTGTATGAGGATTGTCCCAAGTTATGGTCCTCTCCATGAGAACATTCACCCAAGATATTGCATTCTGGCTTTCACCCGAGATCCAGTAAAAGCATTCGCACCATTGATCTGACATCTAGTAAGGGGCACTGGGAACAGTGATCCCATATATAGTCGGAGCTCTGGGAGCAGACACCCAAAATACAAGAAGTGCCTTGGGAACAGTGACCCAACAATTGGTACGGTCATTGTGAACGTAGAATCAAGGCATTGCAAAGGCCATGGCAGCATTGATCTGATACAGTATAGTGACCTGGCATGAAAAGGGATTACTGTCAAAATATATGGTAAGGCTGTGGCAGCATTGACGCAGTATAAAATGAATGCACGAACTGTAGGACCCGGACCTAAGCCATGGAAAGAGAATTGCAAAATTGACCCAAGTTAGAATAAGAAAGTGGAGAACATTGATGCAAGGTACGGTATGGACTCTGGTAACATTCAACTTAGTTATGGAATGATTAGCATGATATGGTAAGAGCTTGGGGAGCATTGACCCATGATGCAGTAAGAAGATGGGGATCTTTGGTGCATGAAACGGTAAGATCCAGGAGAGCATTGATGCACGCTACAGTAAGATCTTAGAGAGCATTGACGCATGCTACGGTAAGATCCTGGGGAGCATTGACGCGCCGCGGTAAGATCCTGGGGAACATCAACGTGCGCTGTGGGAAGATCTTGGGGAGCATTGACGCGCCGCGGTAAGATCCTGGGGAGCATCGACGCGCGCTGCGGTAAGATCCTGGGGAGCATTGACGCATGCTATGGTAAGATCCTGGGGAGCATTGACGTGTGCTGCGGTAAGATCCTGGGGAGCATTGACGTGTGCTGCGGTAAGATCCTGGGGAGCATTGACGCGCGCTGCGGTAAGATCCTGGGGAGCGTTGACGCACGCTGCAGTAAGATCCTGGGGATCATTGACGCATGCTACGGTAAGATCCTGGGGATCATTGACGCATGCTATGGTAAGATCCTGGGGAGCATCGACGCGCGCTGTGGTAAGATAAAGGGGAGCATTGACGCGCGCTGCGGTAAGATCCTGGGAAGCATTGACGCGCGCTGCGGTAAGATCCTGGGAAGCATTGACGCGCGCTGCGGTAAGATCCTGGGAAGCATTGACGCGTGCTGCGGTAAGATCCTGGGAAGCATCGACGCACGCTGCGGTAAGATCCTGGGGAGCATCGACGCGCACTGCTGGAAGATCCTGGGGAGCATCGACCCGCGCTGTGGTAAGATCCTGGGGAGCATCGACGCCTGTTGCGGTAAGATCCTGGGGAGCATCGACGCACGCTGCGGGAAGATCCTGGGGAGCATCAACGCGCAAGCGGGAAGATCCTGGGGAGCATCGGCGAGCGCTGCGGGAAGATCCTGGGGAGCATCGATGCGCGTTGCGGTAAGATTCTGGGGAGCATCGACGCGCGCTGCGGTAAGATCCTGGGGAGCATCGACGCGCGCTGCAGTAAGATCCTGGGGAGCATCGATGCGCATTGCGGTAAGATTCTGGGGAGCATCGACGCGCGCTGCGGTAAGATCCTGGGGAGCATCGACGCGCGCTGCAGTAAGATCCTGGGGAGCATCGATGCGCGAGTGGTAAGATCCTGGGGAGCATCGACGGGCGCTGCGGGAAGATCCTGGGGAGCATCAACGCAAGCTGCGTTAAGATCCTGGGGAGCATCAACGCAAGCTGCGTTAAGATCCTGGGGAGCATCAACGCAAGCTACGGTAAGATCCTGGGGAGCATCGCCGCGCGCTGCGGTAAGATACTGGGGAGCATCGACGCACGCTGCGGGAAGATCCTGGGGAGCATCGACGCGCGCTGCAGTAAGATCCTGGGGAGCATCGATGCGCGAGTGGTAAGATCCTGGGGAGCATCGACGGGCGCTGCGGGAAGATCCTGGGGAGCATCAACGCAAGCTGCGTTAAGATCCTGGGGAGCATCAACGCAAGCTGCGTTAAGATCCTGGGGAGCATCAACGCAAGCTACGGTAAGATCCTGGGGAGCATCGCCGCGCGCTGCGGTAAGATCCTGGGGAGCATCGACGCACGCTGCGGGAAGATCCTGGGGAGCATCAACGCGCAAGCGGGAAGATCCTGGGGAGCATCGGCGAGCGCTGCGGGAAGATCCTGGGGAGCATCGATGCGCGTTGCGGTAAGATTCTGGGGAGCATCGACGCGCGCTGCGGTAAGATTCTGGGGAGCATCGACGCGCGCTGTGGTAAGATCCTGGGGAGCATCGACGCGCGCTGCAGTAAGATCCTGGGGAGCATCGATGCGCGTTGCGGTAAGATTCTGGGGAGCATCGACGCGCGCTGCGGTAAGATCCTGGGGAGCATCGACGCGCGCTGCAGTAAGATCCTGGGGAGCATCGATGCGCGAGTGGTAAGATCCTGGGGAGCATCGACGGGCGCTGCGGGAAGATCCTGGGGAGCATCAACGCAAGCTGCGTTAAGATCCTGGGGAGCATCAACGCAAGCTGCGTTAAGATCCTGGGGAGCATCAACGCAAGCTACGGTAAGATCCTGGGGAGCATCGCCGCGCGCTGCGGTAAGATACTGGGGAGCATCGACGCACGCTGCGGGAAGATCCTGGGGAGCATCGACGCGCGCTGCAGTAAGATCCTGGGGAGCATCGATGCGCGAGTGGTAAGATCCTGGGGAGCATCGACGGGCGCTGCGGGAAGATCCTGGGGAGCATCAACGCAAGCTGCGTTAAGATCCTGGGGAGCATCAACGCAAGCTGCGTTAAGATCCTGGGGAGCATCAACGCAAGCTACGGTAAGATCCTGGGGAGCATCGCCGCGCGCTGCGGTAAGATCCTGGGGAGCATCGCCGCGCGCTGCGGTAAGATCCTGGGGAGCATCGACGCACGCTGCGGGAAGATCCTGGGGAGCATCAACGCGCAAGCGGGAAGATCCTGGGGAGCATCGGCGAGCGCTGCGGGAAGATCCTGGGGAGCATCGATGCGCGTTGCGGTAAGATTCTGGGGAGCATCGACGCGCGCTGCGGTAAGATCCTGGGGAGCATCGACGCGCGCTGCAGTAAGATCCTGGGGAGCATCGATGCGCGAGTGGTAAGATCCTGGGGAGCATCGACGGGCGCTGCGGGAGGATCCTGGGGAGCATCAACGCAAGCTGCGGTAAGATCCTGGGGAGTATCCACGCATGCTGAGAACGTGGGAGGTATTGCCTAAGATCAGAAAAAGCCTATGGAGGCACAATATATAGCACAGGCCCTTAGGTACGTTGACTCAAGATTTCACGAACTACAATTCTGAAGTTACTGTAGCCACAAAGGACCCAAAGAGTTTCAAATGTAGTCCAGTCCAACCCTGTTTCAAGTCCAGCATCACCCCCATTGCCACTCTCGAGTACTGCAACAGACTCAGAGAGCAAATATATATAAATATAATATCTCTATATATTGACCAACAATAGAGAACTCGTACTCCAGGGAGTTTGTCTGAAAGGCAATTTTTATTGATCCCGGTGATCAAGACCGCCAGGTCACAGTGCGTTGGTTTAGAATAGTGATGGCAATGATGACGTAAAATTGCTTTTCAGAGAAACTCCCTGGATCGCGAGTACTCTATTGTTGGTCAGAATATATGGGTAATTGCTCCCTTTTGCTACTCGCACCGGTTGTTCTGCGTGCTACATCGAGGATTGTTTGTTGGTAAAAATAAATTATATATATATATACTTAAAGTAAAGACGAGTCGCACTCACAGGTACTTTGCAATTCTTTTCTTTAATGTCTTATGTAATTCTTTGAAAATCAAGGTAACAATGTCCGTACTCGTATCTTGTCCCTACTCGTTTCGGTCCCACAGAAACCTTCTTCACGGGTAAGCCATCAAAGAATCAGGTGCATTTTAAATACGTCAATCGTGCTCATTTACTCTTTATATCTCAGTGAATTCTGGGAGATGTAGTGTATTAATGTATAACAAGTGCTGCTGTTCAACATTACTGAAAAGGGAGGGGGGTTTCAAACTTAATGTAAGCTGTTTTGTAGTTTTCTTAAAGTAACATTACCCTTTGCACCAATTTATAGTTCCATAACTCATTTCAATAGCATTTCTTACAATTCAGAAAATGCTGATAGTACCCTCTAGTGGGTGTGTTCACACATCTTCATCAGCATTTAATATCGACATTCATTAAACAACGGGTGCTTGTAACCCCCAACCCTAATAATGCCCTCTAGTGGGCCAACAATCATAATGTGCACGTCAGTGTGAAAAAAGTCATATAGACATTTTTCATCCATTGTCATTTTAGCCTATAGAGAAGCAAATACATAAGACTGCTAGAGGTGTATGTACATGTCTTCGTCCTGATTCAAACCATGTGGCATTCGAGTTCGTAAATTCAGTATGTGACGGGACTCGCCTGGTCTTAATTTACGAATTCTGTCACTGCTTCTTTTATGTTGCTCAATCATTTCAATTGCATACATTTTTAGTTTTTTCCAGTCACTGTCATGGTTTGATTACATGTGTTTTGCTACAGCATTTCCACGATCTTTGTTTACAGTTGCCCTTTACATGTTCCAGAAACCTTTAGTTCAATTCACAAATAGTGCTGCCCACATATTTGAGGTTGCATGGGCACTGTATTACATAAACTACAAACTGCCTCTTGCATGTAATATGTCCTGTCCATTTTTGTGTTTGATGCCATTGAGATTTGTTGTTTGTTACGGGCAATTTGGCATACCTTGCATTTGTTAAATTTGGGGTAACACAGTTGTTAGCCAGCTGGTGGGTTTGTTCTTCTTCCGAAAGTGACTATGCATCAGAGTGTCTTTAAGATTTTTGTCTCTTCGAAAGGTTATGTTTGGATGGTTGCTCATTGATTTCGCTATTGTTGGGTCCAGTTGTAAGATATTCCAATTCTTCCTCAACATTATTTTGATTTCTTTTGCCTCTGCTGAGAAGGTAGTGATTAGGCGTGTCACCTCAGTTTGTTCTTTGGTCTTGTTATCTTTCTTTTTGTTGTTTAGCATGTCAATTCTGGGGTTATGTTTAATTTTGGTTATATCAGTCCTAATTACATTTTGTTTATAACCTTTCCTCTCAAATCTGCGGGTAGTTTCTTTAATGTGTTTTTCCAGTTCTTCCTCCTGGGAGCATATTCTTCAAATCCTTAGAAATTCACCATATGGAATACTGCTAATTAGTTATGGCTGCTGGAAGCTTTCCGAAATGTAATAATGTGTTAGTTGCAGCATTTTTTCTGTGTACAGTAGTTTGAATTTTGTTTTCCCTAGTATGTAATCGGTGTCCAAAAAAGGTTACTCATGAAGCACTTATGTCGTATGTAAATTTCAAATTTGCTCTAGTTGTGTTTAGTAAAATCCTCCTCCGTGCCATTCCAAATGATAAAGAGATCTTTGTATCACAGCCACATATTGATCTTCTCTGCATAGTGATCATTTTCTAGTGAGCATGCAACTTGTTGTTCCCACCAAACCACTATTAAAGATCGAATTTTCCTGCTCCATTCCCCACTTTTCTGTCTTTCTTGAATACATAGTTCTATACACTAATGTACACTTTTGGCAGTCCGCATAGAAAGACAGGAGGGGATCCTACGTGCCGCAGGTACTTACACTTCAAGGAAACATGTTCATCAAGAGCAGTACTTTACTGTGATAATGAATTGAAACTAAATGCCAACTTTCTGTATGATTTGTGAAAAATAATTTTCACATTTTTTTTTCAAACAATATTTCGAATCAAAGTACTTTACATGAATTGTTACACCAAATATTGGGGATTTTTTGCTTGAGATGACGAATTGAATGTGTGGTCTAGTCACGTCCAAAAAGCAAACAAAAATGAAGGACTATGGTCGGAAACACTATTAAAAGGACACGCTAGCCACTAGAACTCTATGGTCCTGTGGAAGGCAATCGCCGAAACGCGTAGACTGTCCCCTTGTTGCATTGGTGATTGAAAAATAAAACCTAATAAAAATATTGTCTCCCGAGTGCGGTCTGTGATTCCTAGAAAACTGAAGATGCGAGGAGATCGTGAAAAGCAAATATATTTATATATATATATATATATATATAGCTCAACATAGCTCCTCTGTTTCCATACAGATCAGCGACACACTCTCTCTCATTGCATCCCAGGAAGATGGCACAACATTTTCGGAATGCTCAAAAAGCCTTTATTTCTTGTTAATATTGCAGCACAACACAGGACGCCAACGTGTTTCGGCTAACACCTTTTACCGGCAACGAACACTCTCTATCTCTCTTTCTTCATAGGTAAATTCAATTTCAAATGTTAATTAAAAACATTGTTGAAATAATTGAATAAAACTTCCAATAAATTCCAATTAATAAAAAAATGTATGAACTAAATATAAAATCATAGTGCCAATCGCCACACAGCAGAATATTTTTCCCCGCAAAGCTCCAAATATTTAAGATGGCAAGCTCAAGCAAGATTTTCACATTCCCCAGCGCAATTTTCTAGTGCAAGCAGTCCCTGTTGGAGGTCTGCATCTCGTTCAATTTTGCTGCAGCTCAAGTAAGCTTTGTACTCGAGTGCTGAAAAATCGACTTGAATGGCGCGCTCTGTTGCGCAGGGTGCAGTTTGTGCAGATTTTCTTGTGCTGCCCACACTACCGACGCTAAATGACGCTGCAAGCAGCGCGACCTGCATGTTTTCTGCCCATGGTGTCAAATTCCAAAAGGTCCGTCCACCCTGAAGTGAAAATACATTTGTTTTAGATTATTTGTAGATAATGTTTATAAATTGCAACAATAAATTAATATATTTTATTATTATTAAACATTTAATCGTATAATTTATTGTGCTGTAACATTCTTTTTTTTAGTTCTATGGTAATTATTTTGAGTGAATTTACATGTTTATTTAGATTAATATATATATATATATATAAATCAAGAAATGTTATCATTTTTACTAATTTGCAAATTTAAATCCTGGTCTAGCAGGTGTCACTCGCACCTCTTTTGATGCAGTTGAGGAATGCAAGTTTGCACCTATTAGTAAATTTACACTCTGAAATGGTAAATTTAACAAAGTGTCAAGCTACTGCTAGGTGCAGTTGTAAGTTTACACATGACTAAATCTATACATGTAACTATACCTTCGTGAGTAAGCCCCTAAAGATTTGGGATTTTGAGTTACTGGACACCTAGTATAAATATTAACCCTTCATCAGCATCCATTGTTGTTGCAATGTTCTTCTTGTCATGTTATCTAGCTCCTGTATATGCTTCCTTCCATTGGGTCAGCTTTTTGCGTGTTTTTTGCCTCAAGGTGGACACTCACATGCATTATTTTTCCGCTATTTTGGCTGAACTTGTTAGGCCATATGGTAACTCTGCACATTGAGCCAGTCAAATTTCATTTTGTTGGCTAACACATGTATTCCTTCCTCATTGTCATCTGAAGGTGGCCCTGGCTTCTACAGAAACCTCTTTGGCCTCTTAGAAGGTTGGCTTAGCATGGTGGTAGGCTATCTTCATAGCCCCTACACCGACCAGCAGTGTCCGTGAACTCCAGGCACAGGAATTAATTAGTATTCTACAGGGTAAAATAAATACTCCTTAGAACGTCCTTTAATGATTTCCATTTGAACAAGGAGTTTGTTCTCATTGTTTTCTTCCAAGTCTTCATAGTCCTTCAGCTGATGAATCATTACTTAATTTGGATGTGGTTCTGGCCCAAACTTTCCACTGTAAGAGACCTTTTACTTGTTTCAGAGGGCTGTGTGAAGACTGCTAAGATGGCGTTCATGATGCCACGTGCACAATGTTTCATGTTAATAGCATCTCATGCATACAGAGCTCGTTTCTTGACGCTCTCCTCTTGAGTTATTTGTCATTTTCTTACATCTGTAGGGTATCTACAAGGGGGCTCCCTCAGATACCACTAAAGATGATGTTGCCTTTGTCCAGGATGACCTTTGGGTGTGTTGCTGAATCTTGGTTATTCCTTCTTTAGACCGTCCTATCGAACTGCGGATGATGCGGCCTTAGAGTGACGAAAGAACACCTTCATGAGTTTTCAGATACTTTGAGGATTTACTCTCCTCCTTCAGAGCTTCCACCCAGGGACCCTCTTGTATTTACAATCTCACAATTTCTAAGACCGGATTTTAAAGGTGTGTGGTGTTGGAAGCTTGTCTGTGCTGGGGTGGCTACCTTTCAGAATAGTGGTGGCAGTGGCTGTTTCAGAATATAAAGTTTTAACTTTTATTTGCAGTAAACAAGAGCAGTTTATGCCATGCTGCTGATACCTGTCTCCTCAACAAGAAGGCGAGCAATGTTTAAGAGTGTATGAAGGTCAAAATGATGCTTTTCTTCATGTTGCTATGTATTACCTCGCACTGGTTGCTGTGGAGAGGCTGTGGAGCGGGGATGATGCGTTTGTTGTGTTATCTTAATCTGAGCCACCTCCCTGGACACTGATCCTTTGCAGATACCCACAGGAAGGGCCCCCCTGCTGCTACCGCTGCTACTCTGGTTCCTGTGCAGTTGGTAACCTTTCCTCCCCTGTGCTCTAGGTGTGGGGGAGGGGAGCAGAGGAGGGTGGCGCTGAGGCCAGTTTGCACACAATGGAGCCGCCTCTGTTAATGTTTCTAATCTCTTTCCCTGTCATCCTGCAGAGAGAGGGGTGCATACATGCAGTGATGCTACCTGCTCATCCAACAGTGTTCTAGTTTTTAATGCTTCCTTGTCCACCATATGTTGTACGAATGCATTTCGGAGCCACCTTTTCATCCAGCAGTAGTAACTTTTCTGAGCTACCTGTTCGTCCAGCAGTGTAAAGTTTCTAATCCTTCCTTTCTTCTTGTGTTGTATGTACGCGCATGCACTGAAGCCACCTGCTCGTCCAGCAGTGTAATGTTTCTAATCCTTCCTTTCTTCTTGTGTTGTATGTACGCGCATGCACTGAAGCCACCTGTTCGTCCAGCAGTGTAAAGTTTCTAATCCTTCCTTTCTTCTTGTGTTGTATGTACGCGCGTGCACTGAAGCCACCTGTTCGTCCAGCAGTGTAATGTTTTTAATCCTTCCTTTCTTCTTGTGTTGTATGTACGCGCATGCACTGAAGCCACCTGTTTGTCCAGCAGTGTAATGTTTTTAATCCTTCCTTTCTTCTTGTGTTGTATGTACGCGCATGCACTGAAGCCACCTGTTCGTCCAGCAGTGTAATGTTTTTAATCCTTCCTTTCTTCTTGTGTTGTATGTACGCGCATGCACTGAAGCCACCTGTTCGTCCAGCAGTGTAATGTTTTTAATCCTTTCTTTCTTCTTGTGTTGTATGTACGCGCATGCACTGAAGCCACCTGTTCGTCCAGCAGTGTAAAGTTTCTAATCCTTCCTTTCTTCTTGTGTTGTATGTACGCGCGTGCACTGAAGCCACCTGTTCGTCCAGCAGTGTAAAGTTTCTAATCCTTCCTTTCTTCTTGTGTTGTATGTACGCGCATGCACTGAAGCCACCTGTTCATCCAGCAGTGTAAAGTTTCTAATCCTTCCTTTCTTCTTGTGTTGTATGTACGGGCATGCACTGAAGCCACCTGTTCGTCCAGCGGTGTAAAGTTTCTAATCCTTTCTTTCTTCTTGTGTTGTATGTACGCGCATGCACTGAAGCCACCTGTTCGTCCAGCAGTGTAAAGTTTCCAATCCTTCCTTTCTTCTTGTGTTGTATGTACGCGCATGCACTGAAGCCACCTGTTTGTCCAGCAGTGTAATGTTTTTAATCCTTCCTTTCTTCTTGTGTTGTATGTACGCGCATGCACTGAAGCCACCTGTTCGTCCAACAGTGTAAAGTTTCTAATCCTTCCTTTCTTCTTGTGTTGTATGTACGCGCATGCACTGAAGCCACCTGTTCATCCAGCGGTGTAAAGTTTCTAATCCTTCCTTTCTTCTTGTGTTGTATGTACGCGCATGCACTGAAGCCACCTGTTCGTCCAGCGGTGTAAAGTTTCTAATCCTTCCTTTCTTCTTGTGTTGTATGTACGCGCATGCACTGAAGCCACCTGTTCGTCCAGCAGTGTAAAGTTTCTAATCCTTCCTTTCTTCTTGTGTTGTATGTACGCGCATGCACTGAAGCCACCTGTTCATCCAGCAGTGTAAAGTTTCTAATCCTTCCTTTCTTCTTGTGTTGTATGTACGCGCATGCACTGAAGCCACCTGTTCGTCCAGCGGTGTAAAGTTTCTAATCCTTCCTTTCTTCTTGTGTTGTATGTACGCGCATGCACTGAAGCCACCTGTTCGTCCAGCAGTGTAAAGTTTCTAATCCTTCCTTTCTTCTTGTGTTGTATGTACGCGCATGCACTGAAGCCACCTGTTCATCCAGCAGTGTAAAGTTTCTAATCCTTCCTTTCTTCTTGTGTTGTATGTACGGGCATGCACTGAAGCCACCTGTTCGTCCAGCGGTGTAAAGTTTCTAATCCTTCCTTTCTTCTTGTGTTGTATGTACACGCATGCACTGAAGCCACCTGTTCGTCCAGCAGTGTCCTCCCTTCCCTCCATCTGTTGTACGTATGCTCATGCACTGAAGCCACCTGTTCGTCCAGCAGTGTCCTCCCTTCCCTCCATCTGTTGTACGTATGCTCATGCACTGAAGCCACCTGTTCGTCCAGCAGTGTCCTCCCTTCCCTCCATCTGTTGTGCGTATGCTCATGCACTGAAGCCTCCTCTCACCCAACTGTGTCAAAGATTCTCCTTGACTCATAAAATCCAGCTATGAGGAGCGAGCGCGCTACCTGGACTCCATCATCCAGCACCACCTGGAGCCGACCATGTTTGAGGACTATGCAGCGCAGGTCTTCTGCCCAGCACCCAGCAGCCACCTGCCCCCTGACTCTGGTAAGTCCGCAGCCCCCCTACCACCTATGGTTTGCTGCGTTCTGCTGAGGGTTGGGTTGTTCAAGGTCTCTGAAGTGTGTATGTGAGTGAGTGAGTAGTGACAGTGGGCTCGAGACCCCCTGAGATGTACCGCCCATTCCTTGAACAGGCCTCTGAGTAGCTCCCTGCGTGGATTCAGTGCACAAATGCTGTCAGTGGGTCACACTTTGCTGCATATTGGACATGGGTGAAGAAACACTACAGGGGTCAGTAATCACTTCGATTCAGAAGCCTGCAGGTGCCACGGCTGACCTGTGCACGGCTTCAGGAGACCAGTGGCCCTTCCATAGGTACTCTCGAGTCAGGGGCCCCTGCTCTACTCAACCCCTGTACAACACATCTCCCGAGTGTTTTCACTAAATCAGGGTTGCGAAGTCAATGCAGCGTAAAACTACAGCTACAATCGCAAAACTGCTGCAGCCGGTATCACGGTAGGGCACTCAAGCCAGCTGGAAGCCACTACCACCATCGACTCCTCCAAAGGGTGATGTGTTTGGTACCAGGCAGAACGAAGGACTCGCTACAGGGAGGCAGGGGCGCTCACTTCCTTCCTCCGACACAAGATGCATCCGACTCCGTCCCCGCCCTCCATCACTTACCCCTACCTGAGTACCCAGCTCAGGCTCTTTCTGACCCACCTGCCTGGTGATGTGTCTAGGGGTTCGCTCCAGATTGCCAGTGCAAGGAGGTTCTTTGGGGGTCTGGGGCACTCATGGGTTACTCTTCAGGGCCTGGGACCAGTGGTGCTCCAGGGTCTCAGGCAATATTGTACTCAATCCATTTGTACGCCTGACCCTTCAGAAGCGGCGAGTCGAGAGGTCAAGGCTTGATTTAGGACGTGGGGAGAGTGTAATGTTGCATGAGAAGTATATCTGAAAATAATAGGTATTTGAGGGCCCTATGTATGAAGGGACTCATTTGCGAATCTCAAATAGCGATTTTTAAGAAATCGCTATATGAGATTGGCAAATTGGTATGTATGTAGAAAATCGCATTTTTTTTGCGATTTCTTAAAATTCCTTAATTGCGATTAGCAAATTGCGAATCGCAATTAAGGAATAATTTCCCATTCATTACAATGGGCCAGGAGGCCCATTGAAATCAATGGGAAGCTATTCTCAATTTCCGATTCGCAATTTGAGAATCGCAAATTGAGAATAATTTCAAGGGTGTCCAAAGGACACCCTGTTGCACCCCTGAAATGAGCATGGGTGCACATGTGATGCACATACATGCCCTAAGGACATGTATGTGCTTCACATGGCACTTTGAAAAAAGCAAAAAAGTGCATTTTTCAAGGAATTCGCAAATTACCACCAACTTCAAGTTGGTGGTAATTTGCGATTCCTTAAGGACAATTTGCAAATTTTTTTTGCTTAATACATTGCAACTAAGGAATAGCAAAATTTGCGATTCCTTAAATGGAATCGCAAATTTTGCAATTCCTTATTTTGCACCCAAATTCTTTCATACATACCATTTAGCAAAAATGAGTTTGCAAACGCCGAAATTCTGCGAATTTCTGCGTTTGCGAACCCATTTGAGCTTCATACATATGGCCCCTACTTTCTTGTATGTAACCAGGACAAATACAGATAAAGACATACATAAAACAGAATGTCCTAGCAGCTTCTAACTGTAACCTAGGACCGCAAGAACCATGGTATTCTGGGGGTGAAGAATTGAGGTGCTCAAGTGACACTCTGCTCGCAGCACGGTCTGATATGCCTACAGCGTGCTGCAGTTTCTCTGAGCCCTGGTTGTAAAACCAAACAACTCTGCAGACGAGCCTGTGTGGCGGAGTTATCCAGAACTTCCCAAATTAGTGAAGCCTTAAACTCTGCAACCCAAACAAGAACAGAAGTCAAATCAAAGTTCAAAAGTGTAAGAGTTTCAAAGCAAAGTCCCTAAAGTTCAGTTGTTGAGAACACCACGAATCGAGCAGCCAGTAACCCCATGAACCACAATTCAGCAGTAGACCCCATAGGTGGCTCAACTGCAGACAGATCAGTGCAGTGGGACTGGGTGCTAGAAATGGGCTCACCCCTTGGAGCACCAGAACACAGAGGCCTGTATCAGAGAACTGGTCCATCACAGTCCAGGGTTTTGTTTTGTTAGCTGAGGCACACACTGGATTAGGGGGCATGCAACCTTGACCAATAGAGAATTGGAGCTGAGAGTTAAGGTCAACAGTCCTCTGCACCTGTACATGCTGCGTCTAGATCTGCAAGAGGTAGAGCACCTATTAAACATAGTTCACAGAACGACTTACTGCAGCCAGTATGACACCGCTCCAATGTCAAGAGTCTATACCAGGCCAAAGAGGGGAGACAAGACCTCTCTGGTATTAGGATGGGATACTGGGTGGACTGGGAAAGATGCAGACTTCGCAGACTTGCGGATGCTATATGCATCTCTCGAGGGGCATAAATGCCTGGTGTTTGATGCGCTGAAGGGCTGTGCCTTAGCTTGCAGGTTCCTCCTGGCTTCTCCATGAAGTCTTCATTCCACCGGCGCAGGGTTTTGGCTTCATGGTCAGGAGGAAAAGTCTTCACTTGCACCCAGCTAACCAGTTTGCCCTTCTCCACATCATAGTAGCCAGGCTCTTTCATCCTGATTCTGATAATACACACTGCTCCCATCTCACTGATGAGATCTGCATCTCCCGTCTCTGATAATACACACTGCTCCCATCGCACTGATGAGATCTGCATCTCCCGTCTCTGATAATACACACTGCTTCTGTCTCACTGATGAGACCTGCATCTCCCGTCTCAGATAATACACACTGCTCCCATCTCACTGATGAGACCTGCATCTCCCGTCTCTGATAATACACACTGCTCCCGTCTCACTGATGAGACCTGCATCTCCAGTCTCTGATAATACACACTGCTCCCGTCTCACTGATGAGACCTGCATCTCCAGTCTCTGATAATACACACTGCTCCCGTCTCACTGATGAGACCTGCATCTCCCGCCTCTGATAATACACACTGCTCCCACCTCACTGATGAGACCTGCATCTCCTGTCTCTGATAATACACACTGCTCCCACCTCACTGATGAGACCTGCATCTCCCGTCTCTGATAATACACACTGCTCCCATCTCACTGATGAGATCTGCATCTCCCGTCTCTGATAATACACACTGCTCCCATCGCACTGATGAGATCTGCATCTCCCGTCTCTGATAATACACACTGCTTCCGTCTCACTGATGAGACCTGCATCTCCCGCCTCTGATAATACACACTGCTCCCCTCTCACTGATGAGACCTGCATCTCCAGTCTCTGATAATACACACTGCTCCCACCTCACTGATGAGACCTGCATCTCCCGCCTCTGATAATACACACTGCTCCCACCTCACTGATGAGACCTGCAACTCCTGTCTCTGATAATACACACTGCTCCCGTCTCACTGATGAGACCTGCATCTCCCGTCTCTGATAATACACACTGCTCCCCTCTCACTGATGAGACCTGCATCTCCAGTCTCTGATAATACACACTGCTCCCACCTCACTGATGAGACCTGCGTCTCCCGCCTCTGATAATACACACTGCTCCCACCTCACTGATGAGACCTGCATCTCCTGTCTCTGATAATACACACTGCTCCCGTCTCACTGATGAGACCTGCATCTCCCCCCTCTGATAATACACACTGCTCCCACCTCGCTGATGAGACCTGCATCTCCCGTCTCTGATAATACACACTGCTTCTGTCTCCCTGATGAGACCTGCATCTCCCGTCTCTGATAGTACACACTGCTCCCACCTCACTGATGAGACCTGCATCTCCTGTCTCTGATAATACACACTGCTCCCGTCTCACTGATGAGACCTGCATCTCCCGTCTCTGATAATACACACTGCTTCTGTCTCACTGATGAGACCTGCATCTCCCGTCTCTGATAATACACACTGCTCCCGTCTCACTGATGAAACCTGCATCTCCCGTCTCTGATAATAGACGCTGCTTCCGTCTCACTGATGAGACCTGCATCTCCCGTCTCTGATAATACACACTGCTCCCACCTCACTGATGAGACCTGCATCTCCCGCCTCTGATAATACACACTGCTCCCACCTCACTGATGAGACCTGCATCTCCCGCCTCTGATAATACACACTGCTCCCATCTCACTGATGAGACCTGCATCTCCTGCCTCTGATAATACACACTGCTCCCGTCTCACTGATGAGACCTTCATCTCCCGCCTCTGATAATACACACTGCTCCCACCTCACTGATGAGACCTGCAACTCCTGTCTCTGATAATACACACTGCTCCCGTCTCACTGATGAGACCTGCATCTCCCGTCTCTGATAATACACACTGCTCCCGTCTCACTGATGAGACCTGCATCTCCCGTCTCTGATAATACACACTGCTTCTGTCTCCCTGATGAGACCTGCATCTCCCGTCTCTGATAATACACACTGCTTCTGTCTCACTGATGAGACCTGCATCTCCCGTCTCTGATAATACACACTGCTCCCGTCTCACTGATGAAACCTGCATCTCCTGTCTCTGATTATACACACTGCTCCCGTCTCACTGATGAGACCTGCATCTCCCCCCTCTGATAATACACACTGCTCCCGTCTCACTGATGAGACCTGCATCTCCCGCCTCTGATAATACACACTGCTCCCACCTCACTGATGAGACCTGCATCTCCAGTCTCTGATAATACACACTGCTTCTGTCTCACTGATGAGACCTGCATCTCCCGTCTCTGATAATACACACTGCTCCCGTCTCACTGATGAAACCTGCATCTCCCGTCTCTGATAATAGACGCTGCTTCCGTCTCACTGATGAGACCTGCATCTCCCGTCTCTGATAATACACACTGCTCCCACCTCACTGATGAGACCTGCATCTCCCGCCTCTGATAATACACACTGCTCCCACCTCACTGATGAGACCTGCATCTCCCGTCTCTGATAATACACACTGCTCCCCTCTCACTGATGAGACCTTCATCTCCCGCCTCTGATAATACACACTGCTCCCACCTCACTGATGAGACCTGCATCTCCCGTCTCTGATAATACACACTGCTCCCGTCTCACTGATGAGGCCTGCATCTCCCGTCTCTGATAATAGACACTGCTCCCGTCTCACTGATGAGACCTGCATCTCCCGTCTCTGATAATACACACTGCTTCTGTCTCACTGATGAGACCTGCATCTCCCGTCTCTGATAATACACACTGCTCCCGTCTCACTGATGAAACCTGCATCTCCCGTCTCTGATAATAGACGCTGCTTCCGTCTCACTGATGAGACCTGCATCTCCCGTCTCTGATAATACACACTGCTCCCACCTCACTGATGAGACCTGCATCTCCCGCCTCTGATAATACACAGTGCTCCAACCTCACTGATGAGACCTGCATCTCCCGTCTCTGATAATACACACTGCTCCCCTCTCACTGATGAGACCTGCATCTCCAGTCTCTGATAATACACACTGCTCCCATCTCACTGATGAGACCTGCATCTCCTGTCTCTGATAATACACACTGCTCCCATCTCACTGATGAGACCTGCATCTCCTGTCTCTGATTATACACACTGCTCCCGTCTCACTGATGAGACCTGCATCTCCCCCCTCTGATAATACACACTGCTCCCGTCTCACTGATGAGACCTGCATCTCCCGTCTCTGATAATAGACACTGCTCCCGTCTCACTGATGAGACCTGCATCTCCCGTCTCTGATAATACACACTGCTTCTGTCTCACTGATGAGACCTGCATCTCCCGTCTCTGATAATACACACTGCTCCCGTCTCACTGATGAAACCTGCATCTCCCGTCTCTGATAATACACACTGCTCCCGTCTCACTGATGAGACCTGCATCTCCCTTCTCTGATAATACACACTGCTCCCACCTCACTGATGAGACCTGCATCTCCTGTCTCTGATAATACACACTGCTCCCACCTCACTGATGAGACCTGCATCTCCTGTCTCTGATAATACACACTGCTCCTGTCTCACTGATGAGACCTGCATCTCCTGTCTCTGATAATACACACTGCTCCCACCTCACTGATGAGATCTGCATCTCCCGTCTCTGATAATACACACTGCTCCCATCTCACTGATGAGATCTGCATCTCCCGTCTCTGATAATACACACTGCTCCCATCTCACTGATGAGATCTGCATCTCCCGTCTCTGATAATACACACTGCTTCTGTCTCACTGATGAGACCTGCATCTCCCGTCTCTGATAATACACACTGCTTCTGTCTCACTGATGAGACCTGCAACTCCCGTCTCTGATAATACACACTGCTCCCATCTCACTGATGAGACCTGCATCTCTTGTCTCTGATAATACACACTGCTTCTGTCTCAGTGATGAGACCTGCATCTCCTGTCTCTGATAATACACACTGCTCCCATCTCACTGATGAGATCTGCATCTCCAGTCTCTGATAATACACACTGCTCCCATCTCACTGATGAGACCTGCATCTCCCGTCTCTGATAATACACACTGCTTCCATCTCACTGATGAGACCTGCATCTCCCGTCTCTGATAATACACACTGCTTCCATCTCACTGATGAGACCTGCATCTCCCGTCTCTGATAATACACACTGCTCCCGTCTCACTGATGAGACCTGCATTTCTCGTCTCTGATAATACACACTGCTTCTGTCTCCCTGATGAGACCTGCATCTCCCGTATCTGATAATACACACTGCTCCCATCTCACTGATGAGACAAGCATCTCCTGTCTCTGATAATACACACTGCTCCCATCTCACTGATGAGATCTGCATCTCCCGTCTCTGATAATACACACTGCTTCTGTCTCCCTGATGAGACCTGCATCTCCCGTCTCTGATAATACACACTGCTTCTGTCTCACTGATGAGACCTGCATCTCCCCCCTCTGATAATACACACTGCTCCCGTCTCACTGATGAGACCTGCATCTCCCGTCTCTGATAATACACACTGCTCCCATCTCACTGATGAGACCTGCATCTCCTGTCTCTGATAATACACACTGCTCCCGTCTCACTGATGAGATCTGCATCTCCCGTCTCTGATAATACACACTGCTTCTGTCTCCCTGATGAGACCTGCATCTCCCGTCTCTGATAATACACACTGCTCCCATCTCACTGATGAGACAAGCATCTCCTGTCTCTGATAATACACACTGCTTCTGTCTCCCTGATGAGACCTGCATCTCCCGTCTCTGATAATACACACTGCTCCCATCTCACTGATGAGACCTGCATCTCCCGTCTCTGATAATACACACTGCTCCCCTCTCACTGATGAGACCTGCATCTCCAGTCTCTGATAATACACACTGCTCCCATCTCACTGATGAGACTTGCATCTCCCGCCTCAGATAATACACACTGCTCCCACCTCACTGATGAGACCTGCATCTCCTGTGTCTGATAATACACACTGCTCCCATCTCACTGATGAGATCTGCATCTCCCGTCTCTGATAATACACACTGCTTCTGTCTCACTGATGAAACCTGCATCTCCCGCCTCTGATAATACACACTGCTTCTGTCTCCCTGATGAGACCTGCATCTCCTGTCTCTGATAATACACACTGCTCCCATCTCACTGATGAGACCTGCATCTCCTGTCTCTGATAATACACACTGCTCCCATCTCACTGATGAGACAAGCATCTCCTGTCTCTGATAATACACACTGCTTCTGTCTCCCTGATGAGACCTGCATCTCCCGTCTCTGATAATACACACTGCTTCTGTCTCACTGATGAGACCTGCATCTCCCGTCTCTGATAATACACACTGCTTCTGTCTCACTGATGAGACCTGCATCTCCCGTCTCAGATAATACACACTGCTCCCATCTCACTGATGAGACCTGCATCTCCCGTCTCTGATAATACACACTGCTCCCATCTCACTGATGAGACCTGCATCTCCCGTCTCTGATAATACACACTGCTCCCGTCTCACTGATGAGACCTGCATCTCCAGTCTCTGATAATACACACTGCTCCCGTCTCACTGATGAGACCTGCATCTCCCGCCTCTGATAATACACACTGCTCCCACCTCGCTGATGAGACCTGCATCTCCTGTCTCTGATAATACACACTGCTCCCACCTCACTGATGAGACCTGCATCTCCTGTCTCTGATAATACACACTGCTCCCACCTCACTGATGAGACCTGCATCTCCTGTCTCTGATAATACACACTGCTCCCATCTCACTGATGAGATCTGCATCTCCCGTCTCTGATAATACACACTGCTCCCATCGCACTGATGAGATCTGCATCTCCCGTCTCTGATAATACACACTGCTTCCGTCTCACTGATGAGACCTGCATCTCCCGCCTCTGATAATACACACTGCTCCCCTCTCACTGATGAGACCTGCATCTCCAGTCTCTGATAATACACACTGCTCCCACCTCACTGATGAGACCTGCATCTCCCGCCTCTGATAATACACACTGCTCCCACCTCACTGATGAGACCTGCATCTCCTGTCTCTGATAATACACACTGCTCCCGTCTCACTGATGAGACCTGCATCTCCCGTCTCTGATAATACACACTGCTTCTGTCTCACTGATGAGACCTGCATCTCCCGTCTCTGATAATACACACTGCTCCCGTCTCACTGATGAAACCTGCATCTCCCGTCTCTGATAATAGACGCTGCTTCCGTCTCACTGATGAGACCTGCATCTCCCGTCTCTGATAATACACACTGCTCCCACCTCACTGATGAGACCTGCATCTCCCGCCTCTGATAATACACACTGCTCCCACCTCACTGATGAGACCTGCATCTCCCGTCTCTGATAATACACACTGCTCCCCTCTCACTGATGAGACCTTCATCTCCCGCCTCTGATAATACACACTGCTCCCACCTCACTGATGAGACCTGCATCTCCCGTCTCTGATAATACACACTGCTCCCGTCTCACTGATGAGGCCTGCATCTCCCGTCTCTGATAATAGACACTGCTCCCGTCTCACTGATGAGACCTTCATCTCCCGCCTCTGATAATACACACTGCTCCCACCTCACTGATGAGACCTGCATCTCCCGTCTCTGATAATACACACTGCTCCCCTCTCACTGATGAGACCTGCATCTCCAGTCTCTGATAATACACACTGCTCCCATCTCACTGATGAGACCTGCATCTCCTGTCTCTGATAATACACACTGCTCCCACCTCACTGATGAGACCTGCATCTCCTGTCTCTGATTATACACACTGCTCCCGTTTCACTGATGAGACCTGCATCTCCCCCCTCTGATAATACACACTGCTCCCGTCTCACTGATGAGACCTGCATCTCCCGTCTCTGATAATAGACACTGCTCCCGTCTCACTGATGAGACCTGCATCTCCCGTCTCTGATAATACACACTGCTTCTGTCTCACTGATGAGACCTGCATCTCCCCCCTCTGATAATACACACTGCTCCCGTCTCACTGATGAGACCTGCATCTCCCGTCTCTGATAATACACACTGCTCCTGTCTCACTGATGAAACCTGCATCTCCCTTCTCTGATAATACACACTGCTCCCACCTCACTGATGAGACCTGCATCTCCTGTCTCTGATAATACACACTGCTCCCACCTCACTGATGAGACCTGCATCTCCTGTCTCTGATAATACACACTGCTCCTGTCTCACTGATGAGACCTGCATCTCCTGTCTCTGATAATACACACTGCTCCCACCTCACTGATGAGACCTGCAACTCCTGTCTCTGATAATACACACTGCTCCCATCTCACTGATGAGATCTGCATCTCCCGTCTCTGATAATACACACTGCTCCCATCTCACTGATGAGATCTGCATCTCCCGTCTCTGATAATACACACTGCTTCTGTCTCACTGATGAGACCTGCATCTCCCGTCTCTGATAATACACACTGCTTCTGTCTCACTGATGAGACCTGCATCTCCCGTCTCTGATAATACACACTGCTCCCATCTCACTGATGAGACCTGCATCTCTTGTCTCTGATAATACACACTGCTTCTGTCTCAGTGATGAGACCTGCATCTCCTGTCTCTGATAATACACACTGCTCCCATCTCACTGATGAGATCTGCATCTCCAGTCTCTGATAATACACACTGCTCCCATCTCACTGATGAGACCTGCATCTCCCGCCTCTGATAACACGCACTGCTTCTGTCTCACTGATGAGACCTGCATCTCCCGTCTCTGATAATACACACTGCTTCCATCTCACTGATGAGACCTGCATCTCCCGTCTCTGATAATACACACTGCTCCCGTCTCACTGATGAGACCTGCATCTCCTGTCTCTGATAATACACACTGCTCCCACCTCACTGATGAGACCTGCATCTCCAGTCTCTGATAATACATACTGCTCCCACCTCACTGATGAGACCTGCATCTCTGGTCTCTGATAATACATACTGCTCCCGTCTCACTGATGAGACCTGCATCTCCCGTCTCTGATAATACACACTGCTCCCATCTCACTGATGAGACCGGCTTCTCCCGTCTCTGATAATACACACTGCTCCCATCTCACTGATGAGACCTGCATCTCCCGCCTCTGATAATACACACTGCTCCCATCTCACTGATGAGACCTGCATCTCCCGCCTCTGATAATACACACTGCTCCCATCTCACTGATGAGACCTGCATCTCCTGCCTCTGATAATACACACTGCTCCCGTCTCACTGATGAGACCTTCATCTCCCGCCTCTGATAATACACACTGCTCCCACCTCACTGATGAGACCTGCAACTCCTGTCTCTGATAATACACACTGCTCCCGTCTCACTGATGAGACCTGCATCTCCCGTCTCTGATAATACACACTGCTCCCGTCTCACTGATGAGACCTGCATCTCCCGTCTCTGATAATACACACTGCTTCTGTCTCCCTGATGAGACCTGCATCTCCCGTCTCTGATAATACACACTGCTTCTGTCTCACTGATGAGACCTGCATCTCCCCCCTCTGATAATACACACTGCTCCCGTCTCACTGATGAGACCTGCATTTCTCGTCTCGGATAATACACACTGCTTCTGTCTCCCTGATGAGACCTGCATCTCCCGTCTCTGATAATACACACTGCTCCCGTCTCAAAGATGAGACCTGCATCTCCCGTCTCACTGATGAGACCTGCATCTCCCCCCTCTGATAATACACACTGCTCCCGTCTCACTGATGAGACCTGCATTTCCCGTCTCTGATAATACACACTGCTTCTGTCTCCCTGATGAGACCTGCATCTCCCGTATCTGATAATACACACTGCTCCCATCTCACTGATGAGACAAGCATCTCCTGTCTCTGATAATACACACTGCTCCCATCTCACTGATGAGATCTGCATCTCCCGTCTCTGATAATACACACTGCTTCTGTCTCCCTGATGAGACCTGCATCTCCCGTCTCTGATAATACACACTGCTTCTGTCTCACTGATGAGACCTGCATCTCCCCCCTCTGATAATACACACTGCTCCCGTCTCACTGATGAGACCTGCATCTCCCGTCTCTGATAATACACACTGCTCCCATCTCACTGATGAGACCTGCATCTCCTGTCTCTGATAATACACACTGCTCCCGTCTCACTGATGAGATCTGCATCTCCCGTCTCTGATAATACACACTGCTTCTGTCTCCCTGATGAGACCTGCATCTCCCGTCTCTGATAATACACACTGCTCCCATCTCACTGATGAGACAAGCATCTCCTGTCTCTGATAATACACACTGCTTCTGTCTCCCTGATGAGACCTGCATCTCCCGTCTCTGATAATACACACTGCTCCCATCTCACTGATGAGACCTGCATCTCCCGTCTCTGATAATACACACTGCTCCCCTCTCACTGATGAGACCTGCATCTCCAGTCTCTGATAATACACACTGCTCCCATCTCACTGATGAGATCTGCATCTCCCGTCTCTGATAATACACACTGCTTCTGTCTCACTGATGAGACCTGCATCTCCCGTCTCTGATAATACACACTGCTTCTGTCTCCCTGATGAGATCTGCATCTCCCGTCTCTGATAATACACACTGCTCCCATCTCACTGATGAGACCTGCATCTCCTGTCTCTGATAATACACACTGCTCCCATCTCACTGATGAGACCTGCATCTCCTGTCTCTGATAATACACACTGCTCCCATCTCACTGATGAGACCTGCATCTCCTGTCTCTGATAATACACACTGCTCCCATCTCACTGATGAGACCTGCATCTCCTGTCTCTGATAATACACACTGCTTCTGTCTCACTGATGAGACTTGCATCTCCCGCCTCAGATAATACACACTGCTCCCACCTCACTGATGAGACCTGCATCTCCTGTGTCTGATAATACACACTGCTCCCATCTCACTGATGAGATCTGCATCTCCCGTCTCTGATAATACACACTGCTTCTGTCTCACTGATGAAACCTGCATCTCCCGCCTCTGATAATACACACTGCTTCTGTCTCCCTGATGAGACCTGCATCTCCTGTCTCTGATAATACACACTGCTCCCATCTCACTGATGAGACCTGCATCTCCTGTCTCTGATAATACACACTGCTCCCATCTCACTGATGAGACAAGCATCTCCTGTCTCTGATAATACACACTGCTTCTGTCTCCCTGATGAGACCTGCATCTCCCGTCTCTGATAATACACACTGCTTCTGTCTCACTGATGAGACCTGCATCTCCCGTCTCTGATAATACACACTGCTCCCACCTCACTGATGAGACCTGCATCTCCCGTCTCTGATAATACACACTGCTCCCCTCTCACTGATGAGACCTGCATCTCCTGTCTCTGATAATACACACTGCTCCCATCTCACTGATGAGACCTGCATCTCCTGTCTCTGATAATACACACTGCTCCCATCTCACTGATGAGACCTGCATCTCCCGTCTCTGATAATACACACTGCTTCCGTCTCACTGATGAGACCTGCATCTCCCGCCTCTGATAATACACACTGCTTCCGTCTCACTGATGAGACCTGCATCTCCCGTCTCTGATAATACACACTGCTTCTGTCTCACTGATGAGACCTGCATCTCCCCCCTCTGATAATACACACTGCTCCCGTCTCACTGATGAGACCTGCATCTCCCGTCTCTGATAATACACACTGCTCCCATCTCACTGATGAGACCTGCATCTCCTGTCTCTGATAATACACACTGCTCCCGTCTCACTGATGAGATCTGCATCTCCCGTCTCTGATAATACACACTGCTTCTGTCTCCCTGATGAGACCTGCATCTCCCGTCTCTGATAATACACACTGCTCCCATCTCACTGATGAGACAAGCATCTCCTGTCTCTGATAATACACACTGCTTCTGTCTCCCTGATGAGACCTGCATCTCCCGTCTCTGATAATACACACTGCTCCCATCTCACTGATGAGACCTGCATCTCCCGTCTCTGATAATACACACTGCTCCCCTCTCACTGATGAGACCTGCATCTCCAGTCTCTGATAATACACACTGCTCCCATCTCACTGATGAGATCTGCATCTCCCGTCTCTGATAATACACACTGCTTCTGTCTCACTGATGAGACCTGCATCTCCCGTCTCTGATAATACACACTGCTTCTGTCTCCCTGATGAGATCTGCATCTCCCGTCTCTGATAATACACACTGCTCCCATCTCACTGATGAGACCTGCATCTCCTGTCTCTGATAATACACACTGCTCCCATCTCACTGATGAGACCTGCATCTCCTGTCTCTGATAATACACACTGCTCCCATCTCACTGATGAGACCTGCATCTCCTGTCTCTGATAATACACACTGCTTCTGTCTCACTGATGAGACTTGCATCTCCCGCCTCAGATAATACACACTGCTCCCACCTCACTGATGAGACCTGCATCTCCTGTGTCTGATAATACACACTGCTCCCATCTCACTGATGAGATCTGCATCTCCCGTCTCTGATAATACACACTGCTTCTGTCTCACTGATGAAACCTGCATCTCCCGCCTCTGATAATACACACTGCTTCTGTCTCCCTGATGAGACCTGCATCTCCTGTCTCTGATAATACACACTGCTCCCATCTCACTGATGAGACCTGCATCTCCTGTCTCTGATAATACACACTGCTCCCATCTCACTGATGAGACAAGCATCTCCTGTCTCTGATAATACACACTGCTTCTGTCTCCCTGATGAGACCTGCATCTCCCGTCTCTGATAATACACACTGCTTCTGTCTCACTGATAAGACCTGCATCTCCCGTCTCTGATAATACACACTGCTCCCACCTCACTGATGAGACCTGCATCTCCCGTCTCTGATAATACACACTGCTCCCCTCTCACTGATGAGACCTGCATCTCCTGTCTCTGATAATACACACTGCTCCCATCTCACTGATGAGACCTGCATCTCCTGTCTCTGATAATACACACTGCTCCCATCTCACTGATGAGACCTGCATCTCCCGTCTCTGATAATACACACTGCTTCCGTCTCACTGATGAGACCTGCATCTCCCGCCTCTGATAATACACACTGCTCCCCTCTCACTGATGAGACCTGCATCTCCAGTCTCTGAGTTCGAGGCATGTGGGCTGCTGAATTCATATCTGTGCATAGTCCGCCACCTAGTGTTGGGTCCGGATGATTGCACATTGTTGTCCTGGAAGAGTCTTCGAAGTATCACGAGATAGGTGGCTCCTCCCCTGGACTACAGTGCGCATGGGCATCGCCTCCATCCCCAGATTGTTTTTTTCCGCCATCGGGTTCGGATGTGTTTTCGGTTCCCTCTATCGGAACCGATAGTTGTTCGACTTTTACTCGAGGCTAAAAGGTCTTTAGGCTGGGCGTCGGTATTGTTGCGTTCGGGTTTCTTACTGACTCTCAGCTCCGATCTCCTACAACCCTTCCACGTGCTTTCGACGCGGACGGGCCTACACTACACCCTTTGCTATGGAGCGGACTCCATTCAAGAAGTGTCCGCTGTGTCACTCTAAATACTCGCACCTCGACGTGCACCCCGTGTGCAATACATGCTTGTCACCGGATCACCGTGAAGACACCTGCATGGCGTGTTCCAAATTTAGGAGTAAGAAGACTCTGAAGATTCGCCGGGCTAATCGGCTCCAGGCTCAATTGTCGGCTTCGGCGCCCCCGCCTGATGACATCTTTCAGGAATCTGTCGAGGAAGCGGACGACGTACAAGGATCGGACTCTGGCCCCGCGTCTGAGGAAGAGTCCTATGACGCGGATGAGGAGGCCTACGACGAAGTCTCCGGTGAGGTAGGGGACGACGAACTGATTTGTGCCACGATGGGTGATAGCTCGGAGGAAGAGCATCCCCAACCAGACTCCGGGGTTACTCCCCGTCATACGGCCCAGGTCGAGGGATCGCCTTCGGGCCTTACCCAAGATCTAACTTTAAGTCCTACGTCCCCGCCCCCGGGCCCGGTCACGGACATTTCTGCCAAGAAACCGAAAGTGAAGCCAACTGGTCTCGCCCCTTCGGATGCGAAACCGAAACCGAAAGTGTCGCTAGTGAAGAAGGTTCTGGAGGCGTCAACTTCCACGAAACCCAAAATGGCCGACTTGAAGAGCCACGCCAAGATGGCCGACCACAAGAGCCGCGCCAAAATGGCCGACCTGAAGCCTTTGGGGTCGGCGCCGAAGGTGAAGGCACCCGACGCGGCCGCGTCGGCACCGAAAAAGGTCGCGGACCCGAAGACGGCTTCGAAGAAGCGTCACGCCGACGGTGCGCCAGGCCATGGGGCGTCGGCACCGAAGAAGAGGCCTACCGACGACCGGGCTCTCGGAGACGAAGAGTCGCTCGAGACGGTTCAGCCCTCGGCATCCCTTACAAAGAAGGTGGGAGAATCCTTAAGGCGGATCCAACAGTCTACTGTGGTTCCCAGCCAGGACACTGTAGTGCCTAAGCCCGCGCCGAAGCCTGCCAAGGAACAAACGCCCATTCGTTTTACCCTTCCTCCCAAGTCGGCGCCGAAGGCTTTCGCGCCTAAGCAGAGCGGACACTCTCAAGAAGTGTTGACGCCGAAGGCTGCATTGGTGGTATCGAAGCTTCGGCTCCAACCGCTGGCGGTGGAGGAACGTCGTGAGGTGATCATCGACGCCAACACCGGGAAATTATCGCTCCTCAAGCGAAAGATTACATCGGAGCCGGCCTTGGAACCTTTTAGGATTCCACTCAAGAACAAGAGAGACTCTTCGGCTCTGATGGAACCTCTGTCTCCACAGGCCCTGGTACACTCGCCGGCACACTCCCCCGTGCCCGAGGTGGACGAGGAAGAGGATGAGTACAACTATCCTGCGTACTCGGATCCGGAAGAGGAGCATGTGCCCTGGACAGCAGGAGGCGACGCAGACGACCCGCAGTCGGCCCAGGACACTCAACTTTTCGCCGCGAAGACGTCCCCGACGGAGGACTCGGCGGCATTCAATGCATTAATAGAGAGAGCTGCAGCGAACCATGATGTCGAACTGCACTCCGACCCCGTGGATGCCGATTTCTTGGTCGACACCTTCTCGGTAGCCGAAAAACAAGTCAAGACACTGCCGATGCTTAAAGGGGTGCTGAAGCATGCACAGGAGGTGTTCAAGGAACCCACCCGGGCGCGGGTGGTCAACCCTCGCATCGACAGGAAGTATAAGGCGGCGCCCACGGACCCCACGTACATTAAGGGACATTTGCCATTGGACTCCCTGGTGGTGTCCAACGCTCGAAAAAGGGCGAATTCGCAGACTACTGGTGATGCTCCTCCCCCGGATAAGGAATCCAAAATATTTGAGGCATCAGGCAAACGCATTGCTGCGCAGGCAGCAAACATATGGAGGATCTCTAACACCCAAGCCCTGCTTGCACGTTATGATAGGGCCCATTACGACACATTAGAGGCCATCCTGCAACACTTGCCTGACCAATACAAGGAGGCGGGGGAGATGCTCATTCAGGAGGGTAAACTTATAACAAATGCATCCATCAAATGTGCCCTTGACGTGGCAGACACTGCCTCCAGGGCTATCAATACTAGCGTTTTACTTAGACGCCATGCCTGGCTTCGAATTTCTGGGTTCAAACCCGACATACAAACCACTATATTGGGTCAAACAGTGAATCCTGACCATCTGTTCGGCCCTGAGGTGGATGCCTCCCTAGAAAAGATGAAGAAAGATACCGAAACTGCCAAGTCTATGGGGGCTTTGCAAAGCCAGCAGTTTCGGGGGAGTTCTTTTCGCCGCTCCAATTCAAGAGGCACCTCAAGGGGCCAGGCATCCCAGTCAACGCAATACTACAAGGGTAACACCCAGTCCTCGTATAACAACAACAAGGGCAGGGGTGGCTACAGAGGCAATAATATCAAAGGCAGGGGACGTGGAAATAATGCCTCCAGGTCCACCGCCTCCAACAAGCAGTGACGTCTTGTCACTCCCCCCCGATCACACGACACCTGTCGGGGGGAGACTCCAGCAGTTCCTGCCGGCGTGGAGGTCCATCACCACGGACAGGTGGGTGAGGTCTATTATCCAGTGCGGGTACTGTCTAGAACTTACGTCCATTCCACCGGACATACCGCCAAGAGGCCGTGCTATGTCCGACGAGCATTTGACCTTGTTGCAGCAAGAAGTACTGGTCATGCTGCAAAAAGGGGCAATAGAGCTCGTTCCATTGCAAGAACGGGGAACAGGAGTTTACTCCCTGTATTTTCTAATCCCCAAAAAGGACGGATCACTCAGGCCGATCCTGGACCTCAGGCCCCTGAACTGGTACATCAACTCGGAGCACTTCCATATGCTCACATTGCAGCAGGTGCTTCCCCTGCTTCAGCAAGGGGACTTCCTAGCAACGCTGGATCTGAAGGATGCCTATTTCCATATTCCCCTGCATCCTTCGCACAGAAAGTATCTCAGATTCAATATCTTAGACCAGCATTACCAGTTCAGAGTCCTGCCGTTCGGGGTCACCACGGCACCGAGAGTATTTACAAAGTGCCTAGCGACTGTGGCGGCGCATCTCCGTCGCCAGCACATCCATGTCTTTCCGTATCTAGACGACTGGCTTATTCAGGCAAAGACGGAGCAGCAGTGCGTGGACCACGTGTCACGTACCATTCATCTCCTGCACGATCTGGGATTCTCTCTGAACTACCCAAAGTCCCATCTCCAGCCCGCCCACGTGCGACAGTATCTGGGCGCGACGATCGATACTCTGGCAGCCACTGCGCAGCCGAATTCAGTGAGAATCGCCAGTATCCAGGCGCTGATCCAACGGTTCAGACCCCAGCACTCGCTTCCGGCGAAGGTGTTCATGCAGTTGATAGGCATGATGGCCTCCTGCATCTCCATTGTCCCGCACGCGAGACTCCATATGCGTCCGCTTCAGGAGTGCCTAGCACGTCAGTGGACTCAGGCTCATGGGCAACTAACAGACCTAGTGTTGGTGAGCGGTCGGGCATACAACTCTCTGCATTGGTGGAATCCACAAAACCTTTGCAAGGGCCGACCATTCCAAGAGCCTGTCCCACAGATCATCCTGACAACGGACGCCTCTCTCCAGGGATGGGGAGCGCATGTACTCCACTACACTGTGCAGGGACTATGGACACTTCAGCAAAGGAAGATGCACATCAATGTGTTGGAACTGATGGCAATCTTCATGGCCTTAAAGGCGTTCAAAGTACATCTGTGCAACAAGGTCGTGTTGATTCGGACGGACAACATGACGGCCATGTACTACATCCAGAAGCAGGGAGGCACACACTCTCCACAGCTGTCTCATCTGGCTCAGAGCATGTGGAAGTGGGCCATTCAGAGGAACATCTTTCTCATGGCAGAACATCTCCCAGGCAAGGACAATCAAATGGCGGATCTGCTCAGCAGACACAGCCATCAGATGCACGAGTGGGAGTTACATCCATCAGTACTCCAACCGTACTTCCAAAAGTGGGGTCATCCAGAGATAGACCTGTTCGCCACAAAGGAGAACGCAAAATGCCAAAGCTTCGCCGCCAGGTTCCCACACCCCCAATCACAGGGCAATGCGATGTGGATGAACTGGTCAGGCAGATTTGCGTACGCTTTTCCCCCAGCACCTCTGATACCGCTGGTGGCACGCAAGCTCAGGCAACACTCGATGACGCTCATCCTGGTTGCTCCAACGTGGGCTCGCCAGCCGTGGTACACCACGTTTCTGGAACTCTCCGTGGTACCGCATCAAAGGCTTCATCTCACTCCCAGCCTTCTGACGCAGAGCCATGGCGACATTCAGCACCCAGATCCGCAACAGCTCAACCTGGCGATCTGGCTCCTGAAGTCCTAGAGTTTGGCTACCTTAATCTTCCTCCCGATTGCATGGACATTATTCGGGAGGCAAGAAAGCCCACTACTAGAGCTTGTTATGCGGCTAAATGGAAGAGGTTTGTCGTCTACTGCGTGGAGCACAGCATTGACCCGCTAGACGCTTCCATTCAAAACATCATATGCTACCTCTTTCACCTGTATCGTTGTAATCTAGCTTACTCTTCCATCCGCATTCACCTGTCGGCTATGGCAGCATACCTTCAGAATAGGCAGCACCTGTCACTCTTCAAGGTCCCTGCTATCAAGGCTTTTCTGGAAGGACTCAAAAGAGTCATTCCACCAAGGACTCCACCAGCTCCGGAATGGAACCTCAATGTGGTTCTTACAAGGCTGATGGGTCCTCCCTTTGAGCCACTACACTCTTGCGAGCTGCAATTTTTAACCTGGAAGGTTGCGTTCCTAGTAGCAATCACATCGCTACGGAGGGTCAGCGAACTGCAGGCGCTCACCATCCAAGAACCTTTCTTCCAGGTACATGCTAACAGGGTGGTGCTCCGCACTAACCCTAAGTTCTTACCAAAAGTGGTCTCACACTTTCACATAAACCAAACCATTGAATTGCCGGTGTTTTTCCAAAACCCAGAGACGCTGGCGGAGCGGATGCTCCACACCCTTGATGTAAAAAGGGCTTTGATGTATTATGTGGACAGGACAAAAGATTTCCGCAAAACCCAACAACTTTTTGTTGCTTTTGCCACACAACACAAGGGAAATGCAATCTCCAAAGCAGGAATAGCTAGATGGATAGTAAAGTGCATTCAGATCTGCTACGCTAAAGCAAAGCGCACTCTCACTATACCACCGAGGGCCCACTCCACTAGGAAGTTGGGGGCCTCTATGGCTTTCTTAGGTAACATTCCCTTAGAAGACATCTGTAGAGCAGCCACATGGTCTACCACTCATACTTTCACTAAGCACTACTGTGTAGACGTGCATTCAAAACAACAGGCAGCTGTTGGTCAGGCTGTTCTAAAAACACTTTTTCAGACTGCTGCAGCTGGCACGGGCGGCCGCCGCTAATGGAGGGACTGCTATGTATTCTATGCACAGATATGAATTCAGCAGCCCACATGCCTCGAACTGCAAATGCTACTTACCAGTATGCATCTGTTCTTGGCATGTAGGGCTGCTGACATTCATATCGCCCACCCTCCTCCCCAGCGCCTGTAGCAGCTGCAGTATGTATTCATATACACATATATGCTCATAGCATGGTCATCACTCACTTCTCACTCCATCTCTGCCAATGGCTAAAAACAATCTGGGGATGGAGGCGATGCCCATGCGCACTGTAGTCCAGGGGAGGAGCCACCTATCTCGTGATACTTCGAAGACTCTTCCAGGACAACAATGTGCAATCATCCGGACCCAACACTAGGTGGCGGACTATGCACAGATATGAATGTCAGCAGCCCTACATGCCAAGAACAGATGCATACTGGTAAGTAGCATTTGCATAATACACACTGCTCCCACCTCACTGATGAGACCTGCATCTCCCGCCTCTGATAATACACACTGCTCCCACCTCACTGATGAGACCTGCATCTCCTGTCTCTGATAATACACACTGCTCCCGTCTCACTGATGAGACCTGCATCTCCCGTCTCTGATAATACACACTGCTCCCCTCTCACTGATGAGACCTGCATCTCCAGTCTCTGATAATACACACTGCTCCCACCTCACTGATGAGACCTGCGTCTCCCGCCTCTGATAATACACACTGCTCCCACCTCACTGATGAGACCTGCATCTCCTGTCTCTGATAATACACACTGCTCCCGTCTCACTGATGAGACCTGCATCTCCCCCCTCTGATAATACACACTGCTCCCACCTCGCTGATGAGACCTGCATCTCCCGTCTCTGATAATACACACTGCTTCTGTCTCCCTGATGAGACCTGCATCTCCCGTCTCTGATAGTACACACTGCTCCCACCTCACTGATGAGACCTGCATCTCCTGTCTCTGATAATACACACTGCTCCCGTCTCACTGTTGAGACCTTCATCTCCCGCCTCTGATAATACACACTGCTCCCACCTCACTGATGAGACCTGCATCTCCCGTCTCTGATAATACACACTGCTCCCGTCTCACTGATGAGGCCTGCATCTCCCGTCTCTGATAATAGACACTGCTCCCGTCTCACTGATGAGACCTGCATCTCCCGTCTCTGATAATACACACTGCTTCTGTCTCACTGATGAGACCTGCATCTCCCGTCTCTGATAATACACACTGCTCCCGTCTCACTGATGAAACCTGCATCTCCCGTCTCTGATAATAGACGCTGCTTCCGTCTCACTGATGAGACCTGCATCTCCCGTCTCTGATAATACACACTGCTCCCACCTCACTGATGAGACCTGCATCTCCTGTCTCTGATAATACACACTGCTCCTGTCTCACTGATGAGACCTGCATCTCCTGTCTCTGATAATACACACTGCTCCCACCTCACTGATGAGACCTGCAACTCCTGTCTCTGATAATACACACTGCTCCCATCTCACTGATGAGATCTGCATCTCCCGTCTCTGATAATACACACTGCTCCCATCTCACTGATGAGATCTGCATCTCCCGTCTCTGATAATACACACTGCTTCTGTCTCACTGATGAGACCTGCATCTCCCGTCTCTGATAATACACACTGCTTCTGTCTCACTGATGAGACCTGCATCTCCTGTCTCTGATAATACACACTGCTCCCATCTCACTGATGAGACCTGTGTAGGAGAGTAGGGTCTGCAATCCCATGATCACCCAGATTTTTCGCTTTTGTTTCACTGGTTTACGACTTTCTCTGGCTGTGGGCCTGCTAATCAGACCCACAGCCTGGCTGTTCTCTTTCTAAAATTACGACATGTACCCTAGGTGCATTTACCAATTGGTACTGGGCCACCTTATCAGACCCTGTAACTCAGGGCATAGGTGTACCCCGGGCCGCCAGGGGCTGCAGCATGTATTATGCCACCCCTGGCTGGCCTCCTAAATTTGACACAACTGGCTGCGTGACAGCTGGGGCGAAGTCGTGTACACACACTTTGCTTTAGATATAGTAGCACTATATCTAACCATACAATGGACACTCGAGTTCCTATCAGTCACTCCTATGGCAGGCCTTGACAATCCTGAAGGCAGAGTGCATGGGCTCGTGTGAACTAAGCTCTGGCCCGAGCCGAGCCCGGTTGCAGCTTGCGGAATCAAGACCCAATGGCTGTTCCATGATAACGCGTACCACATCGGTAACTTCGGTGTCGCGTTATCAAGACATGTCGAGTAAGGTGTCATACGAATCGGGATGTTGCCCTCTCACCAACTCTGGCGACGAGGTTAGCATTCCGCCCTTCTAGAGGGACACGACATGTACGTAACTGTGAACCCCGGTTAAAGTTAACTAAAGCCTCAGCTCCACAAAATGGATGCTGCCACCACAGACACGAGTCTGACCTCCTGCTGCTGGGAGTCCTTCCAGCGAGGAGAGCTTGGACAAAGGGTTTCCTGTCGAGGGCAGTGTTCGCACCGTCCCAGACAGGGTTTGTGTATTCTGGGTAGGTAGGGCTTTTGCGAGAAGGTGACTGCGGAGTGGCACCCCGGTGCTCACTACGCATCTGCCGGTTAGAACCAGTTCCAGGGGCGACAGCCCTGGCCTGGGGAAAGTCCGGCAGGGGAGAGGGGTGTAACTACCCCCCTTCCTGGTCCCACCCTTAGGGCAGGACCTAGTCATGTACCCACCCCTTTCTTTAGAATAAAGGCCGGAGCGGGGACTCTTCCAAATTAGATCATCTTTGATTCAAGAACTACTTTCTACGAAAGGACATTCAAGACTCTTCTCAAGATTTCTCCCTTGTGACTAAGGAGTAGTCACCCTGCATCAGCGGGCACCACCTAAGAACTCTGCGGTTTGCTGTAAGTCCTTCCTCAAGGAATCCGACGGCCCAGCTCGACGAGAACCGGCTTCCCTGGCACCTCTGACCTCTACCCACGTCATCAGCTTAGCTGTGCTCTGTGGGTGCGACGAGACCTCGAGGGACCGGCCATCATCAAAACCTGCACGCTTTCTTAACCAGCACGACCATCGAGGTAACTCTCTGGTGAGTGCTCTGGGGTCCGAGAAGCCCCGACCCTGAGCCGCTCCAGCATCGAAGTGCAGTCTCCCAGCATCTCCACGATCTGCGTGGGGCCCTTCTGCTCGCTGCTCAGCACGTTGTCTGGTCACTAGCCGCTGGCTTGTGCCCTTCTGTGACGACATCCGGAAATCAACACTGCTGGTCTGGTTGCTCCAGACCGGCCCTTGCTTCCATCTTTTCGAGAAGCACCCCGGACCCTCCTGGTCCACTCAAGACGCCATCTTAGGCCCACCACGTGGCCCTGAGATTTGCCAAGGCTTGTTGCCCCATCCTGGGCCCAGCGACGCCGACAGCATCATCCTTCGTGGGACAGCTCGCACCTCCGCCGTGGTCGCCGACAACGCCTCCTGGTCCGTGAGACTGCCGAGCCTAGCGTCGCCCACTCACCTGGTCGAGGTGACGGCCAACCGGTGCCTTCCTGGTACCCTCTGACTACTGGCTAGTAGTACGAACTTGGTCCCCTCTGCTTTCAGGTATCATCAATCTCCGATCCAGGCTTGGATCTCTACGAACTATTCATCACTGGTCGCCGGCCAGCAACTCCTTTTCTTCCGGCTCCTGGCTCGTCAGCGAAGACCCCGACGCCTGTAAGACTTGTGCAGCCGCAGCCCTCGTGGCTAGGTAACTCGGCATTTCGGTGCCTGCATAGCCTCTTTACTCTAGGGTCCCGAGTCCCTCGCTTCCGACTTGCCTTATCGGGTCCACCCGAGACCTTAACCTTTCCGTGTCCTCGGACACTTGTTTTAATTGTGCACTTGAAGTATTTGCTAAAGAGATTTGGTTTGTGCTTAGTACCCTGTCCTCATAAAGAGTACAGGGCTGTTGTGATTCTTAATAAATATACTGTTTATTTTCATAACACTTGTGTGGTGTCCTTTCACTGGGTGTTCAAGGGGTACATGTGTGGTAAACAGCTGGCTTAACGCGCCCTCTCGAGTCTTTAGCCTTAGACTGCTCGTATCCACGCTACTAGGATAGCTGGTCTATAGGTTGACTTACAACCAAACACCATAAGGGTCGTTGGAACGATACATAGCGGTCGCTAGAATAGCGAACGTTGCATATCGGGCCAACTTCTCACATTGGTGGCAGCGGTGGGATTTGAGCTTGCTGTTGTTTTACCACACGTATCCTAAGAATATCTTGTTGAAAGATCACACAAGTACTGTTAGTACATATAACTAAAGCTTAGAATACTCTGAGTTCTACTGAACCAGCTGTTGTAGCTCCTCAAGGCTTAGCACACCTTGGCTGCAACTCTTAGCAAGGGAACAGTAGGTAAACACGTAGTGTAGGTAGGTGCATCACTTACACCACACTAGAAGCAGTATGTCGGACAAAGGAGGAAACTCTGAGTCTCCCCTTGTGTCAGTCGACCCTCCACAGGTCATCTCCTCAAGATATACTGCGCTTAACTTCCATGAGTTACGACAAGTATGTACCTCTAGGAAGATTAAGCAAGGGGCTAACCCCACCACCTCCTTTCTGATTGGTCTCCTAGAGACTTATGATGCCAGAAAGGCTGAGAAGCTTCTTAGCCATTCTAATCCAGAAGGAGACATGCCTCCCCTTGAGGGAACCAGAGACGATCCTGACCTCATCCACCTCGCAACTGAGAACGAAGATGCGGAGGACGATGAGGATGAGGATCCCTCTGGGGATGAGGCAGATAAGGGACAGGTAGAAGTCGTTAGACTAAGCAGGTCCAACTTAAGCAAACATGATAGTGGTACTGGGGCGCCCCCAGCGCTACTGTCAGGTCCGCTTAACATTGGGAATGGACGAGCCCGATCTCTGTCAAGAGACTCTGGCAGATCCCTTCAAACCAATGGCTCTCGCAACTCTTCGCAAAGAGGGATGACGTCCCCTCAGCGGAGAGTGTACGAAGCTAAGGAAAGGGCAGCTAATCTGAGGATCGAAAGGGAAGAACTTGCCCTGGCCAAAGAGAGGCTTGCCTTTGCGAGAGAGCAACAGTTAAGTGGGGTAGTCCCCACTGGTGGCAGCAATGTACCTAGCAATAGGGAAAAGAGTTTCGATACGAAACACCTTGGTAAGATAGTGCCCCCCTTTAAACAAAGGGACGACATCCACAAATGGATAACTGCTTTGGAGAGGGCCTGCACTGTGCAGGGTGTTCCCCAAAGTCAGTGGGCAGCTATCTTGTGGCTCTCCTTTGAAGGAAAAGGAAGAGACAAGCTCCTCACCACAAGGGTGGAGGACGCTAACGATTACCAAGTCTTGAAAAATACACTCGTTGAAGGGTTCGGCCTAACCACTGAGCAGTACAGGGTGCTGTTCAGGGATACCCAGAAAACGCAGTCTCAAGATTGGTCTGACTTTGTCGATTGTGCCACTAAGGCTTTTGAGGGCTGGTTGCTGGGCAGTAAGGTTACTGATTACAAAGGATTGTATAATTTGATGATGAGAGAACAAATTTTAAACAATTGTCAGAACCAGTTGTTGCATCAGCATCTTGTCGACTCGGATCTGACCTCTCCCCAAGAATTGGGAAAGAAGGCGGACAGATGGGTTCGTACGAGAGTTAAACAGAACCAGGGCCAGAATCAAGGTGGTCAGAAGAAAGCAGACCAGAAGGGTAAAGATTCTAAAGGGGAACAAAATGACCAGAAGTCTTCGACAGGTCCCCAACAACCCAAAGAGGGTGGGGGTCAGGCTCCCCAAAAGAAGAAAGAAGGCCAATCCAAAAGATGGTGCCAGTACTGTAAAAGTAAATCTCACTGGTTTAGTGAGTGCACCAAGAAAGGAGGAGGGCAGACTCCTGCCACTGCAGCCCCTAAGGCACCTGTGCCCCCTAGTACAGTCAGCAGTGGTAGTGCGCCTCCCAAGGGTTTAGTAGGGTTAACCCTGGGTTCTGAGGGGCGTGACAACTTAGTTGGCACACTCACTCAGGCTGTCCTTGTCAGTACAGGGGACGTGGACGTGTCCCCTGACGTAAGCCCCAATACTTTGGGCAAATACCGACAAACGCCTTTCATAAATGGAAAGATGGCTCAGGCCTATAGGGACACTTGTGCCAGCGTCACCATGGTGACGCCTAACTTTGTGGACCCTGGACAGATCATGCCAGGTACAGAATTCCTGGTGACCAATGCAAGCAATGTCACTACCAATCACAGTATGGCAATTGTAGCTTTCTCCTGGGGAGGGGTAACTGGCCAAAAGAAGGTTGTAGTTAGTCCAGACCTCCCAGTGGATTGTTTGTTGGGCAATGATTTGGAGTCATCACAATGGTCAGAGGTGGAGCACCGGACTCACATGGAAATGTTATGTTTGCCAGCACATGTGTTCGCTGTGACCAGGTCACAGGTCAGGAAATGCCCCACTGAACAGGTGCTGGATCCTGGAACAGCGGACCAGACACCTCCCAAGAAAAAGAGCAGTAGGGTTAAGGCTGCGCCTTCCCCCTTGCCCCAGGTCGAGGATCAAGTCTCAGAGGAGGCTGACCTACAGGAATTGAGGGAAACTGAGCCTAGGGAGTTCGAACTTGATCAAGTTGAATTCTTGGGTTCAGGGGGACCCTCAAGGGAGGACCTGGGGAAGGACCAGTTAGACTGCCCTTCTCTTGAACCCCTCAGACAGCAGGCTGCTGCTGAGGCTGCTGGGAACGCCACAGGTACCCACAAGGTATACTGGGAAGATGGACTCCTGTACACTGAGTCAAGAGACCCCAAACCTGGCATGACCAGGAGGCTGGTTGTACCCTTGTCTCAGCGTGGTTTCCTACTTACCTTGGCCCACGAGATTCCCTTAGCAGGTCACTTAGGCCAGACGAAAACGTGGGACAGGCTCGTCTCGCACTTTCACTGGCCTCATATGAACGAAGATACCAAGGAGTTTTGCCGCTCCTGTGTCACTTGCCAAGCCAGTGGTAAGTCAGGTGGCACGACAAAGGCCCCCCTTATACCAATGCCTGTGGTGGGGGTGCCCTTTGAACGGGTGGGGATCGACATCGTCGGTCCCATGGAACCACCTACAGCATCAGGGCACAAGTTTATACTGGTGGTAGTGGATCATGCCACCAGGTATCCTGAAGCTATTCCCCTTAGGACCACTACAGCACCTGTTGTGGCAAGAGCCCTAGTTGGAGTATTCTCCAGAGTGGGCTTCCCTAAGGAGGTCGTCTCCGACAGAGGTGCAAACTTTATGTCGAGCTATTTAACTGCTATGTGGAAGGAATGTGGTGTGAACTACAAGTTCACTACACCCTATCACCCACAATGCAATGGGCTTGTTGAGAGATTCAACAGGACCCTAAAAGGGATGATTCATGGACTACCAGAAAAGCTTCGGCGTAGATGGGACGTCCTGATCCCCTGCCTCTTGTTCGCCTACAGAGAAGTCCCACAGAAGGGGGTTGGCTACAGCCCTTTTGAACTTTTGTACGGACATCCTGTAAGGGGACCCCTGTGTTTGGTGAAGGAAGGATGGGAGAGACCTCTCAAAAAACCTGCAGCCAACATAGTGGACTATGTGCTTGGCCTCCGCTCGCGGATGGCTGAATACATGGAGAAGGCATCTGAAAACCTTAAGGCCAGTCAAGAACTCCAAAAAGCTTGGCATGACCAAAAGGCTGTCTTGACTGTTTACCAGCCCGGACAGAAGGTGTGGGTGTTGGAGCCAGTGGCCCCAGCAGCACTCAAGGACAAATGGTCCGGGCCCCACACCATCCTGGAGAAAAAGGGAGAGGTCACCTACCTGGTCGACCTGGGAACTCCCCGGAGCCCCCACAGGGTGCTTCATGTCAACAGGCTAAAAGCATATGTCGACAGGAAGGACATGAGTTTGCTCATGGCCCTAGATGAGGGACAGGAAGAGGAGAGTGACCCTCTCCCCGACCTGCTCACTCAGAATCCTGACGATGGATCGGTAGATGGTGTTGTCTTTTGTGGCAGCCTCTCCGAACATCAACAGAACGACTGTAAACAGGTTCTTCAGTCGTTCAGACATATGTTTTCTCTAACACCCAGTCAGACCGATTGGTGCACCCATGAGGTTGACACTGGTGACAGCTTGCCAGTTAAGAGTAAAATCTACCGGCAGCCTGATCACGTTAGAGACTGCATCAAGAGTGAAGTGCAGAAAATGTTGGAGCTGGGAGTCATTGAACCCTCGGATAGCCCGTGGGCTAGTCCCGTAGTTCTAGTGCCGAAACCTCACACCCAGGGTGGTAAGAGAGAGATGAGGTTTTGCGTAGACTACAGGGGTCTCAATGCAGTCACTAAGACTGACGCCCACCCAATACCAAGGGCAGACGAGCTTATCGATAGATTGGCTTCGGCCAACTACTTAAGTACGTTTGACCTGACAGCTGGGTATTGGCAAATCAGGTTAGCTGAGGACGCCAAGCCTAAAACCGCATTTTCAACCCCTGGTGGGCATTATCAGTTCGTGGTGATGCCCTTTGGTCTGAAAAATGCACCTGCCACCTTCCAACGGTTGGTGAATCAAGTCCTTACCGGGCTGGATGACTTCTGTGCGGCGTATCTTGACGATATTGCTGTCTTTAGCTCCACCTGGGAGGATCACCTGGTCCACCTGCGGAAAGCGTTAGAGGCTCTGCAAGCGGCAGGCCTCACTATCAAGGCCACCAAGTGCCAGATAGGGCAGACACAGGTTGTATACCTGGGCCACCTTGTAGGTGGAGGCCAGGTTCAGCCACTGGAGAGCAAGATACAGTCAATCAGGGACTGGGCTCCTCCAACCACCCAGACTCAGGTTCGAGCTTTCTTGGGCCTGACTGGTTACTATAGGAAGTTTGTCAGGAACTATGGTTCAATTGTGACACCATTAAATGAACTGACAAGTAAGAAAATGCCAAAAAAGGTTCAGTGGACAGCGAGCTGTCAAAAAGCATTCGATGACCTAAAGCAGGCCATGTGCACGGCGCCTATCCTCAAGAGTCCGGACTACTCCAAACCATTCATTGTCCAAACAGATGCTTCTGAGTTGGGTGTGGGAGCTGTTCTTTCTCAACTGAATTTTGATGGTCAAGACCAGCCCATTGCTTTTATAAGCAGAAGGCTGACCCCTAGAGAGAAGAATTGGTCAGCTATTGAGAGGGAGGCCTTTGCTGTGGTTTGGGCCCTGAAGAAGCTGAGGCCATACTTGTTTGGCACTCACTTCAAGATTCAGACCGACCATAAGCCCCTCTTGTGGCTAAATCAGATGAAGGGTGAAAACCCCAAACTGCTTAGGTGGTCCATTTCCCTACAGGGGATGGACTTTACAGTGGAACATAGACCTGGTACTGATCATGGCAATGCCGATGGGCTCTCCAGATATTTCCACTTAGAACAAGAAGACTCACCTGGTCAAGGTTAGCTTATTGTTCCGACGTTTGGGGGGGGGTCATGTAGGAGAGTAGGGTCTGCAATCCCATGATCACCCAGATTTTTCGCTTTTGTTTCACTGGTTTACGACTTTCTCTGGCTGTGGGCCTGCTAATCAGACCCACAGCCTGGCTGTTCTCTTTCTAAAATTACGACATGTACCCTAGGTGCATTTACCAATTGGTACTGGGCCACCTTATCAGACCCTGTAACTCAGGGCATAGGTGTACCCCGGGCCGCCAGGGGCTGCAGCATGTATTATGCCACCCCTGGCTGGCCTCCTAAATTTGACACAACTGGCTGCGTGACAGCTGGGGCGAAGTCGTGTACACACACTTTGCTTTAGATATAGTAGCACTATATCTAACCATACAATGGACACTCGAGTTCCTATCAGTCACTCCTATGGCAGGCCTTGACAATCCTGAAGGCAGAGTGCATGGGCTCGTGTGAACTAAGCTCTGGCCCGAGCCGAGCCCGGTTGCAGCTTGCGGAATCAAGACCCAATGGCTGTTCCATGATAACGCGTACCACATCGGTAACTTCGGTGTCGCGTTATCAAGACATGTCGAGTAAGGTGTCATACGAATCGGGATGTTGCCCTCTCACCAACTCTGGCGACGAGGTTAGCATTCCGCCCTTCTAGAGGGACACGACATGTACGTAACTGTGAACCCCGGTTAAAGTTAACTAAAGCCTCAGCTCCACAAAATGGATGCTGCCACCACAGACACGAGTCTGACCTCCTGCTGCTGGGAGTCCTTCCAGCGAGGAGAGCTTGGACAAAGGGTTTCCTGTCGAGGGCGGTGTTCGCACCGTCCCAGACAGGGTTTGTGTATTCTGGGTAGGTAGGGCTTTTGCGAGAAGGTGACTGCGGAGTGGCACCCCGGTGCTCACTACGCATCTGCCGGTTAGAACCAGTTCCAGGGGCGACAGCCCTGGCCTGGGGAAAGTCCGGCAGGGGAGAGGGGTGTAACTACCCCCCTTCCTGGTCCCACCCTTAGGGCAGGACCTAGTCATGTACCCACCCCTTTCTTTAGAATAAAGGCCGGAGCGGGGACCCTTCCAAATTAGATCATCTTTGTTTCAAGAACTACTTTCTACGAAAGGACATTCAAGACTCTTCTCAAGATTTCTCCCTTGTGACTAAGGAGTAGTCACCCTGCATCAGCGGGCACCACCTAAGAACTCTGCGGTTTGCTGTAAGTCCTTCCTCAAGGAATCCGACGGCCCAGCTCGATGAGAACCGGCTTCCCTGGCACCTCTGACCTCTACCCACGTCATCAGCTTAGCTGTGCTCTGTGGGTGCGACGAGACCTCGAGGGACCGGCCATCATCAAAACCTGCACGCTTTCTTAACCAGCACGACCATCGAGGTAACTCTCTGGTGAGTGCTCTGGGGTCCGAGAAGCCCCGACCCTGAGCCGCTCCAGCATCGAAGTGCAGTCTCCCAGCATCTCCACGATCTGCGTGGGGCCCTTCTGCTCGCTGCTCAGCACGTTGTCTGGTCACTAGCCGCTGGCTTGTGCCCTTCTGTGACGACATCCGGAAATCAACACTGCTGGTCTGGTTGCTCCAGACCGGCCCTTGCTTCCATCTTTTCGAGAAGCACCCCGGACCCTCCTGGTCCACTCAAGACGCCATCTTAGGCCCACCACGTGGCCCTGAGATTTGCCAAGGCTTGTTGCCCCATCCTGGGCCCAGCGACGCCGACAGCATCATCCTTCGTGGGACAGCTCGCACCTCCGCCGTGGTCGCCGACAACGCCTCCTGGTCCGTGAGACTGCCGAGCCTAGCGTCGCCCACTCACCTGGTCGAGGTGACGGCCAACCGGTGCCTTCCTGGTACCCTCTGACTACTGGCTAGTAGTACGAACTTGGTCCCCTCTGCTTTCAGGTATCATCAATCTCCGATCCAGGCTTGGATCTCTACGAACTATTCATCACTGGTCGCCGGCCAGCAACTCCTTTTCTTCCGGCTCCTGGCTCGTCAGCGAAGACCCCGACGCCTGTAAGACTTGTGCAGCCGCAGCCCTCGTGGCTAGGTAACTCGGCATTTCGGTGCCTGCATAGCCTCTTTACTCTAGGGTCCCGAGTCCCTCGCTTCCGACTTGCCTTATCGGGTCCACCCGAGACCTTAACCTTTCCGTGTCCTCGGACACTTGTTTTAATTGTGCACTTGAAGTATTTGCTAAAGAGATTTGGTTTGTGCTTAGTACCCTGTCCTCATAAAGAGTACAGGGCTGTTGTGATTCTTAATAAATATACTGTTTATTTTCATAACACTTGTGTGGTGTCCTTTCACTGGGTGTTCAAGGGGTACATGTGTGGTAAACAGCTGGCTTAACGCGCCCTCTCGAGTCTTTAGCCTTAGACTGCTCGTATCCACGCTACTAGGATAGCTGGTCTATAGGTTGACTTACAACCAAACACCATAAGGGTCGTTGGAACGATACATAGCGGTCGCTAGAATAGCGAACGTTGCATATCGGGCCAACTTCTCACAACCTGCATCTCTTGTCTCTGATAATACACACTGCTTCTGTCTCAGTGATGAGACCTGCATCTCCTGTCTCTGATAATACACACTGCTCCCATCTCACTGATGAGATCTGCATCTCCAGTCTCTGATAATACACACTGCTCCCATCTCACTGATGAGACCTGCATCTCCCGCCTCTGATAACACGCACTGCTTCTGTCTCACTGATGAGACCTGCATCTCCCGTCTCTGATAATACACACTGCTTCCATCTCACTGATGAGACCTGCATCTCCCGTCTCTGATAATACACACTGCTCCCGTCTCACTGATGAGACCTGCATCTCCTGTCTCTGATAATACACACTGCTCCCACCTCACTGATGAGACCTGCATCTCCAGTCTCTGATAATACATACTGCTCCCACCTCACTGATGAGACCTGCATCTCTGGTCTCTGATAATACATACTGCTCCCGTCTCACTGATGAGACCTGCATCTCCCGTCTCTGATAATACACACTGCTCCCATCTCACTGATGAGACCGGCATCTCCCGTCTCTGATAATACACACTGCTCCCATCTCACTGATGAGACCTGCATCTCCCGCCTCTGATAATACACACTGCTCCCATCTCACTGATGAGACCTGCATCTCCCGCCTCTGATAATACACACTGCTCCCATCTCACTGATGAGACCTGCATCTCCCGCCTCTGATAATACACACTGCTCCCATCTCACTGATGAGACCTGCATCTCCCGTCTCTGATAATACACACTGCTCCCATCTCACTGATGAGACCTGCATCTCCTGCCTCTGATAATACACACTGCTCCCGTCTCACTGATGAGACCTTCATCTCCCGCCTCTGATAATACACACTGCTCCCACCTCACTGATGAGACCTGCAACTCCTGTCTCTGATAATACACACTGCTCCCGTCTCACTGATGAGACCTGCATCTCCCGTCTCTGATAATACACACTGCTCCCGTCTCACTGATGAGACCTGCATCTCCCGTCTCTGATAATACACACTGCTTCTGTCTCCCTGATGAGACCTGCATCTCCCGTCTCTGATAATACACACTGCTTCTGTCTCACTGATGAGACCTGCATCTCCCGTCTCACTGATGAGACCTGCATCTCCCCCCTCTGATAATACACACTGCTCCCGTCTCACTGATGAGACCTGCATTTCCCGTCTCTGATAATACACACTGCTTCTGTCTCCCTGATGAGACCTGCATCTCCCGTATCTGATAATACACACTGCTCCCATCTCACTGATGAGACAAGCATCTCCTGTCTCTGATAATACACACTGCTCCCATCTCACTGATGAGATCTGCATCTCCCGTCTCTGATAATACACACTGCTTCTGTCTCCCTGATGAGACCTGCATCTCCCGTCTCTGATAATACACACTGCTTCTGTCTCACTGATGAGACCTGCATCTCCCCCCTCTGATAATACACACTGCTCCCGTCTCACTGATGAGACCTGCATCTCCTGTCTCTGATAATACACACTGCTCCCGTCTCACTGATGAGATCTGCATCTCCCGTCTCTGATAATACACACTGCTTCTGTCTCCCTGATGAGACCTGCATCTCCCGTCTCTGATAATACACACTGCTCCCATCTCACTGATGAGACAAGCATCTCCTGTCTCTGATAATACACACTGCTTCTGTCTCCCTGATGAGACCTGCATCTCCCGTCTCTGATAATACACACTGCTCCCATCTCACTGATGAGACCTGCATCTCCCGTCTCTGATAATACACACTGCTCCCCTCTCACTGATGAGACCTGCATCTCCAGTCTCTGATAATACACACTGCTCCCATCTCACTGATGAGATCTGCATCTCCCGTCTCTGATAATACACACTGCTTCTGTCTCACTGATGAGACCTGCATCTCCCGTCTCTGATAATACACACTGCTTCTGTCTCCCTGATGAGATCTGCATCTCCCGTCTCTGATAATACACACTGCTCCCATCTCACTGATGAGACCTGCATCTCCTGTCTCTGATAATACACACTGCTCCCATCTCACTGATGAGACCTGCATCTCCTGTCTCTGATAATACACACTGCTCCCATCTCACTGATGAGACCTGCATCTCCTGTCTCTGATAATACACACTGCTTCTGTCTCACTGATGAGACTTGCATCTCCCGCCTCAGATAATACACACTGCTCCCACCTCACTGATGAGACCTGCATCTCCTGTGTCTGATAATACACACTGCTCCCATCTCACTGATGAGATCTGCATCTCCCGTCTCTGATAATACACACTGCTTCTGTCTCCCTGATGAGACCTGCATCTCCTGTCTCTGATAATACACACTGCTCCCATCTCACTGATGAGACCTGCATCTCCTGTCTCTGATAATACACACTGCTCCCATCTCACTGATGAGACAAGCATCTCCTGTCTCTGATAATACACACTGCTTCTGTCTCCCTGATGAGACCTGCATCTCCCGTCTCTGATAATACACACTGCTTCTGTCTCACTGATGAGACCTGCATCTCCCGTCTCTGATAATACACACTGCTCCCACCTCACTGATGAGACCTGCATCTCCCGTCTCTGATAATACACACTGCTCCCCTCTCACTGATGAGACCTGCATCTCCAGTCTCTGATAATACACACTGCTCCCATCTCACTGATGAGATCTGCATCTCCCGTCTCTGATAATACACACTGCTTCTGTCTCACTGATGAGACCTGCATCTCCCGTCTCTGATAATACACACTGCTCCCATCTCACTGATGAGACCTGCATCTCCTGTCTCTGATAATACACACTGCTCCCATCTCACTGATGAGACCTGCATCTCCTGTCTCTGATAATACACACTGCTCCCGTCTCACTGATGAGACCTGCATCTCCTGTTCCTGATAATACACACTGCTTCTGTCTCACTGATGAGACCTGCATCTCCCGTCTCTGATAATACACACTGCTTCCATCTCACTGATGAGACCTGCATCTCCTGTGTCTGATAATACACACTGCTTCTGTCTCACTGATGAGACCTGCATCTCCCGCCTCTGATAATACACACTGCTTCTGTCTTCCTGATGAGACCTGCATCTCCTGTCTCTGATAATACACACTGCTTCTGTCTCACTGATGAGACCTGCATCTCCTGTCTCTGATAATACACACTGCTTCTGTCTCACTGATGAGACCTGCATCTCCTGTCTCTGATAATACACACTGCTCCCATCTCACTGATTAGACCTGCATCTCCTGTCTCTGATAATACACACTGCTTCTGTCTCACTGATGAGACCTGCATCTCCTGTCTCTGATAATACACACTGCTTCTGTCTCACTGATGAGACCTGCACCTCCTGTCTCTGATAATACACACCGCCTCCATTTCACTCATGACGCATGCTTCTACTGTCTCTTATCATGCACACTGCTCCCCAGTCACTGATTCGACTGGCTTTTCCCCTCTCTGGTAATACTCACTGCTCCCGCCCGGTGGTGATCGGCTTCTCCCATCTCTTGATGATAATCACTGCTCCAGTCTCAATGATCTCCCTTCACCTGTAATGGTACAAACTGCTCCCAAATCTCACGTTATCCTTTGATAGTACTTAACTGCTCCCTGATCGCACTGCACCCTGTAATAATACCCACTGCTCCTGGTTCACCCTTACTCTCTGATAGTGCACACGGCTCCCCGAGCGCGCCTTTGTGTCTAAGATCACACACTGTTCCGAGCCGTTCTCCAGCTCTGAGTCTTTGGTATGTTCAGTTGCTTCAGACATTCCCCGGGGTCAGACTACAGATCCCTGGTAATTCGAAATACATGTCAACAGTGTTAACGTTGCCAGACGCCTTAACAACAGTGTTTGTTTCGAAGCACGTCCACCTCATTCGAAGCAACCCAAACCTCAGCCGCTGTGCTGGAAGTCCCAGCTTGCCCACTCCCCCCAGACGCCACCGTAGCTCAGATTTCTATTCCCCCCCTGTGTGAGAGGAGGCCCAGGCGGAGCCATGGCTAACTTCTCGTTGGCCTTATCCCGTTACATTTCCCGGCATACCCCGCGACCGAGCCAGCCCTTCCTTCAGCTTCCAGAGCCCTGCGAGATGTTTTTAGGGCAACATTCCTGCTGTTTTCTGGGGCAGGGAGACCCGTTCAGTGAAAAAAATGTTCTTTCAAGTTCCTGTTCTACCTGTGGACAGAGAAAAGTTATACTGACGAGCCCCAAATCTCTATACTTCCTACCTTTATTCCACTCGCTTTGCTTCACGCTGCGATACTCATTTGACATTTCCTTCTAGACATCCACGTTGGCTTGGCCCCACTGAAAGCTCTAGAAGGTGCTGGGTAGTAATAAGAAACACTCTTCTCCTAAGGGGGGGGGGGGCCTCGACAGTGGCCACCCAAGCAGGTCCACGCGGGCTGCGTAAACACGGAGACCTGCAGGGATTCCTGAAATGGACTCATTTCAGCAGCGCCTGCAGCCACCGCCCGTCAGAGGAGCCTGGAGGGTCCTCAGAAAACACTCCAGGAAAGACTGACGCGTGTCTGCACCAAACACGGAGCAGAGATCTCATTCCTATGAGGAACAAGCATCATTGAAGAAGGAAGTAACGTCATCATCAACAGAAACAACCTTTGTCGGTGACCATGAAGAAAATCCCATCAGCAGCCCCGTCTACGACCTTCTCCTCCGCCGTCGGTGCCAGAACCGTCAACTCTTTCGATGCCGACACCACCATCGATGGCGACACCTTTGACGTGACTCGATCGCCAACAGTTTTATTGCGGTGACTTTGTCGACCAATAAAACTGACTGCAGGTCTGCCCTCCGTACACCGCACATGGAGCCCAAGGACAGTATCCGCGACCTCGCCTGGGAGACTAGGAGCGGCGGTGGCCAGTGTACGCTCTGCTCTGGACTTTGAGGTGGTTATGGATGAGGAGGAGCCGTAGAGGCCTCAGAACATCATCAGGAGATTACACCAGACAACCCAGGCGGTGGTGCACCTCCTCGTTCAATTAGAGTGCATACGTCTTTGGGGTGCCTGTAGCATCCTTACCTACCGTGCAGCAGATGATGGACAAGTTTAAAATAAACATTATTGCTCAGCACCCTATAGGACAACCTATGCCACCTGCCGTGCCTGCTCTCCCTACTCGACGCCTCTTCCAGCTCCTCCTCTGCCATCTACACCTCGTTGGCCTCCGACGCCTCCCCCAGTTCCAAAGAAACCATCTCTCAGAATAGACCACAAACCCCTCGTCCCATCAACTCCTAGGGGCATGGGAGAGGGGGTGTCACCCGGCTCCGTGTCTTCAGATGGGGTGATGAAGTAGATGAGCTTCCACCAGGGGATGACGGAGGTAATGATGATGGGGAGGCTACTTCATACCCAGGGAGACTGATCACCCACCCAACCGACCGCCCTCAGATGATACCGCCCGCTTCCATGCTCTGATGAAGACCAGCTAGGAAGTTCACTTTACCAATGCCCTTGGTAGGACTTCAATGCTTCCTTCATGACTTCAAGGAAGCCTGTAAAATCCATTTCTATACTGTATTATGACCGGCCGGAAGGGTCGAAACTGATGAAAATGACAACAACAGTCCCAGTGGCAGTACCACAACTGGAGAAGAGGTTTAGGGCCCCAGATTCTGCCCCAGCCTCTCTTACCCGCCATCCGAAGCTGGGTCCAGTTATAACACCAGGAGTCCAACGTAGAACCAAGAACACGGTCACACCATCGTCTGCCCCGCCTGCCAAAGACGTCAGACAAACGGGGCATTGTAGCCGTTGAATTAGTCAATAACCAGTAAGGGTTGGTAATACTTGAGCATGGTATGATGCACAGATGTTGCTTTACATCTCACCCTTCCTTTACCTCATCTTAGAACAAAAAGAAGCCGCTGAGGCAGTTTTCAAAGAAGAAGAAATAACTTTGACACGCATCATGGATACAGCAACGGCCATGTAGATCGCAGGCTTCCATCAGCCAGTGGCGGCTGCTCTCGGGAGGCAGGGGTGGCTCGGATTCCAAGCCTTCCATCCAGAGGTGCAATCGGAGATCCATGGCTTGGCATTTGCTGCCCTCACCCTGTTTGGGAAACGTGGATAAGACAGGCTCTGATACATCAAAACCACTAGCACCGCTGCAATGCTGCCTCCCCAGCTCAGCCACTTTCCGTGGCTCACCCAGATCCCAGGTCCACAGGGGAGGATTGCGTCAAAATGGAGGTTAAGGATGACCATACTACCCTGATCGTGATCAAGGGTACACCGCAACTTCGACTACAGCCCGGGATATGGAGGATCCTCAGGACAGGCTCCATCAAACCAGAAGAGAGTTTGACTCTCTGCAGCTGACTGCCCACCCCTTTCCATCTCCACCCCTTTCCATCTCCACCCCTTTCCATCTCCACCCCTTTCCATCTCCATCCCCTTTTGGCCCCACTTGGGAGTCTGTAACATCGGACCATTAGGTTTGGCAGTTGACATGCTTTGGAGTTTGTACAAAGACCATTTACCTGCCCACCTAAAAAAGAACATCGCCTCCACTAGAGGGAGGAGAAACAGGAAATTCTCCACCTCCTCCTTAAAGCAGGGATTTTATCCCCGCAATGTCTTGTTATGATAGAAAACGGGACAATGCAGACCGATTCTGGACCTCAGCAAGTGAGCCAGTTTCTGAAGAAGCAGTCTTTCCAGATGGTTCCCCTTCAGGATGTCCTGATGATCCTGGGAGTAGGCTACTTGACATCCCTTTACCTTCAAGACGCGTATTTCCATATTTCTATCCACCAAAATCACAGGAGGTACCTCTCTTTTCAGTAGCAGGGCAGCACTCCCAATTCAAGGCGATCCCATCCGGCCTTAAATCAGCACCTCGGATTTCCACCAAGTGCCTATCACCAGTTGCTGTCGTCCTCAGGTGACTGGATTGCTAAGTATACCCATATTTGGACGAGTGACTCGTCAAGGCTCCATCGAAAAAAGAAATCGAGGCCTGCATCAGCCGCCATCAGAGTTTCGGTCTCACTCTCAACAGAGCGAACTCTTCTTTTCAGCCCACACAAAATTCAATTCCTGGTAGCGATGCTCGATACACAGGAGAGGGAGGGCATTTCCATCACTGGAAAGAGTGATAAAGCTTCAGCAATAGCAAAAAACCGATCTACTGGACAGGGACGGTCAGACCGTACAAGTCTCTACTGGTCCTAATGTCATCCTGCATAGACCTCCTGCCCGTTTACAGGCTTCAAATGAGACCTGCCCAATAAGAACTGGACGCCCAGTGGAAACAAATCAGCGGCTCATAGGACGACACAGTCCTTGTCGCAAGACCATTGAAACCAGTTCTATTGTAGAGGACATTCCCTGCAAGCCTTAGACAGGGCTCCCTGTCCAGTCTGTATCCGACAGAGCAGTGCTAACAACGAATGCAGCCATGCACGCCTGGGGCGCTCGCCTACAAGATCTGGCGACCAGAGGCCTCTGGTTAGACATAGAAAAGATGTTTACCGTCTCCGTATTAGCCTTAAGACTGGGCTTACAGGCTTTCCTACCAAGACTAGGCCAAGCAGTCCTCATCAGACAGACAATACATACACATCTATGTTTTACATAGCCACGCAAGGGGAAGGCAACCCCAGACTCTCTTGGGAGAGGCTCAGCTGCTATGGGACCGAGCTCTTTCTCTCAAAGTCGACATTGCTGTCGAACGCCTCCCAGGTGGATGGTCCCAGTCAACAGCCTCCGACTGAAGCGAGTGGAACTTCACCAGGAGAAGGTAGAGTACATCTCATGAAAATGGGTTGAGCCCGCGATCAGTCTGTTTGCCATTCAGAGCGAAATGAAATGCATGTTCTTTGCCAGAGGTTTGGCAACCTGGGACCATGGGCAATGCCCTTTGAATCAGATAGTCCAGCATCTTTGCTCATGCCTGTCTTCTGTTTCCCCTGGTCCCCTAGGCTTTGAGGAAGGCGAAGATAGATCACTGTGCTCTTATCCTCGTTGCTAAGGCGCTGCAGTATTGGCACAGCGAACGACTGCAACTGTCTGCACATCCGGCAATACCACAGGATCCTCTCCAGATACCATGGAGAGCTTCTCCATCGTGACCCCAAGTCGCTGAACCTGGCAGCATGGTACCTGCTCACCTAGTTGTTTGGCCACTTGGATTTACCAACAGAATGTAGGACATCTTACATAACAGCTATTGCAAGGAGACAAATTTGCATGGAGTGGAAGTCAGCGTCTCCTCCTAGATTTGCAGTATGCCTGAAGTATATAATGGAAGTATGTAAAATGGATCTGGCTGGCCGCAGTGAGAACACTGAGAATGTCTGGTCTAAATTGATGGTCTGGATAAATAGGTGAGCGGTCCTGTGATTATGCCAGAGGTTGTGTCGGTCCTGTCCTCCACCAGGCCTAGGGTGCCTAAAATAGGCCTGGAGGAGTAGGATAAGGAAAGCAGCCTACCTCTGGGACATCTCTGTCTGCTATGTAAATGTAAATGTAAATGTAAGGTGTTTTGTAGCGCGCTCAATTACTACCGGAGTATCCTGGCGCGAATGACCGCTGGGGAACCCGTCCTGGCTTTCCCTGTGAGATGGTCCCATGCTGGGTATCTCCAAGGTGAAGCCAGGCATTCCCGGCGTCTGTGGGGGGCCGTTGTAGCGATGAGGCAAGCTTAATGCCCAGAGTTACCGAGTGTGATCACTGCCCAAAGTGGGCACCGAGGCGAGAATTATCAGTCCGCTGACCCTGGTCCTCGACCCTGCCGCGTCGGGAATCGAACCCTGGTCCCGGGCCGTTCTCAGCCTCCGGGTCTGCCGCCTCTAACCAGTGAGCCACACCTCGCTACAGCTACTGCTACAGCTACTGTTATGATACTGTTTCCATGGCGGACTCGAAAAACAACAGTATAAGAGGCAACAGTGAGACCCATCTAGAGCATACATATTCTGGTGGCATATATGAGGACAAAAAAAAAAAAAAAAAAGAATGTAGGACATCGTAGCGCAAGCACGAGCTCCGTCAACTATAAAGACATACAACGGCAAATAGAAGCATTTCGGTGTTTAGGGTTGGACCGTATATATAGTTACCTAATACTCACATACTTGTATCTTTGTGAATCCATCTGGGGGCAACATGAAGATTTAGAAAAACTGAGGTCACCTCAACTACTTTGTTCTCCCAGACAATCATAAAACAATCTATTAGGAACTCTCAAGTGTATCCATCTACACAATGCCCTCTGGTGTCATGGGAGCTTAATACTGTCCTGAGCGAATGCTGCCTCCCTTCAAACCAATCTACAAAGACATCTAAAGCTCATGTCTTGAAAACAGCTCTTCCCCTAGCACTTAAGTCAGCAAGGATGGCAGGAGAGATGCAAGCATTCACTGTCAAGGAACCTTTTGTCCAATGTGCAAGAGACCATGTTATCCTAAGGAACATCCCTACATTGATACCCACGATTCCTTCTGTCTTTCACTGAATGAACCGGTCATATTATGGTCATTCTTTCCAAACCAATAACGTCAGCGGAAAGATCATTGCGTTCCTTCGATGTTTGTAGACGCACCAAGTTCTACATCAACAAAGCAAAGACCAACTCTGAAGCGCCGCTTCCAGTCCAAACATGATCGCACGTCTCTGAGACACACGGATTGCTCTTGATTGGTTAGAAAAGATCTGAGCAGCTTCCAAGCAGTGCTGGACACCCCACATGCGGTCAGGCTGTGAAGCACCGTATCCAAGCCCCAAGAGATCCAGCAGGATCAGGGGGGCCCTGTTCCCGTGATCCAGCCTTGCCCTGATCTCCTTGGCGGCTTTGATGAGGGTGGTTTCAGTGCTGTGCACTGACAGGAAACCAAACTGAGTGGCGCATGAAGAGAATTGTTTTAACTATGTTCCATCAGTCGTGATTTCAAAAGCTTGTCTTCGCCGCAAGGGGAAGGCCAGTCAGTAGGTTCTGATGAGTTCAGCAAAGTATTTTTTGGGGGGGGGGGGGGGGGGGGGCTTCCATTGGGAAGCAAAAACACATGCATGTGAGTCTATGAAAGATCCAGTGCTGGAAAAGAAATGAGTTACTTATCGGTAACTCCAACTCTCCAGCCTTGGGAACTTTCATAGATTCACACGCAACCCTCCCTCTTTCCTGCTCAGAAGCTCACTCGTTGCAAACTCTTTTCACACTTGTGCTTCAAAAGCGAACCTATAGTGGCCCCTTGGGGGAGTAGGAGAGCTGGCCCTTCACCTCATTGGCTGGAGTTTGGGATGCTTCAAATTGAGGTGAATGGGCCACTAAATAAACACTGTTGTTGAGGCCTGTGACCATTATAACACACTTTACTGCTATTTAAGATTACCGGGGATTCCCAGCCTGGGGACAGGGAATGATTGAATTGTGCAAATATGTAAAAGATTCCAGCACTGAATAACAGGAGTTACAGGTAAGTTACTGATTTCCTACAATGCTCAGTCCTCCCGCCTTGCACTTCTCACTTTGGTGGTCCCAGGCCCCAGTTCTCTTTTTTTCAAGCACATTCTCCGTCTGTGGTTCTGCAATATTGGGCACTTCCTGCATTTCCTTCTGACTCTTGAAGCCTGGAAGGGGAAGTGGCTTTAGCCAGTCTGTCTTTTGCACTGTGTGACCTTGCTCTGTATTTTATCATTTTCCCTCTTTAGATCGCTAAGTCCCTGTTCTGAAGGTAAGACCAAGAGTGCTGACTTCTTTCCTCCTCTCCTGCCTTTCTGGGGATACTAAATCCTGTAACTCGCCCTCCTTCACTCTACTTACTAAAGTCTCAGGCACGGTCACACGAGCCGAACTCACTGTTTTTCTTTCACGTTAGTCTTGACTAACCCAGATGTGCATGAAGTTCTAACATGGTGACCCATGGTCACACTAACTATAGAGACAGATGTTGTCCTGTTGTCTTGTACTGAGCCAGTCTGCCATATTTTGCCTTGCACTTAACATCTCCATCGTTATGGATTTTGGCCACTTAGCATGTATGTTGATTGGGCAGTAGAATGTTCTGGAACCTTCCTTTGTGGTCTCAGCCAATGAAATAAAAAGGCAAACCCTGGAATTCCAGCAGCTACAAAGTGAGTGAGTGAGACCTTTGTATTCCTGACCATCAGTGGGCATCTTCTAATTATTCCAAGAATTAAACCCTGTGCACACCGAAGACCGAACAGGGTGGAGCCAGCACTGAGGTGAACCCTGGTGCTGGGGATTTAATAAGAACAGAATTGCCAGTATTAACACATATTCACAAACTCACTCCAGTTCGTGACCACACAACTGAATAACTGTAATAACTATTTACTTGAATAATTAACAAAATAATAATAATGTACAGCACAAACATAGTAAAAAAAAAACCATGAACGTGCATAATCAGTGTGATTCATATAAGACAAATAAATGAAGAAATGTATACAAAACACAATAAGACACTCAAAGAATTGTTGTGCCCAGGTTCTGACTTTTTTGTTAATTGCTCATTCAGAAGTTGTATCTTTTATTACATAGCATTAAACACATTATCAACACTGAGCTCCAGTAAAAATTATTTTAAATGCACTTGTTGGGTTAAACCACTGATGATGTGTTTCGAACCCTTTTCTCTTTTTGGGTTCTCCTCAGGACTCTGAACATTCAAGCACTCTTATACTCGGACTAATTCACACATGCCAACTTTCATGGCAGGACCAGACGTTGTCTGGGGTACCTACACCTACAAATGACCCTGAATTTCTCTTTTTTCACTGGATTATTTTTTATCTTCTTTGAAAAATCTACAAGGAAAGAAGAACTATCCTCAATGTCCCTGTAATCAACTTTGACAGTCTTTCTGTCAAACAACTCTTAATAGTCCCGCTGTACCGTGTAGCTGGCTTGAATTTAGAGTGGCCCAGCCTTACTGATTATGGGCCCAGCCCTGTAAAGTTTGTGCAGGGGATTTGATAAGAGCATCTCTGTGACCTCGCAGCGTCCGTACAATGGTTTCTGAACCCCAAGTTGGAACCAGCAGTGTCTGGTTCACTGAAGGGATGCCCCCAGCCAGGCAGAACTACCGCTCCCGGCAAGGGCAGGTGATTACACTCGCTGTATAACCCGTACTCACCCTTTGGTAGCTTGGAATTGAGCAGTCATTCTCACTACAGAGGCAATGTGTAAAGCAAAGGCTCACCAGTCACTGACGATAAATGTACTGAGCGTCACAAAAGAGACTTCACACTGGATGTATGTACAAACGTTTATATTCAACACCCATGTTCAATCATCATTGACAGAGAGAACCCTTATGGTGTGCACAATATCAAGAGTATGTGCATACCCAAAACAGAGAACACTTTTGTTGTAGGTAAGACACCAAACAAAGAGCAGTTGATCAAGTTAAGCTTTATTTTAATAAAAAGTTCATAGGGAGACACTTTGGTAGACGAGTGGGGTGTGGTACGGTAGAACCATAGCATGGACCGAACAGCTATCTGAACATTGCACTTCCCAGCCAGCCCCACTGCACACAGTTGTTTAGAACCCTATTCATGCGTTCCACAAGACTGTTCATTTCTGGGTGATAGAGAGAACTTCTAGAATGAGATCCCCCCCCCTTCCCGCAAAAAACTTTCAAATTCTTAGCGGACAAATTGCACACCAATATCAGATACAATGGTGGAGGGAAAACCCCTCACGCAGAAAAATGTTTTAGAAAATCAATAACTATTTTCTAGTTAGGTTCACCAATGAAATGTACTTCCGGTCATTTTGAATAATAATCAATGGCAACAATTGCAAACCTTGATGAGACTGGGAGCACATTAAAAGGACCAACAAGATAAATGCCAATCTTCTCCCAAGGCGTTGCAGGTAGCTCAATTGGTTGAGGAGGATGAGTTCTTAAATTATATCTTTTCTCAGCATTGGAACATACCACACACTCTCCAACAGCACGTCAAATTCTGGTCCATTTGAGGCCACCAACCATATTCACGTAACCTTCTTTTGGTTAGTGTTTTGCCCAAATGCCCCTCATGAGCACCCATGACCAACCTTGCTCTCAACACTTCTGGAGGAACCAATCTGTCGCCACGCACCAACAAACCCTCCTTCACAGAAAGCTCCATCAGAGACCTTCACAAATGTTTGTAAATAGTAAGGTGCATTGTTCTCTCTTGGCCAACCATTCTTAACACAGTTAACAACTTGGCAGAGCAAGACATCTTTAGACAGTTCATCTTTCCATTCCCCCTCATTCACAGCACACGTCATTCAAAACCAAGCTGGCAACAAAACAATCGTCTTCATCAACATTGCCAACTTCCTCAATAGGAAACCTTGAAAAGTAATCGGCCCTACCATTTTTGTTACCAGGAATATATGAAACTTCAAAATCGTACTGAAGCAACTTAGTGGAGAAACGAGCAATCCTAGGGGTGTGTTCTTTGAGCTCATCCCCAGAGAGAATAGAGACAAGGGGACTATGATCTGTACGTAATTGGAAATGTTTGCCCCAAATGTAGGGATTGAACTTCCTGACCGCCCACCAGCACGCTAAAAATTCCCTTTCAATCACAGCAAAGTTCATCTCGGGCCCACGCAACACCTTGGATGCATAACCCAACGTGTGTTCAGTTCCATTAATACACTGAGTAAGAATAACACCAAGACCGAGACGACTAGCGCCTACAGTGATAGTGCACATTGCATTGGGATCAAAGGGCCAGATGCATCAAGCGAAATGCGCTCGCAAAAGGGCCAGATTCTCAGAATCTGGCCCTTTGCGAGTGCAATTTTTGCATTTGGGATGCATCATCCCAAATGCAAAAATCGCAAATAGAGAATTCGCTAAATTGCGATCTTTTGCATTTAAGGAATCTCAAATTGAGATTCCTTAAATGCAATGCATGAAAGTATCAAAAATAGCGAATTCGCTAATAGGGCACGCAAATTACCACGAAGTACAACTTCATGGTAATTTGCAAAAACTATGAAAAATGCACTTTTGTGCATTTTTCAAAGTTTCATGTTGTGCACACACATGCCCTAAGGGCATGTGTGTGCGCAACATATGTGCACAGATCACATTCAGGGGTGTAACAGGGTGTCCTTTGGACACCCCTGCACCCTTGAACTCGCAATCTCAATTTGCGAATCGCTAATTGCGATTCGCAAATTGAGATTGTCTTCCCATTCATTCCTATGGGCCTCTAGGCCCATAGGAATGAATGTGGAGGTATTCATTAATTGCGACTCGCAATTTGCGAGTCGCAATTAAGGAATTCTAAGGAATCGCTATTTTTATAGTTATTGCTTGATGCATTCCATTTTGCTATTCCTTATTAGCGATTCCTTATTTTTCGCTAATAAGGAATCGCAAAATGGATGCTTGATGCATCTGGCCCAAAGGGTTTAAGGATCTTGGGACTGACTAATTGTACTTTGATCCATTCAAACACCTTTTGACAGCGGTCATCCCAAACAAAGCCACACTCTTTTTCAACATGTTTGTTAAAGGTTGTACTCTTGCAGTCTAATCAGGCACACACCGTGAGTACAATTTACAGAGCCTAACACGTGATTTCAGGCCAACCTTAGCCTTAGGAGAAGGACTATCAAATGGTTTTGATTAGACCGGGCCTGGGTTCTACACCATGTTTCAAAAGCACATGGCCTAAGTATTCCACCTTCTGTACCTTAAATACACACTTTTCCTTCTTTAAAACAACACCTCTTTCTTGGCAAGACGTCCAGGACACGGTAGAGGGAATCATCATGGGATTCACTCGACTCACCATAAATCAAGACATCATCTTGAAAGACGACAACACCTTTTTTCCCCTGAGCATAGAAGACATAATCCTCTGAAACACTGCCGCTGAGGCCGGACCAAAGGGCATACGGCAGTATTGAAAAGAACCAATGGGCGACACAAATGCAGTAAGATACCTAGAAGCGGGATCCAAAACCACCAAGTGGTAAGCTGATTCTAAATCTTGCTTGCTGAACCACTTAGAACCACTGATCATAGACAACATGTTAGAGATTTATGGCGGGGATGAGATACTATCCAAATGTTCTTATTGTGGCTGTGCAAGTCCACGCAAACCCTAAGTTCACAATTTTTCTTCTATGCAACCACAAGAGGAGAAAGCCGAAGAGAAGATTCCATCGGCTCCATAATCCCTTTCTGACACAAACCCTGAAGTTCCTGCTCCAATTGATTTCTAACACTAAAAGGAAGATTCCTAAGCCTGTGCTTGATTGGTATGGTATCGTCTTTAAACCTAATGAGATGTATGAAGCCCTTAATCTCACCTAGACCCACACCAAAAACAGAGGGATGCTGTTCAAACAAATTTAAATTAAAGTCATCAAAACGAACAATAGATACCTGATCCTTGGTCCCAGGTCTGAGCACCATTTTGAACAGCCCTTGGTGAAACCATCCAAGAATGGACAAAGCTTTAATCGCAACATAGACTTTCCCATGAATTTCTCTGCCCCTGAATACAAGAATGTCTTCAAAATATCCAGCTAGTTCAATCCTCCTTCCTTCGTACGAAACTGGGGACCTATCAGGACGTTCCAAAGGTCGTGAGCCCCAAACCTCAGTAAACAGTTCCTGTGTGATCATTGTTATCCTTGTCCCTGAGTCGACTAACAAACACACCCTTTTCCCCACAATGTCAATATCAACACAAGGATACACACATTCGGAGATGTGACCCTCTGTAACCTTCGCCTCACCAACAACATGTCTCTCAGGTCGTCCTGTATATTATTGTAAGTGTCACTAGTCGACTTCACAACGGACACATTTGTAGCGGAAGAGGAAATTTTTTTTCCTCCTTGAGTGGAAGTACTCCCATGCTTCACTCTTTCCTCCTGGACCTCTCAGCAGCCTATGACACTGTATGCCACCGCACACAAATACACCGCCTGAGCAACACTGGAATCCAGGGAAAGGCCCTGGAATGGATCATCTCGTTCCTCTCCGGAAGAACCCAGAGAGTCCGCCTCCCCCCTTCCGCTCTGAGGCCACTGAGATCTGCGGCGTCCTTCAAGGATCCTCACTCAGCCCAACACTCTTCATTATCTACATGAGTTCCCTCGCCACCATCGCACGAAAACACAACATCAACATCATCTCCTACGCCGACGACACCCAGCTGATACTATCCCTCACCAAGGACCCAGCCACCGCCAAAACCAACTTCCAAGAAGGGATGAAAGAAGTAGCAGACTGGATGAAGCACAGCAGTCTCAAACTCAACTTGGAGAAGACGGAAGTCCTCATCCTCGGACAATCCCCATCTGCCTGGGATAACTCCTGGTGGCCATCGGCGCTGGGACCCGCACCAACACCCACGGACCACGCACGCAACCTGGGCTATATCCTTGACTCCTCCCTCACAATGACCAAACAAGTCAACGCCGTCTCATCCGCATGCTTCAACACCCTGAGAATGCTTCGAAAGATCTTCCGGTGGATCCCCACAGAAACCAGAAGAACAGTCACCCAGGCCCTCGTCATCAGCCGACTGGACTACGGGAACGCCCTATACGCAGGAACCACCGCCAAACTTCAAACGAGGCTCCAGCGCATACAAAACGACGCCGCACGACTCATCCTCGACATCCCTCGCCACAGCCACATAACCACCCACCTGAGAAACCTCCACTGGCTCCCCGTCAACAAAAGGATCACGTTCAGAATGCTAACCCACGCACACAAAGCGCTCCACAACATGGGCCCCGACTACCTCAACAGCCAACTCTCGTTCTACTCCCCCACCCGCCAGCTTTGCTCCACCAGCCTCGCCATCGTCCCACGAATACGCAAAACCACTTCCGGAGGAAGATCATTCTCCTACCTGGCAGCGAAGACCTGGAACTCCCTGCCCACTCACCTACGACTGACCCGTGACCATCTCAGCTTCAGGAAGCACCTCAAGACCTGGCTCTTCGAGCAGTAGTAGCACCCCCCCCCCCCCCCCCCCACTCCCCCCCCCCAACGCCTTGAGACCCTCAAGGGTGAGTAGTGCGCTTTATAAATGCTTTGATTGATTGATTGATTGACTCTTTGGCAAACTTTCGCGAAAAGTCCTAACTTTCCGCACACTCTGCGAACAACATTCATAGCGGGACACCCCCTACCCGACTTGAAGTGAGAAAGATTCCCACAACGGAAACAAACATTTGGTTGTATGAAAAATGTGTTGTCAGGACGTGGCACTACAGTATTCTTTACATCTTTTGATCTAACAATAGTCACTGTATCATTTGTTGTGATTTTTTCTTCTAATTCCTTAACAGAAAATTTAGACAGTTCAATTATTTTCGCAGTACGAATGGTTTCCTCAAGTAAAGGGTTTCCCATGGACAACCATTTTTTGAATATTCTTATCTGAGAATTTACAAATGAATGAATGAGCCATAATTTGCATAGCGCAACTTAGCCCGAAGGCATCATGGCGCTTCAAGATGATACAGTTGTTTGGGATGTGAGGCACGAACTGGCTAGGGGTAAGCTTCTGTGACGAGCCGGGTCTTTAGAGCTTTACGGAAGAGCAAGGGGGGTGCCTGACCCTTGAGCTCAGCTGGAAGCACGTTCCACAGTTTAGGGGCAAGAGAGAAAAAGGCCCTCCCTCCCCATCTGTCCTTAGCGATTTGAGGGACAGACAGGAGGTTCTTGTTGGCAGAGCGAAGAGCCCTGCCCGGAGCGTAGAAGGACACAAGGGACCTAATGTCTTCTGCTCCTGACCCATGCAGAGCAAAATAAGTAAGGCATAGGACCTTAAAGTTTATTCTAGCTTGCATGGGAAGCCAATGCAAGTTTTTCCTAATTGAGGAGCCTGATGACCGTCTGGGGGCATCCACACCGAACCTGGCTGCCGCATTTTGCACCATTTGTAGGCGTTGAACTAGTCTTTTATTTATGCCTAGATATAGTGCGTTGCAGTAGTCCAGCCTCGAGGAGATGAGTGCCACCGTAACCTGTTTCCGGGCTTCAGGGGTAAGGTAGTGCGTGATCGTTCTCAAGATTCTTAACACACCACAGCAGGTGGAAACCGGCCTGCTGACTTGCTTGTCAAAAGAGAGAGTGGTGTCAAGAATCACACCCAGGTTGCGGGCAGATTGAGAGGGGATGGGGCAGGTTCCCAGGGCGGAAGGCCACCAGTCTATTGACCAAACTTCCTGTTTACCTCCAAAAATGAGAACCTCAGTTTTTTCCCCATTTAATTTCAAAAAGTTCTTAATCATCCAGTGCGCCACTGCTTCCATGCAGTTCCTGAAATTAAGGGCTGTGATGCTTGCTGATTGGGAAAGAGATACCATAATCTGGGTGTCGTCAGCGTACGACAGTACTTCCAACCCGAATGATCTTACAAGCCTGGCAATGGAGCCACATAGATGTTAGAGTGTAGGGCTCAGGGACGAGCCCTGAGGGATCGCACAGGCTTGACGGGAGAAAGGAAGTCACCCAGCTTGACCCTTTGTTTGTGTTGGTTGAGAAACGACGTCAGGAGACCCAATGCAGGCCCGTCCATTCCCACCTCACTAAGGCGGGTAGCCAAAATGGTGGGGTACAAGGTGTCAAATGCGGCTGTAAGGTCGAGCAGGACCGGAAGGGTAGTCTGGCCATTGTCGACCTTAGCGCGGATGTTATTGATCACCACTGTAAGGGCAGACTCAGTGCTCTGAGCCTTCCGGAAGCCGTGCTGAGAAGGGTCAAGTCGGCTGGAATTATCCAGGAAGGTACTCAAATGATGATTTAGGTGGGCCTCTATCATCTTGGAGGGAGCAGGAAGCAGGAAAATGGGGCGAAGGTTTTTCAAGATCGCGGGGTCTAAAGTAGCCTTTTTCAAGAGGGGCTTGACAATTGCCATCTTCCATTAGGCAGGGAAGATACCTTCGGAAATTGCCCGGTTCAGCAACTCCAGAAGAGGAGGTAGCAGGATCTCCCTACAATCCTTGAGAATCTTTAACCCCTTCGATGCTCATGACGAGCTCAGCTCGTCATGAGGCACAGTGGAGCTGCGCTTATGACGAGCTGAGCTCGTCATGAACTCAGGCATTTTCAATTTTTTCAGCACAGATGGGGAAAATGCACAGCAGCGATGTGGTTAAAGGACAGGGATCCAAAGGAGATCCGGATTTCAGCTTATCCAGAAGTCGATTCAGATGTTCAAGTGTGAGGAGGGGAAAATTAGACAGGTTGCTGCGAGGTCCATCAATCGAGCCTTGCAATGGAGGAAGTGCAACCGAGGAGAATTCTAGATTAAGGGCTTCTAGGGATGTGTGAATGTCCATGATCTTGATATGGAAAAAGGTGGAGATCTGATCACACAGTTCCTGGGATGCCACAGTCGGGTCAGGTGGCTGAGAGAGACAGAGAATCTACGATTTTAAATAGTTCTCTAGAAGAACTCAAGGAGGCAGTCCGTTTAGTAAAATATGCTTTCTTTTGTGCCAAAACCGCGGCTTTGTACCGCTTAAGCATATTTTTATGTTTATCCCTTTCCTTGGGATCAAGACGGGACCTCCAGAGTCTCTCTTGTTTCCTACAGTCCTGCCTAAGCACTCTAAGAGAGTCTGAGTACCAGGGGGCCGAAGGGCATTTCCTGGCGGAGTAATGGTACTTAGGGGCTAGGATATCGATGGAATTCGAGATAGTATTGGTGAGATCAAGGACAGCCATATCAATGTCCATTGTTGGGGGAGCTTAAGAATGGCCATCACAGGGGCAAGGGACTCGTTATTCAGGCCCCTATAGTTCCTTTTTAATTTCCAGTTATTAGGGTCCACTATGGGCAGAAAAAGAGGACCAGGAGTAAACTCAAGTGGAACGGCCATATGATCTGACCAGGATAAGGGGAGGGGCACGCCTATTTCCAGCCTGGGGTCATTAGTAAAAACCCCGTCCAGAGTATGGCCTGCTTAATGGGTAGGGCATCCAACCTTTTGCGTCAGGCCACAAGATGCCAAAGAGTCTAACAGGATTGCGGTGTCACCCAAGTACAGATTTTCCAAATTAAAATTGAAATCACCAAGGATGGTCCGATTTGGCTTGTCAATATACGGTTCCAAAATTCCCAAGAGGTCATGGCAGAAAGCAGACCTAGGGCCCGGCGGCCTATAGATCAAAATGCCTGCAAAGGACACCGTAGGCGAGGATTTAAGGGCGAAGTGCATGGCCTGAAAGGAATCCCGAGGGGAAAGGAGGTGCTCAGTCCAGCATCCCATAGAGCTTTTATATAGTATGCCAAGACGCCCCCTCCCCCCCCCCCCTACGGCCCACTCTATCCATTCTGGAAAGGGCATATCCCTCAGGGATGGCATTTATAAGCTCGGGCCCGATGAATTCTGAGGCCCAGGTTTCAGTGACAAAGGCCCATGAAGGTTTCCTGTCCGAGATAAAATCTTTGAACGCAATATTGTTTTTAACTAAGGACCGGGCATTAATCAGAAACCCAGTTTCCTTACCAAGTGAAGAATGAATATGCCTTTTTGTCATGGCCGGTTTGCATGAAGGATCAAGGGAGGTGGAAAGACCTTCCCCCCGGTGCATCTGCACTCAAAGGCATCCCGCAGCCTCTCTGGTAGAGATCTGTGATGACAGGGCTGTCAAGGGGGTTTCAGAGCTAGTAAAGCGCATAGGGAGTAGGAAATATACTGGTCTCTAATTAACTTTTCCGTAAAGGCCTCGAATTGACAGTCTGCGCTCAGTTTTCGCAGAGCAGAGATAAAGGCATCAACATCCTCACCATGTCTTTGTTCACTCTTGAAGAACTTGTCTGATCACTACTAAGCTACGTTGTACGTCAAAATGCAACTCCAACTTCATGATAGCTTCAACAAATTCATCTATGTCTTCTTCATCTTGTGCACAAACCAAAGCAGGCAAATGTTTGAAAACAGACCTCCCTTTGAAACCTAACGAGTAAAGGAGACATTTTTTCCTTTCAGCTCTGTAACATTAAGCACCAATGGCACCTAGATAAGTGACGAAAACGTCCTACCAATTCTTCCATGAAATAGGTGGATTACCTGGAAGTTCAAGAAAAGTTGGCGCTAGCCCCTAAGTACCAAGATCTTTCGGAGCATGCGCAGGGTGTTGAAACAGGATGACTATACGGGGTTGGCTTGCTTGGTCATCGTGCGAGAGGAGTCCAGGATGAAACCCAGGTTGCGTGCATGGTCCGCTGGTTTGGGGGCGGTGCCCAGGGCCGGGGGACACCAGGAGTCGTCCCAGGCAGAGGGGAATGGTCCCAGGATGAGTACTTCCGTCTTGTCTGAGTTCAGTTTCAGACGGCTGAGCTTCATCCATTCCGCGACGTCTTTCATTCCTTCCTGGAGGCTGGTTCTGGCGGTGGCAGGGTCGTTGGTGAGGGAGAGGATCAGCTGGGTGTCGTCGGCGTAGGAGATGATGTTGAGGTTGTGTTAGCGTGCGACGGCTGCGAGGGGGCTCATGTAGACGTTCAAAAGGGTGGGGCTGAGCGAGGATCCTTGCGGGACGCCGCAGATGACTTCGGTGGCCGCTGATCGGAACAGAGGAAGGCGGACTCTCTGGGTTCTTCCGGCGAGGAACGAGATGAACCACTCCAAGGCCATTCCTTGGAAACCGGTGTTGCTGAGGTGCTGTATCAGGGTGCGGTGGCATACGGTGTAGAAGGCTGCTGAAAGGTCCAGGAGGATGAGGGCAGCTGTTTCCCCGTTGTCGAGCAGGGACCTGATGTCGTCGGTGGCTGCGATGAGTGCGGTCTCGGTGCTGTGGTTTGCTCGGAAAGCAGACTGCGAGGGGTCGAGGAATCCATTTGTCTCGAGGAAGGCGGAGAGTTGTCTGTTGACGGTCTTCTCGATGACTTTGGCAGGAAAGGGGAGGAGCGAGATGGGGCGGAAGTTCTTGAGGTCCGTGGGGTCTGCGGTGGGTTTCTTCAGGAGGGCGCTGAGCTCGGCATGTTTCCAGCTCTCCGGGAAGGTGGCGGATGTGAAGGAGCTGTTAATGATGTCCCGGAGTTGGGGTGCGATGATGGTCGGCTTTGTTGAAGATGTGGTGTGGGCATGGGTCAGTTGGGGAGCCGGAGTAGATGGTGTTCATCATGCGGGTGGTGTCTTCGGTGCTGACCAAGGTCCAGGTGCAGAGGGTGGTGGTGGGGGGCGCTAGTTCAGTGGTTCGGTGCGTGGTCTGTGCGTCGAAGCTGTTGTGTATGTCGGCGATGTTGCGGTGAAAGAATGAGGCGAGTGAGTCGCAGAGGTCTTGCAAGGGTGTGATGTCGTTGTTGCTGGGGTTGGAGAGCTCTCTAACGATGTTAAAGAGTTCTTTGCTGTTGTGGGAGTTGTTGTCCAGTCGTTCTTTGAATGTAGTCCTTTTGGTGGTGCGGATCAGCTGGTCGTGTTTGCGGGTGGCGTTCTTGAGGGCTGTCATGTTGTCTATTGTCTGGTCGTGGCGCCAGGCTTTCTCGAGGGTGCAGCAGTTTTTCTTGGAGTTTTTGAGGTCGTTGGTAAACCATGAGGCTTTCTTGCTGCCGGGTCTGCTGGGAGGGTTCTTCAGTGGTGCGAGGTCGTCGGCGCAGTTGGTGAGCCACTGTGTGAGGGTGCGGGCTGCTTCCTTGGGGTCCGTCGTGTTGGTGGGGGTTTCTGGCTGAGGGAGGTGGTGAGCTGGTCGGCGGTGATCTTGCTCCAGCTTCTGCGGTGAAACTGTTGCGGGTGGTGGTGGGTCATGGTTCTCCTGAAGTTCAAGTGGACGCAGCTGTGATCTGTCCAGTGTAGTCCGGTGGAGTGGCTGAAGGAGATGTGCTTGCTGGAGGAGAAGACGGGGTCAAGCGTGTGGCCGGCGTAGTGGGTGGGTTTGTTCACCAGTTGCTCGAGTCTGAGGTTGGCAAGGTTGTCCAGCAGGGTGGCGGTGTTCCTGTTGTTGTTGTTCTCCAGGTAGAAGTTGAGGTCCCCTAGGAGGATGTAGTCTGAAGAGGTTAGGGCGTGCGGGCTGATGAAGTCTGCGATGGCTTCGCTAAATTGTGTGCGTGGTCCCGGGGGTCTGTAGATGAGAGTGCCTCTGAGGGTGGTCTTGGGGTCGGTGTGTATCTGGAAGTGAAGGTGCTCGGCGGCGGTGAGGGTGTCGTCGGAATTGGTTGTGATGCGGATGGTGTCTCTGTGGACGATGGCGATGCCTCCTCCGGTTTGGTTGACACGGTCCCTCCGCGTGATCTTGTAGCCATCCGGGATGGCTATGGCAATGTCGGGGGCTGTTTATATGGCAATCTAATGAACAAGGATTAAACTTTAGCTTTTAAACTTCAGTTTGTCAGACTGTAAATAGGTTCATTCAAAAACATGACTAGATGACACACCTGGTGTGTGTCACCGTTGAGAACAATGCATGTTTTTCAATACTCCTCGACCCATTTGCTGTGCGTGTCACCGTGGTGCAGAATGCATGTTAATAATGGTTCTGCCTGGTGTGCGTGTTAAATTCGGAATTGATGCGTGTTAAAATACAATTTGATGACACGCTTGGTGTGCGTGTCACCGTGGCAAAGAATGCATGTTTAAAACCCTTTGTAATGTGTATCCTAGAAATGGCTCGTAGACACGCTTGGTGTGCCTGTCACCGTCAAATGTATGTGCGCTTTAAAGGATGCGTGTTTAAATCCTTTTTGCATTTCTTATCCTTTAAAATCTCATTAACACGCCAGTTGTGCGTGTCACTGTGAAAGTAAATTGTAATAAATTGGGAATGCCTTCTCCTGCTTGAAAATTTCGTTGACACGCCAGATTATTATTTATTATTATTTATTATTTATGAAGCTTATAGAGCGCACGGCTACCCCCGAAGGGGTGTCCCGGCGCTAAAACGGAAGGCTCAGGAAAGGTAAGGAAAAAACCAAGGACAAAATTCAAGCCATAGAGAACAGCCAAGTTTTTAATTTACTGCGAAAGAGGGATTCAGATGGACAAAACCTCAGGTCAAGTGGGAGGCTGTTCCAGAGTTTGGCTGTCATTACGCCAAACGCTCTATCGCCCATTCTGGAACGTCGGAAGCGTGGCACAATCAGGAGGCGTAGACTATTAGATCTCAAAGATCTGACTGATTGAGACACTACCAATCGCTTTTTCAAGTATCCTGGGCCAAGGCCATTGAGAGCGCGAAAAGCGAGGGTCAGACTCTTGAATTGGATGAGGCGTGCAATGGGAAGCCAATGTAGCTTCTTGCAGTAAGAAGCAACCGACTGCCGATAAGGGATATTGCCAATCAGTCTTGCCGCCGCATTCTGCACAATCTGCAGACGTTCGATCTGGTACTGAGGGGCACCGGCATAGAGGCTGTTGGCATAATCCAGATGTGATGTAATGAGGGCCTGAATAATGGTTCTGCGGGCATCTAGAGGGAGGTATGGGAAGATCTTTTTAATCATTCATAGTTTCGCAAAACAGGCTGATGTGACCTTGTTAATTTGGGCTTTTCAGGAGAGGGCATCATCAAACTGGAAGCCTAGGTTGCGTGCTGATTGGACAGGAGTGGGCGGGGGGTTAAGTACTGTAGGCCACCACAGGCTAGGAGACAGCGGAGTTTTCTGGTTAAAAAATAAGACCTCCGTCTTATCAGTGTTAAGCCTAAGGGGATTGGTGGTCATCCAGGAGCATATATTGTCCAGGCAATGGCGGAAGCTGGCAAAGCTGGAGTCAGAGTGATCTCTAAAAGAAAACACAAGCTGAGTATCATCAGCATAGGAGATCACTCTGACCCCCCAGGACTCCACCACTCTAGCCAAAGGTGCAAGGTAAACATTAAAGAACAGAGGGCTCAGGGCAGAGCCCTGAGGGACACCACAAAGAAGGGGTTTACCCTCTGATTTGAAAGGTTTAAGAAACACCTTCTGAGATCTTCCTATAAGGAAGGACTCAATCCAGGATAGTACAATGCCACCTATTCCAGCTTGCCTCAGACGATCCAATAAAATCGTATGTGAGACTGTGTCAAACGCGGCGGATAGGTCGAGGAGGACCAACATGGCCTCCTCGCCCCTATCCACACACTCACGGATCGTCTCAGATACTTCCAAGAGAGCAGTCTCCGTGCTGAAACCCGTTCTAAATCCGGATTGAGAGTCGTAGAATAATAGGTTGCTTTCTAATTATTCCGTCAATTGTAGCTGCACAGCCTTTTCCAAAATCTTGGCAGGTTTAGGGAGGAGGGAAATAGGACGATAGTTACTAAATTGTGATGGATCTGCATCTGCCTTTTTCAGGATGGGGACCAGCATAGCCTCCTTCCAAGCAGTCGGAAATTTGCCAGTGTGGAGGGAGGCATTCCAGATAGAAAGGAAAGGTCTGACTAATAAAGGGGCCAGATTGCCCATGACCTTAGCAGGGACCAGATCAGAAGGGGAACCAGATTTGCACTGGGCAAACAGCCTTAATGCATTCTCAGTAGTCAACTCATTAAAGGACATCAATGATGCAGTTTCCCAGTCCCTGACATAGGAAGCCGGGGGAGTCCAATCAGTAGGAAAAGAAGATCTGATATTGTCAATTTTCTCTTGAAAGTAGTCAGACAGGCCATTACATAGCGCCTGGCTTGAAGAATTCTGAGGAGTCCTAGCGGGAGGGTTAACAAAGTCCTTAACAATGCTTAAGAGAGTTTTTGAGGAATTCTTAGCATTTGTAATTTGTAAAGAGAAGAAGTCTCTCATGGTAGATCGTTTTAGTTTAAGGAACTTTTTTAGAGCCGTTTTATAGTTCGTTTTAGACTCAAGGTCATAATTTTGTCGCCATAGACGTTCTAGTTTTTTGCAGCGGCTCTTTTCCTCACTAAGGGCCAGGGAAAACCATGGGGCAGAGGGTCGGGATCTAGCGGAGGAAATGGGGATGTGCGTGTTAGTGAAAGCAATTTGTGACCCTTGCTGCTATGCTTTATTTTTAAAAACATAATCCTCGCAACTTTGTAACACTACTTGAGGATGAACCGTGTGGACCCTTTTTCAGATCTCAAAATGGCTGCCACGTTACGTTAGACGGCATGCAGATGGCATACCTGATAAGCGCTAGTTGAAAGTACTTCTAAGATGGCGCCTACGCTGCGTGGCTGGACGTGCTGAATCTCTAGAACGCTGATCGTCCTGTGAAGGTTTCCTTGCTTACGTCACGCCAACGTCTTGTAAACTCCGACTATGCCGCTCCCTCAATTCTCATAATAAAAACACACATTTTTCGCTCGGACTTGCGGTAGACTCTTCCTGCTGATGCAGGTAATAACCTTACAAGGTTTCCTACGACCATCGCAGGGGAGCGCAACAGAAAGGAGACATCCGATTAATTCCGTGGGTTCTGCAGTCACCTGAAGATCGTCGCCATCAACAATGTGTGAAACCTTGACCTCTGTCTAGGCCAGCACCCGCACCACCAAAGCCCTGACATGTATCCTCCTCAACGTACGCTCCCTACACAGACATGCCGTAGAGATCTAGGACCTGCTCGACGCCCCCTTCATTGACGTTGCGTTCCCCACTGAAACCTGGAAAAACACCACCTCCGGCACGGACATCGCCACCGCCATACCCGACGGATACAAGATCCAGAGAGGATAACTCGCCATTGCACACAAGACTTACCTTCGACTCTCCCCCTCCTACACGAATGACCCCCACTCCAACACAGAACACCTCCACTTCCAGATCCAGACCGACCCCAGAACTACGCTATGCAACACCCTCGCCTACTGACCTCCCGGACTTCGCACTCAGTCCGCGACCACCAACGCCACATCCATTTCAGCCACACCTCGCAGGGCTCGAGAAATGTACTCGCCCGCTCGCAAATGCGAGTCAATTTCTTTCAGGGCGAGACAATTTTCAGGCCTACTTGACCGGCTTGGCGAGTGAGCTCTGTCACTGTGCTAAAGTGTAGTGACGGTAGAATACTCTAGAGGGCAGCTGGGTGAAATGTTAAGGAACTGCCTGACAAAATGCGGGAAAATCAAAGGTGTTGATTGGCTGATTGCAACGCAGGCTCGTTCTGCTGAGGCCTAGTTGCAATCAGCCAATCAGATGGTAGCTAATCTACGCACATTAAAGTGTTTAGTAGCATGTTTACACGCTTCTCATTGGCTGAAAGCCGCGGCAGGAAATACAGCCGGAGAAGCGTGTAAACTGCCTTTGCCAACCCCTGTACCCAATTCACTTGATCGGAGGCAGGCCATGAACGACACTGGTGCCCTAGCGGAGCAGTTCACCTCCTGCACTTTGGGTGTTAAACCATGATCCTGGAAGCCCTGCGAGTGGAGCTCTGCCCGTGATGTAAGCCTGCACCTGCCGAGAACGGCTGGATCTCTCTGCGGGGGTCCCTGCGGTAGGTGCGCTTGGATGGGGACACAGCTGCAGGTCAGAGGCTCTTGCTCCAATTGTTGGGGATGGTGGCTTTGAAGGGGATTAACGCACAGCAGGGGCTATTGTTACCCTTGTTGTTGTTTCAGACTTCAAGTCTTCTATCCTGGAAAAGCCCAAACTTACCGGCAACGTAAATAATGCTAGTTGACTAGAAATTAGGCAGTCACGTTGGGATAATAATTAACATGTGCGATCATATTACCACTGCGAACTGACTTTTAGGTTGCTAGTGCTCAGAGAAACACAGCTAGATGAGGCACATGAGAAAGGTGAAGTTTTAGATTACGAAACTGCAAAGCAGTTATGAAATTACTTAGAGGGTGGCACTGGCGGCCAGAGGGCACTCACTGCATGTGTCTCGTCCAAGGGTAGCTCGTGAGGTGCCAAATAGCTGCCTGCGATGCCCATCAAGGAGCCAGATGTCAGCGCAGGGAATTTTGTGTTTTCGCTTAGTTTAGAAGTTGGATTACTCATCTCTACAAGGCGTGCAATCGGGGTGCACCTGCGGGATGCAGAGGATAAACGGCGCCCTACGATTCCCTTTATCTTAATTACAAAAATATTTAGCTGCATAATACGATATATAGTAAGGAAGGAGAGAATGGGTGAGTTGGCAAAGATAAAAGTGGTACAAATATAATAAGGAGGCTGGAGAAAAGTGGACAAAAACGAAAATATATGTCCAGTCCAAATTGTACAACCAACCACTTTAAAAGCATATCTTTATTTTTTCCCTGGGTGATTCTCTGCAATTAACTGAATATGAAGCACGACCGTTCACGAGGCGGGACTGGCTGGCGCCGACTTCATTAAGTTGAAAGGCCAGGCTGTGAAGTCCACCAGGAAGTGAAACAGATGTAGTGGCAGGTTGTAATCACAATCTATGGTGTGAAATCGCACTAAGCTGCTTCACCATCACCTGACAGACATGTCCCCATGTCAATTAAGTGTTAAGCACCAGGACGGTGCCCGAGAGGTAATAATTGTGAATTCGGCTGTAGTGCTCAATTATGCAGCATTGCTAATATTCACATAAAATGCCTTCCAAAGGAGCAGAAAATCCTTTAGTTCTGCTCGATTCCTAAATACCCTGTTTACACCAAGTGCAGAGTTTATTTTCTAATAAAACACTGATGGAAAATTACAGTATCATGTCACGAGCAAGCAGGGCAGTATTGTTTATCTGGTCCTAGTTGTGCTTACACATCATGTCTGTTCTGATAGTAGGGACATAAAATACAAATGCAAGACCTCGTAAAAACGTTCCAGTCATACAGTTACTTTTGTTCCAAGCCATGCTGCTATCTGCCCTTTCCTACGCCATGTTCTAGTATGTTTAAGGTACAGCGGTGTACAAGATTACTGGGAAGAGTGTTTATCTGGGGCTATACTCTAATATGTTTAAGGTACAGCGGTGTACCTGAGGACTGCTAAGAGTGTTTTTTTTTGTTGCAGATTTGTATAGCGTTTACTTGACACAAAGGTATTGGAGCGCTTTACACGAGCACCAGTTACATTACACAAGGACACACTCATTTGGGCACTGGGAGATTACATGATTTTCTCAGAATTACAGGTTGCTGAGCCGCCGGGGGGTGCTGTAGTGTGTTTAAGGTACTGGGGTGAACCCAAGTACTGCGAAGAGTATTCATCAGGGGCCACGCTCTACTATGTGTAATGTACAGTAGTGTACCGGAGTACTGCTAAGAGGAAGTACTTTTTTGTGGGTCAAGTGCATTGATATTAGGTCGAGTAGAAAATTCTAGTCACTAGACCTGCAGGTCAAGTAAGATTTAAAAGATTTGTCGAGCCCTGCCTCGCAGCCCTTCTGGACGGACCACCACTGCGTACACTTCACCTTCAACACCACCACCGGACCCAACCCCCCCCCCGCGCCCGACACAAAGGAACTGGAGCAAGATTACAGAGGAGCACCTTAACACCACCCTCCTCTCAGACCCACCCTACGCCAAGACCAACGCTTACCGCAGTCAAAGAACTTCACCACTGGATCTCCAGCTGCGCCAACAAGCTTGCACCCCTCCGCCACCCCGGTAAACAGCAACCCCTGGTTCACCAACAAACTCCAAGAAACCAGATGGTCCTGCAGACGCCTCAAGAAAACCTGGCAAAACCGGAAAACCATGGAAGACCTGAACAGCTACCGGAGCGCCCTGAAGAAATACTACCAGCGCTTAAGAGACTCCAAGCGGACTTTCATCAAGAACAAAATCCACACCAATGCAACCAATGCGAAAGAACTCAACATCATACAGCAATTCACCAAACCCCCCAGCGAAGCCACGGACGCCACACCATCCCAGGAACTCTGCAACAAGCTCAGATCCTACTTCCATCTGAAAATCAAAGCCCTCTACTACAACTTCATTGAACAGGCACCGGACACCACTCCACCCCACCCGCCCCCACCACCGAGGACGAACCGACCATCACAACCTGGAATCCTGCCACCGTCTAACACATCACGACGACCATGAAGAACACCCACTCAGAAAACCCCACGGACCCCTGCCCACCGCGCATCTACCACAGGCCCGCCGCCGCCATCGCACCCAAACTAGTACGGACCATCAACGCCTCTTTCAAATCCTGCATCTTCCCAGACGACTGGAAGCAGGCGTAGGTCAAACCCCTCCTCAAGAAGCCCACGGCCAACCCGACAGACCTGAAAAAACTACCGGGCCATGTCTCTCCTCCCCTTTGCCGCCTAAGTCACCGAGAGATTCGTAAACACTCAGCTGACCGCCTTCATCGAAGAGAACTCCATCCTAGACGCCTCCCAGTCTGGATTCAGCAGCAACCACGGCACCGAGACCGCCCTCCTCGCTGCCACCGATGGCATCCGCATGCTACTTGACCAGGGACACACTGCAGCCCTCATCCTACTAGACCTCACCTCAGCCTTCTACACCGTCTCACATCGCACTCTTGCAGTCAGACTGCACAACGCTGGGATACGAGGAACCGCCCTCTCCTGGATCTGTTCCTTCCTCTCCTGCAGAACCGAGAGGATCAGACTCCCTCATACCTCTCTGAACCCACAGAGATCAACTGCGGAGTACCCCATGGATCATCGCTCAGCCCCACGCTCTTCAAAATCTACATGGCCCCCCTTGCCGCCATCGTCAGACAGCACAGGATCAGCATCTTATCATACGCAGATAACACCCAGTTCATCCTCTCCCTCACAAAGAACCCTAAACACACCAAACTCTGTTTTCAGGAAGGAATGATGGACATCGTCACCTGGATGAAAAGCAGCTGCCTGAAGCTCAACTCTGAGAAAACCGAGGTCCTCATCCTCGGACCCTTCAGCCCTACCTGGGACAACACCTAGTGGTCCTCCGCCCTCAAAAGTCCGCCCACCCCGATGGACCACGCACGGAACCTCTGCAATATCCTTGACTCCTCCCTCACCATGACCCGCCAGATCAACTCCATCGCCTCCATCAGCTACAACTGCCTTCAGATCCCCCACAAGACCTTCAAATGGATACCCCCCGAATGCAGAAAAAACTTCAACCACGCTCTCATAACCAGCAGACTGGACTACGGCAACACCCTCTACGCCGGAATCAACTAACTCTTCTTCAGAAGCTCCAAACCATCCAGAACACCGCAGCCAGACTCGTCCTCGGAACCCCACGGCACGAACACATGACCCAACAACTACAAGACCTTCACTGGCTCCCCGTCGAGAAAAGAGTAACCTTCAAACTAAACTATCCACCCACACCTACAAATCCCTCCACAACATCAGACCTAAATACCTCATCCAGAGAGTCTCCTTCCACGTACCCAAGAGGAACCTGCGCTCCGCGGACCTCACCCTCGCAGAGACCCCCCCCCCCGCATCCGCAAGACCAGAGCAGGCGGAAGAGCTTTCTCCTACGTTGCAGCCAAAGCCTAGAACGAGCTCCCTGTCAACATCAGACGCTCCCCCTCCTGCACAACTTCAGGAAGAACCTTGAGACCTGGCTCTTGATTGAATGTAGTAGGTTATACACCAAAGGAAATGCAGTTGATCAAGTTGAGCTTTATTGTAATCTGGTGCTGCGCAGCAGCCGGCTCAGGAAACCATCAGGCAGCAACTGGCAAAATGTTTTTTAAACTCGAGCTTCTATATTCTGAGTGGAATACACAACCAGAACATCATGGCGTGAACATTCCAATCAGCATAGCATGACAAACAGACCACTACAACTTTTTTGCAGTACCGCGGGCCGAAGTCAAACAGAAGAAACCCAATGTCAAAAGGTACTGTGCTTTTGGCAACAATCAACGTATACGGTGGCACTGCCGGCCAGTGATGTGAATCATAGGTTGTCTGCACTCGATCACGCCCACACACTCACTCCGCACCACTGCGCCGTGCGACAGGTATCAGCCAGGACGTGCAGCATGCTCTTACATACACATATGCACTCAGCACCATAATGCAGTGCCATCAGGTATATGGTTCACCCTCTGAAGACTCTGTGGCCTAAGCCTATCTCCACCCTCAAGTTCACCCCTATTGTTCTATACCCCAGATGGAAAACAACCAGCCCCGCCTCCCAGATAAGTGCGGTCAAGATTTCCTAGGCTCCTCACTAGGCAATCCAGTCTCCAGACAGAAGTCTTAGTTCCACGCTTGCACCACGCTACCAGTTTGGATTTAGCAGCTAAGGTGGGCACTCCAGAGGGCATCGATCTCCAGATGTTACAGGTAGATGGTGTAGGCCCCTCGGGTGAGATCTTTGATGTCCTTGAGATCTCCGGAAGAACAGGAGGCCCGCCATCTAGCCCTTGGAGAGCACACTTCAGGGCGCCACACTACAGCAGGTCCTTGGCCCAGACCACTCTCTATTCGGACAGTTATCCTCCATGTGCACAACAGACTCATCTCACAATGTGCACCACGCAGTCCTGGTGCTCCGGTCCAATTTCCCCACAAGCGTCTTTCCACCATTTGCTGTAGGATGGCGCCTGTAGTTATACTGTCTTGTGTCTTTGAAGTCGGGGTGGTTTTCCCTTTGAACCACAGATGAATCTCCTAAATTTCAGGTCTTTCGGCCATGGGGGTTTGGAATGCGGATCTTAATCTTTAGTGGGGCCATGATTCAGCCCCTAGAGACCAATTGACAACAATGTCTATTCTTAGTCTATATAGATGTGCTCACCCCGACCCCTGTTGTCCACTGGAAACCAACACCATGGTCCCGAGACTCTTGGAGCGTAGAAATGTTCATATTCTAAGTGGTATTTATAAGCAAGATATTCAAAAACCATCTTTACCAATGGAACAGGTTTGGCATGGCGAATCCGTTGGTATAAAACATCGTTAGTCTGCTCCACGGAAAATCACCATTGCAGTGCAAAGTGCTGTTAATCACTTCCCCGTATGAACTTATTGGCAAAGCAGGCCTCATAGGAAGTGAAAACACACACAGGTATTACTCACTACCTGGGTACATGTGCACTATTGCGCACCCCAACCTACAATGTCCGCGAGGAGGGACACATAGTTACCAGCACCAGTGGTGCCATTGCACCAGCCTGAGTGTGCACAGCAGAGTGGACACAGGTTTTACCAATACGTGTGTCTG